>NC_134506.1:8156565-8877815 GCF_027942865.1 Odontesthes bonariensis
CAGAGAAACTTTGGCATAAACAACGTGACTGTACTGAGAAATTCCTTTATTCCATTTTTCTAAAAGCAAAGACATTATTTTCAAGGGGGACTTCAATTAAAATGAACACATAATTTGTACTTAAAGCTTTTCTCATCAAAGAAAATCTCATGCATACATATTGTTATAAGGTGTAATGACTGTGATGCAGATGGGATTTAAGATTAAAAAAAAGAAACACCTGCCTGCTTTTACAATTTCATTCCAAAGAGTGGAGTTCTCTTTCATATTGCACAAAGCATCCAGGTATCTGTATCTAAACATCCAAAGGCATCTTTCTTTTTTGTTTAAGAAATGATGAAAGATCCCTTTGTACAAAAGTACAAAAAAAGAAAAAAAAAACAAAAGGAGTAGGAAGAAAATCAAAAATCTCAGACTTTTTTTGTACTTTCCAGCTGCACATATTAATGTGTTCCCAGAGGCCTATTCATCCTCCTCCTCTACAACCTCTTCTCTATCTTACTGTATCCCCGCCACTAACTCCAATGCCACCCCCCCCCCACCCACGGGTGCCCTCCTTCCTTCCTTCCATCCCACATACCAACATCTTTGTAACAGCAGACTTACAGATCTGGGAAAGCAGGAAACTTGAAATTTTGTGTTTTGCCATTGTTTGATATACCAATGAAGTAGTAATATTAAAAATCTGTACAGCTGGTAAAACTAACAAACTAGATTATTTGAAAGAGGGCAGCTCTGTTCAAGTCCATGAACAAAGGATTAACTTTAACTTTTTGCTTTAGGGTCAGTACCTCTTCTTCCTTTCGCTTTTCTCTCTCATCCAACCTGTAGAAAGTCTGAAGAATAGTGATTTTTAGTTGGTGCTTGGGTCCTTATGTGTGTGTGAATATGTTGTAGGGAAAGGAGGAAGGGAGAGAGCGACAGAAAGAGTGAGAGTGAAAAAGGGTGAGCGGCATCAAAGCGTTGCTCTCAGCTGCAGCTGCCAAGCTTCCTTGTCCCCAGTTAGCAGCCATCCAGCTGTCAGGCTGCACGAAGAGGAAGAGAGGGGGGAAATCTCTCACCAGCCATATGGTCCCCAGTTCTGTCAGAGACACTCCACGCTCTGTGGGCAAATGGCAAACTCATATATCTAATCAACACTCTTAATATCCAGACCTGAGACCAAGGATATTTTCCATCTTGCCTCTCAACTGGTAAAAGGGAGCTTTATGGGAAATCACCACACACTTAGGATATGTATTTTTTGGGTCACGCAAATTTAGGAAGTAGTGCACAAAGGTTACAGGGAAGTAGTGAGAATATATTTTTTCCCCTTGTCTGTCTGTGGCTCATAGCCCTAAGACCATTGGCTCCTAATGAAGTTGTAAATCTTGGGGAAAAAATAAATCAAACAATTATGAACAATCTTTTAAATTAAAAAACAATCCAAAACAGCTGGGAACTGAAACATTTAGCAACCATTACTCCAATGATAAGTCGTACTTTTGATGGGTGCTGTTTATACACTAGCTTTAGTAGACTATACAGTTTTTATGGTAGTAAGTGGGGTGGAACACTGTTTAATCAGTGATTTGAATCCTCTACGAATAGCACTGAAGATTTCAGTTGACCCAATAACATATTGACTTCTCAAGCCACACAAATGTGGTAAACATCTATCTGCTCTTTACCGAGCTGCAATATTAGCATGACAGTAATATGTACCGTGAATTTATTTGAACCCCTAATTTTAGTTGAGCAGGATTTGTTAGCTTTAGCATTGCTTGCCCCTGAGAGAATGGACTTGAATATGGCTTTGTGCTGTATCTGTCAGAGGGATGCTACACCTGCTCATCTAATCCTGGCAGGCCACTGCCTCTAGTCTCTCTTGCTGCAGAGTAACACGTGCCTTATGGCACTGCAAGCCGCACTTAATCACAAGAAGGTTTGTTGGTATTACTGTGACAATGGTGTGTAAAGCCTGGAAAAAAAACATTGCCTTCCTTTTTGGGACTAAAAAGTGTGAATCCCTCCCCAGTTGTTTTCCAGGATAAGGCTAATGAAACATAGACCAGAGGTAGTTAATATGGAAATGAACACGCGTAGGAAAGCAAGATATATACTGATAATAACTGAGTGATTGTTGTGGAGGAAGAAAAAGAATGCGAGAAGCAAAATCATAGGAGATTTGAACAGAAATCAGGAGATTTGAATTGGACGTGAAAAAGGGTAAGATGATCCAAGCAGCACAAATCTTTGCTCAACCCAACAACCTGAAGCATAGGCCATTAAAAGAAGGGAGAGCTGGGTGAGATATCAGCCTAGATGGATATGGTGGCAGCAATGGTTTGGAGGGATGGTAACTTTAATGGCCCCACTGGGTTTTTAATGAGTGTTGTGCCCCAAACAAAATGAGCTAATTAGTGTTATCATCCATATATCAGACCCTACACTCACCCATGCGTTCCCAGGCAGGCACATACACACTCTGCTGTACATAGAACAAACAATTCAGAGATTTTTATTTCATTGTTTTTTTTTTCTTTCAAGACTTTAAGACTTATTTAATCATTCATTCATTTTTATTTTCAGTGTATGGACTTAAAAATACTCAGCTCCCCTCAAACTGCATCATTTATTCAACACCAAGTCACACCAATTCTTTTTTTTAATTTTCATTATGTCAACTGATACAGACACACAAACACACTTGCAAATACAAAAACATGCACACTCTCTTACCCATAAGGCCCTGTTTGTGAGAGGAGCGATTATGTCTACACTGGTTTAAAATCAGGATAACAATGCCATGAACGAGTATTTGGAAAAACCGAAAAGGGTGCAAGCCAATATCCCGGCATTTGCACTCAAGCTTGTGTTACCTGTGCGTAAGCTGCTTGTTTGTCACGTCATCGTCTCTGGTTGACCATGCTGCCCCACCAGCCCCCACTTTATTTCTCTTGCACTAAGCCTATTATAAAATCAATAAACAATTGAGCTTTTTTCTAGTCCGTTTAAATCTTTTTTCTCCTCTATATATCCTCTAAGATGAAGAGGAAGCATGCAGGCAGTGGTGTGTGGAGGGTGCAGGGGTGAGAAAAGAATGAAAGAAAAATGAAAGAACGAAAACTAGCTCAGTAACCTCTTATTTCCCCCTTGCATCTTTTTCTGGAACTTAGCCTCTTAAACCTGTTTTTGACCCTCATATATGTCATTTGTACTTAAACACAGTCACAGGGAATTGTATCTATTGGTGTAACTAAAAGAAGTCTTGTGAACAGGAATAATTTTCCTGCATGATCAAATATTTTCCATTGTATTTTTATCCCATGCTCATGATTCATCCTCTTATGTTACTTTATATCATTTTCAAGTTTGTATGGTTAAAGAAAGCTCATAAGATTCACTAAGGGATTTTTAAGTGTCACATTTGTGTAATGTAATAACTCTTGAGTTGATTAAAATCAACAAACAGCAACTCTGATGTCTGATTATCAAATTAGGTATAAAAAGATATGACGTTTACAGATTTGAATTTCCTTTGTCAGTTTAAATTCATATTTCAGACTCAGCCATAGGAAGATGACAATCCTAACTATTTTCTATTCCACCAGTCACACAGAAGTTGGAAATTAGAGTATCTGCAGCAGGGCGTATTTTCAATTTCTCCTCTGTTTTTCAACTTCCCACTTTATTTATTCTTCTTGGAGTGCAGAAACAGTAATTATCAGTGATCAAAAACAGTGCAGGTTTTTGTGCTGATACGTTTGATGTATGCATGACAGTGTGTGTCGCCACATCATCAGCCATAGAAAACAAGCAATTTGCAAGAAATAAGCCTTTGCCTAACACACTTAAATCCACTGTGGACAGGATGCAGGATATTCCATAGAGAGTGAGTAAAAGTAATTATCTATATAACAGCTGCAGATGTCCCATCACTGTTTAAGATAATGCAGAGAATTTGAACATTTATGCTTCAATTATTCTTTTTTAGCCAGCATCCTTCATGCCTCCTGTATACTGTCCAGTGGCTGGACTTTTGACTACAACAGATTTCAACAAGCTGTTGGTTGTGTCATCTTGGATTTTATTCTCCGAGCTAGTCTTCTTGGCTGACCCTTCTTTCAACATGCCTGCTATTGGCTAACCCTCTGTTAACCAAGTTATCATTGGCCAGCAACCTCACCTCCCATCTTGAGCCAAGTCTTGATTGGATGATCTCTGGAAGGCCTTCATCAGGATGGTCTAAATGAAAATAGATGTGGACTATCGTGGTCAATTGACCATACTTCTCCATTTGGTCCTTGGAGACAGGGCTTGCAATGTGCCTAGAGTGTGTTAATACTCGACAAGCTTTTGGCTGTCTCAGTACTATTCCCAGGGTTTGTACCCAACAGAGACCCTGTGTGGGCCGCTGGTGGTGACTGTGGTACAGGCAGCATGGTGTGGCCATGTGTGTCACATCCCCCCTTGTCATCCCACCAGACGGAAGGCTGTATCATGGCTATCGTCCTGTCACTCTTGGATGATGCTTCTTCGCCTCAGAGTTTGACAGTGACTTGCCTTGGTGACAATTACTATCAGAGCCAGCGTTCTTATCCACCTGGTTCAAAAGGTCTGTGTGCTGAAGATTGGCAGGCATTTAATTTTTCCCTCTCCCACTGCTGTCATGCACTGCTGTTGATTTCACTGGCCCACTCTTGTTTCTATCTGTTATGACATATTAACACTCTTTTTTCACACTGTGATATCTCTGTGCATATAGCCAACCCCGTTCAGTGAGCAGGCAAGCCCTGGCTCTGTTTGCGGGGCCTTTTGTCACTGTATCAGAACAATATTCAACAGGAGAGCAGAAGAAAAAGAAAGCCACACTGTAAGCATCCATAGTCCCTCGACTTCTCTCCTTCTTTCGCTTATTTCCACTGGGAGGAACACTGACCTCATTTGTGAGGACAATAACCCCCTTGACTTTGGGGATTAAGACATGAAACCTTTGTGGATTAATTAGGTTCAGTGCTGAATTCATTTTGTCGCCATGGAAAGCACAGAGACAAAGAAGAAAGAGGAGGATATAGGCTATAGGCTCTATTATGAATTTGCTGTTTGTCCAGCTAGATATATTAAACATAAACATTCAAATCCTCTAACAGAATGGTACTGCATTGGTTCACTGGGCTAGGAATTAGAATGTGTAGTAACAGTAAGACAAACGATCAAATCACAGCAAGCCTTAGAGAATGTTATACGTCAGCACTGACTTCAAACCAGGGTTTTGCGATGTGGAAACAATATTAGCCCACTAAGCTTAACTCGTTGGCAAGGTTACACATGCAAATAGGGTTTGCTGGACTATCTTCAATCCGCAATAGGCTGGAGTCTGAATCTGCGCATTCATGCCCCTAGATCTACTCTTAAGCTTGTCACACATAATGTAGCAAGTAGCAGTCCCAACAATGCTGCAGGAATCACATTATCTCAGTTGTCTTGGTAACAAAGCAGAGTGTTTGTTTTTCAAGATCCAATGCAATTGCAATTTAGACGGTTTACACCTATTGTGAGTGTGTGGTGTGTGTGTGTGTGTGTGTGTGTGTGTGTGTGTGTGTGTGTGTGCGTGTTTTTTTTTTTAGTCAAGAGCATATGTTTGAATGTGTCTTTAGCTCACAAAAGAGACTGTTTGTTAGACGTTTTGTTTACAAAATAACAAAGGTGTTTGTTTCACCAAAGGCATAACAGAAAATGTGTTAAAGTATTTTTTCCTGTCATCTTGTGCTTGTTGTAAATAAAAGCGACTGTTGTCTTATTAGGGTAACACCTTCTAAATGCGACAGCCTCAGGTAAAGCTCCCTTATGGACCAAGTATTGAGCATGTGCTTGATGAGATGCCTTCCTCACTTTCATTTACAGATCTTCTAATGAACTTATGTAAGTCTTGTCAAATCCACCATCTACTTTATTTATTTATTTTTCTTCATCAGCCCTAAAATTAACATTGCCCAATGTCCCACATAGTGAACATATGTTTGTGCTAATGATAAAGTTGTTAGAGATGGTGAATGTGTCTCTTACCCTCTAAGTGTTTTGGTATGTAACACATAAGCCTATTTTTAAAAGGAACATGACAAAACTTTGGATAGGCCTTGTGTTCTTACGTACATATAGAGGTCTAGATCCAACTTTCCCTAAATCAGATGTTTAACTCCAGGAAACTCCTTCTTTAAGGACATTTGTACAGACGTACTAAATGAATGTGTTGAAAACAACACAGGTTATACTTCTTTCTTTAAACTAGGTTAACAAGTTTTAAAAAATGCATTAACCAAGGACACAAAAGCTCCCAAGCCAAGGCTCTCCAGAGGCTTTAGTGTAGCCACATTTAACCCCAAGGCCTCCATTTAGCTGCCAGGAGTTTGTGTCTTTCCTCCTGAGAACACAGGTTTATCCTGGGCTTTCATGGACTCATATTTTTCCCAATGGTACTCCTTATTTGGCCTATCCTCTGTCTTAAGACATGGAGCTAAGTCGAGGCTAAGCCACAAACCATCCACATGGGAGTATGGATAGACCAAATGCCATCTCTCCTGGCAGAGCTCTCAGGTAAGGTCTGATTGTGCCGTTGCAGTTCTCTCAGAGCCAGAATTTCGTATTAGACACAGAGAGGAAGAGTGGATTTTCAGGGCCAGAATGGGAAAGCCGTTTTGGTCAATCTTCCTTCTCAATATCATAGGCTTCTGCTCTATGCAGTTTTTGTCCCCCCCATCGCCTTTCCTTCCTGATCCTTGAGCCCGGCCCATACTTCATATTTCTACCTGTTTTGCTGGGACTTGACAAGACAGGATTTTGTCTATCGTCTTCTCTGGCATTGCCTTTTGGAGAGAAGGGCAAAAAGAAAATGAGGGATTGAAAGTTTTTGGAGGAAAGTTTTTGGAGGACATTTCTGGATTATGTTCACAAGGCACAAGCTGCTCACAGTGTGAACATGGCACATTGTCAATGAGATCTATTTCCATGACGATTATTTTTATACTCCAACAATCAGGGAGCCGACAGCACAGTACCACAGGAGGAAAAAAAAGTGCATCTTCCAATTCGATACACATTCTGTAACATTTTAGCTGTAAATACTAACAAAGCCATGAGGGAGAACATAATGACAAGATATCAACCTTCTTTTCTGGCAACACCAATTCCCTTTCCAACTCAGCTAAGTGTCCTGTTGAGTTGTCAGTTGTAAGTGCACCATACCTCAGGCTGCGTACATCTTCTGATCGGATGCTCTCCACTGTTCAGTGTTGCGGTAAATGCAACATCTGATGGCTTTCTGAAATCCAGCATGTTGGACAGGTGAGATGCTGCTGCGAGCATCACTTTTGTGATGTGAGTTAGCACCGTGTCACCCTTCCCCATCTGTAAGCTTTCAAGATTGTGTTCTGCGTGTATGTGTATGTATGTTAACATGTTTCACAGCATCAGAAGTCATTACGAGTGGTTTTATGCACTATGAGTGTCCAAGAACTGAAATAAAAACTCTCATTTAAAAAAAAAAAAAAACAGAACATTTGTGCAGTCTATCAAAAATATGGCAACTAAACAACAGATTTGGAATTCACTGCTATATTCAGTGTCACTATTTGACTTGGTGTTTGGCAGGCTAAAACACGGTGCAGATTGAGAGACAGTGTCACAGGGAGAAGGGAATGCCTTCCCTTCTTCATGTGCCATTCAGATAGCTTTCTTTTACTGCTTTCCTCAGTTTCTTTTAGTTTTTTTTATTCAAACCTGAAAGGAATGATCAGTCACTTTCACCTCCTTCTTTACACATGCACTGACAACTGACAGGCTCTGTCAGGTACATCAGTATATTTCCATGAATTTACCACTCCTCTCTTAATATTTTGCGTGCTCAGTGGGCTGCTGGAGGGCTTTCTGCTAGACAGAAGGGCTCAGCTACAGAATGGGGTGAGAGCCAGGCATCTTGATGATTTTTTTGGGGTGCAACACCATCTCTCTGGAAGTGCCAAATATGCACCAAGGCCATGCCATTCACCATAGAGAATGTGTGATAGGGGCATCTTCCATCTCTTCCAGGCATCACATAGTTTTTACCACAAAGATGAATCCGGTTGCCACATTAAAGACAAACGCTGTGATTTCTGCAAGCAATAAAATTGTAATTCTGTGAAGCTGTAATGAATGCAGTGAAATGGCTATCTGGTGAAACATTTTGTGAACTCGATTAGAGGCGGTAAACCATTTATTTGTGAAGTCTGTTATTGCAGATATAATTTGTGATGGCAACACAGTATACCTAATTTTATTTATGTATTCCCTTGGTCAATGTTGCCTCAAAATGAATGTGAGATTTTTGTCTTACACTCGTGTATTTGTGCTAGGATTTTGTGTGTGCAGTAACTAATCAGTTTATGCAAGTGTTTTCTTAAAAATCACTCATAAAACCATGCACAGTAGAAAGGAAATTTTGTTGTAAATGCTATGTTAATAAATTCTGTGAATTTTTTAAATCTTAATTTCAAACATCTTTTGTTCTCCAATAAATTAATGTGGAGTCCATGTGAAGTTTAATTCCACCCTGCATTCCTCTATTACCCTTCTCCTTCCCCTCTCTTCAAGTCTAAATTAACACCACATAACACTGATCGATGGATCCCTGCTAATAGTGTTAGATGTTTTGTTTTAAAATACCACTGCCCAGCTGGTGACACCAGCTCTCATCTGTTTGTCTCTGTTGTACTGATCCCTGCCTCTCTTTCTCCCGACTCCCTTCTCTGTCTCTCTGTTGCTCATTTACTACCTCTGCCCATCCATCTCTTCCTTCCTCCCTTTTATCTGTATCTCTGTATGTTTCTTTTCCAGGCTTTTTCAGGGATGGGGGGGGTTAGGATGTTTAATTTGGCCCAAATCCTAGGTATCACATATCTGACCACATTTTAAGCCCAAATGAAGCATGTTAAAAAAAAAAACCTTTTTTTTCACTTTAAAGGTCAGACATTAGTGCTGGTAAAAATTGATCTGTGGATTTATGAATTCAGCCCTGTTGTTGAGGCTCCTTTGTAATGGAAGATTCAGTGGGGGAAGCTTAACATTGCATTGTTTTGCTTTGACAACACAGCGACGAGAGCCTGTGCAGCTGTTCCCCATGCTCACAATGGCAGATTAATTAACACAATCATGTGGCGTTGGCTCGAGCTCAACAGCCAGGTCTGCTCAGGGATAGATAGGTAAATCCTATACATGCATTTCCAGACTACCACTGAACACTCTTGTGATGCTCTGCCATAACTAGACAGATATGGTCATTGACTGGTCAGTGCAAGGAATAAAATAAGTTAAAATAGGAGGATCTTTTTCAAATTGTATTGATGTTAAAATTTTTGTGTGTAGGTTGAGGGGGTGTACACATCTGTGTGTAAATGTCCATGGATTTCAAACCATTTTTTTACTCATGTAATTTAAATGATATAACTGGATGCAGAGAAGTAAAATGTTTCCTTGCAACCATGTAAAGACTGAATGTGTCTGTGTGTTTGGGTTTGTGTGTGTGTGGATATAGACATTTGTCTGTTAAAGTGACGATATGTCAGAAGGCCTTTTCATGATAATAGAATGTGTTTAAGTCTGTATGTATATGTGCATGCGTGTGCTAGTCACCCTTGTCATCACAAGCCAGTCCACAAAGCTGTTGCCATTAGATGGAGCTGTTCTAATTAAGATTCAGCAGTCGACCTGTCTCTCTTACTTACTCTTACTCTTACTTCCCTGACATTTTAAACTGTCTATTATGCTGCTTGGCTTTCAGGTGCAATGCTGTGTAAATGGCAAGTCATAGAATTATGTATCTTTTACATACAGTTATCCATCAGGGACAGGGAGGAGGTGTTGGGTGACAGATTGGGCCCGGTTTAAATTATGACTGGAATCTGTGATCTTTCTCGATTGATCATATCATTCACTTGACGTCCTTGGTGTCACTCTGTTAACACTTTTCTTTCTTCCCCATCCCTCACTTCTCCCCTATCGTTCCATCTCCTCTCTTTTCTACCCCTCGATCCTGTTCTTTTTTTCTTTTTTCCATCACCTTCTACCACACACCTCTCCTCAATGTTTAGCATGAATATGACCACAGTTTGTCAATATTTTACCCTTGGCCCATCCCTGTGTTGATAATAATGATCACTTAACAGTCAAGAGTAAGGCAAGAGGAAATTAGGGCGTCGGCAGCAGAGAGGACAACAACACTGAAGCAATTATGTTTCTTTCAGCCCAAGCATTCTCACGTTAATGAAATCCCTTATCGTTAGGCAAAGAGGAAGGTGGGGAGAGGGGGACAGGTGTACAAAATGTACGTTGTTCATTTATCTTATTCTCTGAAATGAACGGAAGGAGCAGTGAGAATAATGTAGAGATAAAGTCTGGGCAACAAGTGTGTGTATTTTTTTCTGTTTTTTCATAATGCTGGCCCTGCATTTTGCAGTGACAGATGAAGCAGTGAAAAGAGCAGAGTTTGCGAGGCAGATGAATAAGAAAGGAGGAGGGGAGGAAAGAAGTGAGGGCATGGTGTATCACATGCTAGAATCTTCCTAAAGGACAAATCGAAGACACTCCCCATGCTAGCATTTGAAGTATTTACCTTCCACCAAAATGTTTGCCCTTTTTCCTTTGTACATGAGATCAGTCAGTCTCAGAAAGTCATAGAGATCCAAGACCTTATGTCAAAATGGGAGTAATTTAGTCTTTTACGAGGCTTTTTTTGTTTGTTTGTTTGTTTCAATCAAATTTAATAGCTTTTTTAATAGCATTTTGATCTAACTTTTAATGTTATCTTTTGACGACTAAAGTTTTCCTTTTTCCCCATATATTTTTATGATTTTTCAGGGCTTCTGAAAATGCTTGCCTCAGTATAATTAACATTTTGTGATGAACATTTGATTTTGATGAAACCTCCTTTGCAAACCATATAGTACTATATGTTCTATTGTAAACCATATAGTATATTTAAAAGTGTCTTACTCATGTCAGTAATGTATTTCATAAATATATTATTATAGATATTTGAAAATATTGAACTGCTCACTGATTATATGGATGACAGTGGGCTCTTCAACGGATTTCAGTCATGTTTTAAATACAACTTTACTGCAGTTTTTGATAGAGATGGCCACGAAATCTGTATTGAATGTTGAAACAACTAATAAAGCACACTCAATTTTTTGTGTGCGCAAAAGTAACTGTAATTACTCACGACCGTTTTGTATTTACAGAGTAGTTCAATTTTAGTTTCAAGTTTTCTATTTTTGTTATGGGAAACATCTTCAGTTATCTTTTATGATCACCAGTACCATTTCTAACAATTTAATTAGCACAACACAATTAGAATTTTTTTTAATTTTCTTAAAAGTGATGAAACAAAATTACTGTAACTCATTAAATCCAAGAATGCAGCATTGAGTCTCAAATTTCATGTTCTAACTTTCAAGTCTTCTTGATGATCTGTAACTGTTGTTACTGTCACTGATGTCTGGTCTAACAGTTTTAGTCAGTGTAACAATTTTACATCCTGTTTTCTGAAGGGAACATAAATGATCCATCTTTTAAGATACTGTTGAAATTACAATACATAAAAGTAAAATTCAAGCTGCAGCTATTTGCAGTGTTGAACTGCAATGACAATGATGACAGCTTTGGGCTTCAGTAGTAGACTTCTTTCCTTCACTCCTGCAAAGAAGGGCTATCTGATTGAAAACAGATCTGGGGCACTTGGGGATGCAGTGGAAGTAGGGGGGCTAGCTCATTGGATTTAATGACCAATTTCCTCAGCTGCCTCATGCCACAAGTAGTTAAACGATAGTAAAGGTGCCCAGAGGTCTGCTACCATAGGGCTAGGGAGAGTACAGAATACACTAGCTGTAGAGACAGAATGGATAATTGAGAATGACATACCTAAGCAACCAGGCAGCAAATCAAAGCCTATTTCCTCAGCAGGAACTTAACTACCATCCACTATAGTCTCAAGTCAGATTTTCTGTCCATTCTAGAGGTTATATTGAGATCATGTGTTGGAAATCATTTGTCATGGTATAATCCTGCTCTTGATAACTACAGAGAAAGTGGTAACACTGATTACATCCTGTACAGAAATAGTAATCTTGCTCAAAATACACTTCAACAACAAATGCATTATTTCTCATTCTATATCTGGATAGATCATGTTGATTTTAATATAAAATGTTCCTGTGAATTAAAATACAAAAGAGAAGACTGGCATTTGTGTTGTTAAATATACATTAAATTCTCTCAGAATTGAATAATTTTGTTGAGAGCAGTAGTCTGCAATTCCCAACAAAAGACCACCTGACCTTGAATATGAAAAAAGTGCTGGACACCCTAAGGAGAAACCTTAAACAACCATACCAAACTTTCACAACTAAAGACTTCAGCATGCACTATGCCATCAAGTTAACGATCAATTATTAATATCCACAATTCTCAGCCTTGATATGACTGCTTGGATATAAAAAAGCAAGCAATTATGTGCAACTCTGTCTTTTGGGTTTTAGCTGCTTAGATCTCTGGCCTGCCTCTGCTACTTTATGTGTTGAGCTCTCCTATAAATACATAACAACTAGTTCCTCTAGCTCACCACAAGTTCTTATTGGAGACCTCTCATTGCAGATATCCCAATCCAGATTAATTTGTAATTAGTCTTGAGTTGTTGAGCCTCTGAAAGATAAAGGATTCCAGCTTCCATTCTATTCGCCCCAAACACTGATGATCACTTAACAAGAACAAACACTCTCGCACTTGATAAAAATAGCTTAAGCTTGGACTTATTTGTTTGCCGACAAATGCCAGACACATATGTATGAATGGCTTGGGTGATGCTAGAGCAAAGAATAAATTAGTTGGTCTATATTAAAACTTGTCATTGTGTCTCTGCATTTTTTTCTGGAAAAGGGAGAGAAATGCTTAACAATACATCAGCTCAGAACAGGCAGTACAAGACATCTCAGAAAAAAAATTCAAATAAAGCTGCAAGAAGGACAGGTGAAACATATTTGCTTTCATTCGTTTCAATGTAAGTTTCTTACCTGTACAGTTTTTTTAGGAATTCATATCAATTTTAACAACAAATATGATGAATCCCTTCTAAGATCACTTAGAACAATTTAGAAATATTAGTTGGATGAGGTCACACGGGCTTTTAAGCATGAATTTGTGTGTGATTTATGTGTATTAAAAAAAAAACTGACAATAAAATAGATTTTAGTCATTTAAGAGGACAAGAGATGTGGGCAGGAGGGTGAGAGTGGGGTGGGGGGCTTCAGTCTATTTATAGTTGAGTCATCAGTGCCTCAATGTTCCGAAATGGCAAATTGTTAGATCCCCAATGGTGATTATTACTTGCTGTCAATGACCTTCATAACAAATTAAAATTATGCGACTGGGACAGAGCGTGCTCTTTAATAGGCGTTATGCATGGGATTGTGTGTGTGTGTGCATGTTTCTTTGTGCATGCAAATGTGTGTGGGTTTTGAATGCGGCTAGCTAGTGGGTGAGGGCCTTTAGCATTCAAAATCTCTCCCTCCATTTGCTAAAAACTGAGGCACACTCAGTCTCACATATTCTCAAAGTATAGCGTTATCTCTAGTTGCCATTGTCTCACATCCACACACATACATTGGCCCAACCACAGTCACCGCCTTAAGGCTAATCACTGCACCATCACCAACTTCCCTGACATCACAGCTGTCATACTAGAGTGTTTGAGCTCAGAAAGTCTTTAAATAGTGTATATTAATACTTAATTTCCAGCTTTTTAAATTTCATCCACTTTTTGTGGAATTTGTATTTATACATCAAAGCAAATTTGTTAAGAAAGCCATGAACATTCAGTAATAAGTCCTATGCAGGCCTATAATTGAAAATACAAAGACTTTACAATTGTACAATATACAACCACTAAAGTGAGTAGCCAGATGCTATCACTTGCAGACAAATTTCCCAAAAGATTTCCATTGTTACACTAGTCATAATTTGTTTGTGTGCACATTGTATTGTATTGTATTTTGCTATAAACAATGCTCTAACTCACCAGGAAAGTCAGATATGCAGACGTACAGGAGAGGTATATATTGGCTTCAAAGGTTTGCATCAGAGCTCGTTGTGGGATGGCCCTGAGCCCTAACACACGTAGCATGAGCTAAACCCTATGAGTCTGAGGTGAGCATGAAGATTGTGCCATACACACTGGAGTGTGCACAGCAACGATATAAATTTTTTTATTTGATTTTCTGAGACACTGGACAAGCTCATAGAAGAGGAAAACAGGACATGTCCTTGGTCTCGGGATTTACTGCCCGACCAGGCTATAGCCTGTCTGACTTACACACAAACTCACAGTATGTATGCATGATGTGATGGAGATTTACCCACCATAGAATCCCTTTGAAAGAGACCCAGTTAAAACTGTTCATCCTTTTGTGGTAATATATGTCTATAAGTCTGCATTTATGCTCCTAAGCCATCGATCACTGTGGCTATATTCCTCACCAGATAATTACTCCACCTTAATATGCATCCTTGATGAGACATAATTGATTCATTTTCATTGATAGAGAATATTGCCACTAATGGCTGCAGTGTGCAGAGCACAGATGTCATGTACAGTATAGAGTCTGACCATTGCCAGATGAATTGAGGGTGGGATAGAAGTGGTGGTACTGTAGCTGAGTTTGATGATTAGCCCATTGTGCTTGCTGTTGATTTAGCATACTCTGGAATGAATAGGAAATCAATGGTGGTTTAGGGAGGAGTTCTGCTTTATTCAGCATTAAAGAGACAGTGCAACAGGGTAGTTGTCATATTTAGGTTCCAGTCGGCGCTATACACCTCATTCTTTTTTCTTTTTCCTACCTTTCCATTTTATTTCAGACGACCCTCATCCCCCTCCCACCCCCTTTATATTCAATCACCCTTCTATCCTATTCCATTTGTTTAACTTCTTCTATCTATCTTTGCAACTCCACACTTAGACTCCACATCCTCTCGAGGCCTTACATTCCTTTTTTTTTCTTTCTCATAATTCCACCGTCCTATCCCTTTTCCTCATCTTCGTGATTTTAATCTTTCATTTTTTTCCCCACTTTCATGCATTGCCTTCTTCCTCTTCATTACTTTTTCTAACTTTCCGTGTCTTCAATATTTTCCTTTCCTTGCACTGCCCTTCAATAAGATCCAGCAGTGTCCTAGTGAGGCAGCAACCTAGTCATCCTTCACTTATGGTAACCAAACTTCTTCCTGCCAACACAGACTGAGTGGGGACATGATGAATATACAACCTGATTATAGTAGCATTACACACAAATGCGCGTTGGCAAGTGCGTGTACATACAAACACATTGACAAACACGTTTGTAATTTCTTTTGTCTTCATGTCCTAAAACGCACCTCTCTCTGTCCCCATCTGCTTTTTGTGCTATGCAAATATGCAAACGGTGGTGGACACTATACACACACAAATACACACAAGGGCTCACACACTCATAGACCCTGAAGCATCATCTAGAGCCTCTCAATGGGCTATGATCACCCTGCTAGAATGATAAAGTTAGTAAGACATCAGTGCTCCCTCAGACATATCAATGTGTGACTGTAAAATGTGTGTGTATGTCTTTTTCCAATGCTCTTTGAAGCCTGAAACAGACTCGAGTAGGGGGGAAAACAAAGGTGGGCCAGTGCCAGGGAGAAACTTATGGCACCATTCCTCTTCTCCTAGCTGGGCAGAGGCATAGCCTTTACTGAGGGAGAGAGCCACCTTCTGTCAGTTGTTGGGGTGGAAGTGGTGGTGGTGGGTGGCTGGCTGAAAAGAGAAGTGTGAAAGGAGAAATTAAGAAAAAAGTGGGAAAGGAAAAAACATTTTAAATAGAAATGAAGATCTTCCAGGTGTGGCCCTTTTACAAATCACCTTATTTCTACAAGGTTTTTGAGGCGTTCAGAATAATTGAACTTGGTATCCATTTCATTTAAAAGGAAAAAAAGTGTCTCATACTTTTGTTGTTAAATATACATTAAATATATTGAGATATACATCTCAATAAACCATTTTGATTCAGTCCTGTACAGCTTAAACACTACCCTTTCATTGTTCACGTTAAGTGAACTATCTCTCGTCCTTCTTTATTTTCTCATCCTGTATTCTTTTTTCTCATCTACAACTCCAGTCTTCATGAGGGTGTTCACTAATAAATATAAATGTTTGTGATTAGCATCTCTGCAGCACAGGTGCATGTTTGTTGCGAGGGGAGGCTTGTTCATTAATTTTCAGCCGTGAAAAGTGCAGTGCGCCATGAACGGAGAGTCCAAATCGCACACACTGATAAATGAACGCACAGATTGTTAATGTACCATTGTAAGGGCTGCTGCCTCCACCAGCTTTGGAAAAAAAAAGGCCTGCTGCCAAAGACAGGGCTGAGCGCATGCACCGGCATATACACACAAGCTGAGAGGTGTGGCAAGACCCTATTCAGAGGTCTAGATTAAACTGAAGAGAGCTTTAGAATTGCTCTGTTTTTTATCCTTATAGTCAAAGATTATTTTGATCTTATGGAAATGATACCCCCTGGCTTGTGTTATATAATTAGATTTGATAGAGCTGGTATCTGCAGGTAGTGACAAAACTATACCCTTCACACAATCACACAAAGATTGACCCCTGCTGATTGAATTTTTTTGTAGCAAACCTGAAGTTTTTTCAGAAAACCATTGCTAGTAAACCTCAAAGAATTCTTCTTTGTTCTGTCATCTTATCTAGTCATAATTATGGCTTCATAGGTAGATTAACCCCTTTCTCTACCCATGCATCTTTGCTTGTGTGTGCATATGTGTGCATTATCAGAAAAACCAAATAGTGCATATTTTAATTAGATAATACATTCAAAATCTAGAAATTATCCTAAATATGTTGTTTTTGAGATACAGTTGCAAGTGTAACATTCACAAGAGAAGAGAAAAATACAGTGAAAGAGTAAAAAATGAGAAAATAAATTAAATCTGCCTCAAAATGGGTTGTTTTTCAGGAGCTGAAAAAATGTTTTATTAGGGGACCGGTGAACACCTGCCTTAAAAAGTCGTTTCAACATTTCCCGAATGCCATTTTGCTTAATTGACTTGGAAATGGCCCAAATGTATTGCTGAATGCGGTCTAATTAATATTAATAATAAATGCCATTATTAACATCAAAGAACATCTGGTGCCCCTGTTTACCCCACCGCCTTATATGTAACACATTGTGCTGCTGTTTTAATCTCACAAACATTGCAGGGGTAAACAAAAACCTTGATTTATCTTTAGTTTTATTTTTACTATTAGTTTTTTGGCTCTCACAAATTGGTCTTTGGTCTATATTCTGCAGCTCAGCAGGGTCAAACAACAAGTACGAGTTGAGGATGTGTAAAATTTAGAGCACAAATGCTTTTTTCTGGTTCCCTTTCCTTTCCTTGTACTTCTTGATCTAGACCTGGTTGCCATAATACCTCAGAGACTTCTCTAATCCTTAGAGTATTTCCGTAGAGAAAATAGGATAATATAAATAAATAAAAAACAAAGCATCTGCACATTAAGAGAGCCATGCATTAGGACTTTCCTGATGCCCATAAATCACAGGCCAAATAACTTTAATCTAAAATTTCATTTAGTAGTCCTTGTCAGGTAGTAAAAGGAGGGGGATAATGCAGTGGTGTTTAATGATAATTGGTGTTTGGTTAATAAATTCTGCAAGTTCAGATTACATTCGAGCAGTGGCTGGAATGCAAGCATCAGCAGTGTAACTAAACCTCAAATTGATTAACTTGCATGAACCAGACGCTCACAAAGATGGCAACGGTCCAAATCAAAAAAAGAATGAACGGAAGGGGGTGCTGGGAGGTGTATGTGTGTGTGTGTGTGTGTTTGTGTGTGTGTGTGTGTGTGTGTGTGTGCGTGCGTGCGTGTGTGTGTGTTTGAGAGAGAGAGAGAGAGACAGAGACAGAAAGAAAAGAAAGAGAAAGGGAGCACAAGCAACCACCAGGCCGGATGGTGTTGTGTTGCTCTGGTGTAAGGAAATCAAGTCCCTTCGGGCGCATTTTTAAAAGCCTAATGCCTTTCAAATGATGTCATCACGTTTTACTCTTTCTCTCTCCCCTAACCACCCTCCCTCTTACCCAATCTCTCTTAATATCTTTCCCCTTTTCAAACTGTTTCCGCCACCCCCCGACATACCCTTCCAGCCCCCACTAACACACACACATACACACACACACAATCGTCCTCGCCCCAATCAGTTATTTGGCTACAGGGAGAGGCGATGGGCTTAGACAGGAGTCACATGACACATTAGAATAATGGCCAAGCAAAAAGCAAAACATCTTGTGTTTTTATGACTGATGTGCTTTTTACCCCCTAGTTTTATTTCCTGAAAGTGATATCATACTAATCAAAACCACAGAGCGTTTAGAGTGCAAAGTGTGATTGAAAGAGCACCATTAACGAACTGGCAACTCCCCCCTACCCCCAACAACCTACACCCTTGGCACCATGAATGCGCACACAATTGTTGTTGTGCTGGTTATTTTTGCAGTTGCTGCTGATGATTTTCTTCTCGTCCTTCATTAATGGGAACTGGGTGTGGTCGCTAAGCAGTGTGCACTATCCCATGGGTACACACCATAAGACTGACACACAACCACACATGAAGATTCATATCACTTTATGTATTTATCAATCAGTTGTTGAGGCTGCCTAGATGGCGTATCCCTGTGATGGCGATGCATCGGTCGTTGCAAGATTCTGGTGATGTGCAGTCAGAAGGGAGTGAGGTGTCTTACACACACACTTAGACACACATTTGCACTCTAGCACACTGTTAGTCAGAGGGGAAGTGTGCATACATGAGTGTGAGGACAGCAGACAGCAGGCAGAGTGACTGATACTCAGCCTGCCTCCCAGATGGCCTGCTCAACTCTGCTCCAATCTGATCTCAGAGCCTTTGTTCTGGCATGTTCCATTACGCTGCTGTGACACCAGTAAAGGCAGAGGGGAGAGAAGCTGGTCTCAGATCAGATACAGCTGAATTATACATGTATTTTTCTTTTTTTCCCCTCTGTGATACTCTTGTACTAGCACATTCACTGTTCTGCATTTGTCATGTTTTTTCCTGAGGTAAAGACAAGAGATGGGTTCATAGACAAAAGACAAAAACAGTTTGAATGCTTGAGTTTGAAGGGAGAGTTTGGAAAAAGTAATAGTGGCATTAATATCTTATTAAAAGATATTCTTTGGTGATTCTAGTTTTTATGTGAATTTTGAGCATTTGTGAGGATTAATGCTGGGAATTCCCCTTCATGAAATAAAAAATGCCAACGCAGTGAAAACTTTGATATTTACCATAAATTTAGAAAAGCAATAGCATGTAAATACTTAACATTTAGTTAAAAAACAGATGGTGTTACAGAAAAAAAAAGGAAATGACATACATTTTCCTTGTTTTTTTTACTTTTTAGAGATGATTTCACCATATGATGATTTAATTTTGAACTTTTTTTAAGGAAAATAATAAATCTTTCAGCTAAGGAGGGAACAAATTTAGGACTATTTGACACTTTGCTCTTTTCAACTCAACAGTTTAAAAAAAAATATATATATAGAACCAGAACACAAGTACATCAATGTTAGGTAGTTCAATTTAAAAAAAACTAAATCTTAAAGAGTAATAGCAGCTGGCCTTTATGGGCTTATACATAAAAACCCACAGGCTCACCTGTCACAATCACTTTAATGTTGTACCAACTATGACAAATCTATGCATAAAAAAAGGGTGAAGACAGGGAGTGGAAATCAATACTCAGAAAATAGTTACAGCTGGGTGTCAACAGGCAATTCAAGACTCTCTCCCCACATCACACACCACGCTGTGAGCAATGATGCCTAATATACAATGTGACCTTCAAAATGTCATAAATGTGTTGTGCAGTAAAGTGTCAATATTTGTGGTTATATGGAGCAGGATGACTTTTACAGTAATTGGAACAGCCGCATTAAAGCTATGGATCAGTCAACTGATTAAAGACATGCATGCTGGACACTCAGCTAGTGCCTTGGAATGATGTGCATTTTGCCCCATGTGCATGTGTGCATACACACATTTCATATGCTTACACACTGATGAGAAGAGCAAAGAGAGAACGCCTAAAGTTGTGTCTTACTTTTCCTTGTGGTGTGTACTATGTGTGTGCTTGTGCCTGGTAATGTGTGAAGCCCATCTATTATTGAAGGGCTGTTATATGCCAGGAGAGCACACTCTCATCCTCTCAGTAGTGTGTCTTCCTCTTACAGGAGCACTATTAACCCTGACACACAAGGACATGTTTGTCTGTGTGTTTGTGAAAAGGAGAAAGAAAGATGTGTGAGTGTGTGTGTAGTGCAGTGTTTGGCCTGCTTCTAATCTGTGTTTTGGATTTTTTAATTTTAGCCCCATCTGGGGTAGGCAGGTGGGCCAGTGTCTGTTACATGATGCTGAGAATCTTTGCCAAAAAGGGATCTGTACAGTAGACCTCTCAAATATGTTTATGAGGAGGCGACTATGGCAACAGTATGGTGCAGTCCTGGACCAAGTACTGAGGGAATTGTATGAGTAGTAGCTGTTTTTATTTAATTATTTTCCATTTACACAACATGCTTTAATTGTATTCAAATGAAAATACAAAATAATAGGTGGGGGCACAGACACACACACAGTAGGCCTACTGAAATTATAGTACCAAGGATATGAACAATTAACAATTTAAAGACATTTTGAATGAAGTGGTACTGTTAGAAAATAGTGAAATAGAGTATTTTTTGTAGATGTAATGAATCAGTACAACTTTAACTTCTTATTCTAGGAACTTTACAATTTTAGTAACTGTCGTTTAATTGAAATCTTGGATAGCCAATCCTCAGTCCCAGTTTCTGGAAAGGTGAAACAAATAAGCAACTGTGAAACAAATAAGCAACAAATAAACTCCCTGTAAAACCTATCTTCATACTGTAGTCTACAGAATTAAACCAAATTGTTGCCAAACCCAAGTAGAAGCCGCTGAAATGTAATATTTGTATATTGTCACGTATTTACATTCATGTTACCTTTCAATTTCAGTTGTGATAAATACCCTTCAGCCTGATAGCTGGATGGAGCTGTATGTTTAGTATCAGTATTGAAGAGGACTTGCTGACATGTGTCTTCCCATTCTGTAAACCTTATTTCACTCTGCAATAGAGGAGAAAGGAACAGTCGGAGGGGTACAAAAAGATTAGGCAAATGTAAAAAAAAACGCTCCTCATTGTGTTCCACAGTTGCCGAAGTGGGTTGCGCGACTTTCTTTCTGGCTTCATCCCTTTCTTCCTACACACATACCAAATCATGTGCCAGATTAGAAAATAGATAACTGTTATGTTAATATATATGTGCTCAAGTCACATACATGCTGACATGCTCAACATTGAGAAATTCAAGTCAGTTTCAGTGTTGCTCATGAGCACAAAATTCAGTTGTACATTACTAGCACACATATTGTATAACTAAATCTTATGAAAACTGCAGCAGCTGTCCCGCAAATAAAGAAAACAAAAAAAGAGAGAGAGAAAGAGAGAGCGATAAAAGAAAGAATACTTTGCTCGGAAATCTGGAAATCTGTCATGACAGTTCTGTGCTGTGTGGGTAGATGTTGAACCTCCTGCACATTGACGTCCATCAAAAACATTTTGGAACCGGTTCAGATATTTCTAATTTTACAGCTTCAAGATACAAGACACATCAATTATTTGTTGTATGTTCATTTTTGTTTCTTTCGAGTTTTTTTTTCTTCATGCTTTTGAGCTTAACTGTGTTTCTCAGCCATCTGAATATTGCACATCACGGGCTCTTAACCATCAGCACAACAAGGCTAGCAAGTACAATCTGACTATGACACTCTCACCTCAGATTATGCTGCTGTCAACACATTCCTTGGTTGTCGTCACTCATCTTTAGATTCATATTCAGAGGGTGATTGTGTTGATAACAGACTGCTGTTGCACTAAACTGTGCATCATCGTTTTTTGGCATGCGGAGGAAGTGGTGGAGGGCTGGGTCAAAACTGTTATCACCCTATCATATCTCTGACAGCTACCTGTCAAAATCAGGTCGCAGGAAGAGATGCAAGGATATCCTGCAATGCTGACAAAGCCAAATCTCTCTCTTTTCTTCTTTCTTTCTGTCTGTCTAATTTTGCATTGTTAATTTTCTCTGCCATCCAGCAAATGCTTAATAGGAATGATGATTGTAGCAGGAACCAAAAAAAAGAAAAAAAAAACACAGAGAAAAGGAGAGGCGGCGGTGGTGTTGAGGGTGTGTGTGCTTGAATTAACTGGGGTTGTATCTCAGAGCCATGGTGTTCCTACAAAAACTGAAAAGCTTATGAAATGTCAGCGTTCTGTCAGTGGGGAAAATAGCTTGGCCTGTGAACTCCTTTTTATGTGTTTCACTTTGTATTGCGTTTGCACATTGAGCACAGGGAAGGAGGGGCAATGAGAGACAGACAGTAGACAAAGAAAAAAATGTGTTGTGTTGCGATGTTTGTAGGGCTGGCTTGAAGTGACACTCATCACACCTTCCATTTGTCTCTCCCTCCTTGTGCTGTCTATGTGTTTGCTCCAGATGTTGGGGAGGACTTGGGAAAGGCAGCAGGGAGCATTCAGCCACCACTGTCCCAAGTTCGTGAGCGGAGTCTAGGCTCATCTTCTAAGGATTGTCCCTATTGTGGCAAGTCCTTCCGCACCTCCCATCATCTCAAGGTCCATCTGAGGATACATACAGGTCAGTACATCTATTGTCACATCCTTGCACAAGCATAGATTGCATTTCTTCAGCAATTAAACATTTATTCTGTTCATGCAAAATTTACCTTATACTTGTACTGACATTTCTTCTGGGGTTAGGCTGACATATTGGTTCATGAATATTGGCCTAATCACATATTGGAGTCAGTCTCTTTGTGATATGATGGATGTGATGCAAACTAATCAATCACTTACTTTGTAAATGAGAATACTGAATAAAGTAAGAAAGTAAGAAAAGTCAAAAGAAGGAAAGGAAGAAAAAACAGAAGAAAGTAAGAAAGGAAAATAAATCTGAATCTAAATGAACCTATAAACTCTTTTTTCTTAAAAGTAAATTCATTTCCGCTCACAGTTTCCGAATCACGGCACCAAAATGGCCTTAGGTTAAGCAGTATCATCAGAAACCAGTGATTCCATTTCAACAGTAATACATACTGCAATTTTCACCTGAGTAATAATCTTGTTTAGTCCAAAAACTAAACAATGGGTTTTCAGCCATCAGGTTTGAATTTTTCACAATGACATAAATTCAAACTGAGAAAGCTATTCTGTCGTAGATGTATGTGCTTCCTCACAGTGTCCCTCGTTTAGGCTTAAAGCCATTGTTAATTTGTTTTTTTCTACTCATCATTTCATTGAGCTCTAATTAACACAACAAGGGTTCAGTGTCCTCCAATGACATCACTCAGAGGGCAATTTCACACTCCCTAACTCTCAATAACTTTCAAGGCAAAACAAAGCTGGCCTGTCTACAATTTAGGGATATGCGTGAGATGGTGTGCCTAATAGTTTTAGCTTAATTTTTCCGTCAAGCATCCTGTCCCTCTGAGCTCTGTATTGTCTAACCAGACATCTTACCAACCGGGACTTAGGAGTTCTGTGATAGCCTGTCCCCTGGTTGTTCCTGGGAGGTTGAATCTACAGTCAGAGTCATGATGTGGACTGTGGACAGTATCCAGGGCTCTAGCCCTCTGCAAGGTATAAACGCCCCACTGACTATCCAGGTTAAAGACCAGCTATCCATCCAGACTGAGCAGAGGACGCCTCACAGCAAGGATACCTGGTAGTGTTTCAAAACTGGAAAGAAAGTAGTGATCGTTGGACACCTTGCATATTTTAAGTGGTGTAGAACATTTATTGTTGCTGTTGGGGCACAACAGAAATACACTGCCCTGCCAAAAAAGAAAGTCGCCACCTGCAAAAAAAAGGTCACACACTAATACTTTGTTGCACCGCCTTTAGCTTTGATTACGGCACTCATTCTGTGTGGCATTGTTTCGATAAGCTTCTGCAATGTCACAAAATTTACATTCCGTCCTGTTGCATTAATTTTTCACCAAGATCTTGTATTGATGATGGGAGAGTTGGACCACTGCGCAAAGCACCTCCCAAAGATTCTCAATCGGGTTAAGGTCCGGACTCTGTGGTGGCCAATCCATGTGTAAAATTGATGTCTCAATTTGATGTTCCCTGATCCACTCTTTCACAATTTTAGCCCGATGAATCCTGGCATTGTCATCTTGGAATATGCCCGTGCCATCAGGGAAGAAAAAATCCATTGATGGAATAATGTGGTCATTCAGTATATTCAGGTAGTCAGCTGACCTCAGTCTTTGGAGTCATAACGTTGCTGAACCTAGACCTGACCAACTACAGCAGCCCCAGACCATATCACTGCCCCCACAGGCTTGTACAGTAGGCACTAGGCATGATGGGTGCAGCTCTTCATTTGCTTCTCTTCTTACCGTGATGCGCCCATCACTCTGGAACAGGGTAAATCTGGACTCATCAGACCACATGACCTTCTTCCATTGCTCCAGAGTCCAATCTATATGCTCTCTAGCATTTTTTTTCCGATTAGCTTCACTGATTAGTGGTTTTCTTAGCTATACAGCTGTTCACTCCCAATCCCTTGAGTTCCTTTTGCATTGTGCGTGTGGAAATGTTCTTACTTTCACTATTAAACATAGCCCTGAGTTCTACTGTTGTTTTTCTGCGATTTGATTACATCAAACGTTTAAGTGATCGCCGATCACGATCAGT
Source organism: Odontesthes bonariensis (assembly GCF_027942865.1). Lineage (NCBI taxonomy): Eukaryota > Metazoa > Chordata > Actinopteri > Atheriniformes > Atherinopsidae > Odontesthes > Odontesthes bonariensis. The sequence continues at coordinate 8,181,497 of NC_134506.1, forward strand.
TAGGATTTCTTTCCGACCTTGAAGATGATGGTTCCCCAATATCTTTCCAGTTTTTAAAATTGCGTTGGACACTTCTCAACCCAATTTTAGTAGTTTCTGCAATCTCCTTATGTGTTTTCTCTGCTTGATGCATGACAATGATTTGACCCTTCTCAAACAGACTAACATCTTTTACACGACCACGGGATGTGTCTTTCGACATGGTTGTTTAAGAAATGAGAAGCTACTAATTGCATCAGTTGGGGTTGAATAACTTGTTACCAGCTGAAAAATAATCGCCCATGCAGTAATTGTCCAATAGGAGGTTCTTACCTATTTGCTTAATTGAATCCAAGTGGCGACTTTTTTTTGGCCAGGCAGTGGCAAAAGATCAGTTGCTCGATAAATAATACAACTTTTGATTTGTAACTCATGATTCATGAATCATCAAAATTTGGATTGGGAAAAAGTTTGCCGATTAAGTGCCTGATCTTTATGGGGTTGTAGGAAGAACCAAGTGACATACATTTGTCTGGTCAAAGCATTATCGAGCAAGAAATTAAGATCCTCATCCACAGTTTACCTAGATCACCTTGATAGGATTATTAAGGTCAGGAGTTCAGCGGAATTGTTGTAACAGAAAGGTAAAGGATAATAACTTTCTCATTGCAGATTAATCTTTAGGATGAGTTTAACTGCCATTAACTTTATGTTATTTTGTTCAGTATACTTAAAATATGACTTTGAGTTTAACAAACACAGTGACTTAAAGTGAAGTGCAAGATTTTCTTTTTTTAACATATCATTTTACACTCTTCTATAACATTTTGAGCTGTTTTGGTATTGGAGTTTTGTACACCTTAAAATAACAATTCTGCAGTGATGTTGCATGAGAGAGAGCAGTCAAGATTAGAAGAAGAAAATGAGGTAGGATAAATCAAGAAAAGCACGGAATATATAAAAAAACAAAGCTTATAGTGCACATTTCCCTTCTCTGTCCGACTGTATTTCAGCTCTCTTATACTTGTGTCGTAACAGCCTCATACCAATATAAGCAGAGAACAAACAGATATCTGCCATCAGTCTCATGTGATTCTGGCTTCAACATCCTAACATTCATAAAATCTCCAGATACATAATCCTCTTGTCTAAAATGAGTGCCATACATGGTCATACTTGTTGTTACAGATAATGCTACAGGTGAAGTCCTGTTTTAAATTATACAAAGTGCAGCCAGGGAGGAAAACTGCACTGGGTGAGAACGTCAGTATCCAAGCAGATGAAATCCCTGTTCATGGTTGAAAATGAACCGTGCTGTGGAGTATTTGGGATTAAAATCTTACGATCACTGTCACAGTGCCCTGATCTGAAGAGTGCAGATCCTTCTTATCACAGTAGGAAATCTCTCCTGACAGTAGAGTGACAAGAATTGCAAGTTTTCAATCCCAGATGAAGCTGAACACATGTCTGGCTTCATCCAGAGCATGGTTCATTCATGATCTTGAATGGGGATTTAATCTCTTTTAGCTCAATTAGGTCAGAAAAACTGTGGATTCTTTGTCCTGAAAGACTTGAATTTATGCAAGCTGCACTACTACAATATTCACAGTGATGGAAAAGACAAAAAAGACCAACTGACCTCATCACAACTACAGAATTATCACTGTCACCTCTGCTGTACACAGTTTCACAGCAGAGCTCCACATAATGTGAAATTATCCTTTTTGGGAAAAAAAAAAACCTTAAATGTCTACTTTTTTTCTTAATTGTTGCTAGTTGTTTTATCATAAAATACATTAATAACCTTTCAAACGGCTGGGGTGGTTTAAGTTCAGATTTATTGTCATGTACAGTCATACACAAAATTTCTCCTCTGCTTTTAACCCATCCACGTTGGCACCTGTTGAACATACACATGCACAGGGTCACACACTCATAGAGACAGATGCTATACACTGGAGCGGTGGGCAGCCATTCACATCGCCCAGGGAGCATGGGGGAACAGTTCCTTGCTGAAGGACAGCTCGGCCGTGGCAAGGAGGTGGACTGACACCCCTCCAGCTGTCAGTTTCAGTTTCAGTTTCAGTGTTTAAGTTTTGGGAAGCCTGTGATATTTGGTGGTTAGTTAGCAATGTTATAGTTATGTCTGCATTGAATAGTATAGTAAGAATACCCATGAGAGCCATATTTTATCATGGAGGAAGTGGAAACCTCTACCCCAGCCTAGTGTTAACTCATTTGGCAAAACACTCTACTAACCCTACAAAATTTCATCCACTCTATATTTTACATTCGTTCTTTCATATGGAAACACACAGTATCTGTGTGTTAACTCATATGGAGCCACCTACAGAAATATGGGGAAGTTTAGTAAGGATGTTGTCTTTTGGACTGGAATGTATCCTTGGATGTAGGCCTATCTAAGCACAGCTTTAGCATCATGTCTTCCACGAATGAAGACAATAAAAAAGTGCTTGATGCATACCCAACATGTTGCCTTTAAATCATTCCCATAACCTAATCATACCAGCTCCACTGTGACATCCGATTACATCTACAAGATGACTACTGTAGCAGCTGAAGATCCTCTGGTGACAATGCAGTGATATTCAAAAATGACTAAAAAATGAGTAAACTAAAATAAACTGACAGACACAATGGAGTTGCTTACCAAGTTGGTCGAGGCACCTTTGTGCAATACAATGCAGAGATTAATGAGCAACTAACACCAGCTTGAAAGGAATGAAGTGAATTTAAATTTCTCAAAAAGTTAAAGAGCTAATGTTACAGTATTAATTTCCTCTTGAACAGTGAGTGGGAAAATATCCATTAGCAGAATTAACCACAGTTTTCTAGGTAGCTAACATTGTGCGACTGTGGCACTACAGTGTGGGGCCAGAGCTAATGAACACACTGCAGAGGGTGATATTTCATTATACAAATTAATGCTCACATTTTAATGGGAAAGTCACATAATGAATCTAGGCTTCAGTGACAGCAATTAGAGACCCAGATTGTCCCCTTCTGGACAAGGCACTATTTAGCAGTAAGCAGCTGTGTCTAAAAAATAAAAAGGTCCTTGCTCTTGACAATCGCTACACATAACTTCAGGCAGAACCACATAACCAATAGGAGTCCCTGCTCACCTTTAAATGAGGAGAGGGGGAGAGAAAGAAAGGGACACAGAGAAAGAGAAGAAGCATGACTTGCCCATGTCACTTAACCTTAACCTAACCTTGTAATCAGGATGAATCAAGAGGGACATGTGATCTCGCTCTCTATCCCTCTCATTCCTTTGGGCCCTCTCCATCTCTTTCTTTCCCTTCTATCTCCAATAATCTCCCCCCTGAAACATTTTTTCAGTGCATATCCATTTTTTTCTCCATTACCATTCTATGCCATCCAGTGTCTTTAATACAGTAACACAGCTAGATTTAATATTGCACTATAGAGCACACTTAATATCCAAAGTTCCCTTGTGCATATGCAATACATTTTTGTGGTGGGATTTTTCTCTCTTTGATAATTGAACAGTTAGTCCTAACAGTATTAGAACTATTGTCAGTTCACCACTAACTACTTACCAAAGTGATAAGGGAAGCAATATTGTGGTTTTATTGTCAACAGTTTCCACTAAAACTCATATGAATGGATCCCTCTAACAAGCATCACTCAGCTCAATAGTCTAAACATTATTAGAATACATCAGTGACATACACTGGTACTAATGATGAGCTGCCTTACCCATGTAATATTTTCTGCTGGATGAATATATTTATTTTAAGTTTTTACACACTGTCTATCTAAGGCTGTTACTTTTCCTTCTGGCATGATTGAACTTAGTTTTAGTTTTATTTTTTCCATCCTTCTGGCCAAATGGAGATTAGTCTTCCAGTATGTTATATCTATTAAGGCATTTTAATTGTCCTTCTGTACAGGTTTGGGGTATTTATCTTTACTTATTTCTGTGGTACAAAGCCAGATGAATCCCTGCACATGCAGTGGAAACACAGAACGGAGGAGCAGGACACAGTACTGCATTCAGGGAAAGGGTGATTTACAGTCACAATGGTGTTGCTTAAATGTGTAAATGCTCTACATTTTTAAGTTCAAAGGTAAATAAAAGCCACGTTGTTTAATTTAATTTCCATCTATAATCTACCTTTGAATGACTGAAAAAATGTATGAAGTAGACCAATTAATTTAAGTAAGAAATGGCAAAAAGTTTACCATTCTATATTTAACTACCATATAGCAATTTCCTGTGAATCGTGGCAGCAATGATCTGTCTTGTGGCTAGGAGGTTGTGCTGTTTGCGCTGATATCAATTAAAAGTGGATTAACGGGTACATAATGACCTTTAGCAGTAAATTGTGTGTAATGTTGCAAGGCAGGATACAGTATATTCCCCAGATGTCACACCAGGCCCCTGACGTATGATGGAGCAGATGTCTTAGCCAGTCCAAATGGCTCTCAAAGACACAAACACACATGCACGTATACACACAGGCTCAGGCTGACACGCATGCATAAACATGTGTTCACACAGATTCCAAATGGTGCACACACACACACACACTTATGTGGAGATGCAGAAATGCACAAATCGTCTGTTTCACTTGCTCCAGATATTTAAATGCTTAATTTTGATGGAAACGTGGCATAAAGTGATCACTCTGTGAGGGCATTTGTATTTATTTTAAGTTTGCCTTACTCAGTAAACATCAAAGGGCAATGATAGACATGTAATCTTTTATGCTTTTTATTCTCATTTTAGATATGTAGAGGGTACATTAATCTTTATTTTCTACCCATGAACATTAACAACCTCTTATAAGGAAAAGACAGAGGATGAAAAAAATAATATCAGTCTAATTTCTGTCTAATTTGGCTCCTAGAATATAATTTTGTCCAGTTAGAGGAATTGAGAATGATCATTTGCATCAGGGATGTTTCCTTATTAAATCAGCACTGAGCCTCTGTTCAGCAGCTCACAGGAGAAGCACTTATTGGGTTAAAAGCTCATCTCGTATGGTTTATTTTAAATATACTCTATGCTTCATAGACACTCTTGTGTAAAAGAAAAGATATCAAATCACTGCCTTTCTTTCTTCAGTCAGGGTTATCTGTATCACCGCATGCTCTCTTTCTCTTTCTGGTTTCTTTCTTATTCTCTCTCTCTACACTCCTCAGCATTTCCACCTTCAATTTTCTTTTGAATAGTCTCCTATTCTTTTCTCTATTCTATCAATATTCTATTGAGTTGGTGTTTGTGGCCCTTTATTTGAGAACTCTGCAGTAGGTCTGCAGATTGCAGAGTCTTTTTCTGGAATGGTGCCCTCTAAATAATGATAAATTACTTGAGCAGTATGCCATTTGCTAATTATATCCATGATTTACTACACAGCCCGACTTAAATCATTCAAACCAGCCTTGCGTAACAATGCCTTTTTTCCTTCTATAAAAGGGTTTCCATGTGTATTATCTAAACATTTTATTGGCACATTTTGAATATATAGAATGTGCATATAAATACTATGACCATGCAATCCTCTTTTATTTCTTATTCCATCAATCTTTACTGTCTTCACAAACAGCCAATGTTTTGCCTTTAACAGAAATTCCACTCCAGGAACTTTTTATATGTGTATGTTTTAAAAAAAAATCAAGCTTAGCATTTTTTCTCTCGGTTCATTGTTTAATGAATCCAAATCTGGCTCAGACTCCAAGCCTATTATAATTGCTAGCAGGATGTGTTCTATTTCAACATAAGTATCATTCCAATGGCAGACCCATTTCTGGCAGAATAATGCTGGTGTTATACCATCATCAAGAATATACATGAATATGGATGTGAAGCATAAATAAATATATGTAGATGTTACACAACAGTATCACCCATCCTTTACGGTAATATAAATCACTTTACTGTCATGAATCATATTGTTCTTCATCACAGGGCTTCACTGAAACATGTGGTACACATTTGCTGTGTGCTTATTATTATTATTATTATTATTAGTAGTAGTAGTATTTTTATTATCATTATCATTAAGTATTACAGTGAACTGTTCCTATTTTGGACTCAGTTCACTGCTGTGTGACGGTGGTCATAGTTATATTGCATTGTGACTGATTTATACTTCTCAAGATAAACTGCAAATAGGGAACGTCCGAGAAATTGCTTTCCTATTGCCAAGGCACAGGCCTGACAGCAAACAAAGCCAGAACACAGGCATTATGACCCCACAGTAAAGACATACACATTCTCTCATAGATATGGAGAAACATGCAGCCCTCAGTCCTCAGCCCAACAGATAGAATCAAGACAGTTTTGTTGTCAGCTGAAAATATTATCTCTTGTAGTGGACTGAAAGCACCATATGGTGAAATGTTTTATGGTGTTGATATGAGTGATGGCTCACTTGGCGGAGCTAGATCGACCCATATTCAGATGCCTACTCCACACCCCTACTCCCGTTGCAGTGCACACACACCCACACACACACGTCCACGCATCAAGTGGAGCTGAGTTGATGACTGGGAAAGAAACGACATGGAATTGTTGGTTGAAGCATGTTCTTGTTCATTATCCCTCATGTTTGGGTTTATTTTATTGTGTGCCTTATTATTTCTGCCTTAATTCTATTTGAATTACTTTCCGAAGCAATATTTGTCGGAAATTAAAAAACACAATTTTTTATATATTTTTTAATGGCAACCAATATTAGTTAATGATATGCATATTTCGCTCTTTTTTTTTCCTTTTTTTTCTTAGCTCCTTTGACCTAATTTTTCTTTGTTCAGGGAGGTTACATGACCCTAGGGTCCACATTCCCTCCTCCAATAAATAGATTTTGATATCCATTTAATATAATAAGCAGGTTAATTATTCATTGTTTTCATTGTCTTCCCTTTCTTTTTGTGTCTTTTTCTTGGCTTCTCAGGAGAGAAACCCTACCGATGCCCTCATTGTGACTATGCAGGCACCCAGTCTGCCAGTCTGAAGTACCACCTGGAGCGTCATCATCGTGAACGTCAAAATGGCTCAACTACATCAGTCCCATCCTCTGGTCACAACACTTCTTCTGATCATAAAGAGGAACATGGAAAGACAAGCGGTGGCATCTTTGCCCGACCAGATGTCCTCCGTAATGTTTTCAAGGGTATGCCTCCCAACCTAGACTTCAGAGCAGGTCCATTGCTACCACATCAGTGGGCATCAGCTGGCATGCTGTCTTCACATGACCGAGATCGTGGGGACCGTCGTTTTGACTCTGCCTCTTCAGCTGAGAACATGAAAACTGCAGATGGCCCACCCATAGTCTCAACAGCAACAGATAGTGCCGCCAGCTTCTCCGATCTAAGCAGGGCTTACCAAAGTATGATGGGAAATGGAGTCCACTTTCAAGGTTCTCTTCAGGCTTTCATGGACAACTTTGTCCTCAGCTCTATGAAGAAGGATAAACAGAGTCCAATCCAGCTTCCAGCCCAGCGCTACCAAGATAATGGTGAACCAAAAGCAAAACGTGCAACCTTAAACGACCAGGACAGAGCTGATAAGGCTGAAGCTAAACAGAATTCGGAGCCTGGTAAACCTGGGTCCCAGTATGAGCCACTTGATCTGTCTGTATCAGTCCGGCCTGAGTCAGCATCCGGATCTCTCCCTGGCTCCTCAGTCACCATTCATGATAATGTGGTTTGGCATGGCTGCCTTTTCTGCTCCTTCTCTACTTCCTCATTGGAGCTCATGGCTCTGCACCTGCAGACCAATCACCTTGGTAAGGCCCAAATGCAGCATTCTGATACAAGCAAAGAATTTAATCAAGAGGGCTCTCCCACCACCTCTGCCATTCACTCCTCCAATACCAAGACTGCGGGTTTGGCTCATGACAGAGATGGAGACCACATGGACCAGCCATACAACCCCTTCCAGAGTGACTTCTACAGGAGGTTTGGTGGCTTGTATGATGAATCTCCAAGAACGAGTCAGGGCATTCAAGGACATACCGGCCAGACTGAGCAGAGTCCAGAACTACCTGGCCAGGCTTTTGGAGGAACATCTTCAGCTGGAGATGACCAGATTGGTGAGAGAGGCTCATGTGGAGATGCTGAAGTTGACCACATTGGATCAGATGAAGAGGTTGCAAAGACTGGGGAGCACAGTGCCAGTGAAACCCCTTCAACCACCCCCAAGAGACAACAACTGCAGAATCATGCTGACGAAGAGGACGATGTGGGGAGAGTGGCTGAAGAAGAGGAGGAGAGAGACGAAGAAGAGCATATAGACATGAACATAGAAGAAGAGGGAAGTTTAGCTTCAGACCACATCCATACCTATCCTAAACAGCTCCATGATGACTCCTCTCTTCCCCCAAAGTGTGGAGGTGGTTTGATAGCATCCTCCTCCACAATGACACCACTTTCACTGGTTCCCCAGCCCCAGAACCAAATGTTGCCACTTGAGAAGGCCTGGCAGCAGGGCTTGGGCCTCCTTTCTCCTGGAGGTCCACCAGGACTGTTGAAGGCTGAGCAGCAGACCCACCTAGAGAAGCAGATAAACATGCTGTCTGTCCTCAGAGCCTACAGCAATGACAACCTGTCTGCATTCAACGGCCTGGGAGGTGGAAGCGCAACCTCAGGGGGCATGAATAGGTCTGATGTACCTGGTGAGTGTGTTGAATTCCTACTAGCACTTAACTGTTGTAAAGAACACAGACATATATTCACACACAACACCATCAAGAGAAAGCTACACACATATAAGACACAAACTGAAACAGATTCAATTTTGCCACCACGACATACACATCAACCTAACACACAAGACAAACTTTTTTTTTTTTTCGTTTTTTGCTTGACACCCACAAAGGAATCCCAGACACTCATTAAATGTCTCAAGATTGGCTCTGAAGTGATTTCAGCCTTATTTTAAGCAAGTTTAGAAGCTATCAGACTGGCGACTAGCAACAGATTAATCTTTATTACACATTTATATAACTTGGAGTGCAGTGCCTACCTCCTGCTCCACAGCATGAGGGGAATAACCCTGGATGAGTCAGAGCAGGACCTCAGTTCCTTCTGCCATCTCCTCCACATGTCTCTTAACTATCTTAGCTCTCATAAAGCTGGCTCCCAAAAGCCCATTACTTTATAAGACTCGTCGATCTATGACCCTGTGAAAAATGAACTGTCAACTTTCATGATTCTACTAAGATTATAGCTGCTCCTTGAGACTGAAGAAGGAAGTTTATTTCCCTTTCTTTTTTTACAATGCTCTTTTGCTTTTTTACGAGTGGTTACTATTTGCTATGTGTCAATGTAGAAAGAAAATAAAACCGAGTGTTAATGCTTAGCTTTTGAATAAGTGATTTATATATACCAATGGAGAGAAATAATCCCGAATTAGCTCTAATAGTGGTACTTGAGAGCCAGTTACATATTTTTTTGGCGTGAATATTCAATGGATTCGACTGAGTCATGAATATTTTTTTTCTATTGTTTAGACAACAAAAAATATGGAACCAATGGACCCTAAATGCAATACCTATCTTTACAGACCCTCATCCAGAAAATAATCAAATGCAGTATATTTAACAAGAAAAATTAAGCCTTGGTGTAAAAATATCCTACATATTTGCATATTGTTTCATACTAAAGCCTGGCTCATAAAGGCAAGCTATTTGGACAGTTCCCTTTGCAACTAGGAATGCGTGACCTTTATAGAAAAGGCTTTCTCTGTTGAACAAAGGTCTTTCTTACATGCATTAGTCTGAGTCACCCATTCATTGTAAGTACAACACAGGCCGTTATGTATCTAATCTCCTGGCAAATCTTTGGATAAAACTGGAGATAGCATTGATGAATATGACATTTTTTTGGTAACATAAGTAAAATCAAAACATGCTGTCACAGGTGTGCTTACTTACAAAGAGATCTTTCTTGCCAAACTCCACACCTACGTCAGGTGACAGCTGTCTTTTTGTAGTGTTCCAATCATTTACTTTCAGATAGTACAACAATCTTATATAAAAGCTTAGCTGCTACTGATCTCAAAAGTTTTATATATTCACATGTGTTAAAGAGCTACGGTTAATGACGGAATGGTGGTTTGAAAGAAACATTCTAGAGTGGTTTGCCATATATGAAAGGCAGGGTTTTATAACACTAAAAATTAAGAAAGGGGAAAGAGAGAGAGAGAGATGACAAGAGAGAGACAAGACAAGAGGACACAAAGTGACTCATCAGATTTGATCAGGAAGCAACCTTGGGGATCATCTTCTCCACATATCTGTTTCTGTCAGTTGTAGTTATTATTCTAAAACAAAAAACTGTGCTTTTTTAATACTGATGTGCGAACACTTACAGTCACATCTCCTCTGACTGTTAAACCTGTCCTCTGCCCTTCTAATATAAGTAATACAAGCCTGTGGTGTTCTATTTACTAATACTATAGTTGTTTATAATAATCGATGAGCTGCTTGTGCAATACTAGCTTCAAGCATTCTATTCCATTCTCTCTTATTCATGCTTCGTGCCAGACATAATTTGTTTAGGTTGTCTAAAGAATAATGTGAAAAAATAAAATAAAAATCAGATGGTGGCAACAGCTACGGGTTGCTTTGATCTTAATCCATAATAACCAAATTCATTCTGCATTGAAGTTATTTATCTTGAATGCTCATACAACATCATGATATTTTTGAAAGTTGATCTCATAAGGCTTTTTTCCACAAATAGATTATACGTGGTGAAGTTGATGTATTGAACAAAATCATTATAGGGACATGGTTCCTAAAAACTGTACTAGAGTTGAGTACAAAAATCATAATACTGTTAGTATTGTACAACTATTGTGACTGTTCCTGTCAGTTCTGATTTATATGCTACTATTGTGTAACTATATGAGAAAAAATAGGTGCACTTGTTTCAGTAAAATGCGCTTTTACTGTCCTTCTTCATGTTTCCACTTGTAAACCCCTTGTGTTTGAGGGTCACCAGCAGCTTGAACAGTAAGAGGCACACATTCCATGGTTTTATGCTGGTTGGAGAAGGTGGGGGTAGTGTAGACGACCATAAAACTCACTTCAGACCTGGCAAAATGTGATTATCTGGAGTGGGTTTGCATTAGGTTTGTATGCAAATAGAGCATAAATCATTAATATCGAAATTCTCCCCTGAATCTGCGGGAACTGTTGTAGGGCACGCATTGCACGTCTGTTGTGACCGTCTCTTCATTAGTATGCCCAGAGGAAACTAAAAAGGGTACAATGCACATGAATCTACTTGTCCTCTGACATACAACAGATATGTAAATATAGAAAATACTAACACACATTGACATGTCTGCAGTTTTTAACCACACCTCACGAAACTGACCCAGGAATTGGATTTAAAAATAAATGTCATTAACAACAGCAGTGGCCCTGATGCCAATCAGAAAAGGTATCTGGTTACTGAAGTACAGTATACTGTAATGATTGATATGAACCCACACCATTTGCCATACTGTAGATGTGCTTAACACAATCAATACTTGGCTGCAGCGCAGACCTATCTATAGCCATGCATTATCAAACATGAAGTATTACATATTCAAACAGTGCTGAACATGTCAAGACTGCTTGCGAACATTGCTCCTCACATCGTATTACTTACATTACCTCCACCCCCTTGTTCATTTAATACACTGAGTGTGGAGTAGAACTTCAGAAGGTTGAGATTGACAAGCTCGAGAGGACATGTGGAGGATTTTAGAGAAGAAAATGGCAGAGCTCATAGTTGAGCACCTCTTACAATTTGAGAAGTAGGCAAGAGAAAGAAGAGAGGGAGACCCTGTATATTCTCAATTAGACCCATCACTCCCACTTTACAAGTACTCTCATATTGCGTTTCATTGTTCTCCTAATAAGTGTTACGGTTTGTTTGTGTTGCTGATAAAAATGCTCTGAGAGAGTCATCTCCTTTAAACACTTTAGATTACACTTAAAAGTCTTTAACAATCACAATAACAGTAGTAAGGGGAAATATATTAAAGAAATTTAGATAAAACATATTCCATGCCGTCTCCAACAAAAGTCAGTGAATAAGAACAGTCGAGTTTGACTTTATTAGGATAATAATAAAGATAAAATCCCACATGATATTTTTATATACAAGATAAACATTATTTAGGTCATTTTCACAACTCATTGCTATAATCTGACAATGGGAGCTGCAGAAAAAGATGCGAAATGTTGACTGTTGACAGCACATGTGCTAGTCAATGTTGTGTCTTCTTCGTGTGGTCAGAAAGGCAGGAAAACCCAGCCAAAGCCGATCTCTCGTAGGGAAGGTTTTATGCCTGCTGTTAAGAAGTCAGGGATCATAAACCTTCCCTGTGTTACTAACATCATTAAACATAACTGAAATCTGACTCCTTGTTACTTTTTATTTTATTTTTCCCCTAAAGGGACCAAAAATTCTAAGTTCCCAATTGCTATTGAATGCAATGTAATATATATGTGTGGTTGTGTCTGCGTGGCTGTGTGTGCATGTGTGTGTTTATGTAACGGGCTTTGTAAAGCGCCGAAGGTAATTTAAGGCATATGGTAGGATGGTGGTTCACTGTGAAGCACAGATGTAGTGGATCATTGTTGGCATTACTGGAGTAATTTTCATTTTCTACATTTCAAGTGGAAGAAAGGTAGGGATGAAATGATCCCACACTACTAGATCTACTTAAGCTGGAAAGTAGTATAAGAAAATAGAAAAACTAAAATTGGCTGTTATTGCTGCATGGATCAAGGTGTTTTGATATTCAATCAGACACAAAAGTATCCCTTAATCAATCATCCACCCTCATCTGCAGCCCCTGTTACAAGATACCTCAAACATAACTGTGACAGTTCTAATTCTAAAAATCTATTTCATCAAGCTATATCTTATTTTTTTTCTTTTTAAGGGCACAAGTGGCCTTTATTCAACATTGTGTGGACAGGAAAGGGGGTAGAGAGAGTCAGGGCAGACATGCAGCATGGCTGCATTGAGGAACCAGTTGACCTGTACAGCTCCTCCATCTTGTTGTATCTATTTTTTTGTTAACACAACTGTATTTTTATAAACTAATTGTATTCAAGTAAGCTTTAGCTTGTAATGCAGATTATTGACAGCAGCAAGGAAAGCGACCTTGAGCCCTCCCCGTGGCATGTTTTGCGTGTGTTTGAGGGAAAGAGAATGACTAAAGCCTCTTTCACACATGCGTTTCACCTTATTGGCACAAAAAAACACTCCTTGGTTAACCTACTGCTGTTCCTCCAATTTCAAAACTTGCAAACCAGAAGCAAATGAGTCCTGTTTTCCTGTGTGTTTCACACATGAAGCTCGCATTGTGGAATCAGCTGAGTGAGGACAGCATCATTAGTGAGAGAGTCTCGTTCCATGATGCAGACATAATGTGTGTAAGTACACTAGAGGCGAGGCAGTTTTGCCTCTATTACTACCTACCTTGCCGGCTCAGATGCATACCAGCGGTGGAATAACTTTCATTGTCATTCTGCCTCTGTACCTTCCCACGTGACATGATGGGCAACAAAGGCACATCGGTTCCGACTTAAAAGGTACATATGTGAAAGTAGCTAATGAGAGGGGAGCAACAGGTGGAAGGTGGTCAATCCAAGCTGCCACTTCTTTAGATGAAGAATGAAGAAAACTTTGAAATGTCACTTGAGCCTGCCCTCAAATGTGAGTCAATTCCAGATTGATCTCGGTAGATCGTACATTAGCTATTTTTTTTTCTACAGCACCAAATGTTGTAGTTTCACAACAGATGCTCAAACATTTTACCATTGTTCCGTCTTGTACTCTCATTTCTCTTTGGTTGTATAGAGAGCTGTTGTATAGACAGCGTACATGATGATGTCAATCACCTACACCATTTTACTGCATTACTCACTGTTGATTTGCTCTCTCAAAAGAAGGCAGAGGGATGGAGAATGACTTTCGGTTTCTACCTTTCTTACAATACAGTAAGGCAAGGCAAGTTTATTTGTAGAGCACAATTTGTACACAAGGCAATTAAAGTGCTTTACAGCTACATAAGATCACAAGAAGGCAAATGAAATCATTCCAAAAAACATAAAAAAGAATCATTAATTAAAAGCAAAGAGTGCAGATAAAATACTTTCAGGTGTCATATGCACAGCTAAATAGAACTGTTTTCAGCCTGGATTTAAACATTGTCAGAGTTGAGGCCTGTCTCACATCTTCTGGAAGACTGTTCCAGATTTTAGGAGCATAAAACTGAAACGCAGCCTCACCTTGTTTAGTCCTGACTCTGGGCACCAGCAGGAGACCCCTCCCTGAGGTTCTCAGAGCCCGAGTTGGTTCATATGGCTCTAACATGTCAGAGATGTACTTTGGCGCTTGACCATGAAGAGACTTGTACACAAGCAGAGCTGTTTTAAAGTCTATTCTCTGAGCAACAGGAAGCCAGTGCAGAGACCTGAGCACTGGACTAATATGGTCGTATTTCCTGGTTCTAGTCAGGACTCGAGCAGCAGCATTCTGGATGTACTGCAGCTGTCTTACAGCCCATTTAGAGAGCCCAGTGAGCAGGCCGTTACAGTAGTCTAACCTGCTGGAGACAAATGCATGGATTAGTCTTTCTAAATCTGGTTTAGCACTGAATGGATTTCAATCCAACACGTTTTTTAACAGGCCTTTCACTTTATTATTTCACTCTCAATCACAAATGTAGCTAAAATTTAGATGTTAATGAATACTTGATTATAGAAAAAATATCCAGGATTATTTCTCACACATTTTAATATTCACACTTCAGTGTAATATTACGTCGATGCTCCATTACACAACACCCTACACATATGTAGCCATCTCACTATTTTGCATGCATTATCTATTTTACCAACATTATTACATATTTTCTTGTGAGACTGGACTGTCGATTGCCATAGACAGTGATAAAAATAAACATGTTCACAGATAGATTTGATGTCTATACAGTAGGTTATTCCTCCCCTAGATATTGTTATTCTGTTTTTGCAATAATTTGCTAGTTTTAATTGAATTGTGTATAACTGAGGGCTCTACTGTTTTGAGTAATAGCTGAGTTGTGTGGGCATGCATGATGTCATTGGTATCTCAATCAGATCAAATCATTGCATAGGGATAGCCAATGACAAACAATGCTATTCAACAGTTAAAACTGTGATGTAGCGGGAAAAAAATCTGTGTAAGCCAAGCTATAAGTTTATATATAGCATAAATAGTATATAGTTGATAGTTTATATATATATATTTATTTATTTATTTTTCCCCCCAGAAACGTCACTGCTATTGTATTGTATATGGAACTTGTATTAAAATTCACCCAAGCATACTGTTTGGTTGGCTAGTTTAGCTAAGACAAATTCAGTTGGAAGCATCTTGTAAACAGCTCAACCTGTTTTAACCTTCAACTAAAGTTTGACCAATATCTGAGTGACAGCATAGTAATCACTGATGTTTCTGTGTTTAGACCAAAGCATGTCCACTAGCACCCCTTCCTGTTTCTTAGATCTGTGCATTTTACTTTCCCACACTCCAGGATCCCTGCTTTTCTTTATCTCTCACTCTCTGGGTTTCTTTCTTTCCTTGTTGCTTGAGGGCACAAGCTCCTCCAGTGATTAAGCCATCTGGAGGCCTGTCTGTCTCTCTTTAACTGAGAAGAAGAAGACGACTGTTGGTGATACACTTCCCCAGGCTCTCATTGTGTGCCTCTACCATGCCGGAATGACAGCTTTGACGACTGGTGAAGGCGAGGTGCTGTTTCCCATGTGCAACGATATTACCAGTTTAACTTGTGCAGAGGTGCATTATCACCTTGTCACCCAAAAGTGCAAATAGTGTAGTTTTCAAAGAGCAATCAAACGTAATAGCTGCTGTCAAGCAGTAAAGATTGTACCTGTTGCTCACTCTCTCTTCTTATCTTTTCTCCTTCGCAGATGTGATAGCTCTAAAGCTATTTCCCGCTCACTAATTCTTCATATATCATTGGCCTGCTGAAAGGCCCTTTCTGAAAAAGCTTTGTAATCCTCCTATGTTACTTTTTCTATGTCATCTTCATTAGTACCAATATTGACCACATTGCACATCCTAAAAGTACAGGAGAGTGATGAAAGACTGTATTAAGTTGCACATGATAAGGAAATGGAGACAAATTGTGGATAACTGCAAAGTTACATGACAGTTATTCTATTAATTAGAAATAGGATGGGAAAGCAGGAGTCAAGACAGCATGGGAGCTGCGAAGTTGGAGTGAAATGAAGATTACATTCATAGGGTATACTTATACATAAATGTGTGTGTATTTGCTTTAGTGTGTTCCTGTGCAAATCATGTGCTTTAATGTACATATGCAAGTCTGTATGCCCTATCCCCTGTGCACTTGCAACGCTAGTGCACATAGCATTCGATATTGCAAAACACAAGACAATGGGTTATAAATTGGCCTTCTAACCCAATATATTTGACATGATCTCTGCTTCCCATCTCGTTAGTTTGCTGTTTGTTTCTTTTCTTCCCTGACTTCTGTAGACTTTGTTTAGTTTGAGTTGCTCCTCTTAAGAATGCAACGTTCCCTTCCCCAGGCACCCTGGAGATGTGAAGAGGATGCCTCAGTGGAGTTGTACTCATAAAGCTCCTCATCCTCTGAGAAAGAAACAGAGAGAGACAGCACAGAGAGTGAGAGAGAGTGAGAGAACAGTACCGCCAGGCAAAGGCACACAGGCATAATAACTACACTTACACAGCTAGTTGACACATAATGAGACAATGTTGCAGTAACTTCAAGGAAAACACAGATATGTAAAAAAAAACAACAGAGAGCAAGGCAGGAGAGGAAAACAGGCAGTTGTGGGGGTAAAACAAAAAAATTGAAGAAACTATGTCAACTTTTATTTCCTCTGTTATTCCACATCAATAAGGCATGCAGTAAGGCTGATAAAAGCAACAAATAAACACAGGTATAGACACATAGGCAGCAAGTTGCTGGGTTTGAAAAGCTCTGTGGCAATTAACGACAAATAACTTCTGTTACTTCCTGTAGCGAAGAATGATCCAACCACTCACTAAAAACATGTTTGATTTAAACATCAAAAAGCTTTAAGAAACAAATAAATAAAACTCAAATAAACAAAGTTGTGAGAGATCCAGAGCACAAACCGCAGGGGGAATAAGAATAAGAATAGCGAGCATCGAGACAAATAAGCCAGCAACATTATAATATTAGCAGTTAGAAAATGCACTTAATTCCTCAGCAGAGATGGATATAAACTGTATTGTTGCGTTGCAAATCCCAGCAACCGGATTTAAACTGCTGTATTGTTTTATTAGGGAAATATGGGGGTGGAGGAACACTGCTTATTCTAATTACAGTGATTTAATCAGGATTAGAGAGGTTACCTGGATGAGACTAGGGGGCATCCGTGGCAAGGGCACATGCTTTTAGACAGTCTGGTTACATGGTGGAGGATGTTTCACAGAGCTGGTCCTTATCGAGACTCATCTGTGACAATGACTTCAGCCTTGAAAACAATGACTTTCTTTGCTCTTGAATGTGTAAACACTGGCCTATTTATTCTGCCTTTCTTTCCCTCTCCGCTCTCTTTATTTCTTTTCTTTTTTTTTCTACCCCCTCCTGCCTAGTTAAACAGCAGGCAGAGGGAATCCATTTTAATCTGATTAATAACTTAGTTGATCACATATAACCCAATTTTCAGTCAGTACTGTCCTTGTCTGTCTAGCCACACCCGCACTGACCTTTGCAGTTGCTTTGGTAACAATAAAGCACAATAAGCTCCATTGTTCTGTCAAAAAAGCTGAAGATGTTTTTTTACATCAAAACAAAACTTTAATGTTCCCATCTTTTTAAATGGGATACTTTCTACAACAGGCCAGGCCTACAATTGGGTGAATGTGTGTGTGGTGTTGGGGTAGGGGGGGGTTATAACAAGTGGGATTCAAGTTTCCTGGGTTGCAGAGATGGGAACAACTTTTCTCATGCATTCACAGTAATATGAATCGTCCTTTTAAAACAGATATGGTTACATATTAGTTTTGAAAGGTACAGTAACTGGCTCAGCATTAAGCTGCCCTCCAACACTGGGGCTCTTTGTTCTTGACCAAGTTAATAACTGCCCCCTGATCCTCATCTTTTACTAGCTACGGAAGAACTTTTTTCCCCCTCATCTTTCTCCCCCTGAATGTATCTTTGATTACACAGTTATATGAGCTTCATTTTGTCATTTTAGTTTCACTCGATGTGTTTAGCGCTGAGAGATTTGTATTCAGGATTGGCAATTATGATTAGAATGCCACAAAGTAAGCCTTGTGAGTTTCTGCAATGACAAGTGAAAGAGAGAGAAAAGAATTCTTTCTCCCTTTTTTTTGCTGCTTTCTCTCAGATACACACAGGAAATATGAATAAAATATTCATGAGGTGGGCTGAGGCTCTCATACACCCATATGCTTCCTCATTCAAGCAGCTTGCAGTGGACAGAGGCATCCATCCAGCTTGTATGACACAGCCGAGTGTGACAGAGAGCATGACAACACCCCTCCACCACCTATCACCACAACCATCACAATAATCATCAAATAGGTCATAGCAAATATGTGCTCCTTTCCTCCAAGCCTGTCTTTTTCCCACATCCTTTCTGCCCTCTGCTGTACCCCAAAACTTTGTCTTTCTGTTAAAGATTTGTTGTGAGAAAGATGAGTCCTTCGAGCTCTGTGATTCACTAGTCAGGAATCCTTATAAAATCAGAGTGCTAAGCATTTGCCAGATTCCAGAAATTGTAAGTACTTTACGGTTTATAGTTTTTTATTATGCCTTGGTTGGAATGAAAAAGATGCTGTAAGGGAATGGTCCAAAGGGTGGGGAGAGGGGATTAAAACTGAAGGGATTAGCACCATACTTTAAGATAAATCTTTTTTAATGTGAAACCTCATCCCTGCTCATTCTGGGGTAACCACTCTTATTAACTTCCATTCTATCATTTCCTTTCATTTAGCCTTTTTTTTCTTCACTGCACAACTTTAAGTGCAAGCTTTTGGACACAGCTACGTACTGCTAACTCTGCCAGTTACACAAACAACATCCCCTTTTAAGCATTTAAACACAGAACAATGGCAAAGCACATAGCTGCGCACATTAATGCTTTTGTATATGGGAGGGAAAGAAAGCAAGAACGCGCTGGAGAAGAAAGGAGATAAGCAGAGCTTGGCTGCGCTGCCCCACCATCCCTCCATCTCGCTTTTTTTCCCCCGTCTCTATCACTGCGGAAATAAAAGTCTCTCTTTCCATCATCAAATCCAGGCTGATCTGTATGCATTGTGGGCTAAACAGACAAACATCATATTCTCAGTCTCCAGACTCTAATTGACTGAACAAGGATTGGTCACACTTTTAAGAAGCGTTCCATAATGGATTTTCATGTTTGTGTCTTTTTTAACTGGCAGTGCAAAAGGAAGGCATAAATGTTGTCTTTATTACATAAAACAACATCCCTCTCTCTTTCTGTTCCCTTTATCACTCTGTATCTTTCTTTTATCTCACCGTCAAGAAATTATATCAGTGCAATGGTCGGCATTTGTTGCAAGGTCAACTCTGCCCGACAGATGACAAATGATCTTAAGATGGCCAGATCATCTGTCCTGTAGCTGCTGGCTGTAGCAAAGATGAATGCAAACATCTTTTTTTTCCTTCTTTCTTCTTCTGCTCCTCTGTAATTTTATGGTCATATTGTTGGGGAGCACTGTAGAAAATAAGAGAAACAATGACCTGATTATCCATGACACCAAACTGAAGGGCTTTTAGGCCAAAGCAAATCAGGTATTAGTAGAATAACAAAGGGGGATCTAAAAAAAATACTCTCATCATGTTTATCCGGAAGCAGACTTGGCATGAGATGAGGATTCAGTTTTAGGGTCAAGCTGCTCATCAGATAGGAGCTGGATTTATTTCTGTCATCCACCCCTCAAACTGCCCTCTATCAGTCCGTCAATACCTCCCATCCTCTGCCACCCCTCTAGTTTGCCTCAGATCAGCAAACATATCGAATTTTCTCTGACTGGACATCTTCATCAGAAATGCCTAAAATAAGTCTGTGTGTTTACAGAACACAACTTTTCATTTAATTTATTTGATTGATTTTGCTCATTCCTTTTTTTTTTGCTTCTCTTCCTTTCATCTTTTTGTTTTCCAGGCTCATTATCTGCTGTATAGAGTGAAGGCAAAAAAACATGCATACACATAAAGAGCTAAATTCCATCTCCAGCAGTGATGGCCACTTTTCACAAAACGTGGGTTTCTTAATTATCTGACGTTTCCTTAATACCGTTGTCATCTCTTTGACAATCTCTCTACCCGCTCTCTGATATTGTTATTATGTTCTCATTTGGACATTGGCTATCTGCAGGTAGTCTCACCACCACCACCCCCCATATTTTCAAACTCTTCATCTTCTCCACATAAATACACACCTGTCTCTAATAATTCTCTCTTGGTGGTTCTCTCATAATCTGTTCATGGATCAGAGGTAATGTGGAACATTTCTGAAATATGCCTGCCTGCCTGGAAGAAAGACATGTCCCTGTATAAGTACAGGTAAACATGTCAAGTCCAACATGAAGAATTAGATTTTTTTCCATCTTTTTGTTAATGCATCCATCCCACAATCAACACATCACTGAACACCACCTCCACCCCTCTTCTGCCTCCCTTTCTTCCTTGTTATCTGACAGAAAAAAATAAAACTCAGCTTGTTAATTAGAAAAACAAATATTCAGCAAATTCATCACAAGTAAGCAGACTTTTTACTTTTTTTTTCATTCTTTGCTGCTTTTCCTCAGTGAAAGGGTGCAGTCACCCATCCAAACGTTTTTGGAAGAATCTCTGTTGCAGGCTGTTTGCATGTGCATGGTGCAGTAACCTACTCTTAAAAAGGAGCTTGCAAAAAGGCAGGTAGTTACTTACATTGGGTTTCATACCATATTGTTGTGGGTTTTGTTTTAGTTTCTTTGTTATATTAAATCTATCTGATGTGATCCAAAAGTAGATTCCCTTACACAATGAAGTCTAGTTTATTGGCTTTTTGGGGAATGCAGAGGTTGCAGTATTGGATCTTACACCTATTGAAGCTGACGCAGTATAACAAAACATGCAGGGCCAAAAGTAATGATCATATACAAATATCAATATGAGAAAGAGTGTGTGCTAAAGAAGACACATGGCTATTGATGTTTAAATAACTGTAGCGTCAGAGAGATGGAGAGAGGGGGAAAAATGTGAATCATATTTTCTCACTGTGCCTGTTTAAAAAAAAAGGCACCTAATCGAACACATCCCTTGAGGCGCAAACAGTGAAGTCAAGGGCGAGATAAAACCAGCACTTCTCTGAGTTTGCTCTCCTTCTACTGTGTGAACAAAACTACAGATGAATGTACCATCATTTGGTTTTGTGTTTTATGGGCAATATCCGTTCGTGTTGGTGCTCTCTTTGGGAAGGAAAAAAGACAGTGTGTGAGTGTCTGACGGCACAAACATTGATGATAAAAAACAGCACACCATTATGTCTTTAGAAGTGCTTTTTCTACTCTTCTGTGTGTCTTTTAATTGTCTGTGCATACGTCGCTGTATTTGCATTTCAAATACTCATATTTGAAGAGGGTGGCTTAAATGCCAAGACGCAAATTGATGACAATCACCCTGACTCAAAAGCCAAAACTCTCTATCCTCGCCGCTGACATTAAAGCTAAACCAATGGCCGCAATAGAAATACAAAACAAATATATATTTATAATTGCTGCCTCCCTTCTTCCTGCATCAACCTTTCTCTCCCTCCATCTCATTATTTTAGTATCATTTTACATTTCAATATCAGCAACAGTGTGTGAGCCGGCTCCAACAAACTAAAATAAGAGAATAATCAGCAGGGTTCAGACTGAAGAGGAATTGATTCAGCAACAAACAGTCGGGATGCACACACACACACACTCATGCACAGCCTCCTCCCCTTTGACTGCCTTTTCATCACTTTTCCATATTCATTTCTGTAATTTACAGTAAATCCAATAGCTGCCAGTCACACATGCTCGCAAATACACATGAGAAAAAAAAGGATTAAAAAAAATGCTGTAAATTTATTATGCTGGAAGACAGCTGCTGCAACATTTACAGCAAAGACCACTTTAAAATATTAAAGATATGTCATCACAAGCACTCGGTTCTTGCATCTGTAACCATCTGCTTTCTATTAAAACATTACACCTAAAAAAGCACATGCAGCCCGCTCACTTGGCAGTGCTACTTCCTACCCTGTTTTGTTTTTTCGCAGATCTTTTCATTTTGTTGGAGCAGTCATGTAACCTATGATATCAAGCAGTTTCTATTAAATACCACAAGAAACTTTTAGAAAAAAAACTACATGAGGCCACAGGTTCATTCTGTCCTCAGTACACAACTAAATGTAATTCATCACCTGTTTAGACTGAGATTAATCTTCCTTTCCAAAATCAATAGCACATCAGAGTGATGTTTGTTTTCATGTCTGAAGGCCTCCCTTTATATATGATTATATATTTTTATTTTTGTTAGACTGTAGTGTTTTCCTGATGTTAAATAACTGCCAGATGTCACATACACACCCCTGCTTTAGATATATTTTATCATGTCACTTCCACGTATGACACTGAACCGTTAGGTTGACCATCAGCTAAATGTGTAAAATGTAAAATTATAGTCCTACCCTCTCTCATGTCCTTGAGTTACTCAGGGGTGTGGAGGCGTACAATGATTCAGACCATTTGGGGCGATGACATCTGTCCTGTTAGAAGAGAAAGAGAGAAAAAAAAGAGGAGTGCGACTGGACTTCTTAAAGCAGTGCCGCAAAATATTATGTTACAACGGAACAGAGAGAGATGGGAGGAGAGACTTATGGGCCGAGTCAAAGGTAAACAATTACAACATAATGAGTCACTTTCTTGGAGCATGTTTAAAGGAAGATCATCTCTCCCTCTTAATCGGTAATTTCCTTTGTCTTCTGAGGATCATATCACATGTTGTTGCCTTCGATGAGGTGGTCTGCTGAAGGAAATGGCAGACGAGATGGAGAGGGAAAAAATTACAGATTGAAACTTGGCTGGAGAACTTTCACAACGCTGTTTCTTGAGAAACATTCTGTTCAAATTAAACCATTGCCTGTTTGTGTTAGAGTGACAGATTCAGAGGGACATTTCCCAGTTTATGTCTTTTTTCTGATATTTCTTGCTTTCTGTCATCTTGTCTGTGCAAAACTAGTTGTCCTTTTTGGGGTCTGTCATCTCCCCCTCCCTCATTTACAACCTCCGTCTTGTTTTGTATTTCCGTCACTCTCCCTTGTGATGTCACTATCTCGGCGTGAATCATTACGATATCAGTGTACAGCCAGTGACAGAAAGCGCCTGATTAACAAGCTCTCTTGTTTTTCCATTCCTCCTTATCCTCCTCCTGTTTTTCCTGAAACGAGAACTCCCGCTGCTCCCTACGACATTTTTTCTCAATCCATCCCCCCATCCCCTCCTCATCATCCCTCCTTACCTTCTCTTCTTCCCTGTCGTGGATGGCAGGGAGTCACAGGTGTGTGACAATAATTACACATACACTCAGAAAAAAATGTTGCTTCCTCCATTTAATAAGTTTGCAGTAAAATAGGCAGCGAGATAGAGAGAGAGGCAGAGAGCTCAAATCTTATCGGTTACCCCAACCTCTAACTTAATCATATGGCTCTTAAGAGCAGCCTGCCACCAGCTGGGGCTCCGTAATATGCATGCAAAATGTGTGTAAAACGATATGCTTTAATTTTGAGCCCACTTTAAGCAGCAACAAAATCTGTTTATATGGGAGACATTTAAAAAAGAAGAGAGGGATGAAGGGAGGGTGAGTGGAGGATTGGGTTAACTCTCTGCTCTCCAGGCCTGACAAAAGCCATCTGTTGGGTGTCACCTACTTTCATTTATGCTGTACTACACAGAGGGAAAAAAAACTAATGGGTTTACTTACCTTTTAATTTAAAAAAAAAAGTACAAACTAAGCCACAGGTGGTTCTCAGTCCACTGGTTTTAATTTGCTTGTTTTTCTTTATTGCATCTTTTTAAGTTACTTGACAGAGCTAACATTACTGACTCAGTTCATTGACTTGATGACTGGTCTTTGTTATTGGTGACTGGTCTGTGACCTGTGGAACAGGTTGTTTGACATTAAATTTTGTTACTGACTTGCAACAGGTCAAGTTGAATTTAAAAATAGGCCCTCTTTGGGCAGTCATACAAAGAGCTGTTCTATTGTATAATATGATGATCTTTTTTCATTTATTTATACACTGAAGTGTCACTCACTGCAGACTTTAAGACAAAAAAACATTTTTCTATTATCAGACGTATTCTGAAATAAGAATACTCTCTAGAATCCATCCAAATCCATCAAATTTAACATTTTTGGGAATATTGATACTGCTTACGGAATTTAAAGTAAAATATTTCTGACAGGTCACTCATAAAGTCATTGCAGTTAGAGTTGAAAAGAATAATTTAGTTTTTCTATTGGCAACATTCAAACTAAAATGATGGCGAAGCATATGAGAGGGACTAATTGAACTGTCATTTTCTGGGATCCATTGCACAGACATAGGATACCAAGAAATAGGCATTCAAGGACAGGGTAAGCAGAATACATTTTGCCAAGGAAGCAGAGGAATGGGAAAAAGGTGTGGTACGCAGAGCCGTGCGTAAACTTCTGGTGGCTGCTGTTGCGGCTGCCATCCGCATGCCCTGACCACACTACAGATGCTTTTGTTCCCCACTAGCGCTCACTTGCACCCCCCTCTTCTTAATCCATACCCCCTTCTTGTCTCCTCTCTTTTCGCCTGGTTTCTTTGGTGATCCAGTGCGAGAGGAGCGGGGGCTATCAAAGCCACCGCTGTCTGTTTCAGACTTCAAAACCCAGGGCCCCCATCCATCCGTCAGCCCCAATCATCATATCTGCAAGGCCCCAGCGGAAAGTCTTATACACTGGAGGAGAAATATTTGATCTGTCCTCTTTGCAAGGATCAACAGTCACACAAACGACAGGGAGAAGGAAGAAGGGGGGAGGAAGGGGAAGTGGTGGTACTGGGAGAAAGTGAGGACAGATATAATGAGGGAATGAAAGAATACAAATAAAAGAAAATAAACCTCTTTCTGAAAGTTAATTGTAGGATTTAATGGAGAGTAAACCTGTGTTATTTTACACTTCAAAACTTGACATCTGTTGGAATAAAATTCTAAATAATAAAACTTATAAAATGATGAACAATGGATTCATAATTAATATTACATTTTGTCAGAGCATTTGTAAATTGGTGTTTTGGTTTTAATTTGCTTCTTTGCTTTCTTCAAATCATACATTTCTTTGAGAACCCAAAGAAAATTCGGTTTTCCATTTTTAACAAACTTGTTTTATATATTTCACAAACTAAATGACTGTTTTTGATTATTATAATTGCAAGTTCATGTTTACCCCGTTTTTTTCATTTGTCACACTATTAAATGTTGCTTAGAAAAACTGATTGGCTTGTGTCTATCCATGTATCTATTAGTCTATTTAGCTATCCATCTGTCCATCTTACAGTCACATGACAGTTATTTATTGACATTACTGTGTGCGTGTCTCTGGCAGACAGTTGTTATACCTAGCTCTTAAATCCTGTATGTGAGCTCAGACAACAGAATTACCTTTCAAATTAATACCTTTATGTCCACCAGATTCAGGCCTCTCTGTCTCTGTCATGGTGTGTCTACCTGTCTCTCTATCAGTGTTACACACACATCGAAGCAGTAGTGGAGCAGCTGGTGGTATTATTGACACACAGCATGCTGAGGCAGTGGGGAGGTTGGGAGGTGGTTGGAGGATCAGAAAAAATCAAATGTGGAGAAGACGGAAATGATTTGATGGAGAGTCTCAGTTAGTGTGGATGACTAACTTCAAAGCAGTTTTGTTTAATTGAACCCCACCACCCCCAATCAAACAACACACACAGACACATACACTCATAGAGCATACCACAACTTCCTGAACACACAGACACACACCAGTGCCTTTGGCATGAATCTGTTCAGACAGACTGCTATCAGCGATGCAGGCGTGTCACTCATCACCCCATCACATCCAACGGAATAATCAGCAGGATCTCATGTCAAGCTTCATGGACATGTATGTATGTGCCAAGCTGCAAGTCCAGGGTTCATAAGGTTGAATGGCTCCAGAGCTAATCAGTGTGAGTCTTATGTCTTAGTGTGGAACACAGTGTAGTGGAAGACTGCACTAGATTGGAAGCTGCTAATCTGGCAGTGTGCGAGTCTCTGTATGTGTGTGTCACTTATGGTAACATCAATGACAAAAGGGATGATCCACAGAGATGAACTGTAGATTACTGTAGGTATGGAGATATACAGGAAATGCAAAAAGGAAAGAAAGTACATTTCTGCAAATAAATTCTATTCTCATTTAACAGAAACTCATTGGAATTCATCATGTTTTAGTTTATGCATTTTTTTGGTATTTCATTTATCC
The DNA here is from genome assembly GCF_027942865.1 of Odontesthes bonariensis. Lineage (NCBI taxonomy): Eukaryota > Metazoa > Chordata > Actinopteri > Atheriniformes > Atherinopsidae > Odontesthes > Odontesthes bonariensis. The sequence continues at coordinate 8,208,102 of NC_134506.1, forward strand.
CCTCAAGTTTATTATATTAAAAAAAATGCATGTCTATTATAAAACCAAAACAGCTGTTACAGATCTTTTAGTCTAAATGTGAAGAGTCCTTTTTTCTACTGATTCTAAATCTATCACATCACTTCAGAAACACAGGAATGAACAGTGACCGGTTTTTGAATCTTTGAAGTCTGTGATAATTATTATATTTACTGGTTGTTATGTCAGGTCTGTCATCAGAACTGTAAGTACAGGGCTGATGTTAAAGAGATTTAAAAAACAAAAAAAAACAAAAAAACAAAAAGTGGCTATTTCATTAGCCCCGCTGAGGTGCAGGTTTGGAAAAAAAAAAGAAAAAAAGCAGAACAGAACACATGTTCATTTTGATCCAGCTCCGAGTGTTCTAGTCCTGAGGGAATTGGGAATAAAGATGGCAGGTGATCTGCTCTGTGTGTGTACATATATTGGAATGTGTGTTCCATTTTCACAACAATGAAACATATTCATTATTTTCTTCTTTGGTTGTAGACATTTGAGGTGTCACTCTGTGCTTGTGTGTGCAGTGTACCCATGTGTATGTGGTAACAGATGTCCACCCAGTGGCTACTGGGAAGGCACTTCACATTCTACATGTGTTAAGTGACAGTGATGGACAGCAGGTAGTCCTTTTTAATAATTCAATATATTTTAATCTTCTCTACCCGTGCTCTGTCTCACTATATCGGTCTCTTTAACAGAAGCCAAACACTTTTTACTAGATATGGTTACATATACTAGGATTTAAAAAATGAATTGGATTTAGAGTAAATGTGAAAGCATTGAACTAATTTTATTATCTCAAAATTTTGTTTGCATACTTTCAGAAATTGTGTTTTGATTATCTGAGAACTTGCAATAAATCATAAGCAAAAATAAAATAGTATACAATCCACTGCTGCCCTCCTTACAATTTCAAATATAACTCCATTTTAGAAAAGACTAATCAAAAGACTAAAGAAGGTAGCAGCAGAGAGAATGAGCCACATCCAGCCAGCCACTCAGTCACTCAGCCAGAGACATAGACATTTCCCCAACATCAGGATGCGGGTAAGTGAGCCTCAACTGACCAGAAATGATTTGCCTCTGTCTGTTAGACACGTAATGGAGTCATTTAACTAGTCAAATTAGGAGTCGGCGAGATGCCGCATGCTTCATTACTGGGTTCCAATGGGCACCGCTCTACATTTACGTCAGAAATGATTTCAGGGCAAATTAATGTTTTTATTGTCCTGTGAAAATACAAAAATACACCCACATACACAGCACAGGATATTTCTTACACATGTATGTCGAAATTCTTGTGTGCACATGGCACTGAGCTCAAAGCGCAATACAACAACACATGTGGGTTGTTTGCACACACTACACTATCTGTCACAGAAGTGCTTCTATCAGGAATCAGGAGAACTTTAATAATATCCGAAGGGAAAACAGATCCTCACATGTGAGACTTACACAACTAAAAGATCAGCACCATCTAGAGGTCAAAGTCAGATATTGTCCTCTCCTCAATCATAAACTAAAACTTTTACGTGTCTGTTCTTTGGAAAATAAATTTTTCCCAAAAATTGATTTGCTGTATACCAAATGACTGCTTCCATTCATTTTGAAAGAGGGCATAAGTTGTCACAATGTGCATGTCCACTTGGATTTTGAGAATAAACAATTTTCTTACAGGCAGGGACAAATTCACAGTAGCCGTGGAGAGGAGCCACAGAAAGAAATTTCAGCAGCAGAAAGGTAGATAGTCATTACTGATGATGATGTGATGGACAGCTATTCAGCCTGCCTTACATCAGCACTTCCTCTCTTCACCTGTAAATTAAAACCACGTGATGACGGAAATAGGAAATAGAATATATCTGCTGAGGAGAGATCAAAGACTGAATATGTGTGTATGTGTATGTGTGAGAGTCTAAGAGTGGTGAGAGGGTGTACATGCAGATCTGTTCCATGTCGACAGGGAGGTCTGACAACTGGGATTATTGATGAGAGGCAGAGCCCTTTTAGACTGCAAGCGGTGCACAGACCTCTGGGATTTGGAGTCTTGTGGTGTTTACATGTCCTAACTGCCTTACAGGCCACTGACTCATCGGCTCAAAGCAAATGAGGTACAGGCTGAGCTGGAGTTCAACCAGCAACTCTTCCCAACCTTCCAACTTTAGCGTGTCACCTTTATTGGTCGGAGCAGCAGAAAATGCTTGCTTTACCCAGTGCTCTTGCCCTTGACAGTTTTTCAGGTTTACCACATCTCAAATTTGTGTTATTATAGATTACGGCTGCATTGTTTGAAGTTGACTGACAGCGAGTGATATTTATGCTTATGCATGAGTGTGTATTTGGATTCCTTTGTTTTTGATGAGACAAACACACACTTGCATAAAACACACGTAAAAATGCACAAGTGCAATCATGCTGCACACATAGCAAACTGCATACACACAACAAAACACAGACACAAACTCCCCATCAGTTGCTGCTGACATTCTGTCGATATCATTATGTCCAAAAGCAGCAGTGTGTTTGATGAGGATTTTGACTGATGCTGGCTGCCATTCTTTGACACACACATGCTCTTTGCTTTGAGAGTTGTACAGCCATCTCTCCGTTTCTTCGTGACGATCTAGTTCTTACTTGTCTTCTTCTTATAGACGCTTTGCTATACCTCTACGATAAATGGCTGTTTTAATGCAGAATGAGAAGCATGTGAACAAAGCAGTCAACCTAAAATGCTGAGATTTTGTTTGAAAGTGAGTGGCAGGTCATAAAAGATCAACTTTATACACTGCACAGTACAATTTTTAGGAAAACAATACAAAGAGAATATCACATGTATTGTTCAGCAGCTGTATTTATTCTTCTATTTTACACTTCTATGTAGTAAGACTGTGGCTGGCTCTTTCATGTTAAGCTGAAAAATAATAGATACAATGATGAATCTTTCTCTATGTTAGCTTAACATAATTATAACATTATCAGTTTCCTCCTACTTGTCAGTGGACACACCTTTATACCAGTTTATCTGTGATATACTTCTAATTCAGATAAGTAATCGTGATACAATGTGCAAGTTCTTAGTCTGACAGGCTGCCTTTGAAGATGCATGTATTATATGTTTTTGTTCTAGTTTATTTATTTAAATAAGAGCTCATCACCTCTTTATATTTCTCATTTATTTAAAAGGAGGGACATACAGATTGATTTATTCCTCCATCTTTGGTTAAACAGGCTTAGTCAGTCTTTGCTGTCTTTATTGAATAAACACAGGCATTTTATAGATATTGGCCCAGATGCCGCAATATTGTTTTTGACTCTCTCTGTTATGTATTGATCAGTGGCTTGCCTGTTTATCTGCCCTGAGTGGATAGTCATAGATGAACACAAGCGCACATCCTCTCACACATATGATCTCAACTACGTATGTGTTAAAATTAGCAGACAGATGGAAAAACTGACACAAATACAAACACATGGATAGCCAAGTAAAGTATGTTTATAGCCTTTCATGTGAACAATACATAACTGTTGATGCTGCATTGCAGGGCAGGAATGTCTGTGTATGAGCATATATATATGGGGGTGCATTCAAACACTGATATCTGAACCTTAATTCATTGTCCTTTGATTATTACAGGTACAAAAAAACATAATTTTGTTGCATGTTTTTGTACATAGTTGAACTACGCAGGCACTGACCACATCCCTAATTATATAGCTTTCCACTTGAGCAGAGACACAGAGACTTGAGCCCTTGTGTTATCTTCTGAGAAATGTAAATAGTATTGTAGCTTTATACACATTTTAGTTTTGTCCTTAACTTTGCAATTTAAGCGTTTTTCTCAGAACTTCTTAGCATTATGCCAACTAACACTCTTACAACAGTAAGAGTCTGCCTTATGCATTGATAAAATGTTACCTTTAGAAATTCAATTTATGCAGAAAATATAGTTCCAGGAATTTTACAATGATGCAATCAAATTTGAAGTATTTGGGAGTTGAGAGTAGTTATGCTTAAGTACAAAGATTTTTTGAAGGGTACTGTTGTGTTAAGCGTGTTGTGCCTTAAGCCACCACATTGTATTTTTCTGATGTTCAGTTGTCATTTTGCAGTTTCTGGTCACAAAACACTCTTTTATTGATAAAGAAAAAGCTGATAAAATTAGTGTTAAACACTTTTTCTTTGCATCTTTGTGTGCTATAAAACAGTTTTATATCCATCAAAGTACAGCATTCACCTCTGTATCCTGTTGCATCCGAACACAATAGCAGTTTACTACCGATTCCTTCCTCTTAGTTTTAGTGCTTTGTATTTGCTTGTTTCTCAATGTCTGCCAGTCAGAAGCTGTTGATAGCTCTATTTCATTTTACACTTGAAGAAGACGTCCTTATATATGCAGTATGTTTTCGTAGGAAATTTTGGCACCCAATGTAAAACATCCAATAGATGCCAGTAAAGCTTGCAGTCTTCTTGAGTAGTAGTCGGTGGTAAATTCTATAATCTTCAGACTGAAATAATGATAATGTTTAATTTATACTGTAATCTCGAAAGGAGTACAGATTTTTACTGTAGGTATAGGATATAAAATTACCACTATAACCAAAGAACTTCAGAATATCCCTTATTTTTATGAGTACGTAGTTGAGTCCGAGTCCTGGCTCAGTTTTCTGCTCCGTCCAGAAGGCAACTCTGCAGGAAGTTAGGCAGCTCTGCATTCTGGGATAGCTGCCCAGGGGTCCCGGATGACCTCAAGAGTTAAAAGCAAGCAGCGGGAGAGATAGACGAAGGCATGGAGAAAGCATGGAAGCTGACACAGAGACAGAGAAATAAGGGATGGAGGTATTTGGATGAAGGCAGGGAGGGGAAGGAGATAGAGAGAGAGGAAGGGGTGGTTTTTGAGAGAGACAATAAGCCAGAGACTGGAGATTGGAAAAGGGAGACACATTGATAAGAAAACAACGATGGTAAAATCATAAAGATGTGTCCACTGAAATGACATACGGGAAGAGATTGATCAGAAAAAAAAGATTGAGAGGTACGGAGACAGAAAAAGGATAAAGAAATCTGTTATACTATTATGTCAACAGCAATACCCTTTTCTGTCTTTTGTGGTTTAACCTTTGCTCCACTGAAGGGACATCTTAATGCTACAACACAGCATCACATATGAGTACCTCCACCTTAATGGTGACAGTTTGTGTATGTCTTTTTCCTGATTACAACATCCCTGTACATAAAGTGAGACAAATAAATAAGTTCAATGCTGGAAAAACATCACATGACTTAGACGTCAAGCCTAGCCAACATATTTGGGATTAAATCTTTTTAAATATCTGATATAGATTTCAGCTAAAGTTGTTAATTAGTTCGGCAGGTGATCTTAAATTAAGAGATTCCTACTTAAAGAGGTTCCACGTTATTAAGCATGGCACAATTATCAAGCAACATGGGGAGGAGGGCAGATATTTCTAATGATAAAAACCTTAAATGGTGCAAACCTTTGGAGGAACAACCACTGGGCTGTGACAAGAGGCTGAGTTACTGAAAACACTGAATTTGGTCAGATAAAGACAAAGTCATTATTAACCACACTTAGCGCTAGTCATGAACGTTTTTTTTTTTTTTTTCAGGGGACATATGATAAAAAGCCACTCCTGAACAGCAAGCCTGTAAAAAAAATAGGTTGTGTCTGGTAAGTGAAAACCTCTCAATGCAGAATTCTCTAGAGTTTGGCAGTTATGTATTAAGCTGTATTTAGTCCACTGCTTACCAGTGTTCACAATGTTATAGTGGACATGGGAATACACAAGGATTAATTAACTTCTTTCCATCCAAGTGTACCTGCCTTTTAACAAAAGATTGTCCTGAAGGATAAAGTGTTAGATATCTGGTGAATTATCACCTTGCTCCAAACAGGACTGTGACATTAGCGAGGCGATGGCAGTGTGACTTTTGTAGTGTCTCTGAGGATGTTCAGTGTGGTTTTCCTTCCACAACTTAAAGGAATAAATCATATCTTCAGTAAAAAAGAAAAAATAGCAGCATCTCTTCTAGCTGGCATTCTTCGTGTTATAAATGCATTGGTGTATGAGGACAATTATTAAAGAAGTTCAAACATTAGTGGCCTGTTCTTGCGGGTAAAATGGGTCAAATTGAATAAATATTTCAGATGAATAAATAAGTCAGTTTCAAGTTTACAAAACAAGACAGTGTGTCTATGTCTGACAAACGAGGAAAAGAAGAATTGAGAGTCTCATCCTTCAGGTGGACCTGGTGAGCCATATGTCAGATCTTTAATTCCCCTCATTGGCTTCTGCACCCGCTTTCCCACAGTCTGCCTTTCCTGTAAATGCCTGAAAATGACGCTTAAGAAGGTAATGGTGTAAATGAAAGCTCCCCCCACTCACTCCACTAACCTTCCCTCATCCCCCTTCATCCTATATGTCTCTGTATCTTTCTCTCTCTGGGGAACAAAGAGGCCCTATTATACCTCTCTGTCAGCGTTGCTCTGCATCTCACTACACTACTGCACAATCACTGTTTTCAGCAGCACTACCAGCATGGGGTAAATGGGGAGAGAGAGAGTGAGAGAGACAGGTACAGAGAATTTGAGTGTCATTCTCCAGCAAAACTATTCAGCAGTTGTTATCTTGAAGTGCTTTTTTTTCTTTTTTAGTTTGAGGCACACCGTTTGTTTGTTGAAAATGTCTTTCTATGGAGCTTTTCGTTTTCTTAAAGCTTGAACAAGCAGTGTAATTTAGTTGAGGCACTCGTTCACACGACACACATCGAAGAGTACACGCACACACTCCTTAAGTCTAGAGATATCTTCTTATTGGGGAATCTTTCAATAAATCAATGTGACTTTAAACACATTTCCCAGGCGACACGGCTGACCTGATAAGAAGTGAACTAATCTCTTTTGAGGCTGCCGGGAGAGCTTTGAAGCAAATCTACTGTGCATCTATCACCAAGGTTATTTGTCAATGGCTGCTAATCCCAGGTAAATTTCCCTGGTTTTATATCAGGGTTCTCATGTCTGAAGTTTCTCGGCCTTGGGAAAATAAGAGAGCAGGCTTACAGAAAGAAGGGGAACAAAAGAAATGTTATGGATTTCAACAGTAAAACAATGGTTCAGGGAGGGAGAGAGGCACAGAGGCACACAGAGAGAGGGTTTATTAATAATTCTTTCCACATCAGAGTCAGAACAGGATTGCAATGCATTTATCATTATCATATAGTTTGTTAGTGTAATGATAACAGAATATCAATCATCTAACTAACTGTCTTTTTTTTCATAATGTGTGAACAAAATAGCCCTTTACAATAAAGGGGCACTGACTGAAAAACATATCATAGTTTTTTTTAATAAACATCCTTCGTAGTGATTTCTATTGTTAACCTCAATGTAGACCAGCCAAATGAGAGTATACTTTATCTGTGTTCAAATCTGTTACTAATCAGGTTTCTGTTCACCAGGGAAGCAAATCAAAAGTTGCAAAAAAGAAATTTGAATGAGACTTTTCCATTAACTAATTTCAAGCAAATAAACTAGGCTGCTTCGTGTTATCAGAGGCTACATCGCTCATGGTTGAAGTTCAATAGAAGAAGTATGTGTTCTGTCTGGAAACAAACTTCTACAGAAAAACTGTAACGGACATTCACATAAGGAAAACAAAGAGAGCTCTTCTTCAGAAAGAAGATATCAGGGACATTATATCATATAAGGATGGACACCAGTTAGTCATATGATTTTGTTGCTTGCCAGCTTAGACTGCAAACACCAGGTGAATCATGTCATGTTGATTTAACAGGTCAGATCCAATATTTCCATCTCCCTTAATACACATGAGGTCATCTTTGTAACAGTTAAAAATTACCTCCAGCAAGCTTATAAATCCAACTTATTTTGCATATTTGTGGAAGTTTTTTTCTTGATTTTTGAAGTTTTCATGAACCTTTCCTTATTCACATCTTCTAATCAAAAATGGCAATAAAAACTCAGCTGCTGTTAAGGAATCATTTTAATGTCCTTAGTGTCGCCCTGAATTTGTAGGATTATTACTGCATTCTTATTTATAAAGTAAAAAAAAAAAAAAAGCTCTTTTTTTCCATTACTTTACCTGTTTTGATAAAACTTTAGCAATCCTCTTATCTTTTTTGAATATGTGATATAAATATATACTATTCATGATTCTCTTTAGTAAGCTCGTTAAAACTATTCTAACCCAGCCGAGCCCAAATGTGACCATCAATGCATTTTCTTGGATTGTAAAATTATTCTTAGCAGGTTTTTCAGACATTTCCTCTTTGTTCATCATCCAGTTTACACAACTGAAACCATACACTACCAATACAAGAGAAAACAATGAATCTATCCTGTCAAATAAGCCAGCCTTTGAAATCATCTATGGAAAGAAGTAAAACTGCAATGCATTGAAATCAATGTTTGCCCCACAATATTACACAAAGTTTCACTTACACCTGTCTCACTGAATATTGACTTATATCACTGTTTGGCTAGATTAATTGATCAGACATTTGATTGTCAGTATTTTCCACCTGGGTTAAGTCTTGTGCCGCACTGCGTCTCGTAGAAAGAAACTTTTGAGTTATTTTTTCTTTTTCCTTTTCATCCTCTACCCTCCTCTTTTTTCCCTTCCCTGAGGTCCCCCCCTCATGTGTGCTGAAGATCATGGAAAATCTCTCGCCATATCTGTCATCTGTCACGCACTCTGTTGAACAGTTTTGATCTCTCACTGCTGTTTATGGCCGTTGTCAAGCAAAAAGAGTCGTAGCCGTAAGTGCTTACACCAGCATGTAAATAGTTTGACGTGTGGCTCTGTAACAAAGTTGTAGGAGTAAATAAGGATCCAAACAACCACACAAAATTGCAATTAAGTTGTATGTCTGCATTTTGAAATGTTTGGAGTGGTATGATTTCCGAACAGTCTTTACATTTATGTGTCTTGATGTCAAAAGTGTGTTTCTTTGTTCCAGAAAGACCCTTTGGTGGTGTGAGATCAAAGGGTAAATAGAGCATATTATGATTAGTATTCAACGACACATGCAGGCACACTACACAGTGGGATGGTGGAGAAATATGTGGAATATAATGTGATTGCTACTTAATTCTTCCTTTGTGAGGTCATGATGATTTGGGCCAAGTCAGACAGAGGCTGCACTAGAAAAAAACACTTACACAGCCAAATGGAACAGATGTCAAATATTAGTATCATTCTGATCTCTCTCTCTCTTTCTCTCTCTCTCTCTCTCTTTCTGTCTATATATATATATATATATATGTGTATATATATATATATGTGTGTGTATTACAAACTACTGCTTGTAACAGATTGATAGATGCCTGTTTCCAGTATGACTTTTCAAAAAATTACATATGCAGTAAAGAAGATTTGATAAGATCTTATTGATGCATCTATTAGCTAAGGGAACTTAAACATAATGAAGTAGGAGCTGTAAGCTAAACAAGTTTTCTTTTTTTCTGAGTATATGGGATTTTTCTCACATAAAAATAAGAAAATAAGAAAAACAGGGTCAGCAAGCATTGGACAGAACCTCTAAATAGACCAAATGCCTTTGTTCTTTGGAAAAAGCTAAGTGCAAACTTGTAATTTTCACATTACATTACTTTCCTAAGAAACAATTCTAAAGTTTTTTTTGTTTTTTTTTTGTATAAAATTAAACAAAAATGGCAGGGAGCGACACCATGAGTTAAACATACACTTTTGGTTATTCTGACAGCTTTGAGACAAATCAGCACAACTGTCCAGACGAGACAGAAGACAGATGAAAAGCCTTGCAAGGAAACGACAAATGAGTGAAAAACATAAGAAGAGAAATAGACAGAATGTCAGTGATTCAAGACTGAAAGAAGGCAAAGATGAGGGGAAGAGGAGGGGTGTTGGTGAGGGTGTGTGAGTGTTGGGGCTGGATGGGGGGGGGGGGGGGGGGGTCTTGGAAAGGTTTCGTATATCATAATTATCCCGTTAAGTAACGGCAGAGCGGCCTCCCCGGGGGAATTTGTCTTAAATGGAAGATTTGCAAGGAGAACGGGTCAGAGAGAGAGAGAAACGGCTTCCAGTCGGCAGGAAATCCTGTTTACATTTACATAATCATATCAACACTCACTCCTTCTTCTTCATCTTCTCTTTCTTATGCCTTTTCAAAAACAGAAAAAAAAACAGATGAGGGAGGGCTTCGGGCTGCTGGTTGTTGGTGTTTGTTGTCATTGCTCCTTTTTTTTTGCGTGCTCTTATTTTCTTAAAAGTGCTGCCAGTGTTGGCAGGAAGGCCTTCTTTTTCTAAATCTCATGCCAGCACCTACAACCTCCCCTTGTCTCCATCTTTCTGCCTCATTATATCCTCTTTAAGAGGGATTTCTCAGACCTTTTGGCCCCATTCCCTTGTTTTGCATGTTGAAAAAAATATCATGAATAAGGTATGGTGTGCCCGTCTCTGTGAGTCTTAATTGAGATCTCCTAAGAGCAGCAAGCAGATGTTTGTAGCACAACTGTTGAATCATCAGAGACTGGTGAAAGCATATGAAACGATGTTAAAGAGACGACAGGTGTTCTACATTTTTTTTTTTTACTTTATCTGGCTTTTTTCTTCTTTACATCTACAAACACTGAACGATGATGTGAATGTGTTTGTATGGAGTGTTTGTAAGAGGGAAGAAAGAGAATTGAGAATTATATGGGTTATTGACAACACTAAACTGTTTCAATTTAAAGCTAAACTGAAATCTAACAACAAAAGAAAAACCTGACTAGCTTTAACATGGATCAAAGACTGAAGGCTGACAACATATTAAAGGGGTTAGTAATGTTAACTAAAAGCTCCCAGACTTCTTGGAACATTTCTCTCAGTTAACTTCTTGATTTACTTTGTGTTGTAATGTACACTATTTAACTACATCTAAAGTAATACATTTTGATGCATTTTAATATTTTTATTACTTGGGTCGCATTGTAATATAGTTGCAGATTTCTCTAAATTTTGATATGTCGCATATATATTGAAAGTCTGTCACTTCATGAGCATGTTTAAAAAAAAAAGCTTGTTGTCAATGCTTGTTCACGAGCACGAAGGTGCACAAGCGCTGTTCTGACAGCAAGCATCGATCGTTGCCGTATTTAGTATTTAGTATTTAGCATATGATAACTATACGTTTAATAATGCTAGGTGCTAGCCAAGCTGGCTCTAGTTTAGCTTCCTGCCAAGCTTCTGGACGCGTAATTCGTTCACGGAGCAGGGTACGCGCACAGGGGGAAGGAGGGGGAGGGAGGAGCAGATTGCAGTTTGCAGTTTGATAGACGGCATCAGAATCCAATCATCGTTAACGATCCGTTCAGTATGATTGGATAGTGTTTTTCCTGGATTGTACGTTCTAGAGGCCACATATTTGTGTCAAAACTTTTAATTAATTGGTTGCAATGGGGGTGTGAAGAGTATTTCAAGCAATATGTAAAAAAATGCTCCAGAAAAAGAACCCCTACCCCACCTTTTTGCAAGAAATTCAGTTAACGCCATTTTTCACATTCAATATATTCAAAACTCATGGCAGTTTGAGACAGCTTAGCCAGCAGTTTTGATTTGCACAACAACTTAGCATTGTATGATTGAAACTAAATGATTTCTTTCACATGGATTTATTTGGTCCCTAAAGAGGAGAGGTGGAAGAGGAATTAAAGGGTTAAGTTGTCTTTGGAATTCAAAGCAACAAAGAAAGTATTGCAGGGCCTTGACCACCATCTCTGTACTTCCTGTATGATCCAATTTCCGAGTTTTTCTTGCTTAAATGACACCTAACCCCGAGAGTTACAGTGTGTCAGTTAATACAAGTTGATGTAATTCATCAATACTTAAAGGGAACTCAGTTTCCACATCTGCTTGTGTGCAAAGTCTGTGTGACATGAATTATATTATCTACACCAGTCCACAAAAATCCAACAGAGTCTTTTGTAGCTGACCTCATGCAGCCCAAACATTTGCAATCATGTGGACTAAGCTTGCTGACAATGCATGTGCATACCAGATCAAGAAGACAAGGAGCAAAATAATGACATTGATGCTTGCTTTGAGGATAGACTTTACATGAGAATCAACGTCATTCACACCCCTACAATGTACTGTAGACCAATTAGATCCCTGCACATGGTTTATGCTTGCAGAGGATATGCCTGCTTTGCCTGGTTTGAGCTCACGATGCCTGCTGTGAGGGACACACAGTTGTGTACACAAGTGCACCTCATATCACAAAAAATACTTGTTTTACTTCCAGTTAATATAATGGAAGAGCCTGCATCTTGGTGCACCAAATTTATGCATGTGCTGCAATTGTTCAAATAACCCATATCTACTCCTCCTCTCTGCTAACTACAAGAAAGCACCTACAACTACAAGAATGTGAGGTTTCTCCATCCTCCATTCTAAACTGCTGTCATTTACTTAGCTGGAACATTTTGGAGAACTCCAAGCATGCCATGAGAACACTGGGAACCAGCGACGGGTCCTCTGTGATCATAAATATCTGTGATAGCTGTGTCGCTGAGTTTTTCCTGTCTGTCATTCTGTGTGTCATAGTAATCCCCCTCTGTGGAGATTTGACATATTTTCATTTCACTATCTGCATCTTTAATCTTGTTGTCAGTCAGTCCAGGATTCCTACTTTTCTGGTTGTTCTACTAAAGTTCAGCTAATGGAAAAATGTGAAATGATACCTTTGTAATGACGCTACTGATACTGTGGTTGAATTTATGGACTTCTCTTCAAGTGGAAGAAATCAGCTCAGTGGAATCCATATTTCTCATATAAGACTCAAGGTTTTGGTTTTATTATTTTAGACTGAGAATCACTCATTATGTACTTTTCTGCCTGTGTCTGTGTCTTTATGATGGTGTAATGCAGACTTTAGCAGAGCAGCATTCTTACTATTGCCCTATATATGCATTTTGCCCTATATACTATTGTCCTATTTGCTGCTGTGTTTTTAGTTCATTCTCTCCTCCCCTTGTGATCTACATACTTCTTCCATAATGTGTCAACACATTCCTTTTTGTCTTTCCTATTTTGTTGCAGTCAAATGGAGGGTTTGGGGACACATTTACCATCAGATCAACAGACTCTTCCTCCTTACAATCTCCCATCTGCCTCAGTGCCACATTAAAAAGTCAACTAGAAAATTCACAGTCACAGCGCTGGTGCAGAAAGCACTGTCCACTTCAGGTTTACAAATTAGAGCCAACAATTAATATAGTTGACATGCTGAAAGACTGAGAGCTTTCTTGTGTTTGGTGGTAAATTATTTAGCACTTCAAAACCCAGAAACATGAAAGATAATGTGCTCTTAATTGAAATGCGTTTCAGAAAAGTTAAGCAAAGTTAAGTTAAGCAAATGAAAGGTGCGGCTCACTCATACATACAGATGACAAACCCAATTTGCTACAGAGATTAACATTCTTTTGCAGCTAAGAACACCAATATTAATCTAGTATGGCCTGAATGGAAGTATGGCCTTCAGTCATTGTCTGTATCACAGAAAATCAGGGAAGGATGTTAGTTTATATCAACACAAAGCTTTCCATAAAACAAAAGGGGGGAAAAAACAGCTGAGATGACCTCACCTATTCATGACCCTCAAACAAAAGCTTCCTTTTCAGAAAGAATGGACGGCAGTGACAGTTAGGATTAACAGAAGACTATACTAAGTTGCCAATACACACATAGTCACATTCAGAAAATTGATATAAAGGTATTTGGCTTTATTTTACCATGATCTAGAAGTTTCTCTTTCTGTTATGTATTCATTCACTTGTTTTCTATTTAACTTCTTTCTCATTTTGTACTAAATTACAGGCTTTTTCAAAGCACTGTGTCAGAAGCATTTAAGATGTGGCCTTTTCCCCCTGCACATTCCAATGCCATTATGTTACATTGTTGCTGAATAAAAGAAAGTATTATGTTCCCGCCCCCCCCAGTAAAAGGGCAGAAGTGGACTAAGTTTTTATCTGCTGAACGAATCAATCAGGATTATGTCAGCTGAAAAGAATCACAGACAGCAGTCGCCAGGCACTATGTCTCTGTGTGTCCGTGTGTGTCAGTGTGTACAGTATATTTCCTTCCGTGAGTGAAGGATGAGAAATTTGAAGCAGAGGAAAGCGTTTGTTGGTTGCAAACACACCCGTCTGGTGACAGAAATGTTATTTAGGTTCTAAAAGAGCAAGAGGATTTTTTTACTTTTTATGTATTTACCCACTGCCCCCCACTCAACCTCCTTTGTCCTCCTCTGTGGGAGGATTGGAAGGGCACTGATTATCATTTCAGCAGAAATGATTAGGAGATCAAATAGGGATCGAATGCCATTTCCTTCCATTAATGCAGGCGGTTTAGAGTGCTTGTCACAGCTTGGCTAGTCCTAAGGCCTGTGCTGAGAAAAAGTATCATTTGAGAGAGAGAAAGTAGGGAAGTATGGAAGATGGAGAAGAGGTTTAAGAAGAAGGGAGTTAGGAGGGGACAGAATGGGACAGGATTGTGGCAACAGTGAGAGAGCAGAGCTATTCACTTAAAAGACCAGTACATTTTCAATGTACGCTGAAGACAAGAAAGCTGTCATCTGAGGAAGGAAATATAATTACAACTATATATTTTCTTTTGTAATTGTGCACTTTTATTTAGTAATGTTTCTGTACTGTCTCAAAATATTTTTTCTTCCTGAGTTCTAACCTTAGATAGCTTCAGATAACTTACATGAATGCCATGTTAAACAGGTAATCAAAACAATAACAGTACTTTTTTTTTAAATCCTGTCATACATTCTTGATCATATTCTTGGCAAAAAAAAAATCAAAACAAAACAACAACCAAAATAAAATTAGACCCTAAAGAAGTGACAGTCAAACGGTAGCTTACAAAGCTCCATGTTTCCATTAGAAGTTCAAAGAGACCGAAGGTAGATATCTGAAAGATTAGACAGAAACAATGAAGCAAAGGGGCAGAATGGAGATTGTGATTGTTTCTGCATGTCAGATGAGAGAAATGTCAAAGAGAATGTGAGAGATGACCTCTGTGCTCATCGCCCATTAATGACCCTGTAGCTCCCAGCTTCATTTTCCCTCTCATCAAAAACATTAAAAAAAAAAACATTTCCTCCTGTCTCCAATAGTCATTTCCCCCGCATTGTATTTATGTATTGGAAAAAAAAAAGGTAATAGATCAAGCACATTCCATTATTCTCTTATAAGATCATTAGCAAATATAATTAGATATGAAAGAAAGTAATTTGGAGAGAAGAGGAGAGAAAAGCGCTATCAGGCAGAGAAGACAGATTGTAGCATCAGAGTGTTTGGGCTTAAATTGCTCAGCGGAGGTATTATCAAGCCGGCAATCTTTTAGCCTCAGAAATAGTTTTGGAAACAGACAGCGAAAGATAGAAACAGGCCACTGACATTGACTCCATTGTGTTCCCCCAACTGCAATCATTCCTCTTTACAATTTTTCCTTTTTTTCTATCCTGTCATACCAGACACAGGAGTTTGCAGCAAAACTCAGTTTATAAAAAGACACACACACATCACACACACACATGCATACAAAAAAAAACACATCATAGAAAATAGAAAACAACCTTTCTTCTTACTTCTCGCACATATTTATTCAGCTTTAGTATTATTTTGTGCAACTTTAAACACAGAAATAACAGACAAATTGTATTCTGCCACAGAGTTTGTTCTCGAAGAACCTTTTCTTTGCATATTTTATTTTGTCTCTTTTACGTATGCCTCCTCACCCTCCCATCAACACACGAGTTTTTGCCTCTTTTTTGCACCCTAACACAGTACTCTGTTTGTCTAATAAGGATCTGAGTCAAAAGCAGACTGAGAGCACAATAATCCTGCTGCGTTGCACCACAAATTTGCCTTTCTTTTTCTTCACCCCTTCTTCTTTAGTAATGCTTTGAGGGATTGGGGAGGGAGGAGGATAGGGTGGGAAGGGCGAAGAGGAGGGGTGGCAGTATAGATGTGGATTTTTCTAGTCTTTTGTGCAAATCACAGGGAATGGTAACTATAAACATCCTGTATTCATTAAAACCATCTAAAAATACAATTTTGGGGGGGGGGGGGGCGCTCACTTCCTCTCTGCTCCTCCTCAGTATATACAAGCAGGCTGCGTTATGCCTGGTGCAGCTTATATTTACATATTTATAAATACTGGGCTGTACAATGAGATGAGGCCGTGCCAAGAACAACACTTTCTGCTAGTGTTTGGCCCGGATGCCTGGGAGATGGAACAAAGCAGCCATAGCCACACTCAATGGCATGGAGAAGGTTCACACAACTCTTTTTACACTTGTCATGTTTATATTCACATGCATGGGGATCAGAGAACTTTGAGCTTTCTTCTGATATGTCATGTCTATTTTCAGGTCAGTCTGATATACTGGAAGATAACCTTTAATAGATATGTCTTATATTCAGCCACTCAGGTCTATCTGAGATCAGTGGAGACAAGGTTTTGGTTTCCTCAGCAGCTGATTGACAGTGCAACCCACTTCACCTAACTAAAGAAGTCATTTTCTCTCATATGTGTACCTCTTATAGGGGTTCCTGACAATTTGATGTGGAAGAACAGAATATCTACTCCTCCCCACCATTGTTTATTTTCCTTTAAGAACTTTAAGGGTTCAAAAAAACAAGCTACTTTGAGGGGGGATAATGCAAAGACCTGATGTAACTTAATAAAATAGATACATTTTGCTGCATTCCTATTGTATTAACGATCATATAGCCCACAAATACTTAGTGGAACCCTTAATGAAGGCTCTGATTCCAGTGTTGGTGTAATTTTCATTATAAAACTTGTTTTCAAGTCAATAACAGCTAAAATAATCATTTAAATATTTGAAATAAACATTCCACAAAACAATCAGCATTTCTTTCTCTATTAGATTATCTTCACTTTGATATCCATAAATGTTGTTGTGTGTGTGTGTGTGTGTTTTTTTTTTTTTTATCAGGCTACTGTTAATGTCAGGTTATACCTCTGAGATAACACTCATGCACTTCACACACCCACACTCATACACCACCGTATTCCCATGCGGTCTGCAACACATGCTCTGAGTGCAGTGGTACGCTATTGTTCCATCCTCCATCGTATTTATCCATTCTGTTGAGCATGACACATGTATTAACAGTGGATGGAGCGTTGTGTCCTCTCACCATATGTTTTATTTTCCCAGGTCTTCTTCAAAATATCTACTTGTACCCACCATCTGCTATCTCACAGCACGCCACAAGAGGGCAAACTTACTATTTCACGTGTCAATGGGGTGTATAGATTGGTACATTATGATTATGATTCCATGGATTGAATATGAGAAAATATCATTTATTAGTGACAACGTTTTTTTATCAGTACCAAACTAGCACCTTTTTGCCATCATGTATGCACACAACATCTCTCCGCAGGACGGCAGAATCTTTGAAGAAAACAAACAGATAAGCCTTGCATTCATGTGATAAATGAATGCCAGGCAGGTTTTCTGTGTCTGTGAGGTGCATCTGCCATCTACCCGAATGGGAAATTAAAAATGTGAGGGGAAGTTATGCTAAACCTATAAAGTTGGCCAGAAAATCTCTCCCCCTTCACAGCGGCAGTTGTTTGGGGAGATGGAGTACCATGCTTAAATAATAACATTCCAGGTGGCTTAGTTAATGAACAGTGAAAATCAAATATGGGGCCTAATCTGGAGCTCGTTACAGGAAGTTTCTTTACAGGGGAGTCATAGGCAGGAAGTGCCCTTGGGGTGAAACAAAACACTTTTTGATGCTTTGAAACAAGTGAACTTAATCTTTTATCAACTTAAGTTATGGAGGATTTTGCACATAAAAATAAATTTTTCATGGTGAAATTCACCCACATAAACAAATGACTGATGTATAGAACAGCTATGTTAGCTTGTCATGTAGGTACATCTTTCAAAGCAGAACATTTTAATTTGAAATATCCATTTGAGGGTATAAGTAGAAATACATATGTTGAAGTGTGCTCAGTTATGTAGAATATAAATGAGCTTCTGTTTTCTTTATTGTCTAAGTTTGCCATCTTGTGGTCATAGTTGGTTATGAAACTAGATTCTTTCTCTAGTTCAGAATTATAATTTGAGATGCACTGAAGAATACACTCCAGTTATTTGATTGGAGAAGAGACTAGCCCTTCTCTTCCACTATACTTCCACAGCTAGTCATGGTATTTTGTAAAATTTCACATAGTGAATCTGATTTTATCACACATGTTTCTTATTCCCCACTTCTACCAATACCATTAGAAGTAAAAGATAAAACCCTTTACAATCACTTTCACCATATTAAAAGCAGGAGCATTCCCTTTATAATATATACTGCACAATCAGGTATACAAGCCTGCCTGTTAGTGTTGGGGAATTATGCTTGACTGCCTAAGAGTTATTCCTCATTGTTGAATTTGAGAAAAGGTTTTATCATGTTATTAACTCTGTATTTTCCCTCTGCGACACTCCCTTCAATTCTGATATCCCTTCCTATACTTGTGAAAGCTCAGCTCAAATAAACCCATGTTTTAATTTGGTTTTGTCAGATTCATAACGCCACTTTTAAAGGACATGACATGCAAATGTGCTCCGTCGTGTTTTATTGCAAAAATAATTTTCAAAGCTACTGAGGAAATGAAATTGCAGAAAAGGGAGGGAGGGGGTGGGTTGTATTATTTAGTGGCCTCTGTTGTGGGACCTAATTACAGCTATGCACTTCTTACTGTCTTGTAGAGATTTCAAACTTTTTTTGATAAGAATTACTCACTTCACTTCTCACCCACTGTCACACTTCTTGTCACACTTATTGAGCCAACCAACTTGTTTATAACAAGTATGAAACTACTCCAGATGTCATAACTATAATGTGCTGGCAGCTCATATTTTCAAAATGATTATTTCCCAGAGCACCCACTCAAAAACTCAATGTGTAAGGTCCTGTGAAGAAAACCTGCAAAAACACAGTTAGGAAGAAACAAACAGTAGATTTATACAGTAGATATAGCAAAGTAATTAAAACTGCTGACCTCGCTATACCAGTGTGACTGCTACAGTAAACAGTGTAGCAGTGTAGTGGACAGAATAACAGGAACACCCAAGAATGGAATGAAAACACAACAACAGCGCTGCAAAAAGTGAAAGACATATATAGACATTGATGTAATCTGTACAATATTATCTGACTGTATAACATTCTGATTTGCACCTGATGCTTTGCTCAACCTTTATTTTTAAACAGCCTACAAACTCAATCTGATTACACAATCAGTTGCATTTCATTTTTAGTTTTGTCTCCAACATTCGGAAAATGTTGGCAAATTTTGGGACCTAACCCTATGAGCTGAAAGTTTTTCTTTGTGGCTGGTCTCTGTTTTTCTTTTTGTATAATGCGTTCACTTAATATAATTTCATATAAACTAACCTGTGTATGACCTGAATTCAGCTCAGGGACTTAAAAGCAGTCAGTTTATTTAAATAAAAAAATATCTGCTTATTAGATTTCTTATTTCTTGAATACTTTACATTTTATTTTACAACTGATCTTATTTGTCCATCACTTATGTTTGAGGAAAACTGTAATGGTAAACGGACTGAACTTATATAGCACTTTTCTGATCTAATTGACCGCTCAAAGCACTTTTAGACTACAAGCCACATTCACCCATTAACACACATACAGCACACCTTAGTCTATAGAATGTTATGAGCTACACAGTGCTTTTTTCTCTATCACACACATTCACACACCAATAGATTCATCAGAGACGACATGCAGTTCAGTGTCTCGCC
Organism: Odontesthes bonariensis; assembly: GCF_027942865.1. Taxonomy (NCBI): domain Eukaryota; kingdom Metazoa; phylum Chordata; class Actinopteri; order Atheriniformes; family Atherinopsidae; genus Odontesthes; species Odontesthes bonariensis. The sequence continues at coordinate 8,227,999 of NC_134506.1, forward strand.
CAAGGGCACTTCAACAAACTGGGATTAGAACGACCGCTCATCCTCCTGAGCTACAGCTTCCTCAAATTTAGAATTTCTTCTGCAGGAACTGAGCAGTAATTTTGAATGGTCAATATTTATGGACAATCAGGCACAAGTGGCACATTGTCACCGAAAAGAGATGCAACTGTTGAATTTTCAAATACTATGAACACCACAGAAAAAGATTTTCCACAATTCTATTGGTGGAGACCCAGACTCAAACTCACAGTAAGCGATTTAAATTCAAATTATCTTTAATGGCAACTATAGCAGCAGGTAAAGATAAGATTTACATAAAACCAAATGTCATTATGAGAGTCTGACACTTTCAAACGCCAAATTCATCCGTTGACCATATGATGCAATGCGGAGGTTGTGTGTCTGTGTGAGTGGGTGTGTGCACTACAGAGTTATCGCTGTGTTGGGTCCATGGTGCTAATCTTCCTCTTGTTTTCTTATTGGCCGTAGCACATCTGTGGGTAGGAGAGGAGGACCAGCCCATGACCCATGACCCTACGTTGACCCTCCAGCCCAACCATCTTAACAACGACCTTAACCACCCTAACAACCATAACCTAGGTAACAACAAGGGGCTGGACGCCCGTGCTGTAAACAAAGACTAATGACCCACAAAGGAGCGAGGCAGTGAGAAGAGGATGGTGATGAAGGGGATGATGAGGAGGAGGAGGACGATGAAGGTTAAATGAAGGAAAACACTATAAAAAATACTTTATCTAAGATGAAAAAAAAAACACATTCAACCATCAGGGTGAAGAACAGGTGAGAACTATATGAAGGGACATTTGGGACAGTTTCCTTTGGGTTTGGATTTGCGAGATGGACCTAATTGACTTTTGAAAGCATCCTTGGACACTAAACAAATTGACAACAACCTATGTTGTGTCTCTTGCGGTCTGAATGCTCCTTGTCTATTTTGTCTTCTACATTGCTTTTGTTTTACTTTCTTTCTTTTGATGAAACTACCTGTCTGATTAGCACTTCTTGAAACTGGCCCTGCAATTACTGATACATTCCTTGAACTAGAAGAATGTGTCATTTTGATAAGGACTAAAGTGTAATGCTTAATGAAATGCTTCTTTTTTTTCCTGTTAAATGATGAGGATAGCTTTTCCAGAAGTCCACAGACCATCCTTGTATTGTTCCTGGTAGAATGTATTCTACTGCTAAACAGAAACTCAACTTTAGCAGACTGTTGACTGAAACCAAGCACATTCCTGTCAAATTAGCCACTTATGGCTCACTTATCAGCTGTCATAGACTCACTGTTTATCTCTTACAACCATCACACTCGTTATGGTTAACACAGGACAGGTCACAATTTTTTAAACTAAACCATGTTTGTTTCCAGATAATGTCTATATAGTATCACAGGTATGAGTGCTTAACTTTTAATGATGGTGGTGCTAATAATGATTGTGATGAAGACAGAACATTCAAACTGCCCTAATTATATTCATAATACTGCATCGCCCTCCACAACCAGGCCCTCAGCCCACTACAGTATATCACTTTGTCTTATTATCTTGTTCTGTATTATTTAATGCAGCACTGTAAGTGCTCAGTGTACATAGAGAGATATACAGTAGCTGGATAAAGTGAAAGTTTAAAACATTTGTGATGAGGAAAAGCAAAGAAGTGATAGTAGTATAATGGCCATCATTTAAAATGGGTAGCGTTCTTCTCATGTTTAACAGAGAATAAAAAAATAAAAAACAAGCAAACTCAAAAACAAAAGTGGAAACACTTTCTTTCCTCATAAAACCTACCCTTTCTCTTCATCTCTTATGTCAATCTGAAGGACTCAAGTGTTGCAAATGTTTGTAAAATACTGCCATCTATCATTGTTGCACAGTGTTACTGACTACTGAAAACGGTTTGATGTATTTACTTTAAGATGAAGAAAAAAAAACATAAAACTGGAAAAAAGACATATTGTGCATAGCCTTAGATACCAGTCATCTGTTATTGCTTCTACAAAAGCTATGTAACTGTGCTAGACCGTAGGATGTAGGGTTGATTTTATTTTTAATTTTTATATGTATTGTACATTAATGCCTTGTCCATTTACTGATCAAAAAAAAGAAAAGAAAAAAAAGAGGAAAAATATGACAATCGTCTCCTGTGCTGCAGACATATTTGCTCCCATATATACAGAATCCATTATGCATAGAGGGACTTATCCTTTCTAATTTCTTTCATTTATTTTGAATCTCAGAAGTATTTTGCACTGTGATAGTATTATAAATCCAACTTATACAGTACAAAACTAGCAAACTAACTAAAATGAAGGCGTGTGTTTGTGTATCCCTTGGCATTGTGAAATGTTTCTACGTCATTTTTTGTGAACCCAGAGAAAAAGTCTAATGCGGTATGTACAGTCCAAATATTATACTGTTTTTTTTTTAAGTTAGATCAACCTCTTTACTGTATGTGGCTTTGACATAATGTTCCTCAGATTGTTTTTGTATGCTAATGCCCTTCTGACTTGCAGCAAAGGCCTGTTACTGCTTTAGCCTTTGTGATTTTCTGAGCTCAGTTTCCAGCTTGAGAAGAATTTGCAGCAGTACAGCCTCCAACTTTTTTTTTTTAGCTACAACAAATTGATCTATGTAGATTTCAATGAATCACACTTAAATTTTACAGACGAAGAGGGGATTCAAAATTAAAAGAATAACAATGAGACATTGAAAAGTGAATTATCAGTGGTTTGGAAATGAAGTCAAAGTATAAAAGTTGGATGTATTCTGCTGAAGGCATTGACTTAGACTTTGACTTCTGACCTTATCTCTGTATTCCAGGGGTATAAAGATGAGAGATTAATGGTGAGAGTAGAGCTTGGGCTCTCTCCCTCTCTGGACCAGCGATAACGATCATTCCACTCCTCATATAATGTACAAAACCTGTCTTGTGAGCTCAACACTCTATGTTTTGCTGTATCCTCATGGCAGATGCTTTGTTTTGTAACTACTGAACTGTACTTATAATAAAAATAAAATGTATTCAAACTAAAAAAAAAAAGGACTGTCGCAGAGCAACGACTTGTTTCATGTTTCTAATTTGTTTATTTTTTTCTTTATTTTTGAATCTGGTTTCTTAAGGAGGAAAACACTTCAGACTGTGTGATCAAAAAGGTTTAAACCATTTGGAGAGTCATCCATAGCTCAAAACATAACTTATCATTTCTTAGTCGATTCGATGGTAAAGCTTCACAGGATGTGATCATGATATTGAAAAAAACAACAAAATTACAATCTTTACCACTTGTTCTCCCAAAGGTGCCTGTAAAATACCTGTAGTGAAACAATATAGGAATGACAGAAAATACATGAGCATACTCAGAGTGCAGTAAACGCAAGATTCAGACATTAAATTATACAGCATGTCACTCAGATTAGAGACATTTGCTAAGTCTCAAAATCTTTCTCCTTGCCTCATCCCTGTCCTTTTTCCCAACTCCCTCTGCTTTCTGTTTCCATCTTAATAGTATTGTTTGTGCCTTCAAAAATCTTGTGTAAACTAACACTTACATTTATGCTGTCAAAAATGAGATTGAAAAGCTTCCGTGTGACAGATAGGAAAATCTAATACCTTTATTCTGCTAATTGTGGGGACAATATTTATGAGCACAATCAGCCAATATACATACAAGGACGGGAAATTCACTGGTGGGAGTATTCCTCAGATCTGGCTAAATGTATCTACAAATGCAGATAATACATAAAATGTTATCTACTACAGGCTCTGGATTTAGTAAAAAATAAATGATATCCAATCATTAGCATATTAACAGTAATGCTGAGAAAACTAGGAAACATGTAAGTTACTGTAAAGTCTTCCAAGGTTTATACAGTTTTCTGAGAAATACATCACTGATGTCAAAAAATTGCTTTGTTTATTTGTTATTATTACTAATATTGCAAATTTGGTCTGGTTAGTACTATTTCTTTGGATATGTTCTACATATCCACTGCACAGTTTTTAAAACTCACATGGACTGTTTTCTTTATGTGTCTGGGATGTGAGCTGTCACACTTAAGGAACAAGAAGATATAACTCTTCATTTTTTTTAAATTTTTTATGTTGTAACAGTTATGTTTGTAGCTTTTACTTATTTAAACATTTTTAAATGGGTTTTATTAAATCTAACAACAGTTATTGATTGGGTAATACAACAAACAAATTACTAAGCTATTTAGATTAAATACGAAAAAGACGTATGAAACTACATCTAAACGTCTCACACAGCTAAATGATTTGATATTTTTCCTGCCATTAAGAACTAAAATCCATGCTCCTATAATGTGCTGTAGTTAGATATTCATTCAGCAAATGTTTTAAATAGAAGATGATCAGATGGGCCCCCGTCCATCAAAGCACAGCATGACGTTGCACTTTATCTATTGCACTTAGTATTCCTTCTATCTGGAATTTGCATAGTTATTACACACTTAGTACCTTTCTTGTTCCTCAGAGCCACTATAGCATTTAATGTTGGTGAATTAGGGTATTAATGTGGTTAATGTGGTTTCCATCTCCAATTTATTCCTCTAAATTTTACTATATCTTACAGATTGGACGCTTGAGTGTTTCAAAACCACATTTACGAATTTGACATGAAAGTACAAGTCAATAAGCTATTCCTCTTTGCTTCTAAGTATTTGTTTGGTTGATAAGATAAATCAAGAAAGAGACTATGCAGCAGATGTGTTGGGCCACAGAGTCATGTAAAGACTTACCATTTACCACAAAAGGTAAGTTCATATTACACTATCAGTGAAGTAGGATGTAATGAATATAGATAGAATATAGAATATTATTATATTATATCAAATATTTCAGATAGCATTGGCAAAAAGAACTGAATTGGTAGGAAAGAGCCTAACTCAATAGACTAACTTGTGGGCTCAGGAGGAACCAATTGGAAGGTTGATGGTTCGACTCCGGCTTCCCTCGGGAAATTGAAGCATCCTTGGGCAAGACACTGAACCCCACACTTCCTACCCATGCATCCATCAGTGTATGAATGTGTGTGAATGAGTAGGAAGCACAAAGTTATGCATAGACTAAGACGTGCTGTGTGTGTGAATTTGGCACGTTGTGTTAGAAGTGCTTTGAGTGGTCAGCTAGACTAGAAAAGTGCTATACGAGTAGAGTCCATAGCCGCTTTCGGACTGTAGGAACCTTTGGCAGTTCTAATAACCTTTTAATCCGCGGGGCCATTTTATCCCGTGTTCGGACATACAGGAACTCGGGGCTTTCTCCCTTAGTTCCTATAACTATTTAGCTCCTTCTCCGAGGTCGGGACTTTTCATGGTTCTATAGAACTAATCTAAGGGAGGTGTGTGGTGGTCGGTAGCTACGCCCCATGTAATTCTATCACGGCTGAAATGTCTCCTCATATGACACAGACACAACCAGCGGGTGTTTAATAAGTTAACTTACACTGGTCTCCTTTGTCTGCAGCGCTCTGCTGTCCTTTCTTCCTTCATGAAATGAAACGGTATCGTCTCCTGACTCTCTCTGTGAGCTCTTCCAGCCTCGATATTAGACGCCTGATGTGATTGTCCATGATTAATATCACCATCATGCAGACCATAAACACGATGGCCTCCCCGCTCTCCATATTAGCTTCTTGGTGGTGTTTTTTCTACTCTCCTTACTTTTACCGTTTTGTTTTGTGTTTGAATGTAGCGCTAAACGGCTAACGGCTAACACGTCACTGAAGCAGACGGCTGCGCGCGGCGCATCAGTCCCTATCAGGTCCCGACTCATGTGCGAATGCAGACTGAAACAGTTCCGCTGGGGAAGGATAGTTATCAGAACGAAATTCGAGGAGGGTAGTTCTGATAACTACTTTCTTAGAACTGTCTGTCCGAAAGCGGCTCATGTGGCTACACTCTTTTGCATATAATAGCCACATTCGGACAGAGCAGTTCTGATAACTGCCCTTCCCCAGAGGAACTGTTTCAGTCTGCATTCACACATGAGTCGGGACCAGGTCGGGACTGATGCGATGCAACCGTCTGCAACAGTGACGTGTTACTTTAGCGCCATACTAAAAAAAACAAAAAAACAAAAAAAAAACGGTAAAAGTAAGGAGAGAAGAAAAAACATCACAAAGAAGCTAATATGGAGAGCGGGGAGGCCACCGTGTTCATGGTCTGCATGATGGTGATATTAATCATGGACGATCACATCGGGCGTCTAACATCGAAGCTGGAAGAGCACACAGAGAGAGTCAGGAGACGAAGGATCGAGCGCAGGCGATACTTCTTCGTTTCTTGAAGGGAGGAGAGCAGAGCGCTGCAGACAAAGGAGACAAAGTGTAAGTTTAACTTATTAAACACGCACCGGTTGTGTCCGTGTCGTATGAGTAAACATTTTAGCCGTGACAACATGACAAGGGGCGTAGCTACCAACCATCAAACACCTACGTCAGATGTGTTCCTATAGAACCCAGAAAGGATGGTCCCGAGTTCCTGTATGTGCGAATGTGGGAAAAAACGGCCCCGCTCCTGAAAAGGTTATAGGAACTGCCAAAGGTTCCTACAGTGGGAATGCGCCTATTAGCCGCAAAATGGAACTTAAATGGAACAGCTGCAAAGCACCAGATGTGTGTGTGTGTGTGTGTGTGTGTGTGTGTGTGTGTGTGTGTGTGTGTGTGTGTGTGTGTGTGAGAGGGAGAGGGAGGGGGCACAAATCTCCCAAGTCTGGAAAGTAACTGTGTGAATGGTTTATAACCACACACATGCCCACAGAGCAAAAAAGAAAAAAACAAACATTCAAGGTGTCTGAGGAGTAACAACCAGGTTATCACTTGTTCGCTGTGTAGGAGTGTAAATGTGTGCATTGTGCATAGTATGTATGTATGTATGTTTATATCATCCATATGTACTTAATGGGGTTTGTTAATAATTAAATAATACATTCACATCATCTTTTACTCTATCCAGCCTGTTTTGTGTCAGCATGTGTGTGTTTGTGTTCATTGATGCAGAAGAAAGTTAAATAATTAAAGCTCTCTTTCTGTAACATAAGCATTGCTCATTGCCCTTCATTTAGCTTCTTCTCTTGTCATGTCTCCCTGCCCATCTTTCATTTCGATGTTTCATTATTTCCTTTAATTTTCCTGCATGGCATGATGAGCTGAGCAGTCATGTGTGCAAGCACTTTTGTGCATGCATGCTGGCTGCTGTATGATGACACTCTGCAATTATTCTGTTGGTCACTGGGCAGATGGTGACCTCAGGATGAACCCGCATTTCTCCTCTCCTCTCATTCAGCTGCCTCCAATTATCCCTCCCTTGCTTTACATTAAAAGTGATTGAGTCTTTGCAGTTCTCTGGTTTGACCACGAGATGGCACAATAGACCAAGTTTTGGTGCTGAAAGGAACTTTGAATGTGCTCAGGGAATTTGAGAAATCCTTGAAATGTTTATTGTTACTGTATCAGTAATAAGCATAATCAATGAGCAAATAATTTATTTTTTCAACATCCAGCTTGTGTAATCCAACAATAAAATCTTCTGTGCAAAAAATAAATATATTTATGTATATATTCTTTATCATTATGGGTTACAATCAAACATATGAAATACAGTTATATACAGTTCAGTAATAAATCAAGATGCAGTGTCTTCTGGATCAAACAATTGGTTCTTTTTCAAAAGTTTCAAAAGATCTGTATTTTTTTTCAGGGAACTGAGAATGTGTAATCAAGCATTTCTTTGAGTTCTTTGAATAAATCAATCACTAAATGAAAATGAACTATTGTATCCAAACAAATGTTAATGAGACAGTTTGTGCCCCTGTTCTTACGTATTCTTCAGTTTACTGCTTAGCATCTGTGCTTATCTGTGTGGGTGTGTCGATGAGCATAGTGTGAATGTGTGTGTTACTGAGTATGTGCTGTATGCAGGGGTGGTATGGTATGGTCTCCTTTTTCCTCTCCTCTTATGAATCGATGATCATGTGGTGTAAGGGAGATAGATGGCCCCCAGTTCCATCTTGTCTTCTCTAATTGTAAAATATTAGTTACATTAGTCTCTGGTCTATGATTAATGGAACTTATTTGGAAGGTGGACTCTCTCACACATACACATACTTTCTTTCTCCTTCTCTCTCAGTTAGCAGTGATCTCCAAAGTCTCTTCCTGAAAGAATTGAGGGGTTTCACTTTAAGTGGACAAATAGGCTTCCCTGTGCAGCAAAAGAGAAGGCAAGAAGACGGGGAAGAGGAAATAGGAGGAAGAGGAAGGAGGGGAAAATGACAGAGGATTTTGAAAAAAAAAGGGGACATAAAGGCTTTCAGTAGAGCTTTTCAAAAGTTGTACTGGTTGGTTATGAAGGGATTTAAACCTCAGTAGATAATGCTGTATGCAGGATCAGCTGAAAAATACTTAACATGGTCAACTTTGATCATGTTTGCAACCTGATCACCATGAAAAAGGGGTCTTTTAATTTACTGCTACTCTGAAAACTAAGTTTAAAAAAATCTTGTAAGTTGCACAGAAGCAGTTTTCTTTTTTGTTTTCTTATTTTGTTTTAGTTTGATTTTGTTTGCATTCGTGTACACTGCAGATACAGATAAATAACAGCAGGTTTAAAATTACACATCCATCCATTAAAAACATGCACAATACAAAAATGCCCTGCCCGGGAAGCTGGAGCCTATCAGCCTCTCACTCAGGCGCAATATTCTTTTATAATTTTCATACAACATTTTTGCAACATAATTTTACAAAAACTTAATTCAAACTGAAATGTTTGACCTGTTCTGCTCTTTTTACAAATAGTAGATCTATTACTATTGTACAAAGTCCATTGAAAATGCTAGTCACACACAGTTATGGTGGCATGCTTCCCTTTAGTCTGATTGGGACTTGTTTAGATGGATGCTTGATTTTATCCCATCTTTTCACTTTCACATTTTATTTTTATGTGGACTTATGGCTCACTAACTATATGACCTTACTTTGACTTCACACCATCATAATTTAGCAACAACAACAGTTATGAGTCACGTTGAAATATATCCATGGATATATGCTGTTTGATGAGTTATATCAGAGAATTACAATTTTTCCTGCCATCAACTCTTCCAGGCGCCAGAAAGAGGTTAAATACAAACAAACCCTCCACAGCACCCTTAGTGAAAGATGAATTCAGATTTTTCACTTAAATGTAGTGACATCACAATATTAAAATACTGGATGAATTTTAGTCCAGATGAAGCTCACAACCAGAGAGCAAAGAATGTAATGTATATGTAACCCTCCTGTTGTCCTCATTTTCTGTATACACCCCGTGTCCTCCGGGTCAAAATGACCCACCTTCACTAAACCCTCAATATAAGCAGCTTAATTGAATTTTAAACACCAAATTTCATCTTGCATATTCACCACAAAATGTGTTAATACCTGAGTTTTCCCTCTTCACTTTTTTTTCTCCAGTGAACAATTTAAGACAATGTACAATACAAAAATTTGAAAAATAACATAACCCATTCAACTAATTAGCACATGTAAGGCAGTATGCAAGTGCACAGCCTTTGCAGATATATTTCTCACACCTGCAGCACACAGTATGTGTTTTACAGTCCCTCTTTTGAGGGCAGAACTGACTTCCTCTTACTTGCGCCAGGTGGGGAAGTGGCTGTGGTAGCTGGATCCTCAGGTTGATCAGGAGCTCCTGCACTCTGAATAGCTTTCACAACTGCTGCTGAGGCTTCTATGCGGGGGACATGCTTCCTTTCCTATTGCCTTTCCTAGCTGCTCCAGGAACACCCTCCTCTTGTTCTGCTTACGAGACATCCAGGTCGGGTTGATCTCTCTCCAAATCACACAGGCATTGTAGGAGGAAACATCAATGATGTTGTGGAAGATGACCAGGGGCCAGTGGGCAGTCATTCTTCTGCAGCTGTATGTTCCAATCACCTTATCTAGGTTGCCCACACCTCCTTTGTTGCGGTTGTAGTCTGGGATGATGATTGGCTTCCTGTCCTCACGATTGCTAATGTCACCATCTGTGTGCAGTGTGCTCAGAAGAACTACATTCTTGTTTTGCTTTGGGAGGTAGGAAACTAGAGTGGTGGTGGACGAGAAGACCTCTCTCCTTTGACGCAAGCAGTGCAGGTGGGAGCTCAGGCTTGTTCTTTCGAACTGTACCAACCGTGGTGATCTTCCTCTTCAGGAGCTGCTGTCCGAGTTCATAAGAGGTGAAGAAATTGTCACATGTCACATTGTGACCCCTCAGTCCCTCTGTCACATCAAGCACAACTCGCATCCCCTGGTTCTTCTCTAGGCATCCACTGGTCGGCTTCCCAGTATAGACTTGCATTTTTCAAGCATAGCTTGATTTGGCATCGCAAGCCACCCATGACTTGATGCCTTATTTTGCTGGCTTGCTGGGCCAAACCCTCCAGATTTGTCATCTCCAGGATTCTTTTTTCTAATGCTGGTGTGATAAACAGGTAGAATGTAGAGACAATGTCATGGGCATGAGAAACGGCATACCTTGTGGGTCCTGGGGTCATCTTTATGACATTTTGTTCTGCATGCCTGCCATGTTGGTCATATGCTGCTGAAGACCATGTTATTTTTCCATTTTTTGAAAGGAAAGTCTCTCTTTCAGCTTCAGGGTTTTCTTCTTCTTCTGAAGATGATTCATCATGCTCTGGGTTGTATTCCTCCCCATCTTCTTCTTCGGATACATCCTCCACTTCCTCTTCTGAATCAGAGTTGTCTTGCTGGACATCTGAGAAAATCAGCTCTACGGCCTCTTCAATGTTATAACGCACACTCATGGCTTCAGCATAGACAGAATTTGGGGTCCTGTTATCTGCAACACCTTTATAACCTCTGGAAATAAACAGGTGGTCTTCTGCAGTCTGCGAGAACACCACCTGATTTGCCTGTTTACTTCTGCTACTGATTGATCTGAGACACAACTAAAACATTGTAACATTCTGTGGTTTGTAAATAACTCTGTGACCTTGATTTCAACTCTATTTGCCTCACAGGTCATTTTGACCCGAAGACCACCTTTGTACATTTTTTTGTACCGCTTACATGGAAATGTGAATAAAAGCAACATTTGACTTTTTCTACTGTTGGGGCCAATCTAGGAAAAGTCATAAAATTTCAAGTTAAAAAAATAGCATTTAGTGGATTTTTTTGGGGGGGTTTTAACACAGTGACGGGTCATTTTGACCCGAAGACAACAGGAGGGTTAAGATGTCAAGAGGCAGCTAGAGGGAGCCTTTTGATTAGTTAAGTGCAGTTGAAGAGATAGTGCAGCGGGGGCACCAAAGAAAACTGTGTGTGGGGGGGGGGTTTGAGTGAATGATAAGTATAGTTAGTGGTTAGTGTTTTATGAGAGGAGGTACACTCAGAAAAGCAAGAAAACAAGAGTTTTCAAGAGCTTCTCGAAGGTAGAGAGAGATGCTCCTGCTCTAGTAGCATTTGGTAGGCCATTCTACCAACGGGGCACCATGGATGAGAATAGTCTGGAGTGGGGGTTGGCAGCGCCAGACGAAAAAGACGGGCCGCTGCGTTCTGGACCACCCGTAGTGGTTTTATCCCACTCCGGGAGGCCCGTTAGGAGGGCGTTGGCGTATATACAGTATACATATCGTGCCTCCAAGAGGTAAATGTCAGTTAAATGTGGGACTATTGTCAATAATTTTACTTTTAAAAAAGATCAATTAATTACATTTATTCATCTAATTCATCCAGTTCTTTTTGGGCTGTTGCACTCTGCAAGTTATCCTTCTGAGCCCCGAGACTTCGGTTTTTTATTTCCTTCTTCCTTATTTTTTTCATTTGCTGGTTTGTTGTTTTGACATATTTTGCTACACAACTCTACGAATTGGTTGAATATTAGAAATATTTGGTTAGGTTAGGCAATGAACAACAGTATCTCAGGTTGGTCTATTGAAAAATAAATGGCAATTTAATAATGAAATTAAATAAATTGTACAATACCTACATTTTGCTTCTGCTAATCTCCCCTGTGATACAGCTCCTGCTGCACTTCTGATGACATTAAAGATGACTTGGACAAAAATGTATCTAATTAGGGAAAATGTTGGGGTGGAACTAAGTTTCCAATCTTCAGGCTAGAAATCCTGTCCTTTCCTACTTCACTTCATCCTGCTCATGGTTTAGATTAGGCGTTAAAAGTACATGGTAAGTACATGGAATTCATGTACACGGTAAGATTTACATGTTGAAAAATATATGGTAAGGGTTAGAAAAATGTACATACATGTACAATTGCTTAAAAAATGTCTCATAATTTGAATGCCTGGTAGTGAAACTATTACATATTGGATGTGTGAACAAACATTCATGTTTTACAATATCTGGTGAGACTGGATTGCAATAAAACTACCTAGTTCAGGACAAGCTTGGAAAAAATTAGGAAAACATGCTTAGATGCCAAAATACTCTATATACCATACTGCAATTTTATTGCAGGAAGCTTGAGAAACATTTTCTATGTTTCCATGTCTACAAGTCCCACAGCCTGCTACATGAGTGACTAAGAAGATCCTCCAAGTCCAAAATGACTGTGCATCGAAAACCAACAGAGCAGGCTTCTGACCAGGAGTCAGTATATCACAAGTTAGGAGTCAAAATGGGTTGCTCATGCAATATCTGTCAACTAAGAATTTTTATTTTTTTATTATTATTATTATTAATATTTTATTTTATTATTATTATTATTTTCCTCTTGAGTTCCTCTCAACTAAGAAGCTTTTAAGTGGAACATCAGATAGAGTAAGAAGTTAATGATGTCTGGATAAGACAGGCAGCTAAACTCCATCACTACCAAAAAAAAAAAAGTGAATATCCAAGAAAATCTGAAATAAGCAATTGAACAGTCTCATACTACCTGCTTGTCAATAGGACATGCATCTCTGGTTCATCACACAATATTTATATGTACACAGTCTGAAATTAACCAATCCAGCTTGAATCTATGCTGACAGTTTTTTTAAATTAATTCACTATTCTGTTTAAGACATGGCAACTATGCTTGGAAGTGAAGGGTGAACCAAGGTGTATTCAGTTGGTTGCAATATGAAGTTCAATCCAATCCAATCCAATTCACTTTATTTATAAAGCACAGTTTAAATAAACACAAAGGTTTCCAAAGTGCTGTACAATAAAATAAATACAATGAAACATAATGAATAAATAGACTGTCCACCCCACCCCAAATAAAATATCTGTGAACATAAAATCAACAGCCCACATAGTATTAAAAGCCAAGGAAAAGAGGTGCGTTTTAAGAAGAGTTTTAAAATTAGACAGTGAGGAGGCCTGTCTAATGTGCAGTGGCAGTTCATTCCATAATTTGGGAGCTGCAACCAAGAATGCTCGGTCCCCTCTAAGCTTCAGCCTAGTTTTGGGAACCCTCAGAAGCAGCTGGTCAGCTGACCTGAGGGATCGGCTGGGTGTGTAGGGGTGCAGGAGTTCAGAGAGGTACACTGGGGCAAGACCATTTAGGGATTTAAAAGCAAATAAAAGAGGTTTAAAATAAATTCTAAAATGGACAGGTAGCCACAGGAGTGAAGCTTAAACCGGTGAAATATGCTCAAACTTTCTTGTGCCAGTTGAAAGACGTACAGCTACATTTTGTACAAGTTGGAGACGTGCCACTAACCCACAAGGACCCACTCACCCCGATATACAGTGCATTGCAGTAATTACTGCTTCAAGGTGCTGTCTCTGGAGAAAAGGTTTTTTTTTTGCTAACTGCCTTAACTGGAAGAAACTTGCTTTCACCACAGCTTTAATCTGGCTGTCGAACTTCAGATCCGAGTCTACTTTTACCCCCAGATCATTAAGTATGGGTTTGGCATACTGTGCCAAGAAACCCAAATCGACTGAGGGGGTCACAGAGGTGCCACCAAAAACCATTATTTCAGTCTTTTTTTTCATTCAAATTTAAAAAGTTTAGAGCCATCCAGGCCTTTACATCTTCTAAACAGTTTAACAGTGTCTTAGGGGAGAAAGAATCAGCCTTTTTAAACGGTACATAAATCTGGCTGTCATCAGCATAACAGTGGAATAAAATGCCATGCTTCCTGAGAAAGTTCAATTCAGTTCAATTCAGTTTTGTTTATATTGTGCCAATTGTCAACAAATCATCATCATCTCAAGGCACTTGAAAGACACAGTCCAATTCAAACTAACCATAATCCGATACAATCAAATTCATTCAAATTTGTCCAATTTATATAATGCAGATTAAAAAAGTTTCCCTGCTAAGGATCCACTATAGAGCACATTAAAACTATAGTTCTGATGCCACAATTCTACAGCACACAATTCTACAGAGCCACCATCGAAAGTGTCCTCACCTCCTCCATCACTGTGTGGTACCCTGCATCCTCTGCCCACACTGCCCCTCTGGTTACAAGAGCAGACTGGAGCGCATTGTGCAAACAGCCAGTCGTCGAACGGGCCTTGAACAGGAGCCCGTGTGTGTTCTGCACGATAGCAGATCCAAGCAGAGGGTTAGAAGGATACTAGGGGACCCATCACACCCAGCTCCCTCCCTGTTTACAACCCTCCCATCAGGCCGCAGGTTCAGGTCCATCAAGACCAAAACCACCAGACACCTGAGCAGTTTTTGCCCCCAGGCCATCACCCTCCTAAACAAACCATCCCAGTCACCCACCACCATTCCCAAAGACAATTGAAATAACAGTAGCACTCACCCCCATTTCTGTATGAACATCCACGTAAATATCCACTTCTTGTCTACAATGTATATTCCTGCCATCTTGTATATATTTCTGGTCATCTCATTGCGGTCATCTCACTCTGTACATATCCCACCTCAATTGTTTATATTTTTTTCAAAGGCACAACAATTATTTTTTACTTGTTTCTGCTAAGTTAACTTTTATTCAATTTTCTGTGGTGCTGTTACACCAGGTCAAATTCCTGTGTATGTTGTACATTTGGCGAATAAAGAGATTCTGATACTGATTCTGATGTCATTAAATTCTTGGCACTGCTTCGTTAACACAGTAAAAACAGTTCATTTAATCTTTCTCCCTCAAAGGCACAGTCTACTAGTGTGCTACATTGATGTAACTGTGCAGTTTTTGAGCAGAACTTCATCATTATAACAAGTATCTGATTGTCAGTTCAGTTTGCTCAATGGTAACTTACGAATGTTATTTCATCATCCACTTCTCCGGTTGCTAATAGGTCTATGAGCTTGTTTTTTGTTTCTATGTCTCTGCCGGTTGATTAATTTCCAAACTGTCTCCCTAACCTGTAGTCGTTATCATGATTTGCTGAAGTCAAAGGAAGTTCATAATGATTAATGCAGCAGAGCAGCTGATTGTGAGTGAAAATCAGGGAGTAGCCCCTGACTGCAGACCGCAGATCGGGGCGGATATCAACGTTGAGGGGGCGGAACGTTGAGGGGGCGGGGCTCAAAGACTCCTTTGCGGGTGCCATCTGGTGGCGATGCTTAACGTTGCTGCTCAACATAGAACAACACATTGAACCGCAGGAGAAGACTGTGTGGAGGACAAGAAGTAGATTCGTTTTTTAATGTGCTATTTTGCAATATTTGTGACAGACAAGGAAGAAAGTAACATTTTTTTCATTTTAAAATATGCTATGCTCTCTGTGACGATACACTGTGTTCTTAGTTATTAGCTTAGTTATTATCTTACACCATGGAGACGACTGAGAAACTCAGCGCTAACTTTCAACAGCATGTGGTAACTTCTGGTTTTCAAAAATAAACGAGAACTGTCAATTTTTTATTTAAAAAAAGAGAGATGCGTGTCTCATAAAATAATTTATAGTACTATGCCCCTACACTCGTTTTTTTTAAAAATAAATAACACCGAAGCTTCGAAGCATGCTTCAAACTCGCTGGAAAAATTGTCTAAAAAAAAAAAAAACTACTTTTCTTGAATAAAAACACGTGAAGTAACACAAGCACCCTCTTTATTACACCAAGCACACTCCCAAAGAAAATATGAATGACAAACCAACATTTTTCACATTGTTTTTAAATTATTGTGTTATTATATACAGAAGAGATGTATCATATTTGCTTTATTTGGTGCAACAATCGCTACTGCCAGTATATGTAACCCAAGGGAATTGAATGAAGCTTCGGGTAGTGAACCACTTTATGAGACAATGGTTCAAAATGATTCAATTTCCATCACCAGCTGCAGGTTTTCATCCCAAACAGGCAACAGTACGACAGTCTTGACTCAGATAATCAGCTGATCTCAGTCTGCAGATAGTTGATTGGTCAAACTGTGTGCTTATATATATATATATATATATAATTATCTATCTAATATATATTATTATAATTGTTTTATATACATTTATAATTGATTCCTTATTTTAGGCAACTCGGTGCTGCTTGCTGTTTGTGAATATGCTGCATGGTCTCCGCCACCAGATGGCACCCGCAAAGGAGTCATTGAGCTCCGCCCCCTCAACTTTGAGCCCCGCCCCCTCAACGTTCCGCCCCCTCAACGTTGATCTCCTCCCCGATCTGCGGTCTGCAGTCAGGGGTACTTGAAATCAGGTGGCTGTTGTATCAAACCTCTCTGCCCTCTGTGTTTTCTATGTTTTTCTTTATTGGTGGAAACGTGGATGATTGGCTGAGTATATACTAACACACACACTCACAAACACACAGAAAATTGGGCATCTATTATCTGTGTACAGTCACAGTCCCTGTTTTGGGGACAAGCCCAAAACAGTGAAATTCCTGCACATTTCAATTTTCAACACACTGAAAAAGTATCAAAATGTCATCATTGAGACACAGTTATTTTTGTCATAGCTACTACAACCTAACCTTAACAAATATAATAATTGTTTTTGCAAAAAAAAAATTTTTTTCTTGAAAATCTACCCTGGGGACAGAAAAACTCCCTTAATTGAAGAATCACCCATATATGAAAAGCGAACTACACTTTCCATGTGAGCCTTATTTGAATCTATCTACAAACAATGGGCCTCATGCAAGAACATTTTCGTATTTTTATTCTAAATTTCTTTTATTTTTTTCGTAAGAAGGTCTCGTACGAACACGCCACGTCAGATTCAACAAACGCTCTTATCTTCGGAAAAAGTGTGTAAACGACCTGCGTAAATGATGAATCCCACGTGTGCGTATATAATTGCACGTGCACGAGGATAGCAAATTTGCCTACTCCACGCCCAAAATGATACCATATAAGGCTGTGCTTCCTCGCTCCTGTGCCAGGAAGTGTTGAGTCATGAAAACGGCATCAAGGAGCAAAAAGAACAACTTTAGGGGCTCTGAGATTGAAGTTCTGCTTTCAGAGATCCAAAAAGGAAAATCTGTCATTTTTAGCAGTGTCAGCAGTGGGACCTGCTAAAGCGAAGAAATGGGAAGCAATTACGAGTGCTGTTAATTCTGTGTCACCTGTAGTTCGTAATGTCACCGAAATAAAAAAGAAATGGTTTGATATGAAAATGGCTTTAAATAAATCGTCTCGCCCTGGGCAGGCGCTCGATGACTGCAACTAAAGCCGTGCAAGCAGTTGTTGCCTCATCATGGCTCTTTGATGGGGCGGTCCATGAGGGGGGTCTTCTGGCACCACACCTTCTGGTCTGCCTGGGCTGGTTCAGGTGGAGACCCTCGTTCATGGCAATATTGTGCAAATCTGGCATGCCTTCTCTGGACTACAGAGCAGTTTGCCCCCCCCCAGCTGTATCGAGACACACCCACCTGGCCTTCAGCTCAGTGCGCTCCACCACAGTACGGGTGCTTTGATGCATATATGTGTGCATTGCTCCGATTATGATTGGCAGTCCAGCCAAGGCATGAAAGTCCCTTTTAATTTGTACTTGTTGGACAGTGGTGTATGGGAATTTGATGTACCATGGGTGATAAACTGATGAGAGCTTTGATGACCAAGGGGAGCGCACGACTCACCGATGACTGGGACACCCCCGATCTGTCTCCAATCTCCCTCTGAAACTTTCCAGTGGCCAAAAATCCAAGGGTGGTGAGGACCTGGGCGTGTGGTGGAATTGGGTTTGATCGGCATGTTTTTCTCTGGAGTTGTGGCTCTAGCAAGCTGCATATTTGTAGCAGCACAGTCCATGGGAATCTTAATCGCGATGTCAGCCATTCGTCTGTCTCCACACGGTCTCTTCAAGGGCCTGACGCGCTAAGGCATCCAAAAGTAGCGAGACAGCCGCTGGTTACACTTCCCATTGACCTTGTTATATACAGATTCAAATGAACCTTCAATTAGTGCACAATTGAAGTCAAACAGAATAATGTCAGCATCATTATGGGGTATAATGTATATTTATTTATGTTTTCTTCAAAGTAATTAAATATACAATCCATTAGTCAAGCAAACTTGATTTGAATAACAGCGGACTAATTTACGAAACTCCTACGACAGGTCTGGATCACTCGTGAATTCTGTTCGTATCTGAAAGAAAACGTAAAATACGAAAAGATTGGTGAATGCGCAAATTCTCTTAAATCACTCGTACGGACGATTTAAGAACAAATCTGTCCGTACGAACGGTTCTTGCATGAGGCCCATTGACTCACCTATATACCTTGAAGTAGAATCTGCTCAATCGGTTCTCATAGACAGCCTCAGTATTACATTTCCAGTCTATTTTGTTGACACGCAGGTATCTGTAGTCCTCCACTGTCTCCACCTCTTGCCATGATAAAACCAGCATTTAGCTAATTTCTAGTTCTCCTAAAATCCATAATCATCGGTCATGTTCGTTTGTCTGTGAGAGGAAATACAAACTCCAAGTCTAGCTCAGAATTTATTAAAATGGTTCAAGGTTCAAGTTACACAGCGCTGTGGACCTCTCTCTGCCAGGCAGTCTGATCAGAAAAAGGGTACCATTCTTTTGCAAAATAAGCTTTTATATTGCCAACCAAACATGATGTCTCATAAACTGTGGCCTGATGGTTGGGTAATTAATAATCCTGGTGATTGTTCAGACATCCCTCATTATTTTCTGGAGCTTCCCACAAAACATCATAGGATTAATTGTGTTAAAAGCAAAGGAGAAATCAAAGAACATGATCTGGTGCTGTCCAGATGAGAGTGGACTTACTTCAACTCAAACCCCAGAAGTGTAAGAAAACTGCAGTTGGTCCTGAAAGGTGCTTATTTGGGTCGTGAGATATTAGGGCAACTGGTCTGTAGTCAGTGAGACAGATAGATGAGATTTTCTAGGGACCAGAACAAGGAAAAATGTCTTCCACAACACTGAAAACTTTCTCCTTGGTCTAGTTAAGGTTGAGGAGGTGTTGTAGAATCCCTCATAGCTGTTGGAAATTTGGAAGTGTAGCAGAGAGGGGATGTGGTTGAAATATCCAATGATGGCCATGAATACGTTGTGTCACCTGGTGACAACTGAGCTGATGATGTCATATGTAACATCAGCAGCAGCACAGGCTGTGAATACACTGCTACCAAAATAACACAAGTTAACTGTTTCAGTAGATAATAAGGACCATGTTTTACAAAAAACAGTTCAACGTCCAAGGCCCACATCAGACTTTCTTCCTATAATTTTGACATTGTTTTTGCTATCTCTATTTTTCCTTATAATCTAAAAACCAGGTAGAGAGCCTCTTGAATTCTGTATATGCTCTTGCATCCATTTCTTTGTGAAATACATAATACTGCATTCCAAATATTTTTGCTGTGTCCTTGTGAGTGCTAGTAATTCCTCTTTTTCATTTGCCGGTGATGTCACATTCCCCATGAGGATAGAGGGAAGAAGAGATTTAAATTTCTCTTCAATTTTTATTCTACCCTACATCCAAGCCATTTCCCTACAAATTGTTGGGGACCTATTCTTTTTCTGTGCAAAAGTTCAGTCAGCTGCTCCAGTTTAGATGGTTATTCATCAAAATAGATGTTAAAAGTGTCAGAAATACTAGATCAAATCACTCAAGCAGCACAGTTGCAAACCAACATGGATAAAAAATCTCTAAAAAATCTGTATATTGACAGAAGAAAAAATAACCTGCTGTTAAACTCAGCAAGACACATTAATCTTGTTATCTACAAGTTATGTAAATAAACAATGTAAACAATCTGGTATCAAATCAGGGTTCTGTGCTTGGACCGATTCTTTTTACTTTATACATGCTTCCATTAGGTAACATTATTAGACAGCATGGCATAAATTTCCATTGCTATGCTGATGATACTCAGCTGTACTTATCTATAAAACCAGATGAACCCAATAGGTTGGTCAGACTACAAGCATGTCTTAAAGACATAAAGACCTGGATGACTCAGAACTGTCTGCTGCTAAATTCAGATAAAACTGAAGTCGTTATCTTTGGACCTGAGCGTTTCAGGGAGAAATTGTCTAGCTATATAGTTACTCTAGATGGTATTTCCTTGGCTTCTAGTTCTACAGTGAGGAACCTTGGAGTTATTTTTGACCAGAACTTATCATTTGACTCGCATATAAAACAGGTTTCTAGGACTGCCTTCTTTCACCTTCGTAATATTGTTAAAATCAGGAACATCTTGTCTCAGAGTGATGCAGAAAAACTAATTCATGCATTTGTTACTTCAAGATTGGACTACTGTAATTCTTTATTATTGGGCTGTCCCACATATTCTCTGAAAAGCCTTCAGTTGATCCAAAATGCTGCAGCCAAAGTTTTGACGAGAACTAACAGGAGAGATCATATTTCTCCAGTTTTAGCTTCTCTTCATTGGCTCCCTGTTAAATTCAGAATAGAATTTAAGATTCTTCTCCTTACATATAAAGCTCTTAATGACCGAGCTCCATCATATCTTAAAGATCTCATTGTAAGATATTTTCCTAACAGAGCACTTCGTTCCCAAACTGCAGGTTTACTTGAGGTTCCCAGAGTTTCTAAAAGTAGAATGGGAGGCAGAGCCTTCAGTTATCAGTTCCCTCTATTGTGGAATAAGCTGCCAGTAAATGTCCGGGAAGCAGACACCCTTTCCACTTTTAAGACCAGGCTTAAAACTTTCCTTTTTGATAAAGCTTATAGTTAGGGATGGCTCAGGTGATCCTGAAACATCCCATAGTTAAGCTGCTATAGGCCTAGACTGCTGGGGGGCCTCATCTGACACACCTTTCCTCACTTTACTCTCTTTATGTATATGTGATATTATTATGGTCATTAACTCGTGTTTCCCTGTTCCAACAGATATCCTTTGAATGGTGTTACAGTGCCGCCGTCGCGGTGGCCTAATACTAACCACTCACAATAGACCTTATATGACAGGGGGCAAGATTCAAGTAAAATTGACTCTGTGACATTCTCTACTGCCAGCTCAAATGTTGAACAACAATCATCCCCAAATCTGTCTCTATTTTACGTACTCATCAGGGTGGTAAAACAAAGGAGCGATAGTCCTACCTTGAACAGACCGTGCGGAAGTGGCTTATTTGAGTTAATGAGAGAACATAAATGGGACATTTAAATAGCAACAGTAAGTGTGCTTTAAAGAGAAGATATGAATGAATGAATGAGAGAAAGTGGGTGTTAAAATGTGAGTGAATGGGTTAAAGAAGCAAATTGAGCACAGGAATAAAAACAAACAGTAGGAGACTCCAAAAGAGGCATTCAAACATGATAGCTGAATGAAAATGAAGACAAGAAAAAAGAACTGCTATTTTGGGTTCTTATTAACAGGTCCAACTGGTTCAGCAATTAATAATATCCTTCTGTATTTAACATGGGACCTAGTCCCTGGTGGAGACGTTTTAGCTGGCTTTGATGCTGAAAGAGCTTCTACCCCTCCACCCCTCTCCCCCCACAGTTACTCTCCTCTCCTTAAGTGCCTCCCTTGGTGTTATTTGCATGTTGCTTTTCTCCAGTTAAGCTAGGAAACAGACCAAATCGTTATTCCCCAAACTTCAGGCTAATTTTCCATCAACAATTCAACTTGCTGAGGGAAATGCCTTTAATTCATCAGAGAAAATCTGGAGATGGATCAGTTCCCTTTGGGAAGATTGTGGGTTTGAAGTAATGTAAATGTGTTTATTTTTGGAGGTGTTGTGGTTTTGTCGGTTTATATGTACACATATAAAGTATATTCTCAAATATTGCAAAGGCACTTTAAATGTGTTGTTGGAAAGAGTGAGATCACATGAAACAAATGAAAAAACTATGCCTGATAAGGTTAACAAAAATCTTTTAAATCAAGCGTTAACTGCACTCTCAGACAGGGATGACCCTCTGTACCCGAATCTAGCTGCACTGCATTTGGGCTTATGCCAAACCTATGTGTTTTTTTTCCTCATTAAACTTTTAGATTAGACTTAGATATCATATGCATCTACCTTTCTGTCTGCACATACAATGCATCAACAGCATTGCAGAAATTTGATTTGATAAACCAACTTTTCATAGTCACATGAAGTTGTTTATTAATCCTAACAATCTTGGCAAGGTACAGTCCTTTAACAAAATTGTTGGATTTACTTTAAATTACAACTGGATATAATTTAGATATTTTGAGGCTTGATGATCCAATGCGGAAGTCTAGTACTGTGCTAAATGGTATGAAAGACTGGAGGTGATAGATAGAGTTTGATGGCTCAATTGTCATAAGATCCACGGTTGGATTGTATGTGGTATATTTCTCACACGGGTAAAATGTTGTATTTATTGTGTGTTTTAAATACCAGTGTACTTTTAATTTGATGTGTGATTCCTGTTTTATTGCATGGTTTGTATGCTGGGAAGTGTGTGTTTTTATTTTTAAAAAACCTTTGACCCGGTTGTGACTTCCCCATGGGGGCAATCACCTGCACGTGTAAGCATAAGGAGAAGGGGAGCAGCTGAAGGAACAAACAGGAAATTAGCTCCAACTCTGGAGACGTCGTAAGGGGAGCGGAGCGAGGAGGAAGGCGGGAGAAATGCAGGAGATGGCATTTTACTGCTGTAGTTCTATATTATCTGTTATCTAATCTCACACAAGCTGCACTTGTTTGGCTATTGACGCTGTGACGCTGTGACGCTTTGCTTTGCGGTAAGACGTATTGCATCACTTCCTGTTACCTTGCATTTCTTGCTCCTCTTGGACTACTGATAATCACTTTATTTCTACCTATAACTTACACAATTTTGCATAGTTAACTCTACAGCTTACCGTTCTGTTCTAACAAATTCCTACAGATCTTTAATCTTTATTCTCACTTTTTAGCGGTGTGTCTGGTTCTCTAGCTTAGCATGGCTACCAGTTCTCTCCCTCCATCTCCTGCTTTCACCTGCTCCGTGTGTCAGATGTTTAGTGACTCCTCTGCCTCCTTTAGCGATAATGGTACATTTAACAAATGTAGTCTTTTTGTAGTTTTGGAGGCAAGGTTTTCTGAATTAGAAGCTTGGCTCTGCACTGTTGAAAATCAACCGATAGCGAGCCAGGTCCCTTTAGCCAGTGTGGAGCCACCTAGCATAGCTAGCTCAATTAGCCTCCCCCTAGCAGAACCCGAGCAGCCGGGATTACAGGGTGCCTTGGTGACTGTCAGGAAGAGGCATAGCTCTAAAGTCAAGCCCGTTGTTCACCATCGAGCTGTCCACGCTTCAAATAGATTTTCCCCACTCAGCGACACACCCGCTGAGAAAAAAAACCCTTGTAATTGGCAGCTCTATAGTCAGAAACGTGGCATTAGAGACACCAGCGGCCATAGTCAAATGGATTCCAGGGGCCAGAGCGGGCGAAGTAGAATCCTATTTAAAACTGCTGGCTAAGGATAAACGTAAATACGGTAAAATAGTTATTCACGTCGGCGTTAATGACACCCGGTTATGCCAATCGGAGGTCACTAAAATTAATGTTGCATCGGTGTGTAATTTTGCCAAAACAATGTCTGACTCCGTAGTTTTCTCTGGACCCCTGCCAAATCTGACCAGTGATGACATGTTTAGTCGCATGTCCTCCCTGTGGGTGAGCACAACAAACCACGACAATTCATGTCCTTGATGCTGTAAAAGTAGAGGTACAACACTCATGATTTCATAGATAAGTATTTTTCAACATCAGTAAGATTGTACTTTGCCCAAACACTTCCCTGTGGGGTATTTGTTTGTGCAGGTAAAAATAACTTACATTCATGTTCAGGGCTCTAGACTAACTTTTTACACTGGTTGCACTCATGGGCGGCGCCAGGGGGGCGCTAGGGGGTGCTATAGCTCCCCCTGGATTAGCCATAGCACCCCCAAGAAAATATCCCATTTTCAAATATTAAATTATATTCTCTATTATTTATTGTGTGGTAACATATTTCAGCCAGAAAATAAAAAAAAGTTATCAACGAACACATTGTTTTAGACACAAAACAATGACGATTCTGTCATAACCTTTGACCCAATTTATTTTCAAGTTGCAGGCAGAAGAAGAGCAGGGATATACCATCAACAGCATCCAGGAGTTCTTATCCCTAATGCGGCCTTAAGGGTACAAGCGCTAACGGACCCTGGCAGTATCTCCAAAATTATCACACTAAAATCACATGCCATGACACCAAACTTCTACAGTAGTACAAATATGGTCTGTACTTACAAAAAGATGCATTTGGAAGTTTGTACATAGTCCAGGAGTTTATTATTATCAACACAAGCCTAATAGCTTCTCTGCTGCTAAAGCTGCGTCGACGTCACTTCCTTGATCTGGGAGCTTCAAAGTAAGATGAGGGTTGATCTACTACTGTAGACAACAAAGTATATGCTATATTCTACATGAATTTTTATGTTGTAGAGTTGTAAATTTATTTTATCAATGGAGAAATTGAGCAGCCTTGCTTTTTAGTGTGGTAATTTTGGAGATACTGCCAGGGTCCGTTAGCGCTTGTAGCCTACTAAGCTATTCGGGATAACTCAGTAACTCGGCTGATGTTCAGCCAATATCGGAAAAACTTCAGGTGGGCTACATGGCTGGATGTCACGGTTCAAATGACCCTTGGGTGAATCTACTCCGAACCATCACTTTCAAACATTTGCCGTTTTTTAAAAAAAAGGCTCGTGCAGTGTATGGAAACATGTGAAGTATTGAGTTTAGCCTATACGCATTTTAAATGCAAAGTATGAGTGAATGTGTTTATAGTAGGCTGTCTTGCGTTGGAGGTAGGCTAATAATAATAATTGCCTAATAGTAATAAATAATAATGATAATAAAAACAACAGTAAAACAGTAATGATGATACAATCGATTGTATATAGCGCATTTCATGGTCGTGTGTGTGTGTGTGTGTGTGTGTGTGTGTGCGTGGTGATGATTGTTGGGAGGGGTAGCACCCTCGGTAAAAAGCCGTGCTCCCCCGTAGCACCGGCAGTAAAAAATCTCTGGCGCTGCCCCTGGTTGCACTGGTGCGCCTAACTTTTTTTCTTAGGTGCACCCAAATTTTCTAATTGCATTGCATTTAACACTGCAGTTTTACAGGTTCACTTTATTTTTTTATTTTTTTAAATCACTGTCCATATATGTCTATTAACTAGCAATCTGGTCAAAATAAAGTTCTTTATTTGAAGCACAATTCTACAAAGTTACTGAACTTAACTTACTAACTACTTACTGAAACTTACTGAAAAAGAGTTGGTGCTTAAAGTGCTTCACTGACCTGAAATGTTTAACTTAAAACATCTCAAGATAAATTGAATAAAAAGAAAATCTAAATTAAAATTGCAAGTGTTTTAAGGGCTTCAAATTGAACATCTCATGGCTCAATGTCTTATGGACTATCCTCCATTGCAGTCACATGCCCCTCGGATGGCCAACTCCTGTAGTTGGGTTATATGTATACATATATATATGTATACATATATGTATACATATATATATGTATACATATAACCCAATATATATATATATATATATATATATATATATATATATATATATTATCCACCGGGCTTCGGGGGGGTCGGACTATTTGCGGATCAATTGATGACGTCACCCCCCCCCTCCAAAAAAAAAAACTGTGAGTGCTACCTTTTTTCTTTAAGTGGTAATATACTGCACAAAATAAAATGCAAAAACAGAACTTGAACTTTGAACACAACAAACCCATAGGCTATGTAACATGATATGCAAACACAACGTTATCATTTGCAAACTCTCTGCTAAAGTGCTAGAGCCATAGGCTATAATATAGCCGCTATATCATATGAATCAAGTGACCACGTTCGCGGGATCAAAGCACTCGTCTCCGTAAAAATGTTGCCAGATTGGGCTGTTTTGGATTACCGTCTGTGGGTAAAAATGGGTATTGGGCGAGTTTTTCTGTAGCTTTATGGCCATAGAAATAAATAGAATTCAGTTTAGACTGGTTTAGTTCAGATTTAGTGGCTCCAGGCGGGTTTTGAGCATGTTTGGACATCATCTGGCAACCCTGCAAAATCCGCTGCACAGTGGTGAATTTAGCTCAACTCGGCACACAGCACTGTCAAGTTCAACCACCTAGCCAAAGTTAACTGTCACACAGGTTGCTGCAACAGAAATGTTTCTACTTTCCAGTTAGCAACTGCACAACCAACACATGCAGAATAATACATAAATATTAAACCTAGCAACGACCCAACTTCAAACAGCTGTAGCTATGGCTTACCAAAAGCCCAGCAAACTAGCAACTAGCCTACATTATGTAGTGCCCATGAGACGCAATCAAGAAATGTCAATCAGCAAAGTGAACCCAATGACGCATACAGAATCAAGCTGTAAATTATCAGACTACAACTGCCAAATTCAACATAGCTTGTAATGTCCGCTGTAAACAGTGTGCGCTTTTCTTGAGATTGAAAAGTGCTATCAGACAGCCCCGTGGTGCTAGTCATGGTACACTGCTAGCTGCTACATGAAATGGCTTCAAACACAGTCAAAATTATAATTAATCCTATATTTGTCAAGGCAGACATACGTAAAGGAATCCCATTTTCCCTACCTCTTTGTTGCCATGCTATCCTTTTTGCCTCCTTGCTAGACACAGCTATCCTTGCTTCTTGCTTGGTGGAGTCACTGTCACACACTGTCCATTTGCCTTCTTCTAACTTAGTTAAATTATATTATTCCAATTGTGCTTTAAACACATGACAAGCCTTGTACTTTATTTTCTGACATCAAGTATGTTGGTTGGTGTATTCTGGATTAGAGCAGTCCGCCTCTGTCTTTGAACTGAGACTACTTGTGCATGTTGACTCGCGATGGAATTCTGATGTAGGCTATCTTTTTTTCTCATGGGAGAAAGGGAAGGGCGGTCACCTGTCTTGAGTGTTTGTAAGTTCAGTGCTTTAAAGTTGAAATAATAGTAGTTTGATTTGTTAGTTTCATTTAACAAATCACGGGAAACCTCCACCTTGACACCTTAGCTCCACTCACTCACAGCTCAAACACATAACTTCAATGGGCATCAACAGCCTGCATCTCAGTGCTGCCGATGTTTTGGACTCTGCGCGAGCTGCCTGCGAAGATGCGAAACGTCCGCTGGTGGTACAGTCCATCGAAGGGGTGTTCCAAAACGCATTTTATTTGGTTATTCATAGTACACGTTGAAAAATACTAAGTAACAAGACATTTTCAACACCTGATTTTAATAATAGATAATTTTTTCAGTACCCCCCCCAAAAGTGTAATTTAGTCCCATTTGGGGGTTATCAAGTCTCAATTGGGGGGGGTCAGACCCCCCCGGTACCCCCCGTAATTCGAACACTGCTTTACCCCTTTTAATTTCAGTTGGTTCTGGCTCGGAGTCGATCGTATGTGGCTCATTATCTGATGCTAGCTCTGGACCAGGGCATGACATAACGTGGGAGGTTGATGGCTCCGTGTCAGAGCATTGGTTGTAGTTATTTTCGGACGAATCAGGCCTTAACTCAACCAAAAAGTTGTCAATCGTTCTTTTCATCTTATCACCCGCGGCTACATCCACTGTTTATCTGACGAGCCGAGGTTCATCACCTCTCTGTCTGACTGCAGCACGCACGTGTTCAAACGTACACAGGTACACGGGCCAATCAGAAGGGGGTCCCGCCCTTCACTATCTCTGATTGGTTTAGACCACGATATGGGTGGTCTTATGGTCTTATTGTTTTTATGTAAAGCACATTGAGTTGCCTGTGGTATGAAATGCGCTATATAAATAAAGATTGATTGATTGATTGATTGATGGGTCTAATGTGTCTGTTGTTGAACCACAGGGAGACTTTCAGAGTCGCATATACTTTTTTTTTTTTTTTCCTCGAACGGGTGGTTGCAACCTGAGATTTTTTTTTAGTCCCACCATGGAGAAAATTGGTCGCACATGCGACCAAATTGGTCGCACTCTAGAGCCCTGATGTTTGTTGATTATGCAAGCAAGTGAAATTACTCTTTTGAGCGGTATTTCTCTTCTGCTGCTTGTAGGGACACCACTTTATTTATCATACCATTATGGGTCGTATTTGAGGGTATGAACAAATTGCTTTGTTCATTGATCGTTTCGTTGATCTTTTCAATGAGAGGACTTGCTGACATTGATAGAATAAGAACTAATTTTCATGTTTATATGATGAGTAATTTTGATACAAAAACAGTACATTAGACTGTTTAATCTGGAGTGGGAAATTGAATGGCTTCTTGTTTGAAATCTTTCCAACTTGATACTCTGGGTTTTTACATTAAGAGCATCACTACGTGTTACTGCATGGCATTTGATTTAGGACACTACATCCACTTGTTGGTCTCATTGTAGAGAGCGAGTGTGTCCACTTTCTAGACTTTCAAAATTCTAGACTTAAATGTTTTTCAGGCAGTTCAAGGGCAGTGTCTCAAACTTCTGTTTCCCTTTGTCAAGGATTATTGATAAATATGTAACTTTGCAGATCCTTTATGTACAAAATACTATAATACACCAATTTAAAAAAAAAACTTACAATGCATAACATTGCACATGATACAAATCCTACAGTATCTCTCTGGTCTTTAAGAAATATTTTCTCCAGTTCTTTAACTCATATATTTTACACCCATGAACACACACTTTTTGCAAAACGTTTACCTAGGCATACAGAGTTATTACAGAAAGCTATTAGCTATATAAGTATTAAGTCACATATGAAACCATTTTAAAATAACTATTCATGTGCACTCATGATTCATAGTACCACACACAACCAATGTACATGGACACTTGAGGACCAAGAACAATGTGCTGGCATCCAGCCAAAGGCAGCCATCCTTAAATGCAATTTGATGCCAGCACTGCCATCTGTTAAAGATAGCTCTTCTCACAAGGCGATACAAGAGCAGAACTGTATTTTACATGTAGTACCAGCAATCAGTACAAGTGCATTTTGTTTATGTAACAACTTAAGTGTAATAATCGTCCCTACTTTTAGTCACATATGGTTTTGTTTCATATCAAAGGAAAAACAAAAAACAATCAAAAGTAAATTAAGGACTCAAACTATTGACACATTTTTCCAAGTGGACCTACTAACATTAGATTATGCATTTGAATGCAATTTTAGTTTCACTCACCTGATGTAAGTGTTAACAATCTAAGATAAATAAATTATTATGCAATTTTACATCAGTTACTATTTCTGGCTGTTCAATCTGACATCTTAATCTGTCAGATAAACAAATTGTTACATCCTAAAATAGAAGAAAGTGGAATGTGTGTTTATGGTTAGAGGTAAAATAATTGCTGTGGGGAGGGGGGAGAATTGGTCAGAAGGATGAGGAAGTAAATATGTGGCAGGTGAAACACTAGCATGTTTTGATTGCGGTGTAATACATCCCAACCAGTGTTGGGTAAGTTACTTTAAAAATGTAATCCGTTACAGTTACAAGTTACCTTGTTTAAAATGTAATTGTAGTGTAACTTTTTGGATTACTTAAAAAAGTAATGTAACTAATTACTTTTGGATTACTTTTACCTATTTATGGTAGCCTATTATCTGTATGATTCCATCTGTATTTATCACATTTATTTATACCATGCTATTTTTCTTTTCATTGTACTGCCATAACTACATTATACATTCTCTGCACATACATGCATTTCCCTAGGTAATTGATCTATTCTGCACATATCTATTAACCATCTTTCCTTACACTAGCTGTAAATAACTGCATTTTATCTCTAAATACTGCATGCTATACAATCTGCACGCGTTACACTTGATAAGATGCCAAACTGCATTTCATTAATACATGTGCAATGACAATGAAGTGCTCTACTTTAGTAATAAATAAGCAAAGTAAGACTTTTACATCACATTTTATTTTTCTTTGCACACCCTTGCTTGTGTGTGTGCGCCAGTACATCCGGTGAAAACTTCCAGGTGATTTGACAGCTAGCGCGTCAGGTTAGGGCCAGTGGCCGTAAACAAAGGTTAACTTATAGCCGAGAAGAAAGATAATAATATAACGTAGCTAAAAAGACTAGCTTTCTTCAGTAGCCTAATGCTTACCGATTTAGCAAGCCTAGCAGCCTCGTTGCTAATGCTAGCCGCCGTAACGTTACCAACCATACCCGACGTCAAGGAGTTGGCTGAGCAGGGGCAAGATTATGGGGCTGGCAGAGTTAACTTCATAATGGGTGAGTGCAGGTTTCATTCACTTGTTTTCATTCTTTCACAGGATTGATTCACTTCGTTGGTTTATCCGATTGCTGGCCGCCGAGCCATTATGTGTCTGGGTTTGTGTAGGTTACTGATCATGGTTGTTAGCAGTCGATAGTCAGGTTGTGTGACGTGTGAGTGAGTGTGTATTTTTTCTATGGGTACATGCCATTGACTGTATGAGCGGTCTGTGCTCGTTTTTTTATTTTTATTTAATTAGATTGGAGATACTAATTAATACTGAGGGGGGGCTGGTCCCGGGGAAAATTGCCAGGGCCGATTTTTTCCCCAGTCCGACCCTGCCGCTCTGTACTTCTGTCACTGCAACCTCGCACAAATTGTAATCCTGTTAAGTAACCCCCATTCTCACTGAATGTAACTGTAATCTGAGTACATCTTTTTTTGCTTGTACTGTAATGGATTACAGTTACTTTTATTTTGTATCCTTTTACCGTAACGCCGTTACATGTAATCCGTTACTCCCCAACCCTGATCCCAACTATAAGCACAGACACACACACAGACACCTCCACCCACTGAATCCTCTCTTGTTGCCCTCCACTTCCACTTCCTCATCCCCATTTCTTCTTATCTCCACATAGTGGACCTAAGGGGGTTAATTAACAGGCTTAGATAATGCCACACTAATGAAAACAAGATCCGTTGCCTCTATTCTTTCTTTCAGTCTTAATGCCGTTAGGCACTGAAGCGGACCTACTTTAAAGACAAAAACAACAAACAACTTCAATAAGGATGTATTACATAAATTGTAAAATGTCACTGATCAAAAATATCAACTTAGGGCAATATAAACAGAAATTGGGAATGCAGGAGAAATAATTAAATAATCCTATTGCCTTTTTGCCAGAAGAGAAAGTTGGACGATTGTGGAAAAAAAATAAAATGAAATAATATTATACATCTGGTACCAATTTAGTCAAATCTTTATGCTCAACAGTAGTTGTCAGCAAAAAGTATTTGAGGTTGGGGATAGGTTGTGGCACTGAGAAATAATTGCAAGTCTTCATAATAAAAAGTTATGAAGAAACATCAAACAAATGTTAAGAACTGTATCAGCCTGCATGGCATTGAAATGCATCAAATTGTTATGCCTTAAAACATAGCTGGGAGTCAAAATAGTGGTCAAGAACTTTGACAGTACTGTTACTGACTATTCTGCCCCGCTTGTGTGTGTGGCATGGTCTCGCCTGCTACACCAGCTCAGCAGATAACTAACAGTTTCCCCCAAAAAGATAATAATAACAATACATTTAATTTGTTTTTAGCGCTTTTCAAAAAAACTCAAAGACACTTTACAAGTATAAAACTAAAAACATAAAATCAAAATACTTAAATTACATAACACACGCTATCAAACAATAATCATAAAATCAGGACACATAAGTACTTGAAACAGGACATTAATCACACATTAAAAGCAGATCTAAAAAGATGGGTTTTGAGATGTGATTTGAATGTGGCAAGATCTGTACAGTCACAGATGTGTTAGGCTCTGTCACCCCAGGTCCGGTGCTTGGTTCTGAGTGGTGGAGACAGGATGTTGGCATCAGAGGAGCAGAGGCTGCAGTAAGGAGTGTGGAGCAGGTTGGTGAGGTAGCAGGGGGCCTGGTTGTGGAGGGCTTTGTGGGTGAGGAGGAGGACTTTGAAATGGATGTGTTGAGGGACAGGTAGCCAATGGAGCTTCTGGAGGACTGGGGTGATGTGGTCACGGGGGGCGGTTGCGGGTGCGGGTGACCACGCGAACAGCAGAGTTTTGTATGTACTGGAGTTTATTGAGGACTTGGGATGGAGAACCGTGTTACATTAATCAAGTCTTGATGTGATG
The DNA here is from genome assembly GCF_027942865.1 of Odontesthes bonariensis. Classification (NCBI taxonomy): domain Eukaryota; kingdom Metazoa; phylum Chordata; class Actinopteri; order Atheriniformes; family Atherinopsidae; genus Odontesthes; species Odontesthes bonariensis. The sequence goes on from NC_134506.1 coordinate 8,260,507, forward strand.
AAGGCATGGATGAGAGTTTCAGCGGCAGAGAAGGGGAGTGATGGGCGGAGACGGGCAATATTTTTCAGGTGGAAGAAGAAGTTCTTGTGATATGGTTGGCGTGGAGTTCAAAGGTGAGGTTGTTGTCAAAGATGACTCTAAAGTTGCAAATGTGATTGGAGGGAGACAAATTGGTGTCGTCGATCGTGAAACTGAAGTTATGGGCATGGGATTTGGGACCGATGATGAGGATGTCTGATTTGGCACAGTTGAGTTTGAGGAAGTTTGAGTGCATCCATGATTTTATTTCAGTGAAGCAGTTGGTCAGGGTGGAGTGATTTACAGTGGTGATGGATTTAGTGGAGATGTAAAGCTGGACATCAGAATTAACAGAATTAAGAGTTAATTTCAGTTGATAAAAAAACAATGCGTTAGCTCAATGCTAACTTACATTGGAAACGCCATGGACATGCTAGTGTTTAGCATATGACTCAGCGGAGGCATTTCCTAACAAATTGTAGTGCAGAAAAATTTGCTATACCTTAGAAATTATTTGAACATAAAAAACACTGACAGGCAAACGTTTTGTGGCCATAAAATAGAGACATGGGTCTGTTCTTCCCGCTGTCTGTACTACTCAACTACGAGAACACTGAAGGCACAAAATAAACATAACTACAAAATCTGTACAACAGAACATAACACTCCCTGCCTGTTATAATGGGTTAGATCACTATTCCCCTTTTACAAGCAACACAACTTCTGAAACAGTTCGTACTGGCTCAACTTTCTGTGTTAAAAGCATAGCAGTTGACAGGACAGCAGGCACATCTGGATCAGAAGACATAGGGACCAGACATCTGGCATTCATAATGACCATAACTTCATACATGAGTGTGACCAAAACCTCATGAGTCAGATGGGGTGTTTTTGTCTTAAGCAGTAGTGCATCCAATATTCTGCGAGCGACCCCTATCATCCACTCCCACACTCCACCCATGTGTGAACAGTGGGGAGGATTGAACATCCATGTGCTGCATTGATCTTGAAGGCAAGTTGTCAGTTCAAGGACTTCAGAGTTCAATTGTAGCTCTTTGCATGCCCCAATGAAGTTTATTACTCTGTCAGAAGAAAAGAGGCGAACAGGACCACGGACAGCGGTAAATCTTCTCAATGCATTTACAAAGCTTGAGGATGACAGAGATTCAAGCATTCACTATGCACAGTTCTTGAAACTAGGCAGGTGAAGATGACTGCCCATCTCTTGCTTTTTACCTTTTCCAGAAGAGCGGGGATGGGGCTCCTCTAAACTTTTGTTTTGTTCCATTCTGCTTTTAGAGGTAGTAGCACGTGGGACCCAGTCCTTGTCTGAATTATCTTCAGATGTTCTATTATGTAAAACAAAGAAAAAACAAAGGAATATATTTTATAATACAAGACAGACTGAGCTGTGTATATAATAATTAGCACAACTTTTTTCTCTTTTCTCCATTGGTAACAATAAAGTATCTATCTATCTATCTATCTATCTATCTATCTATAAGTACAATGATATCAAGTAAAATAACAATAAAATATAAATAATTCTTACTTGTCGAGAGCAACATTTCCCTTAAAGTAAAAGTAAAATCTGCTGCAACTGGTTCGCTCCTTACACATAAGAATAAGTGCAAATACTTTTGACCTATCAGTGAGTAATTGACTATTGTGCCCCTGCAGACAGTCATCTATTGGAGCAAGTCAGATGTTAATCAAAAGTTTAAAGACCAGAGCTGTTTCGGTATCACACTGTGGCTAATACATGCATGCTAACTTAAGTTATGATCAAGAATATGTAGAAAAATACGCATTTGACGAAAATTTTGAAAGTTTGCCGCCGCAGACTATGTTGACTTGTTGTAGACTAACTATTTTACTGGAGTACATTTATTGGACCCTTGCCAACGTAACAGGACAATTTTTGTTGGGGTTGTATCTATTCTTAGAATACTATGGGGCTTTATAGGGGACTTTTTGTATATGCAACTGGTTTGACATAAGTGTTTACTGTGTCCGCAGTTCTGATTGTATCCTGGCATCATTCGAATCTCAAGACCCTTAGCTTTCCAACGGTATATAACATGTTTAGGTACATATAAAGGGGGACTGAGGAAAACCCAAGATTTGTCCTGAACTATGCAACGTCCCGCTGGCGGGACGTAGGAACGTTAACTGGTTAAAAATGAAGAGGCCACGATTAATTGAAAATGGAGAGGTAAGGTAAGTACCTGTATCATACCCTGAAGTTTTGGAACCCAGACTTTGACAGTTTATTGAATATGTCAGTATCAACCTCAGTGTTAAATGTATCAGTCAAAACAAGCACATCATCATTGAGAAGTTGAGCCTGCAGACTAAATTTGTTTTTTTTTACTGGAAAAAATTGAATAGAAATTAAATTAAGGTATGTTATCATTCATATTGACTGCTGGGATAGGCTCCAGCCCCCCTGCGACCCGACCAACGGATTAAGCGGGTATAGAAAATGGATGAATGGATGGATCATTCATATTATTGTGACCTGTGAAATGGAAAGTGTGTGTGATTCATTTTAAAATTGACACTATCGATACAAAACATTGTGAAGAAACTGCAAGAAGTTAAAGCATTCGTCCTTTTGTGGAATTTTATAGTATTTTTGGAATTTTCCATATTCCACCTTTGCCACCCCCTATACTTAAGAAAATAAATTATTTATAAACTTGCAGTAAACATGCAGTTAATCTGGCAAAGTTTGTAAAATAGAAGAAGAACAATCATTGTGAGCCAAAGGTTTTAGCTACAAACTCAAGCACTTGGATTAATTGTTCCTCAGAGTTGTTGGGCATGTTTATTGTTGAATTCCTGAATGTATGTATGTGTGTGGGAGTGAGTGAATAAGAGGGATCATCTCTTTAATTTTTAATCCGTAGTAAAGTATAGCTCTTTGTGGCTCTGAGTTGCATTGGTCATTTTCAATCTCAACACTAACTAAAGTTAATACACCATACCCAAACTTTTTCTCACTCACTGGGATTCAAACCACAACCACAACTCTCTTTTTACCTTAACATCTCTCTGGAGATAAAGCTCAGCTTGATTTGTATTTATTTTTCAAGTCCAAGAACGCTGGGTGGGGGACTTTGTTTGGGGGCATATTTTACTCTCCTTAAGTGTAAAATGGGATGAGATACTCTGCCGCTCAGACTTAGCGTAATGTAAGAGAGTGTGAAATTAAACTGCACATGAATAAAAGAACCTTCATTGTGTGCCACCGACTACCTTATCTGGAAATTCAGACAACTGGAACATCCAAAGCCTCCAAACTTGTAGCAATCCTTTTTGTCTGGCTCTGAAGCAAACAATGTAATATCAAAAAGCCAGCGAGGCTCCAAAGCCTGTGTCAGATTGCCAAACACAAAGTAGCTGCTTCCACACAACTCGCATTGGCTCCATGTGTAATCACATCATGCGTGTGTGTGTGTGTGTGTCTGTGTGTTTATTCTTGAGTGTGAATGTATCCATATTTTCTGTGTATTCCCTCTCTATCTCTTTGAGAATGCCAAGTCTATCCTTTGAAAAGATAGTTTGTTTTTAAGACATGGCTTTTTGCCTATTGAAATTATCTGCACCTATCAAAGCACCTTTTTCAAACCTCATATGCTAATTTGATTTAGAGCATCACAAATTGAATATGAGATAAAGAAAAAGAAAAAATGAGCAATAGCAAATATCACGTTCTCACTATTCTAAAGTACTAATGAGGGCTGAACTTTTCCCTCTCATTCTGCTGCTTAGACACATCCACATCCACCCTTTCTCTCCATTTTGTCTTCTTGGTCTGTCTGGGAGTGAGTGAGCTCGGTGACGTGGGTTATGATGGCTGTGTAATCGGCATCCCTCAAACAAACGGCTGGTGCCATTAAGGGCCATTGTGTTTGCTACTGCGATGATCAGATTCAATCTAGGGAGAACATTTTGTGCTGGAGCAGGCACAAGGAGGGGAGATAGAGAAAAATACCTTGTCTTGTATCACAGTGCTGTTGCGTTCAGGTTGCTAGATGTATACACCCTCTTCGAAAGATGTGTATTAACTCAGGAAGCAGCAAAAGACTATTTCAGATGAATTTGTGGGAACTCACTGACGTCACAAAGGGAGGCAAGTATTAATTGGTTGATAATGTTTTGAGATTCTATTTGTTTTTATAAGGAGGCAGTAGGCTACTGGCAGTGCTGCTATTGTAGTGAATCTTTCATTTAATGTGCTGTTTCTGTATTGGCCAAATGTCTGTCATTCAATTTACTATTTTTGTATTGGAGAGGAAAAACCTTTGTGAGGATAAAACCCTCACAGGATGTAAGTTTGAATTTATCAGCCTTGTGGTTGTCAGTTTTTCTCTTCTACCAGTTCGAGGTTGGGGACATGGGGGCCAAATGGACTATGTTCAGGACCTCCATGTGGCTCCCAGACGCTGTAGCCAGAAGGTCATTGGTGCCTGTTGTGGTAGTAATCAAAGGAGGGAAGCTGTCAAGCTGAAGAGGGGAGGGAACCCATCAAGCTGAAGTAGGAGGCCTTTTGCGCTTTGTTATCCCAAGGGTCATCTGAAACAACTAATGGGTACTGAGTGGATGAAAGGGCTGCAGTGTTGGCAGTTGCGGAAGCTAAAACCTGGGCATAGGAGGAATTTGGCCACCCAGCATGTCCTTCACAGAGGAGGCACATTCTGAGGGCTTGAGGGAAGACTTGCCCATCACTTTGACTGCTAAGGTAGTTAAAAAGCTTGGATGAATGGACGAAATTTGCCCAGAAGGTTCTGGACATTGCAGGACTGTCTTGGCTGAAACGCCTCTTGTGTGGTATGGAAATCTTGGACAACACCTATGAAGTGGCAGACCATAGTGGTGGTTACCATTTTTAAGAAGGGAGGCCGGAGAGTGTGCTCCAACTGTGAGGGAATCACACTACTCATCCACCCCGGGAAATTTTAGTCCAGGGTGTTAGAGAGGAGGCTCTTAATGATTACAGACCTCGGATTTAAGAGGAGCATCGTGGTTTTCGCCAACGTTGTGAACAGTGGACCAGATCTTCATCCTGAGCTTTTGACCATCCAGTCTACATGTGTTTTGTGGACTTGGAGGCTTATGACTGTGTCCTCAAGGGATTCTGTTTGGGGTGCTGCAGAAGTATGGAGTGCCAGAGTTGATTTTGCGGGCTATTTGTTCCCTGTATAACCAAAGCAAGAGCTGTGGTTATGGTGACTGTTAAACTCTGCCAGGGCTGCTACTTGTCACTGATCCTGTTTGTGATTTTTATGTACAGGATCTCAAGGCATAGTCAGGGAGAGGAGGGAGTCTGGTTTGGGAACCTCAGGGTTGCATCTCTGTTCTTTAGCAGATGAAGTTGTTCAGTTGGCTTCTTCAAACCATGACCTTCAGCACACGCTGGGGCAGTTTGCAGCTGAGTGTGAAGTGGCTGGGATGAAACTCAGCTCTTCCAAATCTGAGGCTGTAATTCTTAACCAAAAACAGGTGGAGTGCTCCCGTCGGGTCAGGGATGAGTCTCTGCCTCGAGTTATCTCGGGATCTCCTTTAATAGTGATGGCAAGTTGGAGCGAGAGATGGACAGAGGGATTGGGACTTCATCAGTAGTAATGAGGATTTGCTCCAGTCCATTGTGGTGAAGAGTTAGCTGAGCCGGAAGGCGTTTACTGGTCCATCTTCGTTTCAACTCTCACCTATGGTCCCTAGAGTTAGACAGTGGCTGAAATGAGTTTCCTTAAGAGCTCCCAAACTTTCTCTACGACCCCTGTTTTCCGCCTCCATTGCAGATTATTTCACACATTGTAATTGATACAAACCTCAACCTTTTTTGAAAAAATAAAAGTAAACTGCCATTACAACTTATTTTAGGATGAGAAATAAATAACAAAATAACAAACCACCTTTACAGTGTAATTATTTAAAGTCTTGGCTTCAAGCATAGTTGAAACCATGTCCATAGCACAGGAAAGTATTAATTCCTCTACTATTGTGATCGGCTTTTTACACTGTGCCACTTGGTAGGCAACTTTATGTGAGGCGAGTTGAGCATTTGCCGGCACGGATGCAGCTTTAGTAAAAATTGACTGTTGAGCACGGCAGTTTACGAGTTTTTGTCTGAAAAATTCAACTGGCTTGTCTTTGTGCTCTGGATGTTTTGTCTCCAAGTGGCGTCTTTAGCTTGAAGCCGAACAAGCTATCGCTGTAAGACAGACAACACACTGGTCTCTCCTCATTACCCACCGTTGTACAGGTGAAGCCAAAGGCAAGATTCATGTCATCATATATTTTCTTTGCCATGGAAGGAAATTGCTTTGCTTTGCTACATCAAAAACTTGTCCATATTATGCTAGCAGTGTCATTTATTGATTGATTGATTCATGCATTCCACCAGCGTGCCCCCCCTGCAATTGCTCACCCCAGTTTGAGAACCATTGCTTTAGAGGATGGTTGGGCTCAGCCTTAGAGATAGGGTGAGGAGAGAGCTCAGAGTAGAGCTGCTGATCCTCCCCGTCGATAGAAATCTTCAGGCATCTGATTAGGATGCTGAATGTTTTCAGACCAAGGGGAGGCTTCAAACAATGTTGTTGTTTTTTTTTCTAAGTTTTTGCATCGGTAATGATTTCAGACAGCCAAATATAAGATCTCAATCGCAGAGAATGTAAGATGCAAGTGTGAAATGATATCTGCTTGCATTTAAGATAGAGATTATCATGTGAAGAGATTATTATGATTATTATGTGAAGCGGATTAATAATAAAATATATACACAGTAAATAAATAAAAACTATTAAAATCGTTAAAAAAATGTTTTCATTGCTCATCTGAATGCCTATTTCCTTTATTTCTTAGCTGATAATTGACGCAGAGATTTTTTTCATGTGAAACACCACAAAGCAGCTTCTCTGCGTACATTTAAAATGGAAAAAACGAAATTATCCAGACTACTCGTGTACTTTACTTCCACAACTGTATCACCAATAGGTCCTTGACATGAGTGGAAGGTCTTTCCAGTGTCTGTGCCACCTCTCTCCTCACTGGAATGCCTTGCCTGTCAAATTTCTGGCCCCACCCCCATTATCATTGCCACAGTCTACCGTCCCCCTAGGCCTCACAAAGACTTCTTAAATGAATTCTCTGCCCTCCTCACCCACCTCTCCACTCTCTCACCTTATGTAATCCTGCTGGGGGATTTCAAAATAAATATGGACAATAATGCTCTTCCCCTCACCATAGACTTCTCTTCATCACTCGATAGTTTTGGCCTCAAACAGTTCTCAGACTTCCCCACACACATAAAAGGTCACACCTTGGACTTAATTTGCTGCTCTGGTCTCACCCCCTTCAATTGTACTGCTGATGAACTCCATATTACGGACCACTTCCTCCTTTCATTTAATGTCACCCTCCATCTCACCATTTCCAAACCACCCCGTGTCATCTCTTTCCGCAATATCAAGGAGATTAACCTGGACTCCCTCTCCTCCCACATCGCCACCTTGACTCTGGACTCTTCTTCCACCCCTGATGCTCTTGTCAGACAATACAATAATGGTCTTACTAACAACTCACTTGCTCCTGTCAAATCTCGCTCTGTTTTCTTTACTCAGTCTGCTGCCTGGTTCACTCCTGATCTCCGCTCCATGAAATCTAAAAATCAACAACTTGAAAGACTTTATAGGAAATCTGGTCTCTCCATACATAAAGACACTCTTTTCAAGTCTGCAGCTGTCAGTCCCTTCTTAAAAAAACCTGGTTCAGACCCCAACGATTTCAATAGCCTCCTCCCCATTTCTCACCTTCCTTTCATCTCCAAAATCCTGGAAATAAATGTTGCTTCCCAACTTCACTCCCATCTCACCAATAACAGTCTTAACGAACAATTCCAGTATGGTTTCCAGAAACAGCCCTTATAAAGATCACCAATGACCTGCCCATGGCAGCTGACTCCGGTTTCATCTCCATCCTCATGCTCCTCGATCCTTTAACACCATTTCTCACCCCATCCACCTCAATAGACTCTCCTCCTTGAGCTGGATTTACAGGTGATGCGTCGCTCACGGCGGTGGCGGCCCGTGACGTCAAAATGACGTTTCAGGCCTGGCGCATGCCTTGAAAAGACGGCGCAGCGCGTTGTCGTGCACCAGTCGATTTTTGTAACTTGACTGCGCCGAGAACAACAAACTGGATGGACCAATTTGAGACCAGGCTCAGTCAGGAGGTGCGTTTGTACAGGCACCTGTACGAAACTGCAGTGAAACAGCACAGGGACAACGTAAACTCCCAAAACTCGTGGACAGAGATTGGCAGAACTTTGGGGAAAGAGGGAGAGTTCTCTAAGAATGTGTGGAAGAAGCTACGGGACAGATACGTGAAGGCAAAGAAGAGGGCAGATGCTCGAAGTGGTGATGCCGGGGGCTTCAGACCTTCACCTCTTTTAACTGAATTAAAAAAATAAAATTATCTAAATACTGCAGCAGTATCATTGATGACAGTGTTCCTGCTCTTGACAGTGGCATTGTTTTCTTTTCGACTTTCGTGGTTGTAGAGTAGCGGTAACCTTCACGTAGCAGCGTCACCTTTGTGACGGAGAAAATTGCAACTACTGGCGCATCGACTTGCGCCACTATATATAGCCGGCACGAAATCGTGACATCATCAACACCGCTCGCGCTAGCAGACGCGGCAACCGTGCTAGAGCCTTTAGGCATCACCAGCACCCCCTACACTGGTTTCACTCCTACCTCATAGGCCACACTCAGTTCATAGAGCTCAAGTCCTTCTCTTCTCAGCTTTCCCCCGTCACTTCAGGTGTTCCCCAGGGCTCCGTCCTGAGGCCCCTCCTCTTCATCATCTACCTCTTCCCACTTGGCAATATCTTCAGAAAATTCGGTATACATTTCCACTGCTTTGCGGATGACACCCAGCTCTATCTATCCAGTAAACCTGACTCCCCTCTCACTCCCTCCTCCCTCACGCAGTGCCTCTCTGAGATCCTGGTTCCCTTTCAAACTTCCTTAAACTCAATAGTGATAAAACTGAACTACTCCTTGTTGGTACCAAATCCACCCTTTCCAAAGTTTACAGTTTCTCCCTCACCATAGACAGCTCCACAGTGTCCCCCTCCCCTCAGGTAAAGAGTCTGGGTGTCATCCTCGACAGCACACTTTCTTTCCACCCCCACATCAATAACATCACCCGGTCTGCATATTTTCATCTACGTAATATTAATCGTCTCCGCCCCTCTCTCACTCCTCACACCACTGCTATCCTGGTCCACGGCCTCATCACCATGGATAATTGTAACTCACTACTTTTCAATGTCCCTCACAAATCCCTTCATAAGCTTCAACTGGTCCAAAACTCTGCAGCCTGCATCATCACCGGTTCCTATATTGATGGTGTCAATATAGGAAGGCGATATATGCACATATCTCCAATTAGTTGTCGATACAGTAGTTGTTCTAAATATCATTGCATGAATACACTTACATTAATCATCCTTTTGGATCATTGCCTAATGTTAGCTGGAGCCACAATAACCCAGCATGTGTTCACCTGTTCATAGAGGACTTAGAGAATCACTCTGTCATCCATCATTGAGTGCACTGTATATCAAATTAAAATGACAGAAATCCCCAGCCCTAAAACTGTATATGAAAAAGATATGTCATGTTATTGTCTTTTTGTTTCTTTTTCCAGGCCAGAGACCATTCAGGTGCAGTTACTGCCCCTATAGAGCCTCTCAGAAGGGCAACCTGAAGACTCACGTGCTGTGTGTGCACCGCATGCCTTTCGACAACAGCCAGTACCCTGACCGGCGTTTTAAATGCTGCCGTCCTGAGCCTGACATCTTAGAGAAGAACTCTTATGATGCTGTTGATAGTGTTATGTTTAATCAACCAATGACAGGAGCAGATGGAAGCCATGGAATTCACATTGCTCTCTGTACTGAGGAGGCCACGTCTTATGAGCACAACTGAAGCCGAAATTTGGCAGACTGTCATGTTCGGCATCTTATGTTTTTGTCATGTTCTGTGTTTTTGTCTTTATTTTTTCCATTTCCCCACTTTTGCCTCAGTCTTTATTCTGTCCTACCATCAGCTTCACTCCCTTCACCTGTGTTCATTATCATCAGCTGCCCTCACACACCAATCACCCTCCACAGTATTTAGTCTCCCAGTTTGTTCATGCCAGTTGTCAGATCCTTACCATCACCTATGTTTCCAAGTCAGGTTTGTTATTGCCACCGCCATCGATGTTATTTATCGGTTTGCTATCGTTACCGTTTCCCTCCCCGTCTCTGTTCATGTCAGGTTTGTCATCGTTCAAGTCAGGTGTTTGTCTGTTCTTAGGATTTTGTTTTGTCAGTTTAGGTTTTTAGAAATCCGGCTTTGTTGTGCCTTTTGTCTAATTTATTAAAATAAATCAAGTTTTTACTTTATAAATCTGCATTCGGGTCCTCTCATCACCTCGTCTACACCACATTCCATGACACAGACAGTGTTGTATATAAACCAGATTTTCTATGTTATCAACCCAAATTACATTATACAAACTGTGTTTTATTAGAAGTTTGTGACCATTTTTGAGTACATATAATTAATCTATGTATTTGTAATGATCAGCATTTGTGGTTACAGTGGACTGTCTGTAAGAGTGGAAAGTAAAGGCAAGCATTAAAGACTTTTGTCTACATTTAAAAAAAATATATCCATGTACACAGTGAATGATTTGGCAGGGCATTTAATGTATTGAAGATGAAGGAGAAGGGCTGTTGAATGTACAGTAAGACCAGAACATAATACCAGTGGCTGCCATTTTCTGTGTGTGTGTGTGTGTGTGTGTGTGTGTGTGTGTGTGTGTGCGTGCGTACTGGTGCCAGCCTGACTGGAGCTGTCATTGCAGAAGAAATCAATTTTACAACACACATACAGTAAACTTGACTCTTGATGATACGCAGAAGGGTCAAGCTGAGTCCCATGAGCTGGCTGGAGACCCACGTGTCACCCCCTTATATCCAGCATCTTCAGCTTAATTCTCTTTCTACTACATTCTCATTGTGGTAGAATGGCCTGGAAAACTCAACACAGATCAATCAGCAGTGTATTTAAAGCATCTATTTGGCAACGTTATGGTTTGTTCTGCATTGCTTTGGCAAGTCAGTAACTGAAAGTGACCCTACAGGATCTGCCTTTGAAAGGGAGGAAGAGTTTTAACTTACAGTGATTTACTTTTGCCATATGATGACAGCTTGGTGCTTAAGTAGGTACTTCCGTGCCTTCCAAGGGTTTCAGATTGTCAGCTGCATTCTGTAGATACAAAAATGCAACATTCAACTGAATGTTTTACAGAGACACTCTGACATCCACTCAAACAAACAGCAAGATTAATGTCATCCTCTGATAGTCAATCACTTATTTTGTCCTGTCTTACAAGTTTAATTAAACCACAATTTCTAGGGAAAAAAAGGGAAAAAAAATCTTTTTCAAAAGTCATTTGTGGAGTTTTTTTTGCAGAAATGTTTTAGGCTTTAATCCTCAAACGTTATAAACTACTTGAAACGCTGAAACTAGAAAGGTATTAAGAAATAAAAAGTATCTACTATTAACTAAAGAAAGTAAATGTAACTATCTATCATTGTTGTCCATTGCGTTGTTAGCAGTGGGTAAGAAGTATTTAAGTATGGTCATTTCTGTTGTGTTGGTGCTTGAAGGCTGTGGGATGTTTTTTTTCTGGCAAAGAGAAATGATACAAACTTTTGGAGAGTCAATATCTTCCCACATATACACTCATTCAGTGCTTTAAAGGACTAAACCCCAGGGTTTTTGTGCCTCAGCTCTGCATGAAGGACTTTGCAATTCACAGACAAATACACACAGCAGTGAGAAATCAAAATCCCCCTGAATGCAGGGAGAGATGCCGAAGATAGGAAAGGGAGAGATAGCAAGTGTAGAAAAAATGGTTATAAAGTAAAAATATAAGGCTTAGAGAGTACAGTCAATATTTTGCTAAACCAGTGTAGTAGTGTCTAAAATTACATAAAGGCAACTTTAGTGTTTCTATTATAGTCATGCACAGGGAAAAAAAAGAAGAAACTGAAGTAATTGCTGTACATGCATTCTTTACAATTCTGTCTTTATTTTCTTTCATTTCTTAGAATTCATCGGACAATTGTATTATATATAATAACATAATATTATAACTGATTACTCTTTTTTTTTTCCCACTGAAGCATATGTAATCTCAAGCCCCTTTCACACTGCCGAATAACCCGCGTTTAATTCGTGAATTTAGCGTGTCCGCTGTTGCGTTCACACTGCCGACCCGGGCTGCCGCGTCAACTCGACTCGCCTTTCGACCCGCGTCGGACCCTAGTCTTTTTGCCGAGCCGAGTTTGATGTGAACGCAATCGACGCGGGTCGGACGTGGGCGTGACGTGAGGAGTTTAAAAGACAGAATGGACAGCTGATTCAGAACAACAGTGACAGGTGAGGACAAGTTTTACTCTGTTTTAGCCTACATCAAGTTCGAGACATTTTTGAAGATGGCCAACTGGGGAGACAAGGAGGTCCGCGAGCTCCTCAGCCTCCGAGCAGAGGACGTTATTTACCGCCCCATGTCGGGGACGGTGAAGGATGGCCCTCTGCTGGAAGGGCTGGTGAGAAAGATGGGAGAGCGCGGTTTCCCACGCAGCAAGACGCACCGTAAAGTAACATCTCCATGAACTGCATATACAATTGCAAAAACGAGTTCTCAAGGTGTCCCGCCATCGTTGGTTTGAAAAATTTGATGCAGACAGGTGTATTTAACCCTACCTCCGACGCATGGCTTGTGCCTACGTCATTGTACACGCCCAGCATTTTATGTGTTTCGTGTGACGCTCTGCCACTAGGCAACGCCCCCTGAACTCGGCTTCAGGCGACACGGGTCACCAACACCCCAAGCTTTCACATTGCTCGACACGGGTCGAAGGTGCAATTTGGACCCGCTAAGGTAGCGGGTCTCAGTGTGAAAGGGGCTTCAGTGACATACATCTGGGGGGTATTCCTAGAAAGTAGCTAAAGAAAGCCAGGCTATAGCCGGTAAGCGTCGCTTGAACTAGCGCCATCTCCCAATTAAGCCTCAAGTCGTTCCTCGAAGACATTTTAGCGGCATCTCGGTGAGGCTAATCCAAGCGAGGCTTACATAGCCTAGCTAAGTGCGAGTGCACGAGGAACGTAAGAAGCCCTGACGAGTGGATGGTGGAAAAACGGAGATCTGTGTGAAAATGAGAGCAAGATACGAGCTGTTATTTTTTCGGCAGCTGAACAAATAATGCTTATGGAGCTGTATGAGGATTTTAAAAGTGTCATCACCAGAAATGGTAATACAGCTGCGGTCAATAAAGCGAAGAAACGTCATGGCAAACAACTGCAGACAGACTAAATGCGTAAGTTATGAAGGTTTCATATCATTGTCAATTGTTAGACATTTATTTTACTGTCCTCATGTATTTATGCTCTCCTCTTTGTGTTATAATTTGTTTACATACAGCATGCTGAATTGTCTCTGTATGAGATGTACAGCACACATATACTGGCCCTGCTCACTTTATTAATAACCCAATAATCGACACGCATCATCATACTTTGTGACTATATTATCGTGAATGTGTGACCCACATATTAATTTTTCACTGTTACATCTCAACAGGAGCAATCTTAACAGCCAAAAGCGTACCTGGCAGCAGGTGAAGGTAAAGTACAGGAACATATTTCAGAGTGGTAAGTAGCCTTTGAAGAAATGTGTTTGTCCAATAAAGAGAGCACCAAACTAGATATGGAAGAAACTGAAAATAAAAAATATCAAGCTAGAGATCATGAAACTGGAGAGGGATATTAGTATAAATTCAGATAAAGGAGAATTTCGTGTTGTGAACTGTATTTAATTCTGTTTTCTCTCCACAGCTTGAGAAACATGTAATAATAATTAAACAATTCAACTCAACTTGAACTCAAACTTGTCATTATTGTACGGTTCATGCAAAGTGTTGGAAATGTGATTTTTACATTTATATTCACAGTGGGGTGCCATCACCTAACGTGTGGAAAGTTATAAATCATCTCTGTCCATTTAGCGAGCATTAAAGAGAAACAAATGAAATCATTTAAATGAATTTAAAAACAAGCAACAGTCAAGATAAGTTCAAAGATAGCGTGCAGATTTCATGCATAGACACATGAGAAAAGAAATGTTTTTAACCTGGATTTAAAAATGTCTCCATTTGGTGAAAGTTTAATCTGGCAGTTTGTTCCACTTGTTTGCAGCATAACAGCTAAATGCTGCTTCTCCATGTTTAGTCTGGACTCTGGACTGGACCAGCTGACCTGAGTCCTTGGATCTAAGAGCTCTGCTAGGTTTATATTCTCTGAACATATCACAGATGTATTTTGGCCCTAAACCATTCTGGGATTTGTAAACCATCAGCAGGCTTTTAAAATCTATTCTGTGACTGACTGGAAGCCAGAGTAAAGATTTTAAAACTGGTGTGATGTGTTCAGATCTCTTAGTCCGGGTTAAAACTCTAGCAGCAGCGTTCTGGATGAGCTGCAGATGTTTGATGCTCCTTTTGGGGGACTCAACGAAGAAAAGACTTCAGCCTGAAAAGTTGTCCACAAGACAAAATGTATAAAATATGAAGTATACTATTAATTTAAGATAGCTCTGTCAGAAGTCAGCCATGGTGCCTGAGAAGTTTAAGCAATGAACCTGTATTAAATTTGGCCAAAGGCCATTTCTATCCGTGCCCTTGTTTTAGCATGTGCATGTGCATGTGCATGCCCTTGTTCCTGGATCAGGATATGGCGTGAGGTACGGCCAGCATGCATAGCCTCTGTTCCCAAGCTGGACACCATTGAACTCTCCTGCAGAATAAGATAAAGACTACTGCAACTCCCTCCTTGCTGGCGCCCCGGCTTCTGCCATCAGACCTCTGGAGCTGGTTCAGAAAGCTGCTGCTCGTCTGGTGTTCAACCTCCCAAAGTTCTCCCACACCACTCCCCTTCTCCGCTCTCTACACTGGCTCCCTGTAGCTGCTCGCATCCAGTTTAAGACTCTGGTGCTGGCCTACAGGGCAGTGGAAGGAACAGCTCCTTCATACCTCCAGGCTATGGTCAAGCCCTACACCCCCGCCCGACCACTTCGCTCTGCAGCCACCAGGCGCCTGGCTGCCCCGTCACTCAGGGGTCCCTGCGCACGATCGACACGGTCACGGCTTTTCTCTGTTCTGGCACCCCGATGGTGGAACGATCTCCCGACTGATATCAGGACAGCTGAGTCGCTGCCCATCTTTCGCCGTAGGCTGAAAACCCACCTCTTCAGGAAAAACTACCCTGATCCGCCCTCTTAGGACAGCATCTGCGCCGTCCTAGTTCCTTACGCACTTATTGTTTCCTCCACCACTGGCACCCTCTATATTTTCATTACCCCCTACCCGAACCAGGGTTTTGAATCCCAGTCCTGCTTTTCTTACCTCTTTTATTTCTTCCCCTACCTGAACCAGGGTTTGCATCCCATTCCTGCTTTTCTTACCTCTTTTATTTCTTCCCCTACCTGAACCAGGGTTTGCATCCCATTCCTGCTTTTCTTACCTCTTTTATGTCTTCCCCTACCCGAACCAGGGTTTGCATCCCATTCCTGCTTTTCTTACCTCTTTTATTTCTTCCCCTACCCGAACCAGGGTTTGCATCCCCACCCCGCTGTGACTGGTGTGCAGTTGGTGAGAGGCTGGTTGGTTATCGCACTTACTCTAGCACTAGTTTTGCTCTTAGCTGTTTGGTATTAGAAGGAAATGCACTTATGATTTCTTGTGACCTGAAGTTCTTTTGCCTACTGATGTTGAACGCACTTATTGTAAGTCGCTTTGGTTAAAAGCGTCTGCAAAATGACCGTAATGTAATGTAATGTAATGTAATAAATGTTGGATGGATATACATGTGTTAAGACTTTAGGCAATTTGATGCAATATGTGCCTTATATGGCTATCTATAATAAAGTATGACGAGCACTTTAAATTCCTTAAGATGACCTCTACACCTGACCTCTCATTAGATTACCAAAATTCTGCCTATGCTACACCTTACTTCAAAAGTACACTCCTTTGGGTAAGTAAAATTCTCGCACCTTGTGCAAACCTCTGTGCCAGTGAGGATGCTCGGAAGATCCTAGAATCATGAACTGATCCCGGCCATTTAGCCTCAATGTTGGAAATGAAATGACC
Source organism: Odontesthes bonariensis (assembly GCF_027942865.1). Classification (NCBI taxonomy): domain Eukaryota; kingdom Metazoa; phylum Chordata; class Actinopteri; order Atheriniformes; family Atherinopsidae; genus Odontesthes; species Odontesthes bonariensis. The sequence continues at coordinate 8,276,804 of NC_134506.1, forward strand.
TCCATCACAGATCATCTGTATGCTCGGAGGATAGGAGTCAATGATGAGGTTTCACAGGGCATAAATGTAACATTGCTCAGCGTTACTCAAAGGGGTTGATGTGGTATTTTTCAAAATGAGAAATCCAGTTCAGAGTCTATGGACAATTATCCCCAAGAGTACCTGTACATTTAGGATATGGAAAAATGTTCGGTTTACATAGTCAGCCTCCACGGGTCCAGCAGGGGCCTGGACAATGTGACAATGTTTAAATCCAGACTGAAAACAGTTCTATTTAGATGTGCATATGACACCTGAAAGTATTTTATCTGCACTCTTCACTTTTAAATTAATTAATGAATGATTTTTTTGTTTTTTTGGAATGATTTTATTGCCTTCTTGTGATTTTATGTAGCTGTAAAGCACTTTGAGTTGCCTTGTGTACGAATTGTGCTCTATAAATTGCCTTGCCTTGGATGCGTACATGGGTACAGTACGTCCCCCCCCCCGACATTCGCAATAATGACACTCACCCTCTGTTCAAGTCTTAACTCAAAACCCATCCGTTTAACTTTGCTTACCTACAGTGATTGCTCCGTTCTGTGTATTTTTAATATGGTAAGATGTTTTAATTCCTGCGTTTTATCTAATATATTATTTGTACAGTGTCCTTGACTGTTTTGAAAGGAGCTTTCAATAATTTGTATCATTAACATTATTACCTGTCCTCCATTTTTCTGAGTCTGGTCGATCGGATGTTTGTTAGGTATTGATTAGTTTTAATGAATACCATGTTCTCTCTCATTTAATTTCATGTTCAATACGTGTGTATAGTTGCGTTTCTTTAGTTGCACTGGCACCGACTCATTGATTTTTCGAGACAGTGAAAGTGGTGATATGATAACCACAGTTTTTGTTTCGTTTTTTTAGACAAGACATGAGTTGCGGGAGCGCAGAATTCAATTCAATTCAATTCAATTCATTTTTATTTATATAGCGCCAAATACAACAAATGTCATCTCAAGGCACTTAGATAGTAAGTCCAATTCAAGCCAATTGGAATTCAATTAATTAATAATAATCATAATTCATAAAATAATCCAATTCGTTCATATAGAGCCAATTCAAAAACAATTTCCTAGCTAAGAAAACCAACAGATTGCACTGAAAACTTTTTGTTTTTCGGTCCAATCTCCCGGCCTGAGCGGCGTGCCTGAGGCGACTGTGGAGAGAAACGACTCCCTTTTAACAGGAAGAAACCTCTGGCAGAACCAGACTCAGGAAGGGTGGCCATCCGCCTCGACCAGCTGGGGTTTGAGAAGACAGAAAGGGGGGGAGGGGGGGAGGGCCGCAGCGGCGGCGGCACTGTAACACCATTCAAAGGATATCTGTTGGAACAGGGAAACACGAGTTAATGACCACAATAATATCACATATACATAAAGAGAGTAAAGTGAGGAAAGGTGTGACAGATGAGGCCCCCCAGCAGTCTAGGCCTATGGCAGCTTAACTATGGGATGTTTCAGGATTACCTGAGCCATCCCTATTCAAGGTAAACACAAGAAACTTGTGCTAACGAAAAAATAAATAATAAAATAAAGGACCAGACTCAGTGAGTAATTCCCTATACTCCCTATATAGATCTGCTCCTCACACCACAACAACCATCTTTTTACAGCCACAAGCTACCTCAGCCTCTCACCAACTGCACACCAGTCACAGCGGGGTGGGGATGCAAACCCTGGTTCGGGTAGGGGGAGAAATAAAAGAGGTAAGATAAGCGGGTATGGGATTCAAACCCTGGTTCGGGTAGGGGGTAATGAAAGTATAGAGGGTGCCAGAGGTGGAGGCAGAACAAGACACACTAGCAGATACACTATCAGATTCAACAGACCTAACTATAAGCTTTATAAAAAAAGGAAAGTTTTAAGCCTGGTCTTAAAAGTGGAAAGGGTGTCTGCTTCCCGGACATTTACTGGCAGCTTATTCCACAATAGAGGGAACTGATAACTGAAGGCTCTGCCTCCCATTCTACTTTTAGAAACTCTGGGAACCTCAAGTAAACCTGCAGTTTGGGAACGAAGTGCTCTGTTAGGAAAATATCTTACAATGAGATCTTTGAGATATGATGGAGCTCGGTCATTAAGAGCTTTATATGTAAGGAGAAGAATCTTAAATTCTATTCTGAATTTAACAGGGAGCCAATGAAGAGAAGCTAAAACTGGAGAAATATGATCTCTCCTGTTAGTTCTCATCAGAACTCTGGCTGCAGCATTTTGGATCAACTGAAGGCTTTTCAGAGAATATGTGGGACAGCCCAATAATAAAGAATTACAGTAGTCCAATCTTGAAGTAACAAATGCATGAATTAGTTTTTCTGCATCACTCTGAGACAAGATATTCCTGATTTTAACAATATTACGAAGGTGAAAGAAGGCAGTCCTAGAAACCTGTTTTATATGCGAGTCAAATGATAAGTTCTGGTCAAAAATAACTCCAAGGTTCCTCACTGTAGAACTAGAAGCCAAGGAAATACCATCTAGAGTAACTATATAGCTAGACAATTTCTCCCTGAAACGCTCAGGTCCAAAGATAACGACTTCAGTTTTGTCTGAATTTAGAAGCAGACAGTTCTGAGTCATCCAGGTCTTTATGTCTTTAAGATATGCTTGTAGTCTGACCAACCTATTGGGTTCATCTGGTTTTATAGATAAGTACAGCTAAGTATCATCAGCATAGCAATGGAAATTTATGCCATGCTGTCTAATAATGTTACCTAATGGAAGCATGTATAAAGTGAAAAGAATCGGTCCAAGCACAGAACCCTGGGGAACTCCATGACTTACTCTGGTGTGTGAGGAAGATTCTTCATTTACAAGAACAAACTGAAATCTATCAGATAAATATGACTTAAACCAGCCTAATGCAGTTCCTTTAATCCCAATAACATGTTCAAGTCTGTGTAATAAGATACTGTGATCGACCGTATCAAATGCAGCACTGAGATCCAACAGGACAAGCACAGACACAAGTCCGCTATCAGAGGCTAAGAGGAGATCATTGGTAACTTTCACCAGTGCAGTTTCTGTGCTATGATGCACTCTGAATCCTGACTGAAACTCTTCAAACAGATTATTTCTGTGTAAGTGATCACAAAGCTGAGCTGCAACTATTTTTTCAAGAACTTTAGACATAAAAGGGAGATTGGATATAGGTCTATAATGAGCCAATTCTAGGTGAACATTTCTTTCCGGAGTCTGTTTCAGCCGGTCGGACATTTTTTGAGTTGCAACCAAGCTAAGCTTCAAGTTTAGCCTGCCCGGGACCAGGCTAGTTCAGCAGCATAAATTACCATGGTTACTCAGCGGGCGTTCAAATGAGCCACCTTTATGGAACGGAACTCTCGCTAAATTTAGCAAGAAGTAGCGAAATAAGCCAGGCTTTCCGCTAAGCCAGCTTCTAGGAATACCCCCCTGGTGTAGTACACAGTTAACAATAGGTTTCAAAGCATAACTTTAGTCTTGGTTACTGGTTTGCTTTTCAGTATGTTTGTATTAGTGTTCAATTTGTGAAACATCAATATCATTTGGCCAAAAATAAATAAATAAATCAATAGGGGAGTTTAAAAAGTTTTTTGCTACACTTTAAATCTTTTGGCTCTAATACTTATTTTGGCTTATTGAGCTTACTAAAGCATCAGAGTAAAATATGTTTTCATCATCATGTTTCTAAAGATAATATTGTGTTTTTGTGTATTGCTATTATTATTTATTATCATTTTGACACTAAAGAACAGGGGTCCGTTTCTCAAAGCAGGTTCAACAAACTCTGAGTCTATTCCTGAACTCTGAGTTGATCTACTCTGAGATATAAAACCCTGAGTTTTCGGTTCCAGAAACGCTGATTTGAGTGAGTTTAGTCAACTCTGAGTAGTTTCACCTTGAGTTTAGCGCGTGCACCACAACTTTAAAAAGCCAGCATCAATGGAGCCCCGATTCGACGAGTCACCATGGCAACGGGGAAGAGGAGGGCTACGTTTTTCACAAACCTCGAATTAGATAAATTTGATGCGCTCATACAGCGAGACCTCGGCATGAGGTACCTCATTTTGATCATGTTTTACACTGTAAAGTAAATATTAAGTGGCTATTTCAATGTGCAGTTGTTTTATCCCCAACATAATGCTTTTTTCACACACATAAATTTCTTCTCATCTATATCATATTCTGTTAAATAATTAAGCCTATTTAAACTAACACAGACTTCTACTCAGCCAACAGAAAGAAGGCAGATGCCCGTAAAACGGGTGGTGGCCCAGCACCACCACCTCTAACGAAGGCAGAGGAGCTGGCCCTAGCCAGAATAATGGAAGGCCCTCCAGGGAGTCCACCCCCAAGACACAAGTGCCTTTATAAAATATAATAGGCCTATATATATATCTTTTAAAGCCTATTCATACAAATATGTATTTGTCTTTTTTTCTTTTTTTTTTCTTTGTCTTTTTTTCATTTGTCCCAACAAAATTCTGATGGTGACGCTCAAAAAGATAATTGTCTGGAAATGAAAAAACATCTATGTGCGGTCTGATAACCATCTCCCGACGAATATTTAATTCTCAATAATGCTGCACCTTCATCCACGCGATCGTTGTCAAAAGGACATGCCATGTTCGTGAAAAAAATAAACTTTTCACTAAACCTGCTTTCTGAAACGGACCTCAGCATAGTTAGTCCACTGTGACTTGTATTCTTTGTTCATGCCTGAGAATAATATGTCATTTTTCTCATGGCTGTAATCCTGAAACAATCTATTCCATTGTCCCTATGTTGTGTGATGTTTGTCAAGCTCATTACTTAAGTAACACAGGCAGTTTGCTCAGTTCCAATTTCTAGTGAAAAAAAATAAAGAAGAAAAAAAAAAAAAGAAGAAACTATAGTCATTTAAATGAGTATGCAATATATAGTTGAAGTTAAGATTTCTGTAGTATGTATTAAAAAATAAGAAACACAAACACATACACACACACATGTATATGGCCATTATCTATCATTGCACAGCTGTTTTTCAGAAAGCAAAATTCATTAAAGAGATGTATAAAACATTCAACTATATTTCTGCAATCAAGATAATCATGTTTTTTGAAATAGTAGATTTGAACTGGTGTTTTTCTACAATAAAACCTCTGGAAATCTCTCCTTCTATGTTCCTTGTTCTGTCTCACAACTCAGAACAACCACTCCACTGGAGAGGGTGATTTTTAAATTTATTTTTCCTGAGATTGAGACTGCGTTCAAGTATTTAAAACATTACAACAATATTACTGGCCATGTATTGTTGTAATGTTTTAAATACTTGAACGCAGTTTTTCTAGAGAAGATAATTGTTTTGTATTTGGGAGTATCGTCCATTGACTCTTTTGGGCTTTCACATGCGCGAGCATACCAACAACCGGTAAGTGACATGCTGTTTATAAAGTTGTTTTGTAACGTCCCCATGCCAGTAATGTGAGAACCATGCATATGGTTTTGATGGTAAGGCTTGTGACTTTATTGTCGGATGGTTTATAAAGTGGTGTGACGTTTCTGCAGTGTGCAAGTTGTTGTTTTATGTGGAAGGTTTAGCACTTGCCCCTAGCCACCACGTATTTGGTTAGCATGACAGGCTGCGCAAACAGCGCAATCGCCGCACAGGGAGCGCCGATTTGCACCGGTCTGTGTCCTACTGTCAGTATTTGACAACCTCTAGCAATGGGAATGCGCTTCAAATGCCCCGGAGTTCCCCTTTAAGACACTGATTAATACACATCTGAGAGTCTCACCTGCCTCCTGGATAAACTCACAGACTATCATTAATTTTCCTCCAGCTGTATTCAGATTTTTATGATCACTTGTAGATGAAAACTTCTTACCCTTTTATTTACCTGTCCTCCTCAGTTCTTTTGGATCTTGCCTACAAACAGAGTTATCCTAACATTACTGCTGGCCAGTACCTTACATCCACTGTGATTGGTTAGTTAGATTATTTGAATGGGTGAATGGGAAATTGAGTTCTATATAGGTGTCTACATACATGCAAATGTCTGTATTTAGAATGCTTGGCAAGGTCTGTTTTGTATGAACAGATTAATGTCAAAGCATGACTATGGTAGTGGTAGTGTTGGCGGCAGAGAAAAACAACAATTACTTGCGCTGGAAAAATGTACAATAAGCTCTAGACGGCTTTCTCTCGGTAAGGCAGATAAGAGGTAAGTTTCTAAACTCAAACAACATAAACATAACTGGACTTGCGTGTGATTGGGTGGGTCTGTACCACATAGGTGAACAAACAATCTGGCAATGAGATGGAAGGAGACTAAAGCTTTTAACAGCCACACCAGAGTCAGCCACAGGTGTGTTATCAGGATCACCGCCAGCCACAATGTCCACAGGGAACCAGGAAACCACATGGAAAAATAAAAGTGGGGGAAAACAGACAATTAAACCATAAACCCTAACATCTTCCTCTCTGTAAAAGCAGTGTGAATCTCATGAGTATGGAACTTTGCAGTGGACTTGATTTCTAGGCCTGGAAAATGTGGCATGAGCCATTTTTCTACACTGATCTCAAGCTGTTAAGTAGGAAAGAGGCTACATCAACAATCATGTTTTCATGTATGCTGCTGTTATTTCACCCTGTTACAAAGATTTTAAAGTTCATTCCCTGGTTAAGCATCATATGGAAGGAGGGGGCAACTGAAACCTGTTTTTCCCTCTTTATGTGTGACGGTGTGAAATGAAGCTTTGTCGATTGTTGTAAAAAAAACCCGAATTCCCAGAGAAAAAGAAACACATTTGAGTTGGTAGCTCGTCTTACACATAAGAAGTTGTCTTGTCCTGCATGTTCTTGCGCATGTTATAAGTTTTTCAGATCGACCTACAATTGCAGCACGGCTGCTTTATAGCCAAATTCAGCTTTTCTACAAGCAGAAATTTTAAGTTCAAGAGCAAAGCAGGTGCCAGTTTGGGAGTGTTATTTAAGTGTCTATTTCAAAAAAGCATGTTGGATTTTAAGGGGTTTAAGAAAAATTATTTTATCTTTGAAAATTCAAATTTGTTCTGCAGACTTCTTGCATGTAGATTTCTGACTGGATACTTGTTTAGGGAAGTAGGGAATGTTCAAATTCAAATTCAATTCAAATTCAAAAATACTTTATTTATCCCAGAGGGAAATTAAATGTTGATGTAACTCAATTAAATCAAGGAGTTATTATAGATGCTGATGGCTGTGGGCAGGAAAGATTTCCTGTAGCGGTCCGTTTTGCATCCAAACTGAAGAAGCCTTTGACTGAAGAGACTCTGTTTTCCGATAACAGTCTCATGGAGAGGATGTTCAGGGTTGTCCACAATTCTCTTGATTTTATGCAAAATCCTTCTTTGCATTATTGTCTCCAGAGGTTCCACAGTCGTCCCCAGAACAGAACCAGCCTTCCTTATCAGGTTGTTGAGTCTTTTTAGGTCCCTGGTTCTGATGCTGCGGCCCCAACAGATGACGCAAGAGGAAATGACGCTGTCAACAACAGACTTGTAGAAGATCTGCAACATCTTGTTGCAAACCTTGAAGGACCTTAGCTTCCTCAAGAAGTACAGTCTGCTCTGTCCTTTCTTGTAGATGGCTTCACTGTTGTGTCTCCAGTCCAGTCTGTTGTCCACATGAACACCAAGGTATTTATATTCCTCAACCAATTAAATGAAATGTCTTGAAAGGGTTGAAGAGTCTATAAAAAAAAATGGATGCAAAGGGAATGAAAATGGAAAAGGAAATATCTGCAAAGAAAGGACTAAAAATGGTATAAAAGCTAAACCAACAGTTGAATTTGAAATGTTGTCCCTAGGACGAATGCTTTTTACTGTTAATGGAGAAATAGAGTGCGTGGCATATTTAATGGCTTTTGTTTTTATTGTACAGCACTGAATAATTAACTGGGAAGCAGCATGTCACATAGATTTATCTTTTAATTAAAATAACGGGGTTCACGCATATTTGAGTGGTAGTCTAAATAAATGCAATATCCAAATTTATGTTTTGTTTATCTTCCTGTTAATTATCCGGAGATTGTTCACTGTATAGCCCTTCATTTCCCCAACTCTGCATCTGTCTCTCCCCCTCTCTCTGCCTCTTTCTCCTGGTAATAACTAGTCAAGTTTTATTAATTTATGGATAATTGTGGCTACATGAATAAGGTGCATGGCATAAAACCAGCTCATTCTTATAAAGTGAGATGAATGTGTTGGCCTAGCTGATTCCTCCACAAGACAGTTATAGAGAGAGCAAAATGTTCCGTCTTTGTCTCTAGAATTATGCTAATTTCTAATATCTATTTTCTCATTAGAATTGACATGTTGAAACAAAAGGCGGCAACTCCTCAAATGCATGCTTCAGTCCACACAGGGAATTATTTCAATAAATGACAAAGACAACACACTCTGACACTTATACCACAAGATACACTATATTTCCAAAAGTATTCGCTCAGCTGCCTTTACACGCATATAAACTTAAGTGACATCCCATTCTTAATCCATAGGGTTTAATGTGACGTCGGCCCACCCTTTGCAGCTATAACAGTGTCAACTCTTCTGGGCAAGTTTTTCACAAGTCTTAGGCAGTGTTGTTTTTGACAACCATCTTAGATTTAGTCTTAGTCTTAGTCTTTTGGACTAAAATGCTTATTAGTTTTAGTCACATTTTAGTCATTTCTATATGTGATAGTTTTAGTCCAGTTTTAGTCGACGAAAACTCAAAAGGGTTTTAGTCTAGTTTTAGTCGACGAAAAGTCAAAAAGGTTTTAGTCTAGTTTTAGTCAAAAAAAAGAGAAAAAATAAGAGTAGTCTACCGTGTTAAGAAAATAGTATGGTCTTAACTATCAAACAAGCAGAACGAAAATACATAGCTTATTATCTGACCCTGTACTAAAGCTTTCTGATTTTTCATTCTGTACTGTGCGTGTGTCCCAACTTTACTGTAAGCGCACTAAACGCACAGGTCCTGGTTAGGGCTGCACAACGTCACTTGTGGCTTTTAGGCTAAAGCTAGCAGACTCTACGTATAACAGTAACTCGACCTGTTTAACATATCAAGTTACGTGCTGACAGAACGTACACACAAAGAGATAACCACACCGTCACTGAATGTAAACATGGCTAAACATGCTGCTAAAGTAACACACACATAATGAATTGACGTTAGCGTAACAAAAGCTAACTTTAGCCTAAAGTTAGCAGCCCATTTGCGCCAGGAGTATGTGGAAAACGTACTAATGTATTAGCTTACTATGAAATTTATCGATTATGTTAACAGCATTTGTAACTTACCTTCGAAAAAATATCCCTGTGGCGAGCCTTAAGGTGCCGCAGCTGATACTTTTTAGGTTTTAATTGACACACACAATAAGCAGAAATGTCATTCATTTTAAACGTCTGACAGATCACCCACTAACATTTTCGTCCATTCTCGTCTTGTCAACGAAAACTCACACACGTCTCATCATGTTTTCGTCATCAGACAGCTATGTTTATCTCGTCACCGTCTCGTTATCGTCATGAAAAAAAGTGCCGTCAACGAAATGATTTCGTCATCGTCATCGTTGACGAAAACAACACTGGTCTTAGGAGTGTGTTTATGGAAATTCTTGACCATTCTTCCAGAAAAGCATTTGTGAGGTCACACACTGATGTTTGGCTCGCAGGCTTCTAATTCACCCCAAAGGTGTTCTACCAGCTTGAGATCAGGACTCTGTGCAGGCCAGTCAAGTTCTTCCACGCCAAACTTGTTCTTCCATATCTTTATGGACCTTGCTTTGTGCACTGGTGCGCAGTCATGTTGGAAAAGGATGGGGCCATCCCCAAACCTTTTCCACAAAGTTGGGAGAATGAAATTGTCCAAAATCTCTTGGTATGCTGAAGCATTCAGAGTTCCTTTCACTGTAACTAAGGTGCCAAGCCGAACTCCTGGAAAACAATCCCACACCATAATCCCCCCTACAACAAACTTTACACTTGGCACAACACAGTCAGACAATTCCTCTTTTCCTGGCAACCACCAAACCCAGACTTGTCCATCAGATTGCTAGATGGAGAAGCGTGATTCATCACTCCAGAGAATGTCTCCACTGCTCTAGAGTCCACTGGCGGCATCCTTTACACCACTGCATCTGACGCTTTGCATTGCACTTGGTGATGTATGGCTTGGATGCAGCTGCTCGGCCATGGAAACCCATTCTATGAAGCTCTTTACACACTGTTTTTGAGCTAATCTGAAGGCCACGTGAAGTTTGGAGGTCTGTTGCGATTTACTCTGCAGAAAGTTGACGACCTCTGCACACTATGCGCTTCAGCGTCCGTTGAGCCCGCTCTGTCATTTTATGTGGCCTACCACGTGGCTGAGTTGCTGTCGTTCCCAATCGCTTTGTTGTAATACCACTGACAGTTGACTGAGGAATATTTAGTAGCAAGGAAATTTCACGACTGGACTTGTTGCACAGGTGGCATCCTATCACGTTACCACGCTGGAATTCACTGAGCTCCTGAGAACGACCCATTACAAACATCTGTCAGTTCTAAGATTTTATGTGTTAAGACATAATACAAAGAAATCACCTTTTCCTTACTGTGTCTTAAACCTAAGGGAATGTAACCTCAGATTTCCCTTTGGGAACATCAACATATTTCAAAATTTAATTTAACTAAAACTAAGCCAAAATGCAGGCACCATGTAGGACTATTGTTTCTCTATTACAAGTATGGTTGTGTTTAGTACGGCTTGTGATTTGTTTTTGTTTTCCATTGTAGGTGGTACTATGTAACTGATAAATTTTTTAGTACCACTTCAGCCAAGGTTCCAAGAGAGCTGAGCCAATACTATACAGTGACATGGAAACACTGCAGAACGCTGATTGGTCAGATAGAATCATCACCTGCGTGCGTCAACCACTCTCTACAGTAGCACACCTGTTTTCCAAAAAATAATTTGAAAATCTGATAACACAATTTACAAAATAAATCACATATATCTCATTTGTGAACACAAGTCGTATACTGTGTGCATGACTAATGTATACACGAGAATGATTAGTAGCTCTGAGTATGGATTTATAGATCAATTTTTGTTCCTCCCGTGAGTGGAGCTGAGCTCTGTAGAGATTGTTATGATCACTCCCAAAAGATATTCAGACCCTTCTGAACGAGAAGCCTGTTGGAAACTCATTAAGTGCAACTACCACTCTATGCTCCTTACTTGTGAGTGGCTTTGGATAAATTTGTCTACTAAATCAATGTCATTTAATAAACAAACCACATTTGTGAGCCCTGTGTTGCTATATATTCACACACACATTATTGAAACAACAGCTGATCCTGCAAGTGACAATGTTTGGGCACTTTTTCATTGGAAAAGACCAAAGTGGCTTTGGTTAACAATAAATACAGGTCCACGTTTGATCAGCATAAGCACATCATACAAAGTGTTAAGCATGGTGCTGGAGGGAGTAATGACTTGGATTTGTTTGAAGAAACAGGACATGGGCACCCGGCAGTCATTAGCCATATTTACATGATTGTTTTACTACAGGCAACAGCTATCTTTAAGCCAAAGCATATTTGCAGCCCAGGGCTCGAAGCTCCTCTTTGCATTTAAATTGTGGGGCTCCTGTCCCTGTAATATTTCCCTGAAAAAACCCCCTGACAATACACATTGTAGTGTAAGAAAGCTGGAGAGACAATGGCATTCCTCTAATTTAGAAGAGCCTCAATTTGTCTGGAAAGATAGTTTATTAAAGCATGAGAAAGCCCTTGGTAAAGCTAAAACTGATTATTATTCATCATTAATTGAAGAGAATAAGAACAATAATAGGTTTCTTTTCAGCACTGTAGCCAGGCTGACAAAGAGTCAGAGCACTATTGAGCCATGTATTCCTTTAACTCTCAGTAGTAATGACTTTTTTGAGCTTCTTCTACACCAGAGTAACTCATGGAGTTCCTCAGGGTTCTGTGCTTGGACCAATTGTTTACTCTTTGCTTCCATAAGGTAACATTATTAGACAGCATGGCATAAATTTCCATTGCTATGCTGATGATACTCAGCTGTATTTACATATGAAACCAGATTAAACTAACAGGTTTGTCAGACTACAAGCATGTATTAAAGACGTAAAGACTTCGATGACTCAGAACTGTCTGCTTCTAAATTCAGACAAAACTGAAGTCGTTATCTTTGGACCTGAGTGCCTCAGGGAGAAATTGTCTAGCTATATAATTACTCTAGATGGTATTTCCTTGGCTTTTAGTACTACAGTGAGGAACCTTGGAGTTATTTTTGACCAGAATTTCTTTTTGACACTCATATAAAACTGGTTTCTAGGACTGCCTTCATACACCTTCGTAATATTGCCAAAATCAGGAACATCCTGTCTCAGAGTGAAGCAGAAAAACTAGTGCATGCATTTGTTACATCAAGGTTGGACTACTGTAATTCTTTTTTTATTGGGCTGTCCCAAAAATGTTCTAAAAAGCCTTTCAGGTGATTCAAAATGCTGTAGCCAGTTCTGATGAGATCTAACAAGAGAGATCATAATTCTCTACAGATTCAGCTTCTCTTCATTGGCTCCCTGTTAAATTCTTAATAGAATTTTAATTATTCTCCTCACATAATAAGCTCTTAATGACCAAGCTCCATCATATCTTAAAGTTCACATTGTGAGACATTTTCCCAACAGAGCACTTTCCTCCCAAACTACAGGTTTACTTGTGGTTCCCAGAGTTTCTAAAAGTAGAATGGGAGACGGAGCCTTTAATTATCAGGCCCCTCTCTTGTGTAACCAGCTGACAGCCTATGTCCAGGAGGCAGACACTCTCTCTAATTTTACAACTAGGCCTAAAATTTTCCTTTTTGATAAAGCTTACAGTTAGGGATGGCTCAGGTGACCATGAAACATCCCATAGTTAGGCTGCTATAGGCCTAGACTGCCGGGGGGGCTCTAATGTCACACCTTTCCTGACTTTGCTCTCTTTTTTCCCCTGTTAAATTTTTCATATGACATTATGTACATTTGGAATTATTGTTGTCATTAACTTGTGTTTTCCTGTCTCAACAGGTATCCTTTGAATGGTGTTTTGATGTTTGTTGTCCCCTCTTTTCTGTCTTCTCAAACCCCAGCTGGTCGAGGCAGATGGCCCCCCTTCCTGAGTCTGGTTCTGCCAGAGGTTTCTTCCTGTTAAAAGGGAGTTGTTTCTCTCCACAGTTGCCTCATGCATGCTCAGGATGGGAGATTAGACCGAAGAGAAGTTTCGGGGCAATCTGTTGGTTTCCTTAGCTAGTGTCAAACATAGCTAATGTGTCAACCATGAACTCCTCTGTATACGAAAGCATTCTCAAATCAAGTGTGAAGTGAGTGATAGGTGAGTGAGTGCAGTTAAGGGGAAAAACACAGGTGGAGTGAATGAAGGTGATGGCAGAGCAACAGAAACTATGGGGAAAACATGGCAAAACTAAAAACTAAACATGAGCTACAAACTTAGGCATGAGAAAAACTCAACATAGAATAGAATAGAAATAGAATAGAAAAAAACTTTATTCATTCCCTAATGGGGGAAATTAGTCAAGTAGTCAAGTTAAAAAGCCTTATGGCTGTGGGAACAACGGACCTTCTGAACCTCTCAGTCCTGCAGCACAGAGAGATTAGCCTCTCACTGCAGCTGCTCCTCTGTCCTGCTAGGATGCTGTGGAGAGGATGTTTATTATTCTCCAAAAGAGAATACAATTTCCTCCTCATCCGTTGCTCCACCACAGCACTGAGAGGGTCCAGCCTTCTGACTACAACAGAACCAGCCTTTTTCACCAGTTTGTCCAGGCGCCTACAGTTTATGTCTCTAGTTCAACTCCCCCAGCAAACAACAGCATATAACAGTGCACTCTCAATAGATGATAGTGTGATAAAACATGCACATCTTGTCAGGAAGAAGAGACGGCTCTGGCCCCTCCTGTACACTGCTTCTATATTGGCAGACCACTCCAGTTTATTATCCAGCACCACCCCCAGGTATTTGCAGGTCTGAACAGTCTCTACCTCCCCTCCATCAATGCAGACTGACTGGTATGGGGTTTTAGATCTCCTGAAGTCCACCACCAGCTCTTTGGTCTTGGTGGTGTTCAGGAGCAAACAGTTATTTTTGGTCCAGTCAGTAAAGGCCTCCACAAGGTCGCTGTACTCCTTCTGCTGTCCACCATGCACACATGCCACAACAGCCGAATCATCAGAATACTTCTGTATGTGGCAGGACTCTGAGTTGTACCTGAAGTCTGATGTGTACAGGGTGAAAAGAAAAGGAGCCAAAACAGTACCCTGCGGAGCCCCAGTACTGCATTCCAGTCTTCCAGAAACACATTTCCCCCATCCTGACATACTGTGGTCTAGCAGATAAATAGTCTATAATCCATGATGTCAGGGAGGGGGCCACACCCATATCGAGCAGCTTGTCTTTCAGTATGGGAGGCTGTATGGTGTTGAAGGCACTGGAGAAGTCAAAGAACATGATTCTCACATATGAACCAGGCACATCCAGATAAGCATATGCCCGATGCAACATGTACAGAATCGCGGCTTCCACTCCTATGTGTTTCTGGTAGGCAAACTGGGGGGGTCAAGAGCCTCAGCAATATGATATCCCATGCGACGAACAAGCATTCTCCCCGAGGTCTTCATGATATGAGATGTCAAAGCCACCGGTCTGTAGTCATTCAGCTCCACCGGTTGCCCTAATTTGGGCACTGGTATGAGACAAGAAGTTTTCCACAGCACTGGGACTTTTTCCATCTGAATGCTCATATTGAAGAGCCTCTGAAGAGGGACTGCTAGTTGACCAGCACAGTCCCTCAGAAGCCTTGGACAAACTCCATCTGGGCCTGAAGCCCTCCCTGACTTAAGTCTCCTGAGCTCAGGTCCAACCTCCTCTATAGTTAGACACAGAGGTTGTAGCGGAGGGATGGTGACAGGAGTGATGTTGCTATCAACCATAGAGATGAGGGTGGGGGTGCAGCTGGACCGAGGAGGGCTAGTGGTGGGAGTTGCTGCAGAGGTGGAGGTGCAGCTGTGCTCAGGATGCCTGGAGGTAGAAGCTGCCGCAGAGGTGGATGTGCAGCTGGGCTTAGGAGGCCTGGTGGTGAAAGCTGCTACAGAGGTGGAGGTGTGGCTGGGTTCAGAAGGCCTGGCAGTGGAAGCTGCCGCAGAGGTGGATGTGTGGTTGGTTTCAGTAGGCCTGGTGGTGGAAGCTGCCAGAGAGGTGGAGGAGCAGCTGGACCGAGGAGGCCAGGCGGTGGGAGCAGCCACAGATGTGGAGATGCAGCTGTGCTCAGGATGCCTGGCAGTGGAAGCTGCCGCAGAGGAGGAGGTGAAGCTGGGCTGATGAGGCCAGGTGGTGGGAGCTGCCGCACAGGTGGAGGGGCAGCTGGGCTGATGAGGCCAGGCGGTGGGAGCTGCCTCACAGGTGGAGGTGTGGCTGGGTTCAGAAGGCCTGGCAGTGGAAGCTGCCGCAGAGGTGGATGTGTGGTTGGGTTCAGGAGATCTGGCGGTGGAAGCTGCTTTAGAGGTGGAGGTACAGCTGGACAGAAGAAGCCTGTTGGTGACAGTTGCTGCAGAGGTGGAAGTACAGCAGGGCAGTGGAAGCAGTATAGAGGAAGCATCTGTAGTGGTGGGGGTGGAGGGAGCAGCAGCAGAGGTGGAAAGAGCCACACTATCAAACCTGTTGTAATATTGGTTGAAAGTATTGGCTCTGTCCACATCACCTTCCACAGACTGAGAGTTCTTCAGTCTGTATCCAGTGATGGTCCTCATGCCCCTCCAAACCTCCTTGGTGTTATTGTTCTCCAGCTGTCTCTCCACCTTTTTCTTGTACTCCACCTTAGCTCGATGTAATGTCTTTTTAAGCTCCTGTTGTACACTCCTCCGCCTTTCACCATCCCCATTCTGGAACGCCCTCTTTTTCTGGTTCAGGAGGTCTTTGATGTCACTGGTGATCCATGGTTTATTATTTGGACAGCACATTACAGTCATCACTGGAATCACAGTGTCCCTGCAGAAGTTAATGTAGTCTGTGATGGTGCTGACCCTCCTGTCCATGTCAATGTCCATTTCTTCTTCCTCCAGCAGTACAGCCCAGTCTGTGACATCAAAGCAGTCTCTCAATGCATCACTCGCCTCTGGTGACCACTTCCTGAAAGATCTGGTAGTAACAGGAAGTCTTTGTACACACGGTCTGTATGTGGGTTGTAGATAGACCATGCTGTGATCAGATCTACCCAGTGGTGGAAGAGACACTGCCCAGTAAGCCTCCTCCATGTTAGTGTGGCAAGGGGCGGAGTAAAGGATGAAATTGTTAGAGCCAACAACGCCACCTGGGGACTTGCACCCCAGGATATGACAACTGAAACCCAATTGCTGTAAGGACACAGAGTCGTGACTGAGGAGCCAGAGACAGTAAAGTAAAGAAAATATATTTATTGAAAATAATATTTATGAATAAAACTCAAGTAAAGCTGGTGCTGCGAAGAAACGAAAGGTTAAACACAAGGCGAATTTAGTAAAGTATTTTTAATGACAGAAAGCTAAAAGGCCGCCTATAACAATATTAAAATCCAAATGACTAACAAAATTAAAATCAGTGGGCTGGGGTCTCAGTGGAAGAAATTACTGGATGTGTGTCTCTTAACTCATTGGCTGCCATTGACGTCTATAGACGTCAATTTAAATACAACCGTTGACTGCCAAAGACGTCTATAGACGTCAATTGCGTTTTTTAACGGAGCGGGCTGGGGAACAATCTAGCGGAGTTTGTTACTAAATCTTAGGCTTGTAAACACTAAACAGAGAATATACTGGCAAACTGACCCGCAAGGTGGCAGCAGTGCCACTTTGGATGGGAGATGAGTAAGATCACATAGATTGTAGAAGAAGACTGAAGCGGCTTTGAAGCCAATGAGACTAATCAAAATGTTTTTAAACTATAATTGCCAAGATCGGAGAAGGAGAAAATGTCGCCGGCGAGACGAAACACGAAATTTAGGCAGCTAACGCTCGAACAGAGCCTTCTGTGCAGCAGAAGTAGTGTACCACTACGATCCACCGACGAGATACCCGGGCCAAGCGGAGAGAGTTGTCGGCGTGTGCGTATTTCACCTCAGCGGAGCGCACCACCACACAGTTCCGACTCAGACAATGAACCTGACCCGGATTCCTCAGACGAGTGGTAGCCGTCTGGGAGCAGCAGAGCCTCATCCCCAGACACTACAGACACTGAGGGAGGTAAGGTTTGATTTTCCTCTCCCCTCCTTCAGCCCATGTCACATGAACGCAATTTAGGCCCACTAGTTCATATTGCTACATCTGTTGCTAGTAGCCTACTGATGTGAGGGAATTTTCAATTTACAGATCCATCCACATCCAGCAGAGCTCCCACTCCCAGCAGTGCGAAGAAGAAGAAAGGTAAAAAAAAAAAACAGTATTCACCACATCACATTGCAGCAATAAAACATAAATATTTTTTTATGGCAATTGTATATATTTCTATAATTTACAGGTTGTGCATCCAGCAGTTCTCACACTCCCACTGTTGGGAGTGTGAATAATAAAGGTAAAAAAAAAAATTCTTCTCCACATCACACCGCAGAAATAAAAAAAATTATTTTTATGGTAATTGTATATTTGTATCATTTACAGGTCGTGCATCGAGCAGAGGTCGTGGGCAAGCTTGTGACTGGCATCAAGCCGGCTGGCAACCAAGCGAGATCCCATTCACTGCAACCCCTGGACCCCGGCACGCCGCTGCGGAGCTGGATAGTGACCTGCCAGCTGACTTCCTGGAGCTCTTCTTGACTGATGAGCTGCTCCAAAGCATTGCAGATCAGACCAACCTCTATGCATGTCAGTATTTTGAGGCACACCCTGACAATCTGCCATATAGCAGAGGTAATGCATGGAAGCCAGTGTCAGTCCCAGAACTGAAATCATTCTTTGGACTCTCTTTTCTCACCGGTTACGTGAAAAAGCCAAGCCTTGAACTGTACTGGAGTGTAGATGAGATAGATGCCACACCCTATTTCAGCAAGACTATGCCAAGAAACAGATTTCAGATAATTTGGAGGTTCCTTCATTTCAATAATAATGCATTGCAGGATGCCACTGACAAATTGTTTAAAGTCCGCCCAGTGTTAGACTACGTAGTGGGAAAGTTCAAGGAGATATACCAACCAGGTGAGGGTATGATGCAGTGGCGGGGGCGCCTGTCTTTCAGGGTGTACAACCCACAAAAGCCGGTGAAGTATGGCATCAAGTCCTACATTCTGTGTGACTCTGCCACAGGGTACTGCTTCAACATGCGACCTTATGTCGGGGAAGGTTGTACTCTGCCAGAGATAGTGTTCTCTCTGTTAGATCGTCTCCCAGGTCATGGGTACACGTTGTTCATGGACAATTTCTACAATTCTGTAGCACTGTGTGAACAACTACTGAAAGCAAAAACCAATGTGTCTGTGGAACACTTAGAAAGAATAGGGGGGAACCTCAGATCATCAGTGAGATGAGTAAGACTGACTTGGTGGTGGGGGAGAAAGTTGTGTGGCACAATGAGAGGGTGATGGTAGTAGCGTGGCTGGACAAATGGTTGGTCAAGATGGTGACAACCTGTCATCAAGATAGGATGCAGAGGGTTGATGTGTGGCAGAGGGGACAAAGAGACAAGGTTGCTCAGTTAAAGCCGGAGTGTGTTGTTGCGTACAACTCCTCCATGAATGGGGTGGATAGGTTGGACCAAAACATAGGTTATTATCCCTTCATCCGAAGATCGTTGAACTGGTCGAAGAAGTTTGTTGCCTATCTCTTCCAGCTGTGCATGTTCAATGCTTATGTCCTCTACCGAGCCAGAAACCCAGGGGAGTGTAAAACCCTCTTGGAGTTCATTCGCAGGGTAGTGAAGTCCTGGTGTGGGGGTTGAGGAGGGGGAAGGGGCAGGTGTGGGGGTTGAGGGGGGTGGGGACTTTGAGGAAGGCAGACGTACTCCTAGAGCTCCTTACAACACTAACCCTGAGAGCAGGCTAGATGGAAACATGGGCAAACATGTACTGGAAAACCTGATGCCCACCAGCAAGAAGGGGAGACTAGCAAGGAGGTGTAGGGTCTGTGCTCGCAAGGGTCAGCGCAGTGAGACCAAAATGTGGTGCAAGTCCTGTTGTGTCCCCTTGCACGCAGGAGAGTGTTTCACTGCTTACCACACTAAGCGGAACTATTCTGTGTAGGGACATACACACACACACACAGGTTTGAATGGAGACACACACACACACACACACACACACACACACACAAAGGTTTGAATGTGATGAACTGTACAGTTTTGATAATGTATGAACTATTTACGTGTTACTATTTACTTGTTACTTCACTGTGAATAAATTATTGTTTTGCTATCAAAATACCTTCTCAGTGTTGTTTTTGCTGTTTTATGGAAGGAAACCACTTTTCAGATGTTTGAGGTGTCACTAAAGCAAAAAATGTTAGCATCAAAGTCACTGTTCTGCTTGACAGGTTTCTTTGCACAAAAAGCTTGTTTTCTCCATTTTTTGGTCAAAAACAGCTGTTTTTGGTGAAACCAACCTATGTTCTACTGTCTATTACTAAAGGACTGAAAATGGTAGAAACAAACTTTTTTTCCTGATGAAAGAAGAGAGTCTACTCTTTCTTTCGGTGTGTACATAGTCATAAGACACACTTTTCTGTGGGTCTTGGAAAATCAGTCAAAATACTGTAAAACACTTGGCAGTATGGGTCTCTCTGCACTGAAAATGGCTGGCAGCCAATGAGTTAAGCTGGGGTGCAACACTACAATTGAAAAGCCACCACAAACACGTTAAAAGTGCCCCAGTGTACTTGCATGCCAAAACGGAAGTGAGGTCCTCACCACAGTGCGTAGCCTCCCACCTGGTTACACCCAGGCCACACTGAAACTAAAAAAAAAGGAAAGGTTAACAAACCTAATCATCAAATCAATAATCAAACTAAAAGACAAATAACTACACAAGCAAAACAAAAGTAGAACCAACCAAACACTGCACAACAGTACAAATAAATTAACAAAACAGCACAGCAGAACTGTACAAACAAATTAACAAAGCAGCACAACAGAACAACATGTATAAACAAACTAATAAAGACAAAGCACAGCAGCAAGTGAACCTACAAAGACAAAAACACATGTTAGTAGGACAAAGGATCGCACCACACATGCCTGATGAAACGGGGACCCTACTCACCACCTGAATTAGGTCACCACACAAGCTCAGCAAGAGACTGAAGGGAGCCATATTGAGGCTTTATATACATCATGAGGAGGAGCTAGAGGAGGTGCTTGCAGGTTACTTGGGTTGTGTTCAAGACCTATAGGTCCACTACATTAGCATAGAACAGATCTAATGTCCTTTCTCCACGTGTTGGACAGTCCACATACTGTACAAAGCCAGTCAGGCAGGAGGATAGAGAGACGTGGTTGAAATCCCCTGTGATTGCAATGAATGCCTCAGTCAGAGGTGTGACCAGAATGGCATGTGTGGGTGTGCAGTTAGCTCATCTGGGGGGGCAGAAAAAAATCGGTGGAAAACCAATACTACAACTTCAAGCATAATAATAATACTAATAATAATAATAATAATAATAATAATAATGATAATAATAATTAGGGATGCACCGATACCACTTTTTTTAAAACCGATACGATACCGATATTTGGATCTGAGTACTTGCCGATACCGAGTACCGATGCCGATACTTCTACCACAAAAAAATGTAATGAATTGGAAGACAAGTTTCGGTCTCACAAGCCCAGTGGTTCCCAAACTTTTTGTGCCCAAGGCACACCAAAGGACAAGTAAAAATTTCAAGTTACACCTATTGTGCAAAATAGTCCTTATAACACGTGTTATCATTCATATCATGTAAAATATCTGTAAATGTGAGGAAAGGAAGACGTTGCTCAATCGCATGGTGGGAGATGCTTAGGTAGTCCGATGCAGGAGAATTAGCTCACTAGCAGTTCAGTTAGCATTAGCTAACTTCTCCTGACAGGAAGCACTCGGGCTGAGGATTGCTGACACCCCCGGTCCAACTGAAGCCATAAGACGGGTAACTTTCATGATACTGTCGACAGTTTTTTTTCCTCTTTTCTATCGGTGGTGGGTTGTCAGCAGTCTCTGCACTGGTGGTTGGTGGTTTGCTTCGCACCAGAAAGCGCTCCATTTCCCCTCTTTCTCTGTTTTAATGTTGTCCTTCAGCCTTTGATGTGTCACGGTCTTATAATTCCCACCTGCGCAACTGCGCTAACAGCGAAATATGGGTTCTCTGAGGATTATTTTTTTTTTAAATTCTTTTTAGGAATAGAGTTTTCCTCTGTATTATGAAACGAGTACATACAAAGTACTGATATAGTAAATAAAATATATATATTTTTGTGTAGTTGTATATTGCACACCAGGACTTGGACACCGTCTGATCGCGGTCTTCATGGTATTGGTTCATGGTATCGGTTAACTTTAACGAGTACGAGTACGAGTATGTTAGAATAGTATCGGCCCGATACCCAAAGTATCGGTGCATCCCTAATAATAATAATAATGATAATAATAATTAAATTCGGTAATGAAAATATGGTCAAACTAGCATAAATCATGACCGTCAATTTTGTTAACAGTGTGGAATTTTTTTATGAAGTTTTTTTTTTTGTAAAGAAATGTAGAACTTGTATGATGCATGGGTTGTGCTTCAAAAATACTGGCTGGCTGCCTGCCTAGGCTGGCAATTCAACTAGCTAGCACAGTCTACTGGTCTTAACAGCAGGCTAGCACAGGCAGACTGCTGTAACTAGCTGACTTATCAATGTGATCTACACAAATCAACAAGTAAATGAAACGAACAAGCTCAACTCAACAAAAACTATTACCACTACTTTGTGAAAAGATGACAGAGAAGAACGAAATAGGAACAGGAATCAAAGTTGTCAGGTATTTAAATTTGGTTGACGAAAGCTCAAGCTGCCGACACATGCACTGTATGGGCTTAAAGTAAACTCCCGCACAGCATTGTGCTTGCTATGTGAATGGAGGAGGACTGACAGACACGCCCCCCATTCAAACCAACTGGAAAGCAGTTTTGACGATTGTTCTGCCCCTTAACCCCTTCGCCATGTTGCAAATATGCAAAGATGCAATAGCTTTTGTTTAACGTGCTCCACATTCTCCATTGAGGGTTTAAATTCAAGTAGATACTTGGGGCAAGACATCCAGCCAACTCCAGCTTTTTATTACCTTCATTTAGTCTACATTTCAGATCATTATATACAACAAAAACATCTGAAAATGTGAAAATCGCCTTTTTTTTCAGCAGCAAGGGGCTAAGGTTACGGAGGGGGAAACACGATAACAAAAAAATAAATAAAGCTATAAACTTGCAGATATATGCTTTTTTAAAATCACCACCTGCATTTATTCTAACAATACAAGACACAAACAGATAATAAATCGTGGCCTTTTTTCTGGCCAGTTTTCTTTGGATGGACAGGGCAGGACTTGTTCCTGGGGGGGCAGTGCCCCCCCCCCCCTCGTAGCCACGCCCCTGGCCTCAGGATGTTGGGTCTGTATCCTAGCAATAGCGCCATGGATGACGTCACACGCCGTTGTAGGTGCCGCCCTCGGTGGAATGTAAACAACGATGACGACTGTGTATGGGAACTCTCTGGGTGAATAAAACGCACGGAAACCAACTGACAGCAGTTCGATGTCTAGACAACAAACCCTCTTCTTAATGGTCACATTGCGGGTGTTTACCCATCTCTGATTAAAGAACAGTATAACACCCCCGCCTTTCCGCTAACCGCCGCTAGTACTCAGGTCTCGATCCGCTCATACGGCTGTGAAGCCGGGAATGTCCACACATGAGTCTGGTGTGTCAAACTGCTCTCCTTATACAGCCGTTGGTTCCGCACAAGCGCCTCTAACTCATCACACTTGTTTGGTAGTGAGTAAGCGTTTCCCATAATCACAGAGGGCAGAAAAGGTTTGTACTCCACCTCCTGTTGTGCCTCTTTGCCTTTAGTTTCGCTCCAGCTCTGCATCCACGGTACAGCTTTTTAAGCTCGGTCGGAATTGGATGTTTAAATCCGCGTCCAATCCTTGACAGTGCCAACAGTTCTTCTCTTGTGAACACTGCTCTAGTAGTAGTGCACATTGTCAAAAAAGTTAAATAAAACAAAAAAGCAGATCAATAAAAATAACTACTACTACAATTCATTCATTCGGCTTAAAGTATTGGTGAAATAAAGACAGATAATGCCTTATTTAGAAGCGGTTTTGTCAATGCCCTGTTCACTCCCGTTATATGGATATACTCAAGTAGTATACTCATATCTCAAGTAATCTAAATATCTTCCGAAGGAAGGATAACCAAACTGTTGAGTAGATGAACGTATTTTATGCCACAAATAAGGTCCATCTTATCAGATTCTAATATCTTATGTGTTACTTGTGGTTGCGTTATATGATGTCAGTCTTTTCACTTATCTCAATCATCTACCACCCAGCCTCTTCCTCACTTACATTGTTAAAAAGTCTGAGAGAGCATGGCCTCTTTTTATGTCATAATTAAACAAGTTCCTACCTTTGTTCCATGTCCATTAGCTGGACCCATAGTACTGCTTTGGAAATGGTCATTATCCCAGACATAAAATAGGACCATAAATTTGTTGTTAATGAAAATGTCAATTAGTGGTCTGTTGCATTAGAAAGGAGTTGATAGCATCACCACTGTGAATTAAGCATCCAAATACTCACCAGGGTGCCCTGCATGCATACATGCATACATTCTCAAACTAAAAAGAGATGCACATAACCAACTGAGTACCCAAATTAAAAACTCAGTCATCATTTCAGCATATTTCATATAATCAATACTAATTCCTATGACTGCAACACACATGGGATAAAATTAATAAATAAATAACTTTATTACAGATGATAATTTAAAAAAAGTAAAGGTTGTTAAGAAAAATATATGTAGGTATACAAAGAATATATATCAATATGTTCCACTCGTTAGTCTCTAATTTCATCCTTAAGCAGTTTTGTCTCTGGAACCCTTGGGTTTGACAAGTTGTTTTGATATTTTTATTCACATATTTGGATCATTAATCAAATGGCTGCAGTGGGGGAGTGCAAACAGAGAGGGATGGATACGATCCATATAGCATATCTTCTTCAGGGTTTATGTGTGGTTGTGTGTATGCGTGTGTGCAGACTGTAAGATCAATCTAAAAGTCCTCTGCAACAGCCACTTCAGACCCTGGGCACAGTCACAAAAAAAATGATTACCATTACACTTCCTCCCTCCCCACATCTTCCCTCTCATACTCAACAGACGATGAGGGGAAATAAATGTTACCATACACACATACACACACATTCACAAATACACCAACGACTCCAGTACTTGAAATGACAGAAATAAAAAAGACAGATTCCCACCTAAACGTCAATATGAGGGGGATGTATTAAAAGTGCATTTGAAATTCTTAGCAGCGTTCCACCTCATTTCTGAATGTCTGGGTTTTGCACCCTTAAAAGCAAAGACATATAAATCAAGGATGTTGCTCGCACTTAGACCCCCATAAAAATAAATAGATGAATGCTGGTCACCTCAGAACCGTTTTCAAAATGTCCCCCCACCTCCACTGTATCCATAATTATGATTTTGATTGTCTGTGACCACATCCTCCAAGATCAAACGTGAAGTGGAATAACAGCAATGCAGACGGAAAGATTTATTCGTTGTCTGCTGCAGATGAGGTTGTGCATGACAAACAGATAGTTAATACCTTTGGGTATAAAGTGCTGTAGCTTGGGCTTCAGCACTCTGCTCTAACCTTTCAAATTTCCAAAGAGACTTTCTATTAAATTTATTCTGAGTGTGTGGTTTTGCATGACCAGATGAATACAGTTATTGTAAAAAATTTGGAAAATAGAACAGACACTAATTGATAGTCAGTAGACTACACAGGCTGACAAAGACTTGACATTGTTGATCATTTATCATTCTGATTTAGAAAAATTTATATTTAGGAAAGTTTAACAGTATTTAAGACTTAAGATTTAAGTTAAATTCCTCTAAAATGTATACCCTGTTCCAATTCTAAGCGTATCATAGAATTGTACATGCAACCTTTAATAAACATATGGCATATTACAATGTTAATAACGTTTAATAATTTATTTAACAAAAACTAAGTTAAAATGCAGAGGCTGTGTGTGAAAAACTAAGGACACACTTACTGCTTTCTATATTGTAAAGTAAGTTAAGCTTAGTCAACCTTTGAGTTACCTACATCAGCAAATTCTTAATTTACTTATTACATATCCCAAAAAGTTATTTATTCACTGTCTGTGTTTACTGTGGGAATTCATATCAAGCCACAACTATACCAATTTATTAATTTTTAAGTTTTTAATTACAAGCAACATCATTAGCAGTTTAATGAAAATGAGTGATTTAGTATTAGTATTTAAGAAGAAATACCTGAGAGTAAATGGACTACTATGATGGCTAAATTAAATGTTTATTTGCACATACAGAACATAGCATGAAGAGTTAGTTGTAGCGAGCTGTAAAGTCAGATTAAGAAGTACAATAATTAACCCCAATTAAATACTATTATGACCAAGAATCAGGGATATTGTGACATTTAGTGTCATCATGTACAAATATGGATGAATAATGCAGACTTACTGTAGAGGTAAAGTAAAATTCCTGGTGCTAAAAATGCAAAGAGGGAGATTTTTTTTAGAGGAAAAGGTATTAACGGCTGGGTTTGGTAATTTATAAAGCTTTCAGGTTGTATCTTTAAGTAAAATCTTGTTTTACACTCACTGTGCCTACACAGCAAAATACTTATCTTTCTTTGGTTGCATGGTGGTCTGGTGGTTAGTCACCTCACAGCAAGAATTTGCTGCTCCTTTGCAGGCTCCGGCGGAGTCTGGTTGCTGCCTGCTGCCGGCCAAGATTCTTTTGCCTCATGTTAATACAGCGTTGTCCTTACAACCTCTCTATTTCCCAGAGTTGTGTTTTCCTGCGTCCAGTTCTCTGTTCCCTGCCTGGACCCATTTCCTCTCCAGGAATTCACCGGCGGAACTCACTCACCTGGTTACATCTGCCTGCTCGCCTTCCTACAACTCCGGATTCATCTCCCAGTCAGCCGATCCCAGCTTCAGCCCTCCCGTTTTTCCCCTGCAAGAACTGTAAGACCCCATCATTCCATATTCAACCCATCAGGATTTCCCCCCACCCAGCGTTTTTCCAGGCCGTTCTCCAGTTCTCCATTTTCCTCGAATAAACCTATGTTGCCGAAGTGAAATCTGCATCATTCGTTTTGGCTTTTTGCCACCAGGACAATTTTGCTCCATCCTGCATTTGGGTCTGCTACCTCCACTAAACCTGACAAGCGGGTATAGAAAGTAGATGGATTAATAGGACAGTCATGGAAGTCAATGTAGTTTTACTGATTTAAAAATGTCTTCCTTCAACTGAAATATGAAATTATTCAAATGCAACTTAAGTTCACAATCTCAGTGAATTAAGTTTTTTTTTAAGAAATCTTTTTCTATATGACATCTATATGAAATTTTTTTTAAATTCTTCCCTTTAAGATTTTAAAATTTCTGTATAGATCCATATTTCTCATTGTTAAGCTGGTTCTAGATCTATTTTATTCTATATAAGAATTGAGTTTTGTTTACACAAGTTTGATACTAAAACACCTTAAAGGGATATGCCACCCCCAGGCCAAATTAAGTGTATCCCCGCATTCCCGAGACATAAATAAGTGTGTGGGAGCGTTTTCCTGGCGACGCAGGCATTGTCCGAATCTCACAGCACTGACCACTGCTTGGTTGCGCGTAATACATACATGCTAGCGTTGCCAGCGTCGCCAATCGAAATATTTCGCCCAACGTGAATTAATTTACTTGATTTACCTTCTAATTACTGTGTGAGTGGTGTACTTTCACATCGAGTGCAAATGACTGTGTAAACAACACGCAAGGCTGGGTTTGCTCATGTCGGTTTGGGAACTAGTTTCCAGTGCGGAAAACGCAGCCGAAGCACACTCCCCGCTACGTCTTTGGGAATCCCCACCCCCGACTTCTTCAAACAAACCAGCGTGAAGCAGCCGGGGGGGGGGGGGATTCCCAGTGACATAGCGGGGAGTGTGCTTCGGCTGTGTTTTCCGCACTGGAAACTAGTTCCCAAACCGACATGAGCAAACCAGGCCTGGCGACGCTAGCATGTATGTATTACGCGCAACCAAGCAGTGGTCAGTGCTGTGAGATTCGGACAATGCCTGGGTCGCCAGGAAAACGCTCCCACACACTTATTTATGTCTCGGGAATGCGGGGATACACTTAATTTGGCCTGGGGGTGGCATATCCTTTTAAAGAGTTACTGTAGAGCCCAGAGACATCTTTTATTTACACAGTACCTTGCTATACATTTCTACACTTCAAGTTACTGAGACTCAAAGGCTTGCAAGTTGAACTTTGAGTTATTAATTTAATTTAAGGCTCAATGGGTTGTCTGACTATTTAACTGGACCTGGGTTTGTCATGAACTCATACAAAATCTATCCCCACAAATAACACTCACTCCTAAATAAACAGTGACATCCTAGAAAACACAAACTACATGCGCGCACACACATAGCCAAAAGGTGACAATGCAGAAACTCTTTACCCAGTCTCTGAAACTGATGCCTGTCTTTATTTTGAAAGCCATTTCTACACAAGATTTCACATTGCTGTTGCAGGAAATAAAAGACCTGGTGATAATTGAAGATAATTACATGTCTCTCTCTGTTGCTCTCTGTTACTTGTTTTTCCTCTGGTGTGACAACACACAGAATGGATGATAGTACAGTTACAAGCCGCAGCATTCAGGCCCATTACATCTGCAATGAGAGGAGTCGTAAGCAACATCTGTTGTCTAAGCTGTGATAGAGTGCTGCCTGTGCCTTTATGAGAGATATTTGCAGGCAAAGTATAGGATGTTGAATCTCAACGTTAACTCTTCAAAGCCTACTTTGAGATAAAGAGTGGAGAGTGTGAGAGATGTGGAATGGGGACGGGCAAATAAAGAAGGAATAGAAGAAAAGCGAATATACAACGAAGAAGAATGTTTGTGGGAGGGGATAAAATGGGAATTCGTTTCTTTGTTAGATTGCTACTCTGATAATCTGGTGTTAAACCAAGAAGATGGCAGTGCACAATCTGATGTCACAAGCCAAAAACCCTGTCTGTCCTGTCCTGTTGAAAATACTATAATTCGGATCTGTTAATATTTTCAACCCTTGCCAGCATTTTTATAACTGTAGGTGCATAACTATTTTCTCAAAATTGCTTTTGAGGAAATACCCACGTATGTGTGGACAAGACCTTTTTAACAAACTTACAGTCAAAATACAGTCAATAATTGAACTTTCTTAAGCGGAGGAGGCTTGACTGGTAAAGCAACAGAATATTGGTATAAAGCAAATTTTCTTTAAAGAGATGGGATGACACTTCGATGAATTTCCATCCATCCATCTTCTATACACGCTTAATCCGTCAGTCGGGTCGCGGGGGGGGGTGGAGCCTATATTTCAATGAATTTTTAAAAATCAAATAAATCTGCAATTCATCTGAAATCAAACATATTAAAGAATTTCAAGATGGTATAAGGCTGTTAATTTTGAGTCCATCATTCTATAGTAGAAAAAGATTATTCACGAAGAAAAAAACATAAAATATTTGCCAGTCTTCCCAGGGGTGGACATTCCAGCAGGTTCACCTAAAGGTCAGACCTTGCAGTGCTCAGAGAAACTGCAAAGACACAAGTGCTCCATCCAGACTCTATAGGCCTCAGTTAAAATATTAGATTTTAAAGTTCATGATGACACAATTACAACTGAAGCACATGATAAATTATTTAAAGCCAGAAGTGAGAAGTTTAAGCTGTCAGATGTGTAACAAGGTGCGTAGAACCTTTTGGAAAACATATCAACAGCAAAGCATACACACACAAAAGAAAAAAACATATTTTATGAGCAGCACCATGTAGGCCCAAGGGAAACCACATTTCAATGCATTGTATATGAGTATATGGTTGTAGTGAAAAATAAATTCTCTTGAGTCTTGTGTTGAGTCTTGACATACTTCCCACAGCTAGCTACCAATCACTACAATACCAGTGTTAGTTAAATGTGTCTTGTAACTTGTAATGTTTTCTTGCAAATTCCTGATTTTAACTGAACCAAATGATTTTTAAGAAATGGTTTTCTTGAATGTATCCGCTTTTTGCAGGAATGTAAAAGGGTTCATTGAAATATCCATGTCATTCACATTTATCAAAATATTTCCAGCTCTATGTTTCTAGAAAGAAAATTGAACATATTAAGCTCTGTAATTTGTAGAATTAGGGCAGCAAGACAATAATACACGGTTGGTTCTTTTTTAAATGACAGTTAAACTGACCAATAATACCTTTTCTTTAAATGGATGAACTATTTTATCACAAAATATATTACAAGTTCCCACTTAACTTTTGTTTGAGAGCTGGAGTGGTTAAAGGCTGCTTTCGCTATTGGACAATTATACAAAAGGACAGTAGCAATTTTTTTGTTTTGTTTTTTCTTTTTTATGAAGAGGGAACGTGGGTCACGGGGCCATGGTCTGGGAGTCACAGTTAGCTACCGTTTTGTGGAATGATGTGCAGAGACATCTCCTTCAGTAGAGGAATGTGAAAGCAATTGCCTAGACACAAATTTTGCTCAGATGTTACAATAGTCAAGGTCAATTATTGTGGGGACATAATACCTAGAAAGACTCATTTTAGAATCAATGGGTCTTTCATTTTCCTATTCAGTTTGAAGATGGGTCTATTCTTAAGGTGAAATCTGGCTTAACTTAGCTTCAGCTTTCTATTGGCCTACATTTTAAGAGAATATAAAATAAAGTTGTACAGATTTGTTAAATTGTCATTTAACTGACATGAATATTTCACACACACATTTTATCATAAAACAAGAGATCACCTTCAGGTGCAGTAATGCATCAAGCTGAGCATTCAGCAGTTGTTACAGCAACACACGGCTGATCAGCAGCCAGTCTGACAACTTCATTCACTCAGCACCTGCTAGCTGTCAATCACACACAGCAGAGACAAATGTGTGTGAATGTGTGTCCTCAGGCTATTGATGAAGCCGTCAGAGAGGATAAGCCATGTCCATCACATGTCTTTTTTGGTCTACTGCTCTTTTAACTCTTTTTCTCCCTGTCCTTGTCTTGGTGCCCTTGATCATTGTCTTCAAAATTCATCATTCATTACATCTTCCTCGTAAAATCTCCTTGCGCATCTCCACAGACTGTGATTATTTATCATGAGGTTTTTTTATACTTCATAGCCAGATCTCATGGAGCATACATGTGTATATATATATATATATATATATATGCAAATGCAATGATGCAAATCAACTTTGAGAAAAAGAAGAAACAGAGATGTTTTTGTTGTTTTCATGTTGTTTCAACTTCAAACTGTAAATACTATATGCTGGATTTGATAAAAGCTGTTTGAGTCTGAACACTGTAAGGCCTATTTCAGACCAGGGCGGCAAAGCGTGGCGGAACGGAAGCGATTTTCACCGGCGGAGGTGGAAATACATGGAAACAGATCTGTCCTTGCACACCGATGCGGCGGTAGTCGGGCGGTAGCGGCGCAGAGACGCCTCCGTCCCGCGCTGCTTTTGGAAAATAGAACTCGAGCGGAATTTGGACGGCAGCGGCCGGCGGCGGCCGGCGGTGTCCCGTTGAAATGAATGGGGAATGCAGACAGGGCTGGAGCAGAACTTCCGCGGCCGCAGACTGTCCGGTGTGAAAAGCCAAGTTGAACACACCGCCTGATAACCGGCGTAAGACTGCCGTGGTTTCGCTGCCGCCACGCCACGCTCTGGTCTGAAATCGGCCTAAGGACTAATCTTTTGCCATACATGTAAATGAAATATAGTATAAAACAGTTTAATTACAGCTTAATAACAGATAATGATGCCATTTAGTTTTGTTTGAGTTTAATTCTTTTTAAAGGGGATAGAGAATCAAAATCGTCTTTTTCACGTTTTTGGTGTTAGTTCTGAGTCTCCCCGCTGTGGGGAGTACACACGAAGTGCCAGCAAGTGTCAGAACCTCTGTTTCAGGTACTCCCCTTTTTTGAATATCCCCCAGAAAAAGTGCCAATCCGTTTTTGTGAAAAAGTGATGTCACTTTTTCAGCAATCACCCCCCCACACCCAAATCCACAGCCACCCCGTTTCAGACACGCCCCTTATTTTAACAGCATCCCCAGTACACACAACCGGCGACTTTTCCTTTGAGCTGCGCATTTCACGGAGTACAGTTTCACAAACCTTGCACGATTCCGAGCAGGCTTCAGTCGGAATTTTGCTCAGTAGATGGTCAGTTCCGACAGGGACAGACAGACTGCAGCGAGGTGTGCGCTCCGCTGAGAAAGTGATCGGCTGACCTGCATGTCTCCAGGACTATGGGGCGAGCAGGGTGGATCACAGCTGACCCTTCTCTATTTGCACCACTCCCCTCGGGCAGGAGGCTTCGGTCCATTCGGACCAGAACCTCCCGTCACAAAAACAGTTTTTCCCTCTTGCAGTTGGACTTATGAACACTTCATAATCACCTCATAACCTAACCCAGTCACTTTACCATCATTAAAATTGCACTAATGAAGCTGCACTGTTGTTGCTCTGTATATTGGATACTGTGTATTGTTGTACACACCTTGTACATTTTATATTCATATATTTTTATTCTTTATTTTTTATTATTATATCCTATGTTACATGTTTGCACCTTACGCCGCAGCAAATTCCTAGTTAGTGAACACTGTTCACTAACAATGGCAATAAAACAAATTCTGATTCTGATGAGCTTTCTTTTCAGTCAGTATATTACTCTATAGCTCTGTTTTCAGTGAGAGCAAGGGCAGCCAATCAAGTAACGGCAACCGAATAGCGCCAACACCTACCTGCATTTCATAATGAGGTTGCCAGATAAGCTCTGAAACGACGCCAATAAGGGCAAACGACGCATTCTAAACCCAGCATAGTAACATAGCTGTTTCAGAGAGCCTTTTAGGGAGGTTCTGAGCCATTACAGACCCAATCAATTTTTTTCGGGCTACATATCACATCACAGAACAAGGATTAATGCCCCATTCAACCATTCTCTATCACCTTTAATGAATGTATGGTTTGATTTTCTTATTTTCCAATTCAAAAACATTAGGCATTTGAAACTTATCATAAAAGGCTGTGGATCTGCTAAGAATAATCAATGAGTTATCACTTGTACAAGTCCTTTAAGTTTATATTTTTGAAATACCAAGCATAAGATGGTTTCTCGGGACCAACTGCCCTGCATGTTTTCGATGTTTCCCTCCTCCAGCACACCTGTCTGATCAGAAGGTCAGTAGTTGAATTTTGACTTCCCTGGACTACATGTCAAAGTGTCCTTGGGCAAGACCCTGGATACCATATGCCAACTGCTGCTTTCATCAGTGTGTGAATGTGTGAAAGAGAAAAACGCACTGAGTAGATCCAACCAGAGAAGAAGACCAAGGAGTGAGAGATCATCATGATCTTAGAACAATTTTGTCGGTCTCTAATTACAGAACTTAGAATGTGGGTGAAGGAAAGTCACCCAAAATGAGCACTGGGTCATTTGGTGGAAATCTTTGTGGCAGCATGAAGAGGTTCCAAGTGATATTGGTTTGAAAGTCCTTCACTGCGCAAGGTAAACCAATCGGGATGGGATTAGCCCAAGAGACCTGGAGTGAGCTAAATCTCCTGAAAACCCTATTGCTCATTACATTATATTGAATTTGTGAAATGTCTGAACTGGAGGAGTAAATTACAGTGTCATCTGTATATAAGTGAATTTGACAGTCAGAACAGATTTGTGGGAAGTCATTGATTAAAAATAGAGAATAATAAAAGACCTAAAGATGAACCTTGCGGTACACCCTTGTTAATAGCCTTAAAGTCTGACTCGCTGCCCTGAAAAAAAACACATTGGGGCTCATGCAACAACTTTCCGTACGCACAGATTTGTTCTTAAATTGTGCATACGAGTTATTTAAGAGAATTTGCGCATTCACCAATCTTTTCGTATTTACGGAGTGATCCAGACCTATCGTAGGAGTTTTGTAAAAAAGTCCACTGTTATTCAAATCAAGTTTGCTTGACTAATGGATTGTATATTTAATTACTTTGAAGCAAACATAAATTAATAAATACATTATACCCCATAATGATGCTGACTCTGTTTGACTTAAATTATGCGCTAATTAAAGGTTAATTTGACTCTGTATATAACAAAATCAACAGGAAGCATAACCAGCAGCTGACTTGCTACTTTTGGATGCCTTAACGCATCAGGCTCTTGGAACAGACCGTGCAGATATCCTAACGTTGTGTCCGCTGCCATGTTGGATTAACACTCTACAAGCTTCGGTGTAGCGCATAGACGTCGTCATCGTCTTGCTGCCCCCCCCGTTCTGTGATTGGTTCCCAAACTCTTGCAAAAATAAGGGCGGTGGTTTCCAGGATGACTTTGCAGTGAGAATGAAATCGCGCGCAAAGCAGCATGGGAATTCCCAGGCTACAATTTTACGGCAATTGTGGCACGTTTTATGGCAAACAGTAGTAAAGAAGCACCCGAGCGATTACTGTGTAACTCAAAGCAGAAGAAAAAAAACCCACAAAACTTGCCAGTGCAACGGTAAAATAATTATAGGGAGGGCAATGGACAAAGGAGTTTTTCAGATGGTAAGGAGAAAGAAAAAAGAGAAG
The DNA here is from genome assembly GCF_027942865.1 of Odontesthes bonariensis. Lineage (NCBI taxonomy): Eukaryota > Metazoa > Chordata > Actinopteri > Atheriniformes > Atherinopsidae > Odontesthes > Odontesthes bonariensis. The sequence goes on from NC_134506.1 coordinate 8,310,783, forward strand.
AAAAAAACAGATATTCATAGGCCATCGAATTTATGAGCTAACGTTAGCCATTGGTCACTAACGTTAAGCTGTCATGTTTGAGTCAATGGAGGAGTCAATGGAGGAAAGTTCACCAAGAAATGTCTCAGCTTCATCAGGTGTGCGAAAGAAAAGTGTCTTACCAGCATGGACAACTCTCAACGTACAGGGCTTTCCACAAAGGCATATTTGATGTCTCTGGATCAGACCATTCCTGGTAAATATAAACTCAAGCCCCTATGTACTGAGGGGGCTCCTTCTTCTCCCTGGAGAGTTTCATTATCTTCATCTTGAAGTAGTGGAGGTTTACCAAGATTGGAACCTTGGCTCTGGAGTTATCCATGACAGCAGTTCGATGAGAGCGATCGAAACTGCGGGTAGAGACCACTCATAAAGTCAAGGATGTTATTGCTCTCGGCCCTCTCAGGTATGCCGATGAAGCGTAGGTTAGAGCGTCTGCTTCGGTTTTCTGCGTCTTCTGGAGAAAAAAAGTTCTCCAGAAAAAGTCAGACCTCACAATCGCTTGGCGCTATTTCTCTCTACCTTCGTATCACTACGGGCTATGTAAACTGTGCAGACCGAAGTGCAGACCGAGCAGTCCCCTGCTTCCGAGCAGTAAACACCGTAACAGGTGCAGCTATCGCTAGGTGGCTGTACGTATTGATATGAAGGGAGGCAAAAATAGTGCCAAGTGATTGTGAGGTCTGACTTTTTCTGTACGGACGATTTTGTGATGCAAATGTATTACTCTTTTGAACGCATATTGTTTTGAGAAGCAAAATGCTTTATTTTCGGAACCCTAGCCAATTAGCCGGACTACCTTCGTCAACGCCAAAACGAGGCTGAAACTCGGCTCACAGGACGCAGCAGGGAGTAAGTCAATGTTCATAAATGATATTGCTAATATGGGATGTCATACAGCTTCATGTCAAAAGAGGCGAACTATCCCTTTAATGAATGTTTGGGCTGGTGTATGTGCTAGAGGGTGGAGGGGTGCCAAACCCTAATATCAACTAGGGCAGATAAAGTGCTGGAGCCATCTCTGGTCAAAGGCAACAAAGACATTTGAACCACCCCTTACAACCCCTTCAAAAAAAAAATTAAGGTGTATACATGAACTTAATAACTCAGTCTTATTGTAATTTCGCCCTTAATCCGATTTTTACAGTGCCATTTAATATTATGTAGTTCAGTGAGCAAATCAACTCTCTAGTTTAATTCTAGGAGCTTGAATAAGAGCAAATGCGCTTCTTCTTTCCTCTTGAAGATGTTTCACCTCTTGACCAAAAGGCATGTTCAATTCTGAACTAGTTGGTGGGGAGTATCAGCTTTTAAGTAGTAGAGAGACCACTCACACTTTGCAGGTTGTTATGACTACGTGTCAAACCTATGGGCACACTGAGGAGGATGGAAGTCTCAATACTGAGATTTATTGGGAACAAACATACACATACCAGTATCTATTTTTTTGGCTGACATCATCCACTAGAACCACTGTCATCAGACCACTACATCATCAGGCTGAGAGTGTCCCTACTAAAGCTGAGGGAATACAAAAGGAACAACAACAGCTCAAAAAAGTACTTCAAACTTGTGGATATCTAAACTGGGCCTGATCAAAAATCTGGAAAGATCTTCTCCAAACATGACGTTCCAGTGCATTTGAAACCCAAGGACACCCTCAAACAGAGACTGGTTCAGCCAAAGGACAAAACACTAAAATAAAAACTGAGTGGTGTTATATATGCAGTGCAGTGAACTGCGGTGAGCAGTCTATGGATCTTTATATAGGAGAGACTACACAGTTTCACAAGTGCATGGCACAACATAGGAGAGTCAACTCTTCAGGTCAAGACTCAGCAAGTCACTTATATCTTAAGGAAAATGGGCACTCTTTTGAGGACAATAATGAACCCATTCTGGGCAGAGGAGACAGATGGTTTGAGTATGGAGTCATGTAAACTGTGGATCTATGTTAAACTGGGAAAAATATCTTTGAACAGAGGAGGTGGTCTCAGGTATCACTTTCCCAGCACTTACAATGAAGCATCGTCTCTCCTCCCCAGGTATTTTCACAAATCCACAGATCCTGTGACCAAAACCAGAGGTCCGTTTCACGTAGCAGGTTTAGTGAAAACTCTGAGTAGGTTAACCCTGAAATGAGGGAAACCCTGAGTTTTCCGTTTCACAAAGGGAGGTAACTCAACCCCGAGAAAGAGGGGTAACTCTAGCCTGTTTCACAAAGAGAGGACAAAAAGAGAACTTAACCTCACGATCAGTTACCGGAGTAACAGACTCTCTGAACCTAACCTGGTCGGGACCAGGTTTTATTCAAGAAACCTTGAGTTTCTTTCTGTCTCCGCCCTCTTTCAGCCGCACACGCCATTTGATTTCCTCATTCATTCATTCAGCAGAGCGAGTTCTTCTACTTCTATAAGTCCATTAGATACAGTAGGAGGCAACTTTTTTCACGAACATATCCCTTTGACAACGATCCGTGGATGAAGGTGCAGCATTATTGCGCAGAGAAATAAATATTCGTCGGAGATGGTTATCAGACCCCGCATAGATTTTTGCATTTACAGACAATTATCTTTTTGAGCGGCACCATCAGAATGTGTTGGGACAAAAGAAAAAAAAAGACATAAAAGACAAATAAATATTTGTATGAATAGGCTTAAAAAAGACATATATAGGCCTATTATATTTTATAAAGGCAATCGTGTCTTGGGGGTGGATTCCCTCCGGGGATTCCCTCAGCCACTGGCCTTCCGTTAGAGGTGGTGGCCACCACCCGTTTTATGGGCATCTGCCTTCTTTCTGTTGGCTCCGTAGAAGTCTGTGTTAGTTTAAATAGGCTTAATTATTTAACAGAACATGATATAGATGATGACTCTAAATTGTCCTTCTGAGTGACTGTGAGTGTGTATGGTTGTTTGTCTCATTTGTCTCTATGTGGCCCTGTGATGGACTGGCGGCCTGTCCAGGCTGTACCCCGCCTCTTGCCCATTGACCGCTGGGATAGGCTCCAGCCCCCCCGCGACCCGACTGACGGATTCAGCGGTGTATAGATAATGGATGGATGGATGATATAGATGAGAAGACATAGTTTATGTGTGTGAAAACAGCATTATGTTGGGAATAAAATAACTGCACAGTCAAATAGCCACTTAATATTTATTTTACAGTGTAAAACATGATCAAAATGAGGTACCTCCATGCCGAGGTCTCACCTGTTTGAACAATGTTTTTATATTTCATCTTAAACTGCTGCCAAGAGCGCTTCTCCCCTGCGGGATTGCACCTAAATGAAATAAATGAATGGGCTACCATTCAAGCAGTTTCCCCTGTAATATTATTGTGATTGCAAAGGACTACATTTAAACTTACATTTTTGCTGCTGCAACGGTGTTGCACTTATTTCTAAAAACGTATTGAAACTTGCCGTATGAGCGCATTAAGATTTCCAATTCGAGGTTGGTGAAAAACGTAGCCCCACCTCTTCCCCGTTGCCAAGGTGACTCGTCGAATCGGGGCTCCGTTGATGCTGCCTTTTTAAAGTTGTGGTGCACGCGCTAAACTCAAGGTGAACTTACTCAGAGTTGACTAACCTCACTCAAATCAGCGTTTCTGGAACCGAAAACTCAGGGTTTTCTATCTCAGAGTAGATCAACTCAGAGATCAGGAATAGACTCAGAGTTGGTTGAACCTGCTACGTGAAACGGACCCCTGTTCTTTCAAAGAGGTAAATATTTTGTGTTTATGCATTTGGCAGACATTTTCATCCAAAGTGACTTACACTCATATCTCAGGTAGGCAGGTAGTGTAAGGGGGTCTTGCCTAAGGATCCCTACTTGAGGTAGTACCTTTCATGCAGGGAGGGAGGAAAAAAACTTTATTTATTATTTGGGCAATTAAAGGCACATGGAGCAGCTGGAAATCACTTCACACCCTAGTGGGAGACCTGGCACTGGGAGAAGGAGGCTAGCTTCTCATAGTCAGGAGTGTAGGACCTGGATGCAAGGCATATGCAGGCTGCAAGGTGGCCATCAGTCATTGTTTATCTGTACTTGGACTTGATGATTTTCATGTTTGAGAAAGCAGACTCGCACAAATAAGTTGATCCAAAAAGAGCTGTCAGGTTCAAAGCACATCTTCTGAGATTGGGATACTTCTCCTCCACCAGTAGTTTCCAGAATACTGCATGCTCTCCAGGTTGAGCGGATGATGATCTGGCTTTGATCTCAATGTCATTTTGCAGTGTCAGAATCTCATCCTCAAGAACTGAGCTTTCCAGGTCAAAGTGATTCGAATTTGGCGGCAATGTCGTCAACATCAATTCTTGCACCAAATGGATAACACATACAGTTATAGATGGCTACAGACTTTGGATGCAAAGTCAGTAAAACGCCTCTCAAACTCTGACGAGATGCTCTGTGTCACACCTTTACCTTGACATTGTAGTTCTGCTTGCATGTGAGGGAAGTTGCGCAGGTTACCAAGCTGCAGCCTGCTTGCCATCGGCTGTAGCTTGCTTTTAATTCAATGACTGTAGACTAATTCATTGAGCTTGCCAGTGAGATCAGTCAGGAAAGATAAGTCTAAAGGCCACTGGTGGTCCTCTAGCTTTGTATGGTAATCCACATGTTTTGAAAGCATCAGGAAGTCCTTGATTTCAAGCAGCAGCTCCGTAAATCTGGCCATAAATTTACCTCTGCTTAACCACCTAACATCCGTGTGAAGCAGCAGGTCTGTGTGCTCAGCATCATTCTCCTCCAACTGAGCACGGAAAAGCCTTCTCTGCAGACTGCTGGCACGAACTGAACACACAATCTTCATTGCAATATCCATCACTCCTTTCATATTTAAAATCTTTCCACACAACGCTTGCTGGCGAATTATACAATGATAATTCAGGAAATTCAGGAAAGATTCACTGTCATTGCACAGTGCAATGAACCCACTGGTGCGGCCCAACATAGCAGAAGCCGCATCAGTTGTGATGGAGATCAGCTTGAAGAGCGGCAAATTTTGCCTCGCTAACAAATCCCATGAAGACATTGAAAATATCCTCACCTCTGGTGTGTCCTTTTAATGGCAAACTAGTGAATAGCTCTTCCTTGGTGCTCATTTCTTCAAAAACCATCCTGATGAAAACACACAATTGTGCTACATCCACCATATCAGTCGGGAAATTGGAGGGAAAAGCACTCACATGCGCCAATATCCTTACTCAGTTGCTCCTCCAAATCCACAGCTATTTCCTCACATCGCCTTGTGGTAGTATTGCGGGAGAGTTGCACTTCTTTAATGGCCTTCACAATCTCCGTTTTATTTTTAAAGTTGTCAAAAAGACTATCCGCTGCCTCGAGAAAGGTTTCCTTCACAATTTTGCCGTCTTTGAATGGCTTCTTGTGTTTAGCAAGAACGTGACTGACTCGATAGGAACACTGACTGCCGTGCTGCTGTGCTTTCAAATCCCGCACTTTTGTGGCGCGTAAAGGCGTTTTTGAGGGGAAATCTCTCTCATAGCTCCCGTGTACCGTTTTCAAATGCCGCTCCAGGTTCCCTTTCTTTGCCAACGCCACCGTTGCATTGCAAATCAAACACACTGGCTTTAAATGACAATAAACAAAAAAAATAATCTTCTTCCCATTCTTAGCGAAAATGGTAGGTCTCGGCACGTTTCACCTCAGCCATGTTTACCTTTAGGAGTGGTAACCGCTCTGATCGAAACTCAGGGCTCTCAAGTTTTGAAATGCAGGTAAGAGTGAGACACACCCCCACCCCATTGAGCGGGCCGGTTGGACGGGTTGCAGGAATGGGGGTCTTTCATTAATAATATTATCATGACTGTTGTTGTTATTAATAACTGCTCTGCTCAGACTCATGGGAGATGTGCTTGTTTCCTGCCATTTCCATAGCGATAGTGGTGCGCCAGAGAAAGTTATAGTATAATTTCTTTTCAGCATGAGAATGATTCTTTTAATTTTTTTCCTACACCCCTCGTAGTCGACTTGGGACCAGTCCGTGATTGCGATTGACTGGTTGGGCAGTACTGACTTAAACGATCCACAACTTGGTCAGATGACTTAATGACACACATGACTGTAACGACCTGCCAAGTGTGAATGGCCCCTCTACGATTTCTAATGCCCCTTTTCCACCGAACATTGTTGTACCAGTACAGCTCTACACGGTACGACTCTACCCTGATTGGGAGCTTTTCCATCGCGGGTTGAAGGTGGGACCCGTTACGATTTTTAGCACCGGCTAGTACCTGCTTCAGAAGTGGGTCTAGTCGGTACTAGCCGATACTAAAACGTCACGTGATCAGTGCTGTCCACTGATTGGTCAGGTGAAATTACGCCACGAAGCTCGGGGAGCTTTAAATAATCACCCGCCATGTATGAAAACACACCCGCGACAGCAACAGAGAGTAAACAGAACTACGAATATGGAAGACCAGAGAAGGAAAGCCAACCCATGGACAGTGAGCGAGGTGCAGGTATTGCCAAAGTTTCCTTTCTTTTTCAAGTGTATTTCGTCTCACCTCTTCTTCTCTTCACCTGAAACTGACGTCACGTTAGTGGTGAACGGGCCGACTCCGCCCACTTCCAGGTCACGGTTTGGGTGGAAAAGGAAATGGTACTGGTGCTGTGTCGTGTAGTGTCGCGCTATATCGAACCGAGTAGAGTAGGGCTAGCTTGGCGGTGGAAAAGGGGCATAAGCCAATACTCTTCACCAACTGAAGAGGTCTTTCAGATGAGAGGTGAAACACACATGGAGAAGTTGTGTATCATGTTTCTGTGTCACTCCAACAAGACCATCAGTATTACACCTTTATGATCAAGGGGGTGCTATTTAAAGTGGAAAGCAAAAGAGAGAAGTGTTTTCCACATAATGGAAAAATGTTACTGGTATTGCATATTAAAGTCCACCGACTTCTTCCCCAGAACATGTTTAGATACCGTAGTGCACTCAATAGCCTGCCTTCATTCAACATAAAACATACTTTACAGTATTTCTTGCAAATTCATATTAATTAATGCATGACAGTGGTAGTAATTGAATCACATGCTGCTACTTCAAGGACTTCAATACAAAATAGAGTAGGATACAGTAGCCAAAAGCAGTGCGCAGGAAATCAACTTTGCAGAGCAGTCAAAACATTGTGAAATAAGTTACATAGCATGAACAGTATTTCTAATATAAATCCACTTCGTCCCCACAACGCTACGACCAAAATTATAGCTCTTTTGTTTTATTTTATCTTTAGACTTATGACCGTCCATTGTCGACAAATTACAGATTATCAGTGTTGTTGACTGTAACAAGGAACTGATGAATCTGAAGGGGATGAAAAAATCTAAATGAAACTGCAGAGTTATGTTATAATTATTAACCATGATTCTGGCTGAGGTCAAGGGTGATAAGGGAAACAAACAAAAGGTAGAGACCATCTCTATAATTTCATGTCTATCCAGTGCATTTATTTGTGCATATTTGTATGTGTATTTCATAGTGTGTGTCACATTTCAGGGCAACTTTGTTGCCAATCTGATTCGACTGTACTGTGTCTATGTCAGCTGAGAAAAACAGCTTATTGCCATCACCCTACAGCCCTGACATATGCCCCCCCACCACCACCACCACCACCTTCTGTCTGGTTGTCTCATCACTTGTCTGTGCTGCGACTTCCACCTGATATCTGCACAGGTCTCATCCTCACACAAGCTGGATAATCCACATCCTGCCAGTAGACTGTCAATATCATCCTCGTACAAAGCAGACATGGACCAAACAATTGCGCATACATATACACGTCGGTACACATACTCAGTCATACACATCCACACTAACCCCTGTTCTTGGTGTAAACCAGAGACAACTGTTGACAGTATGGTATGCTAACAGTTCAGTTGAATCTGCCCATTGTCACAATTTCTGTGTGCCATAAAATAGTTTATGGACAACATTCGACATAAAGACATGATGTGGCTTTTACAACTGGGGGTGGGGGGTTGTCGTTGTGTAAATGCATTGTTGTCCTTACTCCTATGCCTAAGGGATGTGATCTTTCCAGATTACAGATTTCTAGGTACAAGAGCTCCACAAGGTACTGTGCTGTCTCCTTTCCTGTTCACCTTATACACCTTAGATTTAAACATAACTTCAATTTGTGCAACCTGCAGTAGTTTTCTGACAACTCCATGGTGGTGGGGTGTATAAATAGTGAATGGGAGGAGGATTACAGGGAGATAGTGGACTGGTTTGTTGAGTGGTCGGGTAGAAATCACCTGCTGCTGAAAGTGGACAAGACCAAAGATGATCATTCAGGACGACAGCAGCCCCTGTGAATTCTTGGAAGGACTGTCAAAGCAGTGGAGGACCACAGATACATGGGTGTTCACAGACTGAACTGGAATACCACCCATATAGCTGTGTACAAGAAAGGGATAAGCACACTATTTTCTTAGGAAGTATATCCATTCAAAAAATGGCCTCTTTCAGATTGAAGACTGAAAAAAAGACTCCTTTACGACTGTGATCCAAGCTAGGTAGATTTGACTGGACTGCTACTGAGAAGAGTTGGCTGTTTGGGATAAGACAAGCAGCTCTTCTTGACGCAGTCTGACAATGTGGACTTGACAGAACTTCCATCTTTCTACTACTCTATACTGCAAGTCTGGCAGATTCTTAAGTCTTCACGTACACCTAGTGAGATTCCAGGTATGAGGGTTTTTGAGGAGCCTTTGTTTTTCAATACCATCTCAGAGACTCCTATGGTTCAATCTGTTAGCCTGTGTGCAAAATTGAGGGAAGTCAGCCGAAGCAAACTGCGTCATCTGAGAAAGTTAATTACTTCACCTATGGATGTCATGAGGGGGAGAGGTAAAGTCAGCTCTATCCAACTGATCAATAGAGTGGTAGAGGAAATCTACGCTGCTCTACCACAGCCTTTAAGAGATTTTGTGAGAGACCAGTCTCTTTGTGACCAGTGGAATGAGGGCAGTGAATATGGTTTCCCCTCTTTGTCTGTCTCCCCAATGGTGGAGGAGTGAGCTTCTCTCTCACCTTGGTTGTTGTGACAGACAGGTTAGAGCAGGGGGGGCAGTCCGGGGTGGAGTCTGGTTAGCTCACACCTGTTTCTTGTCAGCCCTCATCAAGGATTCCTCTTAAGGAGCTGCAGAAGCAAACAGTCTTCGCCAGATTCATCACAACAATCTTCCTGCCGCACCTACATGCCTGCTCGACCCACTGCACCCCAGTCAGCTATACCCCCCTGGATTCTGTAACAGCAAACCAGATCATTATCTGGATAAAGTCTCACACTCAAACTTTTACTGATCATGTCCCTCTCCTCTCAGAGACTCTCGTTCACCTCCCACACCACCTTAATTAAAAAAATCTTTTCTTAACTCAAGCTCTATTGTTTCAGCGTCTGCTCTTGTGTCCTTTTGTGAGTCGGCTAGGCACTAGCCGTAACATGTTGACAATGTCAAAGACTGTTGCAATGTTTTTAATATGCAAGCTATCCTTGTCAACAAAGGTGGGAGTGAGAGGCTACCAATTATTTGGTATCAGACAGTAAGAGATGATTATCTAGATGAGGGACTTGGTTCATCCTTAGCAGCTATGAAGTGGTGTATTGATTGGCCATCAAAGAGCTAATGACACAAGGTTATCTACATGTAGCATAAGACAAACTCCCTACTTAATATAGCAGTCCAATCTAGATTTAATATGTCCTGATAACAGTTAGGCAGGCAGCAAAGGAGGAGGTTTGTGTCTTCTAAAGCCTAACAAAGGTCATAATATCATAAATTCTATGGAGAAACAAAATTATTATAAACTGTCCTGTTTCAGTGTCAGTGGGTATCTCAAATTGTACTGACCACTTTGGTGATGGTCTTCAACATGATTGGCATACTTTACAATGTAACAGCAATTTCTATGCTATTTTAGGTGAGATGCTCAGCATATTCGACATTTGGCTTAGTATCTCATTTGTAGAGTTGCTATAAATAAATAGATAATTAATCAATCTAAATATTTAATTGTCAAAATCTTGTGGTCTCACCTGTTTGAACAATGTTTTTATATTTCATCTTAAACTGCTGCCAAGTGCGCTTCTCCCCCGTGGGAATGCACCTAAATTAAATAAATGAATGGGCTACCATTCAAGCAGTTTTCCCCTGTTATATTATTGTGATTGCAAAGGACTACATTTAAACCTACGCTTTTGCAGCTGCAGCGGTGTTGCACTTCTTTCTAAAAACGTGTTGAAACTTGCCATATGAGCGCATTAAAGCAGGGCTCAGAAATATGGGGTTTGTTTACCTTGCAATACACACCCCAAAGCTATAGGGGGAGCTCCGTAGAAAATAGGCGACAGTCTAGCCAGACTGTCGTAAACCCACCAGAGGCAATTTACGGTTCATTTTTCAAGACACTGGCAGAGAGTTGGAGAAGTAGAGATGCTTAACTCGAATCTTTTGGGCAATCCGGGCTGATTGGATCATTTCGAGGAGGGGATTCGAGTTATACGGACCACTTGAATCACTTGAGTCACTTATTAAAAAAAAAAAAAAAAAAAAAAACTCTTTCTGCCTCGCCTTTTTTTTTGTCCCATTTATCAATTCATTTTGATAAATCAAAGAGCAGCCTACGGCTACAAGTTCATTCATTTATTTTTGTCAAGTAATAATTACATGCCATTTTATCTGAAAGCCAGACACAACAGCTAGTGTGTGCATTTACACAGCGACAAATGTGGTAGCATTAGGTGAGGCAATGCTGAGTTTAGACCTACAAGTAAACAACATGGAATGATCTTGCCCTCCCTATATCACTAAATGATTATTTTTCAACGACTGTACAAGATGCATGAAGCCACGCTAACCGAGCCTGTAGCTGCCTGTAGCTGCCGACTGGGCGCTCGCTTGTCAAGTCACGAGACAGAATCGAAACTTAAAAAGCTCCGAGTTGGCATGGATCCGCTACTTGCCCGTCTGACCGCTGAATCGCTGGCTCTGGGTGACTCAGTGGTCAGACAGGCAAGTAGCGGTGGTTCTGCCATCACGATATCTATTACAAACTATATTACAACTCTAGAAGCTAACCGCATTCAATTTAGCCGTCGACAGCTAATGGAGAGGGGGTGTGTCTATCAGGCTACCTGGCTCGGCTCAGAGCCCTTTACGACCTGCCGTGAAGCAGTAGTTCTCGGCTCTAGTGTGTCGCGAGACTTCCAGAGCTAAACAAAGCACGCGGCGCCACAGGCAAAGTTGCAAGCGCTGTTTCGGGCTAGGGCCACCAGATGGAGATGGAAATGTCACCGTTTTCATCTGAACGGGTCAGCCAAGCAAACTGATGATTGCCAAGCAATTTTATGACCATGAAAAAGTTGCATAGCATGTCTTTAAGATTTCCAATTCGAGGTTTGTGAAAAACGTAGCCCTCCTCTTCCCCGTTGTCATGGTTACTCGTCAAATCGGGGCTCATTGATGCTGGCTTTTTAAAGTTGTGGTGCACGCAGAGTTGATTAAACTCACTCAAATCAGCATTTCTGGAACCGAAAAGTTTTCTATCTCAGAGTAGATCAACTCAGAGTTCAGGAATAGACTCTGCTAGAACCAGGTTCAACAAACTCTGAGTTTTTGGTTCCAGAAACGAGTCACCATGGCAACGGGGAAGAGGAGGGGCTACATTTTTCACCAACCTCGAATTGGAAATCTTAATGCGCTCATACGGCGAGTTTCAACACGTTTTCAGAAATAAGTGCACCGTTGCAGCTGCAATAGCGTAAGTTTAAATGTAGTCCTTTGCAATCACAATAATATAACAGGGGAAAACTGCTTCAATGGTAACCCATTCATTTATTTCATTTAGGTGCAATCCCGCGAGGGAGAAGCGCACTTGGCAACAGCTTAAGATGAAATATAAAAACATTGTTCAAACAGGTGAGACTTTGGTATGGAGGTTACTAATTTTTTTTATCATGTTTTACACTGTAAAATAAATATTAAGTGGCTATTTGACTGTGCAGTTATTTTATCCCCAACAAAATGCTGTTTTCACACACATAAACTATGTCTTCTCATCTATATCATGTTCTGTTAAATAATTAAGCCTATTTAAACTAACACGGACTTCTACTTAGCCAACAGAAAGAAGGCAGATGCCCGTAAAACGGGTGGTGGCCCAGCACCACCACCTCTAACGGAAGGCCAGTGGCTGAGGGAATCCCTGGAGGGAGTCCACCCCCAAGACACAAGTGCCTTTATAAAATATAATAGGCTATATATCTTTTTTAAGCCTATTCATACAAATATTTATTCGTCTTTTATGTCTTCCTTTCTTTTGTCCCCAAAAAATTCTGAGGGTGCCGCTCAAAACGATAATTGTCTGGAAATGCTAAAACATATATGCGCGGTCTGATAACCATCTCCCGACGAATATTTAATTCTGCGCAATAATGCTGCACCTTCATCCACGGGATCGTTGTCAAAATGACACGCCATGTTCGTGAAAAAAGTCGCTTCCTACTGTGCCTAATGGACTTCTAGAAGTAGAAGAACTCGCTCTGCTGACTGAATGAATGAGGAAATCAAATGGCGTGTGTGGCTGAAAGAGGGCAGAGACATAGAGAAACTCGAGGTTTCTTGAGTAAAACCTGTTCCTGACCAGGTTAGGTTCAGAGAGTCTGTTACTCCAGTAACTGACCGAGAGGTTAAGTTACCTCTCTTTTTGAAACAGGCTAGAGTTACCCCTCTTTCTCGGGTTTGAGTTACCTCCCTTTGTGAAACGGAAAACTCAGAGTTTCCCTCATTTCAGGGTTAATAAACTTTTCTCTAAACCTGCTTTGTGAAATGGCCACGTATACATTATTTAGAGGTTTCAACACAAAACTTTATTTACAATTCATATAAGAAATATAAAGTCCACTTTTACATAAACTGATAAGCTTCAGGATGGGCCAAGGCCAAAACAACAAACAAAACTGTCTTCTGGAGGCAAGACCTAAAAAAAGCAAGTCAAAACAAAAGACAATTCCTTACCTCAATCGGCTAACAAAACAAGAGAAACTCAAGAAAATAATATTAGGACTTGTGGCAAAGGTGTGACTGGTTGGAAGGAGAGGGAGATGAGTCCCCCTGCTGTCATCATCCCAGATCTTTATAAACAGTCCATTCCCTAGTAGCCAATCCTCTACGAGCCCTTGAAGTTATCCAATCAGAGTTTGGCACCTGCGCGCTGAAATTTGCATACAATTAGCGAAGAGACAGAAGTCGTAACAGTAACCAATGCAGGTGAACTATCTCGGTAAACAACATGGACAGAAACTCACAACCAACAGTTTAACATCTGAGATGCAGCGATCCTCTTATTGGTGACATGTCCATGACCGAAAATATCATTATGTGAATGCAAGCTGCAGTAAGTAGGTAACTGGTAGGGAGAGTGTCTGGCTTGTTTTTGATTTTCCAATGATTTTCATTGTGAATTTCTTCCATTGGCAGAATGAGTGAGACATACCTGTCATTGTCGCAACAGGTTTTGGGGCTTCACATACCCTCTACGATACCGCCGCTGCTGCTTTTTCTGACCTTAAGATTACCATAATTCTAACCTCTACTATTGACACCATTTTTACTGTTTACCAGAGTGCTTCTCTTTATATCCTGTACATCCGACAGCAGCTTTTCGCGGCCCGAACACTTAGGTGTGCCCCCATGTGGAATCCTCTGGTAACAAGCATACTACACAAGCTAGTACATGAATAATTATACTGAGAGCAGAGAAGGTTGCTTACATGAATGTGAGATGAAAAAGCAAGTATATTTTGAGGCCTTTGTCTGCCCATTTAGACAGAAAGTTGTTACAGTTGATCTCTGCAGCCTTAGCTCAGTGAATCAATAAGTAATATTTTCCCAATAAACTTGCTGCATGCTCATCAGTGCTCAAAGCTTATTCATTTGATCTGTTAGTGATCTCACATTTCTCACAATTCCTTATTCCCACCTCTTCGTTTTGTCTCTGCTCTGCAACCTAGGCATTTTTTCTCCAACTCATCTGAACTTTGGGTATTATTGCAGGCATTACTTCAGATTTGGAAAGCTGCTCCAAAATGCAAACATCTTTCTCTTAGCAAGCTTATACTTCACAACAGACGTATAAAGAGTGCCAGAATTACTAGCAAAAATCATTCCATGAAGGAAGTATCTAGATTAGTCCAGAATGATGTTTCAAAGAAATCGTAAAAAAAGAACCTCAAGAAGATACAACGAAAGACACAATAAGCCCAAAGCTACAGCAGCAGGCTGTCACTAGCTGGGCACCATTCTAGAACAGTGTTTAGCGTTCTTTATTTGTATAAATTTATTTGGAATGCCAGAGAAAGATGTTGTTATGATCACATGATTGATTGCAAAGCCAAGTTATTCTTAATTGAGTGGAGGAAGTCCAGGGCGGCATAGGATATCTAACTAGGAGTCACGAAACACCTACTGCACCAAAACGTTTTGTAGCTCTTCATGTTTTGTTTTTTTGCTGTATTAATGTTTACTTGTTTGGTTTTATGAATATTGTCATCCACATTTTTACATCTTTAATGCCAATTGTTCCTAAATGTGGAGAAATACAGTATCACTTTACTAAGTAGTGAGACACCTCTTTTTTTTGTGAAAAGATACCTGTAGATCTCAAAACTTGTGAGTTATCAGCTTGAAAATACATTTAGACCAGAGCTTGATTCCAGACCAAGCTGTAGCCCACATTGAATGAAAACAATAAAAAAAGAAATGTTGTATAGCTTCTTTTAAAAGTATTTCCAGGCATCAAAACAACACGGTCATTGTTTCCGTCCTATTTTTAGAATTTTCCTAAGTTTTTATCAATCCCAAATTTCATCCCCAGACTCATCAGTGTCACAACGATTGCTTGAGTCCACTACATCATGAAGTGTAGATACAATATATGGCCAAAAGTATTCACTCACCCATCCAAATAATTAAATTCAGGTGTTCCTATCACTTCCATGGCCACAGGTGTACAAATTCAAGCACCTAGGCATGCAGACTGTTTTTACAAGCATCTGTGAAAGAATGGGTTGCTCTCAGGAGCTCAGTGAATTCCAATGTGGTAACGTGATAGGATGCCACCTGTGCAACAAGTCCAGTTGTGAAATTTCTTCACTACTAAATATTCCACAGTCAGCTGTTAATGGTACTATAACAAAGTGGAAGTGATTGGGAATGACAACAACTCAGCCACAATGTGGTAGGCCACATAAAATGACAGAGTGGGGTCAGCGGATGCTGAGGTTGCCAACTTTCTGCAGTCAATCGCTACAGACCTCCGAACTTCATGTGACCTTCAGATTAGCTCAAAAACAGTGCGTAGAGAGCTTCATGGAATGGGTTTCCATGACCGAGCAGCTTCATCCAAGCCATACGTCACCAAGTGCAATGCAGTGTTGGATGCAGTGGTGTAAAGCATGTCGACACTGGACTCTAGAGCACTGGAGACGCTTTCTCTGGAATGACAAATCACGCTTCTCCATCTGAAAATCGGATGTACGAGTCTGGTTTTGGCGGTTGCCAGGAGAACTGTACTTGTCGGACTGCGTTGTGCCAAGTGTAAACTTTGGTGTAGGGGGGATTATGGTGTGGGATTGTTTTCCAGGAGCTGGGCTTTGCCCCTTTGTTCCAGTGAAAGGAACTCTGAATGCTTCAGCTTACCAAGAGCTTTTGGACAATTTCATTCTCCCAACTTTGTGAAAACAGTTTGGGGATGGCCCCTTCCTGTTCCAACGTGATTGTGCACCAGTGCACAAAGCAAGGTCCACATGGATGAGCAGGTTTGGTGTGGAAGAACTTAACTGACCTGCATTGACCTGCATTGAACCCTGTGGAACCCCATATGACAGCGGAGCAGAGCGGGACTCAGAACTACCAAGGATTACACACATGGTTCTGTCTGCCAGGTAGGACTCCACTCCCCTCTCTGCAGAGTATCTACAACCGCAGAGTCCACAGGAGAGCTGCCTCCATCATCAAAGACTACACCCACCCCCAACATGGACTATTCACACTTCTCCCCTCAGGCCGTAGGTACAGAAGTGTGGAATGCAGGAGACTCAAGAATTCTTTTCCCCCAACTGCCATCAGACTCCATAACAGCTAATAAATTGCACTACCTGTTTACATTGATTTTTGCACTATTCAGTGTATATATATTTATTATTTTTCTTCTGTTTATTTGTATTTTGTAAATTGCATTTTTTTGCAATTCTATAAATTGCATATACAGATTTTTTTTACTCCTTTGACTGGCATTCTTGCAGACAGCAAAGTAAGTTTTTCATTGCACAGGGAAACGTGTTTCTACTGTGAATTTAATTGAAATGAAAGCAGCTAAATATATCAGGCTTGTGAAGTATGCAGATGTTACAGGCAGAGAAAGAAAAACTTACCTTTTCATTCCCCAGCAGAATCAGTGCTTGTATGTATGATATCATTCTTCGTGTTAGGTAAATTAATAAATATATTAATTTCATGTAGTTTCAAAACAAAGTTAATCAGTTAAAAGCTGGGTGCTAGTGTGGATGCTATCGTTCGCCTATCTTACAGCTTGATGCTAAGGATTTACCTTTTAAGTTGTGTTAGCAGTTAAAAAGGCTTCAAGCTAATTATCATACTTAATGGAAACTTAGTGACTTAACTAATAAGTCAATTAAGTATTTTGCAGATTTTGTTTGAGTTTCATTCTCATTGCATCTCCGGGCGCTGTGAATGGCTGCCCACCGCTCCGGTGTATGACATCTATCTCTATGAGTGTGTGGCCCTGTGCATGTGTGTGTCAACAGGTGCCAACCTGGATGGGTTAAAAGCTGAAGACAAATTTCGTATGTATGCATGACAGTAAATCTGATCTTAATCATTTCATCTCATTTGCTTTCTGGATTTAATATGAAGAGTGCAGAATAAATGATCCATGTTCATGAATGATGGAGAGTTTAACTCACTGCCTAGTTGATGTGAGGGCAGTACAGTAATTTATTTTAGATATAACTTACTTTATGTGATGTTGACATTGATTTTCAAAAAGCCATTTCTCCACATTGTGTTTGAATAAATAAATTAACTGAGAACTGCCTAACTAATTGTGGCATAAAATTAAACTGACGCATTTTCATTTGTAGTAGATATAAAATCCTCATAAGAAGACTAAGGAGGACGAGCTTAAACCATGCATAATTTTGTAAACTAAACTAGACAATGTTCATACTTGATAAAATTAAATAAAGAAACTAAATATTGTCATTCCAAATATGACGATAATGAAAACTAAATGGCTTCTTATCAAAAATCAGACCAATATGGCGCCTTGAGAGTTACACCAATCCCACAGTTTTCTTGATAATTAGTGGGGGGTTTTCTGTAGTGTCTCCTGGGATATTCTAACCCAATTTAACCATTTTGCAGCAGGGAGAGGCGCTGCAGAAGGTGGATAAGTGTGTGAGCAGAGACCAGAGGCCTTTATGATGACTAGGATTAGTGGCTTAGTGAGGTAAATTCAAGTTTAGCGCTGGGATTTTAGTATCACAAATGTGGTTCACTTCTTACCAGGTGTATCACCAACAAGCTGAATTAGTTCATTAAAGCCTAGGTCGTACTACAAGAGTTTAAACCCCGCTTTAACGTCACAGACAAATAATGGAGGTTTCAGACAAATGGTAGTCACCAGTCACTATGCATGCTCAAAAGGCTCGTGAAGATGTTCTAAGCCCCAACTGAATATCTAGCCTGTTTTATGTTTCAAGGAACAGAATTAAAATCTAAGATTAACTTGTATTGCATATCATGCAACATTCGTGACAAGTGAGAGCCTGTTTACACCCCTGTTACAGATAAGCCATGTAGGCTTGACACAACTTAGGATCACAAGAGAAACATGTCATATGAACAATAAAACAATCCAACAATGCTGAAAATCTTGTAGACTACATCTGGTGTCAGCAGTGAACCTTTTGTTGGTCCACCCCACATTCAACCAGTTTCAACACCTTTTCAGCCATTAAGTTATTTCATACTATGTACCCTAGCCACTTTGTTGGATCCTGTGGATCACAATACCCTAACGTCAGCCTCCACAACAATGACCCCCCCAGAGCAATTTTGTGAGAGGCAGTGTCGCATGAGCTGAATGACTTGGAGCGTAACGTTTTGCCACAATGATTGACCAGTGCTGCAGGTGAAGAGATGTAAACTAAAATATATTTGAATCAAACAAGAGGAAAAAGAAAACACAAAAATATGCAACTTAACACCTTGACTCCCAAGTCACGTAAAACTACGTTTTTACTGCCCATGCGTTGGCTCCCACATGGTAAAAATACATTTTTACGTTTTTTTTTTTTTTTTTATGGATTCTGAATCTATACATTCTAATGCACATTCTGTGTGATTTTTGTAATTATGTGATGAACAGAACTGACATAGATGGCAGTCAAAAACTGGTGTCATCATCTGGACATTTTGATCATTACGCCAATGGCTTTGCGTCAACTCAAGAACAATTTTGATAACGCTGCATTGATTGTTGTGCATTTCCGCATTTTGTCCAATCGCACGTGTCGGTTTCCAGAGGGTGACGGTAAAGTAACATAAACAAACAACAAGAAGGAGAAGAAGACACGCAACAAGTCTAAGGAGGCGGTCTCATGAACAGGTTAGCTTTGCAACATGCGACACGACGCAAATCCTCTGACCCGGATATGTAAGTATCTAAAGTGCGACAGGCTGAAAGAGCGCACTTTTCACAAAAGCCCCGATATCTCAGTTTGTTGTTGATTTTGGTGGATACCCGCCTTGGTTTAGCTAAGGATAGCTCGCTAATGGCGGCACCTAGAGACACGCAGTTTTGACCCACAAAGAGTTTAAAGTCTCAGCTTTCAAACGAGCCATAACATGTTTCAGTGGCCCTATCACATAATATGCTGTGACTGTACAAAAAACGTAAAAAAAAAATGGTTTAGAACGCTGGGATTCTACGACATAATTCTGTAAAAACCGCCGGTATTCAATGTGTTAAGCTTCACTCACTCTTGTTCTCTCATTACTCTGGGAGAACAATGGGGATCATGTATTTTGACTTCTCAAGTGTTATTACAGTGTTAATATATTTCAACCAGAATTGCTCAAGGTTAAGCTGGAAGAAGTTGATGGTCATCTGACTGCATGGACCATTGACTTACCAACAGACAACAGTACTTGAGGCTTCATGACTTTGAGTCAGATGTGATTAGCCTGCAGCATGGGGGCTCCCCTGGGAACAGTGCTCTCCCCCTCTTCAGCCTGTACACACCAGACTTCAGATAAAAAATAGACAGTTGTTACCATCTAAACTTCTCTGATGACAGATCCATGGAGTACAGGGGGGGTCATTGCAACTTTGTTGACGGGTGTGAACTGAACCATCTGAACATCAACAACACCAAGACAAGAGAGATGGTGATAGACTTTCACAGGAAATTCCCCCAGAATACACCAATGAACATCCATAGTTGGGAAATTAAGATCATGGAAAAGAACAAATACTTCACCTCAAAAACTATTGACAGGCCCATTAACATAGAGGTCTTGTACCAGAAGGGTCAACATCTGCATTTGTTGAGGAGGCAGAGGTTTTCTGGATTGCGTAAGTTACTAATTGACTGTCTGTGACACTGTTGTGACCTGTTGGTAGCCTTAACTGCAGAAGCTAGAGGAGTGGAAGAAGACTGAATAAACTGGTCAAGATGGTCAGCTCAGTATTTGACTGTCTTATGAACAGTCAAGTACCCGCATAGCAGAAGTGGGGGAGAGGAACATGTCAATAAAAGACTGTATCTGAACATAATGTCATGGCAACAGTTTCTGAAGTATTTCAGCCGCAACCAAAACACTTGATAGATTCAGCAGCAGAGGGATTCATCATGGACAATAACTCTCATCCCTTGCATGACAATGTAAGGAACCTCCTAATTTCTTTCTGCAGTAGACTGCTGCACCAACAATTCAAGAATAAATAATGTCATGGGACCTTCATCCCAACCACTATCAGACTCTTAAACACCAGCTTAATGTAAAAGCTGTGAACATCTTTCCTGTCTTTATTGTGCTTGAATGTATCCTTGTGCTAGACAGTAGTGCTCATCAAGATGGTAGCATGTGCAGTAACTTATGTGCAATAACAGATTTGTGTCTTTCTGTAATTTTTTTCTTTCACACCAGTGTGTGGGTGTGTATTTTACAAATAGTTTGTATTTTTTACAACTGTAAGTATGCCTGAAACCTGACCTTTCTGAATAGGTAACCAGTCTATATAGCTTGTATTTGGTCTCTGTGGTATACTTTATATGATTGATGCTGCTGTAACATGGTGTCAAACCCTGAGACACAGTCCAGATGGATTCAATAGCAAGACTCCGGAGACAAGATGATCCAACAAAAAAAAAGGATTTACTTTCCAAAACAGAATAACAAAAAACGCTTTTGAGGAGGATACGAAAAAACTAACACAGGACGCTCTTAAAGAGGATGATGATAATATTTCTAACTTAACTTGAACACGATAATACCTGAATTCGTTTACACTTGACAACTACTTGACTGGGACAGAACAAGACGAACTGACAAAGAAAAAGGGAGACGCAGACTATTTAAACACAGGGGTACAGGGGAACAGGTGGAAACAATCAGGAATCAGGGGAAGACAATCAGACCGGTGACACATGAGGGAAGGGCAAGAGACCTGAAACGAGAGGGAAAAGGTGAATACAAAATAAAACAGAAAGTGCTTGAACATAAAAAACACTGAACATGGGGCGGCCTGTGGCGTAGTGGGTCCAGCAGACGCCCCATGTACAGAGGCTATAGTCCTCGTGCAGCTGGCCCTGGTTCGAATCCCGCATCGGATGGCCCTTTGCTGCGTGTTATTCCCCTCTCTCTGCCCCCTGCTTCCTGTCTCTCTTCACTGTCCTATATATAATAAAGGCATAAAAAGCCCAAAAAAATATTGAAAAAAAATTTTTTTTTTCAATATTTTAACCTGGAGGCTTGAATCTCCACCACACTAGAATTTACAGATTACATAGTGCTATGATGTTATGACAGTGCCTATGATAGAATGCAACTGTGTTTTAAAATTTGTTTTTGATTTATTGTAGGAATGTTTACGTGACCTTGATTTGAGGATGATGGTGTCTCTGTCCATGGACGGACCCAACGTCAATTGGCGTTTTTTTGAGATGCTGCAGAAGGAGCATGCTGAATATTTTGGGGGAGCCCAGTTGGTAGTTGTGGGAAGTTGCGGCCTCCACACTCTCCATAATGCTGTCAAATGTGGATTCAGTGACTGGCATATGGAGAAGTTACTAAGAGCTCTGCATACTATTTTTCACTACGTGCCAGCAAGAAAGGAGGATTTTTGCAACTTTACTAAGTCCAAAATATTTGTTTTGCCTTTTTGTGGTCATCGCTGGGTCGAGAATCTCCCAGTGGTTGAGAGAGCCATCGAGATCTGGCCAGACATGGAGAAGTATGTTGAAGCTGTCACAACCAAAAAGCTTCCGAACCCTGGGACATCCTCGTATGATACCATTGAGGCTGCAACCAAAGACCCTCTCATTCTAGCAAAGCTGCATTTTTTCATGGCAGTTTCACGAAGTGTAACACCCTTCCTGACAAAGTATCAAACGGATGAACCCGTGCTTCCTTTCATTGCCAATGACTTGGCTGAGTTGCTTAAGGTAATGTGAATCTTCATTGTACTGTCTGTGAAGAAATAGAAATAATAATAATAATAGGAATTTTCATAATATTTTTCACTCTCAAATAGGCCTGTGAATATTCTCATTTGTCCAGGTCGTAGTTATGGCTATCAGTTCATGTTCACATCTGGGGAGGCTGGGACTGAGAAAAAAATGTGCTTTTCTCCTGTTTTGCAGAGTTTGCTGAGGCGATTCATCAAACGAGAACTTTTAACTGATGCTGCACCTCAGCACTTGGTAAGGCTTGATGTCACCAACAAGCAGTCCAGGGTATATCCGAAAGCAGTTGACATCGGCATGGTGCAGAGACTGCTGTAAAGGTATTTTGGAAATAATCATGTCTGTTGTTATGTGCACAAAATTGCTATTTGATGGTTAGCTAACAGGAGAGAGGAGAGAAAGGAGATAGTTTACTTCAGTTAGTCCTTATTCATCCTTAGGAACTCCAAAAGCAGAGTAGATGCTCAGGGGAACTATCCATCCTACGCTTTCAAATGGAATCCATGGAGTGTCTTTCAAAAATGGTCAAGAAGATTCAAGAGAAGAGCCCTTTGAAATTCCAGATTGTAAGACAGTTGACCTGTCATGTACAGCAATCCTGAATCCTGTGAGAATCAGATGAAGAGCATAGTCAAGAAGTTTCTGCAAGACAGGCAGTTGGATGGAGGAATTGCAGCTGGTACATAATTATTCTTACCTTATTTCAGTGACATTTGAAATATGAAGGCACGTTTCACCAATATATAGTAACATATAAGCGATATTTTGGCTAAATCCATGCGTTTATGTTATGTTTATCTGTTGTCATTCACTCTCTTTAGGTGATTTGATCATCCAGCAGTTCTCAGAGGTGCTCTCCCAAGTGGTCAGAAATGAAGAATTCCAGTCCTTCGAGCCCTTCAAGAAGAGACTGGATGTCTTTCTTGGCCGCTTTATCAGTGGGCCCTACCCCCAGCTTTGGTCCTTCATCCAAAAGCTTTTGCTCCTTTCTCACGGCCAAGCCACAGTGGAGAGGGGGTTTTCAGTGAACAAAGAAATCGAGACCTGTAACATCCATGAGGACACTGTTGTGGCCCAGAGGATTGTTTGTGACTATGTGTCACTGCATGGAGGGGTTACTGAGGTCCCCCTCACACCAGAGCTGCTTTCATCTGTCTCATCTGCCAGGAGCAGATACAGAATGTATCTTCAGAATGAGCGAAGAAAGAAGGAATCACAAGCACAAGGTGAGAAAAGAAAAGCCACTGAGGAGCACCTGGAGCAACTGAAAAAGAAGAGAAGGTCCATTCAGGAGGTAACAGGACATCTGGCCAGGGATGCGGATAAGTTGGCAGACCAGGCTGAAGCCAAGCAAGTAGGCAGCAAGATGGCAGAGCTTATCGTCAAGTCGAATGCTTTTAGAACGAGCCACAAGGACAAGTTGGCTGAACTTATTAACCTGGATGAACAGATGTCAGCCAAAAGGGCAGAGCTTCAAAAGCTGTAGGCTCTATTACATCCGCAAACAGGCACACACACGCACACACACACACACACACACACACACACACACACACACACACAGTCACACTCCTTGCACAGTTACTGTTTAATATATGATTGTGTCTGATGAAGAAATGGTTCTTTTGTTTAATGCCTTCACAGACAGGTGCATGCACACACTTTTGTGTTGTTTTTATGGTTTTGATTGTTAATACAGTGTTGACACTGTTCCAGCTCCATTGTAATACAGTACATGCACACATAGATGTTCACTCACTCACTCACACACACACGTGGTGTGGGATCTATGTGTGTCTAATATGTTAAGACATTGTTCTTTTGCAGCAGAGTTTTATAGGGCTGTATTCTCCATTTGTAATAAATTTGCAAACAGGCGTGCACACGCACACACTTTATTCTTTATTAAAAGAACTAATTGTTATTTGTCCCTGTGTTATTCTGTTACTCTGACAGATTTCTTTTGCATTATTTCATAAATGTATGCCAGAGTAGGTGCGAGGTTGGTCTTAAATTCCATTGGACGTGGTCTTAAAAAGGTCTTAAAAAGTCTTAAATTTAAGTGGAAAAATCCTGGGGGGACCCTGAAAAAACACTGAACATGAACATAACTACATTTAGCAAACTTGACGAGACATAACACATGGACTTTCTCCAATGTTGGATAATAAAAATAATCTTATTTTACATTCAAAAGTGACATTACTCAAACACTACTGTTTATATAACTTTTTTTTATTTAACATATATCTATCTGTCTTTGCTTCATTATATTTATTTTTGTATTTATCTTTCAAACCAATTACTTTTTATTTCTCTGAATGATTGCAATAACACAGACGGATGTATCGGTAGGCAACATGGGGTTGAAAGTCTTGCCCAAGGACAACCTCGACATATGGTTGAGTGGTTGGGGTAGTTCAATCCTGGGAAGCCAGGACCTTCCAATTGGCAGGTGACTGCTTTTCCTCCTGAGCTCCATTGTAATGGACAATTTCCATCTAATGCTACACAGCCACAACCAGATACTGTATTATCCCAAGAGTGAAGAAATGCAAAGTAACAAGGTAGTACAACATTTTTTTTATTATTATTATTATTTCTATTATTAACTTATTTTGTATTAAAATACAAAATAGATGATAACTGCATTGAGTCTCTCTTTCATTTATTGTTTTTATTGGAACACAAGACGACTATTTTTGTCTTTATTTATCTTTACTTTTAGTTTCATGGATCATATTTCTAGGGCCCACCAACTTGGCCTCAGTGATAGTTACAAATGCACCATGAATTTTTTCTTTTCCTCAATAAATTTAGAGTGCAATATTTGAATGACTGTAAAACTACTAGCATTTCACCTCTTCAAAACATTTTATTGTGTCATACAGGCATAATCATTTTCACCTTGAGCTTGAGAGAACACAGCAATGTAAAACATGTTTTAATATACTTCTAATATACATTAAAAAAAGGTAGTTAATAAGTAAATGTTCACAGCTTTTAATGCAAAGTGTGTGTGTGTGTGTGTGTGTGTGTGTGTGTGTGTGTGTGTGTGTGTGTGTGTGTGTGTGTGTCTCTCTCTGAAGTAAACAAGGAATGGCCTCTAAAAGGAACAATGTAGGTCATGTCCCAAATCAGCCCTCCAGGCATTATTGTGGATCAGGTGTTACGACTAGCACTCTATCCAAAGCACAGACAGGTAGAGACAAAGAACTAAGAGAAAACAATTTATCAATGCAAAGTTAATAACATCCATTTGAATCTAACTAAAAATCAATATTTCATTACCAAATTGTTAGCCGGAATGAAGAAAGATTGGAGAAGTCAGGGTGGCTGTGGTGGAAAAGAGGCGTTGGAGAGTTCGATGGGAAAGACGGGATGATTCATGAGGCCATCAGGCTGAAGAGGTGGAAAGGACAGAGGAATTGAGGGAGGGGAAAAGAGAAGGAATGCTAGAAAACTTGAGGGGTTTGCTCACCAATGACCTTGGTGATGAAGGGGAAAATATATAGAAGAAAATGAAAGTAACTGTCATGTGCCCACAGGTCAAAATAGCTTATAAATCATACAAGAGAGGAGATGTACTGTGTGTTTATGTGTGTACTTGTTTTTCCCAAATGATGGGGGTTGAAAATATGACTGCACTCTAACTTATGTAACCATGAGTTCCTGTAAATGGGGGGACAGCAATCTTGTCCACACGAGTACAAAGTGATTTTTGAGGAATAAGACTTGGCTTCAGGGTCATGGGAAGAATTAGGTTATGATTAGGTTTAGGGTAAGGATTTGAGGTTATGGATCCTCAATGGATGCATTGTGTCAATGTAGAGTCCTCACAGGCAATATGTGTCAGTTTGAGTGCTTGTCTTACTACAAATAGGTAGGCAACCTGCATCTGGGTGTATTATCTATTTATTCATTTGTTTTTTTAATTTGCTTTTACAAAGATGGATCAAAAGCACTCAGGGCAGAAGCAGTAGAGTGAAATCTTTGTAGGGTGGTGGTCCAAAGTAGGACAAAGAGCTGGAAACTATGCCACAAAACATCCATTAACAATAGTTACTCTCACCAGTAGTAAATCAAGAATGCAGTTTCCTAATGGGCTACCTTAGGTGAAAATTCAAGGTGTTGTCATACATGGATGATGGTAAAAATGGTATACCTGTATTGAAAATCTAAGCTACGGTTACTCTTGTTGTATTATGTTCGTATGTGGGTGAGGTCATTTGCCAGAAAGTAATATCCTGGATAAAACTAATGTACAGTTTTTAATAAAAAATACTATTAAAATAAACTGCTAAATCACATGTAAGGGATGTGAACTTTACTTTAACTTAAAATTATTGTTTTGAATATATATGTTATCAAAAAAATATTCAAAACATATCTTACTTTTTTTTTAATCCGTACAGTGTACACAGGTGGAGATGAAAATGTATTTTCCTTGCACTGAACCAATACTGACTTGGGCATGACTTCACTTGTTTATAAAACATATGTAAAGAGAATCGAACAATAAGACACTTATTTCAGTGCAAACGTACTGACAAGATTTTTTCTGAAATTTTCCAGATGCTTTCTTCTTTGTGACACATTTAATATGCAACCTTGTATGTTTCTGATGGAACCCCAACCAGATGGATGTTTATATCTTGATTTATATACAATGTTTCTATATAATTATGATTATCCTGTGTTAGGTATAATCATTTTAACTAAGACAATAGCACTTGACAGATATCACAATGTTTGAAATCGAAATGGACAACAGCCACAGAATGATTATAACTAACAGCAATTCCAGCTGTCCACTAATTGACAATTTTCATATGACATTTTTTATGGGATAAAATTATCAGTATTGGGAGTTTCATTAAATTAGTTAAATTGCATACTGCATTAAGAATTGTGTGTGTAAGTTTGTAGGCATTTGTGTGAGATGTCATGATTAGTTTGATTCTGTTGTGTAGCTGGCAAAATAATTTTTATAGTGAAGCTTCAGTGACAGGTTATCCGTCCAGTGACCCTAAAATCACACAGACAAACTCGTGCTTGGTTTGAAGGCATATTTTTGTCAAATAATCCTCACCATGGAATTGATCAGATCAAAGTTGTTTGTCTTCGCACCCCACTCTAGTACTGCACTGTGAAGAAGAATATCTTTTTTTATGATGGTATGACGGTTCCAGATTGCATGCACATCAGGTGACAATTAAGACATAACAACAAAAATTGTCTGCTGTCACATCCAGTTACCTTCATTCCATTGTATTTCTCTCCAACACAAAGAAACACATACGTACACACACAGACAAGACTCTTTTGCATTATCTTAGCCATAACCTGACCTTTGGTTGTGCATTTAAATAAACACCAATGTTTATTTCCATCTCCTCATCCAATTCACATTCACCGGTAATGAGCAGTTATAGTTTGTTCATCACATCTGTGGTTATTTTTATTTTTGTCATGCATGGTGTTTTTTTTTATCTCTTTCTCTGAAATCCTGCACCCCACTTACCACACCACATTTCAAACAATCCAAGTATGGCACTTGTGTTCTAAATAATTTAGCTTCTGCTAACACTAAACAACTGTTAACACGCAAGAATGATTAGTTATGGTTGCCTGACATGTTTGTGTCTTTAATAATTAATGCATTTGTCTTAATTAACAGCAACACTAGCCTTGTTTTAGCCTTGTTTCTTCTTTCTCAAGAAAATAAAGTAGTAAGCAAGTACACTATAAATATTAATTAGATGTCCTTATTAAAAACCCAGATAATGGGTCATGGTGGTGGTGATAAGCTATATTTAAAAAATAAATAAATAAAACAACAATAAGACATGCGAGTTATGCTTTTTAGTCTTTCTTTGTGAACACATGTCTCCAAGCTTATCCTGCACAGTCATAAGTGCCTAAATCAGGTAATATTGATATAGAGGTAGATTACATCACTGTCAAGTCTGTGCATCAAGATAAGAAGATTATGCTTACCTTCACAGCAAGTTTAGACTCATAAATTCACCTAACCTGAGCACCAGGAGCAAATCCATAAGGGCACAGGAAAAAGAGCCAAACACAGAAGTCTCTAGCCCACATACATGCTCAAAGCTTTCTACTGTGAAATCAAAGTGCTAACCACTGGCCTACTGTACCACACCTTTACCATTTGAGAATTTTATTTTAAAAAAATACTGAAGATATATTCAATAAATATTTTTGGTCAAAGAAGATCCCCTGCTGCTAATTCTGTAAGACAATCCATGATGCGACCTTCACAGAGCAAAGACACAGGCGATGCAATTTAGAAGCTTATATTGTTAATTTGTCCTATTCAAGAAAGAAGGCGTATGGAAAGGGTAAACAATGAGATGAGCCTGTATTTAAATTTTTATCTGTGGTTTTTTGGCTGAAAGAAGGGCTAGATGTGAAAGAGCTTAGCCACTTGAAGATGAGCGAAAAATGCAGCTGTCAATGATAGGAGAGACAGGTGACAGCAATGACGGCCTACGTGCCAGATGACTTTGGGAAGACTTTGACAGCCACCCAGGAAGGGAAGTTATTTTCCCTCCTTTTTTCTCAAGCTGCCGCATGATTAAAAGCCAAATGAGTGACACAGCTCGACACCCCAAATCAGCCCACTGCATTAATATTTCACACAGATGGCAGCTGTGTATCAAAACAACATGCATCTAAGGACAAGAGGAGGGGAGGAGTGTTGGAGCAGATCCTTCAGTGGTGTGGCTATAGGTTTCTGAATAAATGTAATTATACAGATAAAAGAAGTTAAATGAGAATCAGGAAAAAAAAAGTCTACTGATGGATAATATGTACATTAAAGCAACATACTTGTTTTCTTGCTCTGAATGAGGAAATTGTCTTAAGACACTAATCAGCAAGTAAAAGCTATTCTGTGTGTAAACGAAAAAACACCAACCAAATCATCACATGAGATGATTTTAGCACTTTCAAGGCAACAAGAACAGAGTGACTGATCTCAGCTAAATAACTGTAAAACTAATTTTGAGTTTTTTAATTGCACCTTCTTAAATGTAACTCAAACTTTTAAACTTAATTTATGTAATCTAAATGAAAAAAATAATGAATAAGCTAATCAATTCCCATCAAATGCTGCTGTTGTGTCAAAGGCAATAATATCTCTGACACACCATAAGGCAACCATTAGCACAAGCTGCTGCAATATTTGACTCCTATAACAAGCAACAAAGTTTGCATAAGGTGTCATGTCCTTGGGGTTTTCCCCACGTTTTCAGTTTTCACTTTTATCATGTTTATGTCTTGGTTTTTGAGTTCATGTTTAGTTTTAGTTTTGCCATTGTCTTCCCCACAGTTTCTGTTTGCTCATCCACCTTC
Source organism: Odontesthes bonariensis (assembly GCF_027942865.1). Taxonomy (NCBI): domain Eukaryota; kingdom Metazoa; phylum Chordata; class Actinopteri; order Atheriniformes; family Atherinopsidae; genus Odontesthes; species Odontesthes bonariensis. The sequence continues at coordinate 8,340,001 of NC_134506.1, forward strand.
ATTCACTTCACCTGTAGTTTTCTCCTCAGCTGGACTCACTCACCAATCCACCTCCTCAGTATTTAGTTTCCAGATTTCCTCATGCACTTTGTCAGATCCTTGCACCTTATTCCATCTTGACCACGCCACGCCACGCCACGTCAGATTGGATTTGGTTTCATTTGGCCACCACAGCCTGCATCTTTTTATATTTCCTTACTCTTCACTCCCTAATTGATTGGTAAGGTTTATGCACAGCTTGGAGAACTAGTATGACATAGGCTTAAATAAAAGACCTACTTGCACTTTTATTCGTGTGAAACATCAAAGCCCATCTGCATTCAGCTGAGGTCAGATCAAATAATTGGAAGTGTTCTTGGATCTGGGCTTCAAGTATAATTTGTGTGCAATTATAAAAAGCTTATCTTTCTATACACAGTTTGGTATATATATAAAAATGCTTGTGAGGTTCATATTTGCAGGAGGAGTAGCCAAAGCAGTGCTGCAAATAGTGAATCATCCTGCAAACTTTTGTCTGGCTCCTGTTAGCTGCCAGCAGCAAATTTCAAAGCATTGTCTCTCCTCAGAAGTTGTCAAAATGTTTCCACTCCAGTTTCTGTGCTATGTATATGAAACGTAATGATAATTTAAGTAGATACACAATCTACTTATGCAAATATTTTGTCCACATTATCCAACAATTTACTTAACTTCCCACATCTGACCTGCATTCTTACTTGAACACAATCATGATCCTCAGTCAACTGGTCACCAACCTCTGTTCATGTGACTTGAATATATTAAATGAGAGTGCACAGTTGCTGAGGCCTAAAAGCATGAATGATGTTGTGTATTGACAGCCTAAGTTTGTCCCTCCAGGGATACTGTTACGCCCCCTGTGTTGTACGTTGTGAAGTGACATCTTGATTCCTCTGTCCGTTGTTGAAGAGCAATACGTGCAGACGTGTAAGCTTTAGTATAACAAAGTATATAACAAATGACATAAGAAGCATAAAGCCATCTGTCCACAGAGGATGACCACCTGACAAATTAAGCTAATTTATAGTGTTGTTTGAATTTTATAACAATTACAACGATCACAAAGAGAAGAAGAGGGCGAATTAACTAGTAGAGTAGCCTGGGCATGTATTTTCAATTAATTAATGAACAACTTAAATCTGTAACTGCATAACTCCGCTATAATGTATTGAAAACATCTTACATAGACTATAATAAACTATTTTCTTCTGCGACTCCAGTATTTGAAAGGACTCGACCAGAGTGCCAGCACTCCACAGTCGGGGCTTGGGCACAGTGGGACCATAAGGGAGCAAACAGTAAGTAAGTAAAATGTATTTATATAGCACTTTTCACAGATAGAAATCACAAAGTGCTTGACAACAAAACACAAGAAATAAAAGTATAACGTCATAACAATGTAAAACATAATAGAATACCAGACAAACACCAGCCAGCCATGAAGATGCAGGGTGCACTCTGACGCCCTACCTCTTTCCTCCAACTCTGTGTTGACTCAGATTATGGCATCTCCCTGGTACCAAACTCTGTAGTTTTCACTTCATAATGTATGACAATTGAATTAGTTCTCTTTCTTCATTTCATCAGCCTGTGTCAGCCACACTCTGAAATGTTGACATGTACATTAATAACAGACCACTTTTTTTTCTTTTATTAAATTTTGGGAACTATGCATCTCTCTGAGCCAGCTGCTTTTACTGTGACAATGACATGTTCCCATTTCAGTATTTTTGTTACTAATCCAAAAGGTACACAATCAAAATAAAAAAAAAATTTGCCTTCCACATTTGTGAGCAGCACTTCGATCTGACTCTCTGTGAAGCTCCTCTTAATCTTTGCAGCAGGATTTACGGTTATTGTTTGGATGGTCTGTGACAGGAGGGGTGTGTTATTGTATTTTCCTCAACATGTTTGGGGGGGAACCAAAACGAAGTCGCTGGCTTGTGCATGTGTGATAAATTCCACATTCATATTTATATAAAGTTGAAGAATCAGATGTGCATATGGCTTTACACGTGGAGATTTTCTTTGTACTTTTCAGATTTTGTTACTAAAACCTCTTTCAGTATGAAATCTATGTAGTATTGTCTACATGAGGCCCTTGGTCTTTGGCTTGCTGAACAGTTAATCCCGGAATGCAATTTTCAGAACGGTCATGGCAAGAGAGATTTAGAGGCAGACTCAAAGCTCTACTGACGACTAAGATGCAATATAACTTTGTCTATGAAAGTCAGGAATTAGCCTACATTTGTTGTGGAGAAAAAGGAGTCGGACTCGTCGGGTCAGCCTCTTATTTATTGAACAGACCATCACCAAGGCATGTACATTTGAGCATGTACGGAGATTCCCAATGATGTCAGTTTGTTACCACCTCTTACTGTGCGTTTACACCGGAATCGTTCGCGCGACGTGATTACATACAAAGTCAATGCAAAGACGCCAATAGACGCAGATTCGAGCCGGTGGCGCGAATGAAAAGATGCAAATTCGCGCAAGTTCAGAAAATCCAACTTTGGCGAAATATTCGTGTCAGACAGCCTATCAGCATTGAGATTCTGGACGACAGTGACGTGGAGACAGATGGACAGGCACTCCGCAGCTGAAATGGAGTCGTGTCTGGGTCAGTGACATCACCGCCTTCTCCAGGAGTTGCGTCTAGATGATGGCCGCTTCCAGTGGTATTTCAGGCTCACCAGGACACAGTTTGATGACCTGCTCGGAAGGATCGGTACCGCTGGAAGCGGCCGTCATCTTGACGCAACTCCTGGAGAAGGCGGTGAAATTATTCGAGCTGAATGCACCTCCGGATGATGTCACTGACCCAGACACGACGGCGTGTGCGTTTCCGACGAATCTCGGGACTGCCACAGCAGGTACAAGGACGCGATGGTACTTATATCAGCCATGGTTGATGAGAGAATGAAATGGAGGGAATGGCGCCAAATAGCTCCTTGAGCTATTCGCTCGATTTTTACGTGCGCGAATAGCGCGAGTAAATTCAATTACACCCGCGGCAACACTCGCGCGGGTAACGGTGTGAACGCACCGTTATACTCTTCTCCATCATTCTGTGTGTATGTGGCCCAAACCTAATCTCTATCTGACGCCTGCTGTCTGAGAATGCTACTACATCTTTGTCATCGTCTAGATTGTTTATCCTTACCTTGAACAATATATGGTTCGAGCAGTGTCCAGACACAACATGTGCCTCGACCAATGTCAAGGCCCTGCTCTGCCATACTTTGAGCAATGTCAATTATGTGCTCTCACACATAATCCCCCCCTCGTCTGAGGTGGCTCGGGCATCTGGTTAGGATGCCTCCTGGACGCCTCCCCGTCCCACTGGGAGGAGGCCCCGGGGAAGGCACAGGACACGTTGGAGAGACTATGTTTCTCAGCTGGCCTGGGAACGCCTCGGGGTCCCCCCAGAACAGCTGGAGGAAGTGGCCGGGGACAGGGACGTCTGGGTCTCTTTGCTCAAGCTGCTGCCCCCGTGACCCGATCCCCGGACCAGCGGAAGATGATGGCTCGATGGATGGACACATAATCCCCCCTGAAATCACTTATCAGTGATTTAATAAAGAAAAAAAATCTAACCTAAGAATAAAATCATCACACATAATTAAAAAAAAAATATTCTAATAATCAAAAATAAAATGGAATGTATTGCAAAAAGGGAATATATATATAGGTAGCCAAATCAATGATAAAACAAGGAAATCTGAATAATAAAATGACTACACTAAAAGCTAATCTGAAAACCGTTTTGTTAAAGAGTTTTACACCTTGAACCAACAATTGAAACACTGTAAAATCTCATCACCTCATATAAATAATACTGAATCCAACAATCATCATTTAAACCTTTAACATTACCATTAAAATTGTTCACCGTTCGCAGTGCATAGGAGCAAAAAACCCGCTGGCTGCTACTTTTGTAACTCATGTTCTTATTCACGGGAAAATTCTACTATGACCCCACTTGGCGACCGACCACTTAATTGCTCTTTCAGTACCAAAGGTCGCGCTCCGAACAGTTGACTGACACAAATGGCAATGGACATATGTGTGATTAGTTATGACTGATAATAAACATAGAATTAATACACAAACAACATCGAATGAATAAATTAGGAATAAACAAATAATAATAATAATGCAATGTAATGTAGCTCTTCCCGTCAAGCCCCGTCAGCTGTACTCTGGAGTCGTCTGCTTCTGGCCGAACATCAGTCCGGCTGGGTCTGGAACTGCTAAGCTATCTTGGAAGGGGAGGTTACTAGCACTTTACTTCCTGGAAGAGGTCTTTACCACCTCCTCTCCCTGTCAGGCTATATTTGGTTCTACACCTAAGGAAAGAATCTTGGGAACCGTCTGTTGGCAACCTCCATTTGCTGAACAGTTCTGCCATGCGTTGGTCCTCAGACCCGACCTTGGAAGGTCAGCTGCACTCTGGTTGCTTCCACTTTTTGTCTGAACATACATTGCAGCAACCACCTTCTCAGAATGGGTATAATGCAACACACCAATAGGGAGACCATTATCAGTACTATCAATACAGTCATTCCCACCTTAACTGCTATCGCTCCCCCATGCTCCCAAAATCCCATCCAGACGACTCCACCACCAGTCACTCCCACCAGCATTACTCTTCAGCTCTCTGATTTTATTCATAGCAGTTGTAAAAGTCCCATCTGGTGCAGTGTTTCCAGGTATAAATGTACAACTATCCCCAATCATATGGAAAACACCACCTTTCTCTGCTAATATCCAATCTAAAGCTTGTCTGTTCTGCCAAGCCATCCTACTTGTCTCATGTAATTGTTCTCCAAAGCAAGCCCTTCACTCGTGTAGTTAAGAATTCTCTGTTGGTTGTAGTATATGTAGTTAATCCAATCCACATTTTTGTTAATTGTGATCCACGGCAAAATAGACTCAAATCCAGCTGCGATCTCCCTGCGTGCTTTGAACTCAAAAGAAATCCCTCTCGGCTGCCCTATTGCATTCAAGTAAACGCGCTTATCCCTGATGTAATTACCACTAGATCTTTTAACTCTCCAGTTTTCAACATCCAATCCTAGCATCTTGTTTACTTTATCATACACTAACACTATTGATGTCTTCATCCTTACCAGTGTACAAAGGCCTATCCACCGATTGGGTAACACGTTCAACAAAACATCATCTCCACACATCCAGTAACTATTGGGTGTGTCTGATCCCCAAAAAGGTACAGAGTTGGAATTGTCATCATTATATTTTCACATTTTTGATCCAGAGGAACCGGATTTTCAAACCACACAGGTGTTCTGATAAATATCGGTTTCATATTTGTGTGTGGAAACCAAGATAAAACCTATGTGACATTGCATTTAACAGTAGTGTTACCTACATGAGTTACACTGTCATTAGTAAATCCACCACTTGTAAAGCTTTCAAACTCACCATCGTAGTCTACTTTATGATCAGTAGGAGGCCCATCCTGTGTTGTAGTGAGATTAAATTCAGCACAGGAAGACTCCAATCTGTGGCCCTTCACTCTAAGTGGGATGGAGAAATAGTAATCCCTGTGAGATTAATCTCCCAAGATACTCTACCTTAGGCTGACAATACTGAAGTTTAGATTTAGAAACTTTGTATCCTCCCTCTGGAGGATTTTTATGGAGTCCTGATGGCAATCCTCCAGAGTTGGTGAGCATAATAGAAGATCATCTACATAGTGTAGTAGTGTGCCATTCAATGTGAGGCCCTCTAGGTCTTGTCCAAGGATCTTGTTAAACACATGAGGGCTGTGTTTAAAACCTTGGAAGTCTGGTGTAAGTATACATTTTACCTCCATATGTGAATGCAAACAAATACTGAGATTCTTCTGCCAGAGGAACGCTGAAAAATGGAGAACACAAATCAATTACTATGAAAAATTTTGCATTAGGAGGCATGTTGGTGAGGACTGTGTAAGGTTTTGGCACCTCTGCTGGCCAATCCTGTACAATCGCATTTATCATGCGCAACTCATGTGCTAACCTAACCTACTTGGACTTGTCTGCCTTCAATACTGGAAATATTGGAGTATTACACACTGTCTGTCTCGACCAACACTCCTTTTCCTACAAAACCTTCTACTGTCCCACTAACCTCCTCCTCTGCTTTTGGCTTTGAGTGGATACTGAGGATGATTAGGAAGTTTTACATTGGGTATCAACTCTACTTTCACTGGATAAGCAGATTTCACCAAACCAACATCAGCATCATTTTTTAGACCACACTTGGTTTGGGACGTGAGATATAATTTCTTTCAACAAATCACTTTCATTAGTTTTTGTTTCTCTTTGCTTTGCTGTTTGGTTCACCAATGCCATAATAGCCTGTGGTTTTGCCAATGCTGATACGCTGCACAGGATTTTGATCATTGTTGCATCTTGTGATTGGAAGATTAATGTATTCTCTGGCACATTGTACCATTTAGAAATAAATGCATTTGATTCCACATTCATGGCTGCCCCTTGTTTTCCAATGATAATATACTGAGTTGTCAAATTCATCTCAGAGTGTTCTGTCTGTTTGTCCATGGCTCTTCGAACTCTCCACTTTTTGAAACATCATAATACATTGTACAATGATATTCGAGTGTTGGTTTTCTTGCTTTTGGATACTGGATCCGAATGTATTTTTCCCATTTGTTCAATGCAACTGTTACTGGCTCAGAAATGTCCCCCAACCAATAGATTCTTGGTTGTCTGTTTGTTTTAACTCTGGAAACTCCAGACCTTTTTTATCCATGATTATCCCTTGCAGGGTACACCTAATCTTAATTTTTAGTTTACACAAAGCGTCTCTCCCCAGCAAGTTAAGGGGAGTCTGACAAGGTACCCTGATTGGTATTCTAATTTCACTTCCTTCTGTGGACAGACGCACTGAGGCAGTCATTTGTACTAGCTGCTTAAATCCCGCGAATCCTATTGTCTCAACAAATTTGTTTGACATGGGAAGGTGTGTAGCATAATGTTGGCTTACACAAGTGTATGTGGCTCCAGTGTCCACCAACATTGGAGTTGGCTCATCGTCAATTAGAACCTGCAGCATCGGTTCTTCATCAGCTCCCACCATTACGACTGGGAACTGACCCTCCCCTTTAGGATTCTGTGGGCACCCCTAATAACCAAAATTTGGACTCACCCATGGACCGGCCGGGCCCCTTGCTCCACCCCGCAGGGACTGGCCACGGTCATGCTGAATATTCGGGTTTCCTGGTGCTCTCGGACATCTGTCAGCAAAGTGTCCAAACTCGCCACAAGCCCAACATGCTCCCAAGGACCTTCGTCCTCCAGGTACGTCTCTTCCAAACCCTCGACGGGGTCGATACTGGGCTTGTCCCCCTGCATGTTGTGTGTATGGGTAGACATCGGGTGCCAGAGGTGGAGATACCTGTTCAGTGGCCCCCGGCGTCAGCAGGGCCTGACCTTTTACCTTCGGCTTCCCATCCAGTCCTCCCAACTGCAACTGTGTACGTTTTCTTTGCATGTTTTTATCCTGCTCCTTCAGTTTTTGCTCCTTATGTCTGTAATTTTCAACTGCATGCACCACATGATCACGGAATCCCACATGTGTCATTGATTTCAATTCTACCACATCCTCCAGCCTCTCCCGAACTGGGTTGGGCAGAGCCTCTAGAATGGAGTCTCTGAACAATGTGTTTCACACTGGGTGTTTTTTTTTCAATTTCTTCTTCCATTTCTTGTTTCCAGTTTCTCAATTGGCGGGCAACGTACGCAGCTGGACTCTGTATCTAACAGTGGCTCACCCTTTAATGCTTTTGGGTCCACTTTGGTAGGATACTCAGCTCGCAGTGCTTCCCACAATGCAGCTCGATATGCTTTAAACCCAATCCCATCTGCTCGGTTGCTAAACATCCAGCCATCCTTACTGTGTGTCAAAATGTCCTCCATGGAAGAAGCTCCAAAACACCGTGCCCACACTGCCTAAATGTCTCCCACAGCAAACAGTTTACCCACAGTTTCTTCTTCAAAAGCTCTTATCCATTTCCTTGCACCTTCGTGAACATCAGGCAATCTGGCAACCAGCCCTGCAAGGTCGAGCGTCTGTCATGGCACATACTGTCCCTGGGTCCCTTTTTTCAAAATCGGATACTGTCCTGGATCAGTATATCTATCTGGTGGATGAATATTGGGTCTGTATCTCAGATCATAAACTTTATCTTCACTGGTTTTGACATCTTCCTGTTGAGTCTCTGATTTCTGTTTCAGATCATGCTTCTCTGCTTGATTTATTTCTTGCTGTAAATCAACCATAGAACGCTCAAGCTCTAACCAGTACGATTCTCCTGCAAGTTTATCGTTAAATCCTGCATAGCAGTCTAAAACTTTGGATGGCTTCCTGCCTATACTACAATATCTGTGAGACATGTCTTGTAGTATAGTTTTGCCTACTGGGGGAGTAGTGGTACGATCATGATGTAGTGATTTTTGGTGATCTGAGGCCTGTGCTGTTGCTGAAGCTGTTGAACTCTTAGGATCTTCAAAAGATGCCTTTTGAACGGGTGATTTTTGATATTGTGGGTGCTGTCCCCCTGCATGCTGATTTGAATTACGGACAGCGTCTGGCTCAGGAGCTTCACTTTCAGCTGTCTGTTTGTAGCTATTTGTGGTTCTGGACTGTTGCAGAGTGAATGTTATCTCACTGCTTGGTTAGAGGGCTGCGTCCCGGAACCTTTGTTAGGTGTTTTTCAGTACCCCGCCCCAAAAGAGAGAGAACACCTGTGTGCTACTTGGAAGCTGTTCCAACTACTGGCTAGTGTGTGTATGTGTCGGCAAATGCTAGTAAACGAGCAAACACGGTACCAGACGTCTGCGTGTATTATTTTAATACCAGTTCACCACTCGGGTTACTACATGGACGTTCATGTGTTGTTTTGTGATCTTTCATTTCGAAATCTCCTTGTATGTTTACTGCCCCTGACAGTGTTGGATATAGTCCTGCAGGCCAATTCTGCTTGATCTTATCCACTTCTACCTGTTCCCTCTTCAGTACTGCCACAACCTCCTTCAAATTCCTTCTGTAGCGAAGACCTTCATTTTCAAAGAAGTGTAAAACTTTTAATTCAAGCTCTCTTTTTGCTTTTATTTTTTGGTTTGTGATTTAAATTTTTTTTTTCTCCCATTTTTGAGATATTCTTTTGAATATCTTTGAAATGTACTGGATGCTTGGCACTGATGGTTATTGTTGGAGGTACATCCATTATTTCACCTTGTTACTTCCTCCTCTTTTTCTAACAACTCTTGGAAGTAAGTTGAAGTTTAACTAAAGCTCAAACTAATGCTGGTTCAATGCTAGACTAAATTTAACTTAGATGCTGCTAATTATGCTAATGGTTGGCTTGGAAACTGTAGGTGCTAATGTTAATATTAGCCTCTGTTATCTTTGAAGGCTTATGCTCTAGGTCGGGTTCAGAATTAAACCAATGCTAATTCAATGCTAGGCTAATTTAGCTTATTGCTATTGTGATTTCTAGTTTGGAGTTAGGCTAATATTAGCTTATTGTTAATGATAATACTTGCTAACCTAATGCAAATTTAAACTAGATTGATATTAGCTTTCTGGCTAATAAATGCTAATTTAGAATTAGATCAATATAGCTGTATTGCTAATGCTAATCAAGAGCTAGGTTAATGCCCCACCTGTTTTAATGTGACTCAACCTAAGGGCGTTGCCCTATCCAGATGCTTCCAATCAGATCTATCCACAACCACCTTTTACCAATCCAAATAGACTACAATGCACGTCACAGCTATGTAAATTCTAACCAATGAAATATGAACACACCTCTAAGCCTACCTCCCAATCTGTAATCTTGTGAGCAAAAGATAACAATTGAACCACACCATATTCTTCAACTCAAAATGGTGTTTTTAACACTTTTGTAACAAATTAAGAAAGAGGCCAAAATACAATCTCACCAGCTGGGGACTGGGAGAAATACAGTTCAATCCCAATTATTGTACTCTGAAAAAAAAAGAAAAGAAAATGTGATTTATAACATTTGCGAGTATTGGTCACAGCATAAAAATGTCAAAGCATTCAAGGACATCAATGCAATGCAACTCCAACCAGTACCATGAACTAAAAACAAATCTAACTAGACTGTTTAAAAACAGAATTTAGAAACAATACAAATCACGGCAGCCCTGCAAAGAATACAATGATAATACAACGCACTCAAGTGATCCTGAAACATCCCATAGTTAAGCTGCTATAGGCCTAGACTGCTGGGGGTCTCATCTGTCACACCTTTCCTCACTTTACTCTCTTTTTACGCTGTTTAATTTCTCAAATGATATTATGTACATGTGACATTATTGTGGTCATTAACTCGTGTTTCCCTGTTCCAAAAGATATCCTTTGAATGGTGTTAAAGTGGTTTTTTCACCCTCTTTTCTGTCTTCTCAAACCCCAGCTGGTCGAGGCGGATGGCCACCCTTCCTGAGTCTGGTTCTGCCAGAGGTTTCTTCCTGTTAAAAGGGATTTGTTCCTTTCCACAGTCGCCTCAGGCATGCTCAGGATGGGAGATTGGACTGAAGACAAGTTTTGGTGCAATCTGTTTGTTTCCTTAGCTGGGAAATTGTTTTTGAATTGGCTCTATATGAATGAATTGGATTTTTTTATAAATAATTATGATTACAATTAATTGAATTCCAAGTTCTATAGTCTAAAGTTTTCTTGAGATAAGTGTTGATTCCACCTTCAAACTTTTTCTGTTCTCAAGTCAATCAATCATCAGCTTCCGTCTACTCCTTGACTAGTGAAAATAATTTCCACACATAATTAATAACTAGTGTGTGCCTTGACCGTGGGTTATCTCCCGTCTGTGCACTTAAAGTTGGCCCTTGGCATTTTGCATAGTTAAACTCTATAGCTTACCGTTCTGTTCTAACACACTCCTACAGATCTTTATTCTCACTTTTTAGCGGTGTGTCCGGTTCTCTAGCGTAGCATGGCTACCGGTTCTCTTCCTCCTTCTCCTGCTTTCACCTGCTCCGTGTGTCAGATGTTTAGTTACTCCTCTGCCTCCTTTAGCGATAATGGTACATGTAACAAATGTAGTCTTTTTGTAGTTTTGGAGGTGAGGTTATCTGAATTGGAAGCTCGGCTCTGCACTGTTGAAAATCAATCGATAGCGAGCCAGGTCCCTTTCGCCAGTGTGGAGCCACCTAGCGTAGCTAGCTCAATTAGCCTCCCCCTAGCAGAACCTGAGCAGCCAGGATTACAACGTGGCTGGGTGACTGTCAGGAAGAGGCATAGCTCTAAAGTCAAGCCCGTTGTTCACCATCGACCTGTCCACGCTTCAAACAGATTTTCCCCACTCAGCGACACACCCGCTGAGGACAAAACCCTGGTAATTGGCAGCTCCATAGTCAAAAACGTGGCATTAGAGACACCAGCGGCCATAGTCAAATGCATTCCAGGGGCCAGAGCGGGCGACATAGAATCCTATTTAAAACTGCTGGCTAAGGATAAACGTAAATATGGTAAAATAGTTATTCACGTCGGCGTTAATGACACCCGGTTACGCCAATCGGAGGTCACTAAAATTAATGTTGCATCGGTGTGTAATTTTGCCAAAACAATGTCGGACTCCGTAGTTTTCTCTGGACCCCTGCCAAATCTGACCAGTGATGACATGTTTAGCCGCATGTCGTCCTACAATCGCTGGTTGTCTAGATGGTGTCCAGCAAACAACGTGGGCTACATAGATAATTGGCAATCTTTCTGGAGAAAACCTGGTCTGATGAGGAGAGACGGCATCCATCCCACTTTGGAAGGAGCAGCTCTCATTTCTAGAAATATGGATGAATTTATTTGCCACCCTAAAACATGACAACCCAGGGTTCAGACCAGGATGCAGAGTTGTAGTCTTACACACTTCTCTGCAGCTTCCCACCTGCTGCTACCCACCCAATCGATTAACACAAAAGGAGCAAATCCTCTTGTGCAAAAAGAAATTATTAAAACAAAAACTTTAACTGAACAAAAACATCAAACTATTAAATGTGGTTTGCTGAATATCAGATCTCTCCTTTCGAAGTCTCTGTTAGTGAATGAGTTGATTTGTGATCATCATATTGATATATTTTGTCTTACAGAAACCTGGCTGCAGCAGGAGGATCATGTTAGCATTAATGAATCAACTCCCTCTGACTGTTTAAATGTTCTTGTTCCTCGAACCACAGGCAGAGGAGGAGGAGTGGCAGCTATTTTCAGATCAGGGTTACTAATCAGTCCCAGACCCAAGATTAGTTTGAGCTCTTTTGAATCTCTTATTCTCAGTTTTTCCCACCCAAAGTGGAAATCCCAGAAACCTCTTGTGTTTGTTGTTGTGTATCGTCCACCTGGCCCTTATTCTGAGTTTCTGTCTGAATTTTCAGAGTTTTTATCCCAGTTAGTGCTGAGTACAAATAAAGTCATTGTAGTGGGTGGCTTTAATATTCATGTAGATGTTGAAAATGACAGCCTGAATATGAACTTTAATTCTATATTGGACTCTATTGGATTTTCTCAGAGTGTTCACAGACCGACTCACTGCCTTACTCACACCCTTGATCTTGTGCTGACTCATGAGAGTGAACAGTTAACAGTGTTCCCTCATAACCCTGTCTTATCTGACCATTTTCTGATAACCTTTGAGTTTACATTACTTGACTATACAGTTTCTGAGAAGAAATTTACATATAGAAGGTGTCTATCAGAGGATGCTGTAACCAGATTTAAAGAATTAATTCCATCATCCTTTTCTTCACTGCCATGTGCAGATATGACAGAGGACGACTACCTAAACTTTACTCCAGCAGCACTTGACTCTCTTGTTGACAGCACTATAGTTTCAATGCGTACAGCACTGGACAATGTTGCCCCTCTGAAAAGGAAGGTAATCAGTCAGAAGAGGTTGGCTCCTTGGTATAATTCACAGCTGCGTGCTTTAAAGCAGACTGCAAGAAAGCTGGAGAGACAGTGCCGTTCCTCTAATTTAGAAGAGTCTCAGTTAGTCTGGAAAGATAGTTTAACAATGTATAAGAAAGCCCTTCGTAAAGCTAGAACTGCTTATTATTCATCATTGATAGAAGAGAATAAGAATAATCCCAGGTTTCTTTTCAGCACTGTAGCCAGGCTGACTAAGAGTCCGAGCTCTGCTGAGCCAGTTATTCCTTTAACTCTCAGCAGTGATGATTTCATGAGCTTCTTTATTAATAAAATTGTTTCTATCAGAGAGAAGATTGATGGAGTCCTTCCCACTATTATCAGTGATGTATCATCAAGTACAGCAGCTTTAGAAGTATCTTTAGAACCTGATTTGTATTTAGACGGCTTCTGCCCAGTTGATCTCTCTGAACTAACAACAGCAATAGTCTCTTCTAAACCATCAACTTGTGTTTTAGACCCAATCCCAACCAGACTGTTCAAGGAGGTTTTCCCATTAATTGACACTTCCATATTGGATTTGATCAATCTTTCTTTGTTGACAGGATATGTACCTCAGACTTTTAAGGTTGCTGTAATTAAACCTTCACTTAAAAAACCTACTCTTGATTCAGAAGTGTTGGCTCATTACAGAACCTATATCCAATCTCCCTTTTATGTCTAAAGTTCTTGAAAAAATAGTTGCAGCTCAGCTTTGTGATCACTTACACAGAAATAATCTGTTTGAAGAGTTTCAGTCAGGATTCAGAGTGCATCATAGCACAGAAACTGCACTGCTGAAAGTTACCAATGATCTCCTCTTAGCCTCTGATAGCGGACTTGTGTCTGTGCTTGTCCTGTTGGATCTCAGTGCTGCATTTGATACGGTCGATCACAGTATCTTATTACACAGACTTGAACATGTTATTGGGATTAAAGGAACTGCATTAGGCTGGTTTAAGTCATATTTATCTGATAGATTTCAGTTTGTTCTTGTAAATGAAGAATCTTCCTCACACACCAGAGTAAGTCATGGAGTTCCCCAGGGTTCTGTGCTTGGACCGATTCTTTTCACTTTATACATGCTTCCATTAGGTAACATTATTAGACAGCATGGCATAAATTTCCATTGCTATGCTGATGATACTCAGCTGTACTTATCTATAAAACCAGATGAACCCAATAGGTTGGTCAGACTACAAGCATGTCTTAAAGACATAAAGACCTGGATGACTCAGAACTGTCTGCTTCTAAATTCAGACAAAACTGAAGTCGTTATCTTTGGACCTGAGCGTTTCAGGGAGAAATTGTCTAGCTATATAGTTACTCTAGATGGTATTTCCTTGGCTTCTAGTTCTACAGTGAGGAACCTTGGAGTTATTTTTGACAAGAACTTATCATTTGACTCGCATATAAAACAGGTTTCTAGGACTGCCTTCTTTCACCTTCGTAATATTGTTAAAATCAGGAACATCTTGTCTCAGAGTGATGCAGAAAAACTAATTCATGCATTTGTTACTTCAAGATTGGACTACTGTAATTCTTTATTATTGGGCTGTCCCACATATTCTCTGAAAAGCCTTCAGTTGATCCAAAATGCTGCAGCCAGAGTTTTGATGAGAACTAACAGGAGAGATCATATTTCTCCAGTTTTAGCTTCTCTTCATTGGCTCCCTGTTAAATTCAGAATAGAATTTAAGATTCTTCTCCTTACATATAAAGCTCTTAATGACCGAGCTCCATCATATCTTAAAGATCTCATTGTAAGATATTTTCCTAACAGAGCACTTCGTTCCCAAACTGCAGGTTTACTTGAGGTTCCCAGAGTTTCTAAAAGTAGAATGGGAGGCAGAGCCTTCAGTTATCAGGCCCCTCTATTGTGGAATAAGCTGCCAGTAAATGTCCGGGAAGCAGACACCCTTTCCACTTTTAAGACCAGGCTTCAAACTTTCCTTTTTTATAAAGCTTATAGTTAGGTCTGTTGAATCTGATAGTGTATCTGCTAGTGTGTCTTGTTCTGCCTCCACCTCTGGCACCCTCTATACTTTCATTACCCCCTACCCGAACCAGGGTTTGAATCCCATTCCCGCCTATCTTACCTCTTTTATTTCTCCCCCTACCCGAACCAGGGTTTGCATCCCCACCCCGCTGTGACTGGTGTGCAGTTGGTGAGAGTGAGTTGTATGGCTTTGTTTTTGCTGGTATTTTTAGTGATTATAGGACTGTTTAGGTGAGTTTGTCTGCTGAATCTGCTAGTGTGTCTTGTCCTGCCTCCACCTCTGGCACCTTCTATACTTTCATTACCCCCTACCCGAACCAGGGTTTGAATCCCATTCCCGCTTATCTTACCTCTTTTATTTCTCCCCCTACCCGAACCAGGGTTTGCATCCCCACCCCGCTGTGACTGGTGTGCAGTTGGTGAGAGGCTGAGGTAGCTTGTGGCTGTAAAAGATGGTTCTATATATGGATCTATATAGGGAGTATAGGGAATTACTCACTGAGTCTGGTCCTTTATTTATTTATTTATTTATTTTCGTTAGCACAAGTTTCTTGTGTTTACCTTGAATAGGGATGGCTCAGGTGATCCTGAAACATCCCATAGTTAAGCCGCTATAGGCCTAGACTGCTGGGGGGCCTCATCTGTCACACCTTTCCTCACTTTACTCTCTTTATGTATATGTGACATTATTGTGGTCATTAACTCGTGTTTCCCTGTTCCAACAGATATCCTTTGAATGGTGTTACAGTGCCGCCGCCGCCCCCCCCCCCCTTTCTGTCTTCTCAAACCCCAGCTGGTCGAGGCGGATGGCCACCCTTCCTGAGTCTGGTTCTGCCAGAGGTTTCTTCCTGTTAAAAGGGAGTCGTTTCTCTCCACAGTCGCCTCAGGCACGCTCAGGCCGGGAGATTGGACCGAAAAACAAAAAGTTTTCAGTGCAATCTGTTGGTTTTCTTAGCTAGGAAATTGTTTTTGAATTGGCTCTATATGAACGAATTGGATTATTTTATGAATTATGATTATTATTAATTAATTGAATTCCAATTGGCTTGAATTGGACTTACTATGTAAGTGCCTTGAGATGACATTTGTTGTATTTGGCGCTATATAAATAAAAATGAATTGAATTGAATTGAATTGAATTGAAGACATCACCATGAGCGGATGTTTTTTACGTCCTCTGACTACATCCTGTCCGCTCCGAAAGCGTATCCACAATTCCAGTTTAAGCTCATCGACTTATTCTCTGCCGGGGCTGAGCGACTAGTCCTTGACAATTACCATATACAGTGCACTCACAACACAGCACGGCTGGCTTCCTTCACAGCCACCTGTTTCACAAACACATCTCACAAGCTGCTGTTTGCCCAATTATTGTCCTAATTCAAACACTCAGCAGTTCTGTGCTCAACAGTTTCCTTTAATTAATTTTAGCTGCCCCCATGCGCAGAGGAAAAATAAGAGCCTCACGAGGCAAGTCCTGCACCCTCTCCTGTGTTCTTTAATTTGGGGAAAAACTCCGAAGGCTGTCACACTGTACACCAACCAGCAAACATCTGCCGCTTTAATGGTTAGGAAAAAGATATCAGTCTTGAAAGCCGGCAGGTAGGATCTCAGCTGCCGGGGCACAGAGGACTCGCTCAGTGGGGCTCCAGACGCCAAATTCACGAAGTCGGGGTCACCATTATGTTGTGGAGAAAAAGGAGTCGGACCCGTCGAGTCAGCCTCTTATGGGGAATTTATTGAACAGACCGTCACCAAGACATGTACATTTTAGCATGTACGGAGATTCCCAATGATGTCAGTTTGTTACCACCTCTTACTCTTCTCCATCATTCTGTGTGTATGTGCCCAAAACCTAATCTCTATCTGACGCCTGCTGGCTGAGAATGCTGCTACATCTTCGTAATCGTCTAGATTGTTTATCCTTACCTTGGACAATATACGGTTCGAGCACCATCAAGACATGCTGAGAATGTTTCGAGCAGTGTCCAGACACAACATGTGCCTCGACCAACGTCAAGGCCCTGCTCTCCCATACTTCAATGTCAATTATGTGCTCTCCCACACATTTTGCATGTTTGGTTCGTTAAATCCTACAGAATATTAAAATTTGCTCTAATATTTTTATTGATGGATAGTACATGAGTACAACTGACCCCAACTGAACAGGAGGTGTTAGCATGCATTAATACTGATGAAATTAGAAATGGTCAAAGCTGAAAATCCAACTCAAAAATATTCCGGGACAAGCTCGCTTTTATTTTCTAACACTAACCCTTAAATCATACCCCAAGCTTGTCCTTTCTTTATGCTAACCAGTCTCCTAGAATTTATTTCAGCCCCCCTCCAATAAAAATCCAATTTTTAAACTTGTTAACATATTAATAAGATGTGTTTTTATGTGATTCAAGATATGATCATCAGCAAAATCAGTCACCAATATTATAGCATGGGAGTACTGCTATGAGTCTGCAAAGCACCAACTGCAGTCTCAGAAAATATCAAGATAGTCAGTATATTTGACTTATAAGATTAAAGGAGCCAATTAAAAAAAAAATTGAATATATGGCCATTCTGATACATTGAATTGCATCCAACCTTGTATTGACTTGCTGTTTCTCTAGTTTAAACATATAGTATAATGTTTTTTAATTACCCCAATGTAAGACCTGCTAATACAAAAGTTTGTACAGACATGGCAGGCAGTGTAATTTGTTATTGTATCAGAGTCATACCCAAGTTATTTGAAGACAATGGCCAAAAAAATCAAAAGGTACAATTTCTAGGCACACAGATCAGTTTCTGGAGGGATTAGTGACCACAAGACATGATTTTATAAAAACAGTTCATTCAAGACACAAATTTAAAAAATCTTAAAATATCTTGTTCCCTGATTTTCTAAATCTAATGTACATTGCAGAGGTAAAAGACTGAGCAATGCAGTTTGTATCGTAACCATTACATTACTGATACAAAGCAAAAAAGTCAATAGATTGCTTGGGAATGAACTTCATTGTTCTTATCTGGACATAGGTGCCTTGATGGGGGAGATGGGAATGCTCTGGGAATAACAGCCATGAAACACAGAGCTCATCAGCAGCTGAGGAACAGCCTCAATTGGAAATATCCGTATTAGGCAATATGCAAATGCCTTTGATGGTGTTGTAAATTCTGTGGAGGTGACAGCAAACAACATCTCATTGGCAATAATTAAAGTGTGAAAGCTAAAAAAAAGAGGGAGGGGGAGGGCCATGTGGATGGTTGGGGCAGTGATGAGTGGTGCACAGAAAGGAGATAACCATCGACTGAACTGACTTGGCCTCAGTCAATCGCAAAACAAGCACCATCCTCCCACTCTTAGGAGCCATGCTGTGCCCCACCCCCCTTCCGACTATTGTCAATATCTGTCACTCCTTTACCACGTGTCTATTGCTGCATTAGTATACTCTCGCCACAGAAAATTCAGCCACCATCACACACTGACCTTCCCACTTGTGACTGTCCTCCCACCTGGCTTCAACACTTTCATTCATTATCAAGACCTAAAAAAACACAGGCAGATATTGCAATGAAAATGTTACAGGCATTCAGCTGCTAAAAAGGACAAAGAAATAAATATGCTATATATAAAGAATAAATTAATAGCATTTTGGGGCACTGTGTGTGGATGTCTGTGTGTGTGTGCAGGTGATTGCACGAGTGGTTTCAGCAAGAAAAACCCAGCTTACCTAACATACACAGTGTGCCTGTGTATTTTCAAAATGTCACAAAACCTGATTTATATTCTGTCATATGAGTGCATTATTTTAGTTTGACAATCTTAATCATTCACTCTTCCCATATATTCCCTACCTTACCCATTTTTTTCCCTCCTCAGGCTGACATGGATTATTGAAAAAAATAAAATAAGTGGTAGACGGGACCCCCTGAGCGGTCTCAAAATGTCAGCTTTGTACTTACAGCTTGGTGCTGCTGGACAGGGTCAAGGGCTTCAATTATTTGTGTATGTACAGCCTGACTCTACATGAAAGGTTATGTCACCCACTGGCTGTTTACTCCTGAACACATTGCACTGCTTCACCTAAACTGCACTGAAAACCGATGTAAGCAAATAGAGATGAAAGGCGGAGAAAAGCTTATTATACCAAATAAAGGAGATAAATGGCCTTACTTAAAGGTAAGGTGAACATAATTTCTCATATTTTGGTTAAGCCATTGAAGACAGAAGGACTTTATTCTACATTAGAGTTTTTTGCAGTATTACTTCTTTCCTTTTCAGAAATACTTCCTTTATGTGTTCACTAAACACCTAGCTAAACACAAGAGACTGGACAAAGAAATGTGTGACAACACCCTTTATTCCATCCTGAGTTCAAAATGATGACTTTGAAGCAAACCGACATTAATAACAGGCAGTGGTCCTTTCTGTATGTCACAGTCTCTTTTTCTTGCTCACAGAATACATGTGAGATATATATATATATATACATATACACACACCTGCCCACCTGCCAGTCCACTGAGTTATGGCTGTCGTTAAAGGGGAACTGCGGTATTTTCAACATTAAGCCTCTCTTCTGAGTCGTCTGCAATGTTTTAGAACCCCCTTCACCGCTTTTTTGATGTTTACTGCTGTCTCCGGTATTTGCCTAATTTTGATTCTTCTCAACCTGCTTCAGAATGGCAAGTCATGCGCATGTCTAGAAAGGTCCGCAAAAGCACAATAAACGTCCGTTTTCAAAATAATCAACTCACCGGAGTGGTTACTGGTGTGCACTGATAATCCATATCAAATTTCGTTGCGAAAAGTTGCTTCTGTTGTGTTTTATTTGACATTTTGTACTGGATGTTCGTTGATATTACTCCGCCACCGCTAAGAAAATAGTGCGAGCATGAACGAGCTGCCAAATAAAACACGACACGACAGTTTCTTTTGTAAAAATTGGCTTTGTTCTTAGACATTATGAATGAAATAAGTCTCAGTACTTTTCCATTATGACCTAAAGTGATCCAGGAGTAGAAAGACAAAACAATTAGGAAAGCCTGGGAAAGCAAGGGCAGATTCACACACACGCACATTGTTTTGGGCTGATCCAGAGAATATGACGAAGCATGTTGAACCTACTCATGTCCAATCATACTCGGTCGAGTGTGAGTCCAACCTGTGAGGCTATAAATACAAATGATACCCGGAAATCGAGGCGCAGTCTGACAGACTTCCTGCGGGAACTCTTTCCCACTGAGCCCAGCGCTGATATGCTTTGACGTGTGACTACAAATAAAGACTTCATTTTCACTTGAATTACTCCGGTCCGTTCTTGAGCTTCCAACTAAAAGAACCGAATCTAACACTTTGTTATTGTTTTTTTCCGATTTCTGAACACATTGAAACACTTTTTTTTCCATTGCCTTCCTGTGAGAAAACAGTCTGTAATTGAATTAACTACTTAATCAAAAAAGAAAAAAAAAAAAAAAAAAAAAAAAATCACCTGGCTCACAGTCATGATGCTGTGCCTCCCTCAACATTAGAATATAGATGGGTCAGAGTTATATGGATCAGTCAAATGGACAAATTTAGGACTAATTAGCCACTGATCTGGCCAATGATAAACCGGTGTTTGTAAGTAAGTATGTAAGTATGTTTCCTGTCCAGCAAACTGTCAGAATGGTGGATGGCAGGACACGGATGCGGACTCCAGAGGTGATAAAGCAAACTTAGTTTATTTTCAAAACACAGGGATGAACAAAAAGCACAGCTGAGCCGGATATCAGAACTAAACTGTGGAAAATAAAACATGAGTACAACTGTGACAAGAAAACGAAACAAAAGACTTGACGTGACATGGAAAACACTTATCTTTAGGGCGTAGCGTGGCATGGCAAGGGAATGGTGAGATCGGGGAAAGAAATCAAACTGAGGGGGGAGCATGGAAACTAAATAGTGAACTGAGAGTGATTGGTGACTGTGTGCAGCGGAGGACAATGAAAAACAGGTGACGTGAGTGACAACTAATGACCTGGCATGGGAAGTGAGGGGAAAAACAATTGCAAAACATGAACTCAAAAACCAAGACATAAACCTAAAACACAAAACTAAAAAGATGGGGAAACCCCTTGGACGTGACACAAACCACTGCGTCAGACAATGCCTTAGCAGGGTATTAGAATGTTGTCACCTAGTATGCCAAGATTAGTATCCCACTGGAACAACAAGTGGCACAATGATGTTGGAAAATTCCAGGATTGGTAGCCTTTGAAGATAGGACTTTCAAGTCAGCAAACAAATATGTGGTCAAACAATGCATTGTACCTATAGTACAACATCTGTGTTAAACGATGCAGAGCGAGCTGACATTCAGATTTAATTACTTCAGTGTCATTTCCTCCTCTAGAAAAACAACTAAATGACATTTAATGAAAATTGAATTAAATGAAAAAAAACTTTATCGTTCCCAATGGGAAATTATATAAGGGAATGGATGGAGAACTACTAGTTAATCAGAACAAGACAATTATGCAGTATGAAGGTAAAAGATTTCACTTTCCTGATATTAGATAATACTGAAGAAGCCTCTTACTGAACACACTGTTGGATCCCCATGTCATGTAGTGTTGTCCATGGGCTCCAGGACAGTCCCCAGCACAGAACCTTTCTTCCTCATCAGATTGTTCAATTTCTTCGAGTCAGTTTTTCTGATTCTGCTGCCCCAAGAAATGGCAGCAAAGCAGACTGCACTCACCACCACATACTTATAAAAGACAACATCTTGCAGGAAACACTGAAGGTTGTCCAAGAAATAGAATTTTTCCTGTCCCTTCTTATAGACAGCCTCAGTGTTGCATCTCCAGTCCAGTCTGTTGTCCAGATGAACGCCCATGTAGTCCTCCAACACCTCCTCGTGTTTGTCTTTTTCCTGGTCTTCCTAAAATTCACAATCAATTCAACATCATGGTTTCGATTAAAAATGATGTGACTGCTCCCACACAGTGTTCTCATCCTCTAATCCTCCATCATTGACACACCCCACGACTGATATTTCCAGATAACAGGACTCGCAGTTGTATTGGAAGTTTTCATATAGAGTGAAAAGAAACAAAGAGAGCAAAGTACTGTCGCGTTAGGTTCTTTATAACTCATAAAGACTGACGAGAGACCGGGTTTAGCGTCACTTCACTTTACTGGCATAGTATCCAACTGCCCATCAACCACAGGTGCATCATTATGTAGAATACAGGGGTTCAGGCCCAAACAGCTCCCTCTAGCGTCTTGGCATATGTTCGCACATAGATCACAACACAAGTACCCTTTAGTATTTCAGCAGAGTATCTAATGTTGGTGTAGTTGGTTGGGGAACTTATCATAAAGATTGCTCATGCTTTCGCAAGAAATGCTATAGCTTCCACTGGTATCAAACTGGGCTATAGGGGTAGACTCTCAGCACTGATGGGTCAGAGCATTCTCAAGGGGCCTCTTCTGATAAAGTTGTTTTATATTCTGAACATAGTCAGCTCATAAAATAGCTGACATACTATATAATCCAGTGGTGAAAGAGGAAAATTTGCAGTAGTCTTCGTGAAATGTTGCAGCAAGCTGGAAAGAGTGAGACTTTGGTTGTTTGTGTGAGTGTGAGTGAATGCAGCTCAAGATATGGCTCCATGCAACTTCGAGTATATTCATAATAATCAGCAGATGACATGATAAAGACACAGTCAGGGAACACTACCTGAGGGAACTTCATCTTCATCTACTGAAACCTGTTAGTACAGATTAAGTTACTAAACAACCAAACAAAAATAGAAATAAATATGACAAAACATAATCCAAGCATAACATATTATCACTTTATGATAATTATAACCCTTTTGTAGAAGTACAATTTCTCCGTAAAGATACAATTAATCATGTCAAAATGTGATTAAATGAGCATCTTGCCATGAGATTTCAAACTTTAACACACTGTCGGACAGTACAAGAAATCTTTTTTGATTTCCTTAGTTTAACATTTTATAGTACAGAGTCAGCACAAAAGCACGCTCCATCCTTGACTGTTAAAATGGGAATATAGCAGCTAATTCTAATAAGGTTAAGTCTAAATATCACACTTTAAATTGTTATTGATCCAAGTTTTATTATGTGCTCCCCAAATGTAATGTAACCAGAGCATGTGAACGGAGAGGAGCGCAGCGCAATTCCCGCTCCGGAGGATGTTCGCTCATTCGCTCCCCGCTCAAAGTTGCGCCAGGACGCTCCGCTCAAACCTCGCTCCGCGCTCACCTTAATTTTCCTGCTGCTCAGGCGAAATCGCTCCACGCTTGCTCAAATTTTCAGGAGAAGGAATTTTCTGACATTTTTACTTCATGTAATTATGACAGGGCCCTGGGACACACGGCGTTTGATTTAATGATGTGACCGGTGTATTGTCTTATCTAACTGGCTGTTAAATTATCGCCACTCTGACGTGCAAAAAATAATGTTTAGAAAATGTTGGGCGCCAGGTAGAAAACTACCACGTCAGGACGAAGCCCACCAGATTACTCAGCTTAAATATGCATCACACGACACAGCAAAGAGAGACCCCAGGCTGGGCTAGGCAGGAGGAGGGAGAGGCGTGCGTGTGTGTGCGTGTGTGTGTGTGTGTGTGTGTGTGTGGCCGCGAGAGCATCAGCAGAAACGGAAGCAAAGCAGAGGAAACGAGGGTCACGGTTAGAACTAGCACCTGAGCAGTCAGCTTAATTCAGACAATCAGAAAGGGGAATATGTCTTCACGGTACCTGACCTGTTCCGAGCGTTCCCGTGTCCCAAAACTCCAGACGAAATACACAATCCACGCTCGATAGCGTTTGTAGGCCCTACAGTTCGGGTGTTTCCCTGTTTATTATCCGCACTCTCTCTGCAACTACACTGGAAAAAGTTTTGCCTAGCTCAAATTAAAAAATTTGATGTCCATTTTCTGCATCTAAAACATTTGACTTCACAGAATGTAAATAAAGTCGTTTGGTACAACATGATTATTTAATTTTGATTCAAACCACATTACTTCATTTGACCCAATCTTAATTCTTCACCTTTATCCAAGTTAAATTATTTATATTTCAGTTTTGGAACCAAACTAATATATGTGACCCCATGAGCCTGTGCAACCAAGTGCTGCTGAGGTTGTCTACCTCTTAAATAGAAGCCAGTGGCAACTACTGTACATGCACACACTAACAAATATACACTACTGTGCAGTTTTGAGTTCACCACTGAGTTTACGAATCTTGGAAGTCATCTTGTTGGAACCAAGCTCCATCAGGATCTTCTGAAGGGCCTCAAAGTAGAACCTGAAGCCCTGTGGATATTCCATGTTAAGAACATAGCAAAGTCCAAAGAGCATTACCACTCCTGCTGCAACAGAAGGCAACTCATTGAGGACTTCCACACCATCAATGATAATCCTGACGTCTTGGGGCTGTTGTAGAAGGCTTGAATTCTCTCTGAAGACGAAGACTGCCATGGTGGACCTCTCCAGCTCCTGCTCGGCTTGATCTTTCTGGGAGACCTGAGGCAAAATATACGAAATATGCAACTGAACAACTGCAGTCTGGCACACCTCATTAATCGCCACATACAATGGCATAGGTGGTCTCCCATGATTAATAAAGTTGAATCATCATTGTGACAGAATATATCTGGACATACCATGTATTCTTTTATTAGGTCCTCAACACGTTCTCCCAGGTAGATGATGAGAGCTTTGAGGATACACTCCCTTCTGACATCGGCATCAGCACCCTTCAGGGACAATCAAAACGGTTACTATGCAATGTGTAGGCTAGTCTAGCTACTCAATTCCCAGCTCTACCATAAACAGTGCGTCAATATTGAATCCATGGCAGACTAATTGAAAGCATAGTGAAAATGTAAAGCCATTCCAGTACATCTGCCAGAGGCCACTGGTAGTCAGTCCCTCTTTAAATATGAAGACCGACTGGATGGCTCCTGTTTGAATTCCTATACTCTCAAAGTAACTTTGGTGCAAAACACTGAAATGTGCATCTGGAAATTCAAACTAATACATTAATTCTTTTCCACAAATGCTACATGACAGTGACCCCTTAAATTCTTAGTGACAGGTGCACAAATCACTTTCTATGAGCTACAAATTAATGGACTCATAGGGCCACATTTTTTTTATTTTTAAAATGGTTGATAGTGAATATGGTGCAAAACAACGTGGCACACAACAAAAATGTCATGTACATCAATTGCACTTCAGCAAACCAATACATGACAGTTGCACATCCTCTTCATGTAGAAGGATTAAAGGCTGTCGTTAGTGGTTAATTATATACTGCATATTATACCTGATCAAGAAACTCCAAGATCGTGGCAGTTTTTGCTTTAGTGGTCCCTCCTTTCTTTCTGAAGATCTTCAGTAGCTGTTGGGAGTGCTTATCCAGGTGCGCCATGAATCTGGTCAGGAGGGGAACTGCACTAACCCGCAAAAACTCTGCATCAACCTGTCCATGAGAAAAATTAATGTGAAATAAAATTTAAAAAAAACAAACATTTTCTCATCTATGGGCTTAAGTATACAAAAAGTTGTAAAAAGTGTACCTCTTCCATCTGAAATAAAGCTGGCCACCTTTCCATGAGGCTCTCGATGGTTGGCTTCTGATCCACAATCTCTTGCCTCCTGAACTGAAAAGTCCTGGCCATCTTCTCCCGTATGGTTCTCTCATTATTTCTTATCTTTATTTCGGTCAGAAGAGATGTTCTTTCTTGCTCAAGGTTTTCTGGACTGTCACCACTGGGCTGAGGATAGTAATTGGTCTCACCTCTTCTTGCCTTTTTGACATTCTTTGCTGGGAAGGTATCAGGATCTTCTCGTGACTTGGATTTCAGTGTGTTCACCATGAGCTCAGACGAAAGTCCATGTGACCTCAGCTGAGTGCGGTAGTTGCACATCTTACTCTTGAGCTTCAGTTTCCATCCATAACTCTCATTGAAGGAGTCTGGCTGTCTCAGGCAGGGATGTTTCCTGGTCAGAGCCTCTGCAACATCACTTAGGTCTGCATCAGTGGGGTACGCCTTGTAGGAAAAAATCTTCTCTGCCAATCTTTCCAGTATGTCGGACAGCATTTTTGATGAAGGCGTCAGTCTGGTTTGGTCCTGTGCATATTCTGAATTCCCTCTCTGAAGTTGACCTTCTGTTTCGAGGGAGAAGGGTGGGATGATGAACTCCTTTGGCCACGGCTCTTTTCTCAGTCCCTCACTGTCAGAGGAGCTGCGGCTGAGTATGACCGTGTCATCTGTATCAGTGTTTCCTGAGACGAGGCTTGTGTCTAAGTCACTCAAATCAGATGAGACACTTTCAATGAAACTCAGAACAATATCAGGAGCAGCTTGTATGATCTTGATTGTAGTAAGATCTTTGATCAGGGAGGTTGAGCTCAAGTTAACAAATGTTCCACCAAAGTCATCATCCTTGTATTGCAGCCTGATGTCTCCATGCAGTTTGCATACGTTTTTGACCTCTTCAATGAGCTCCTCAACTGTGTCCGGCACCCTTGATAATTCCATCCTCTCTGCGCTTTCTTCACTCAACAAGATGAGGAGTCTGATGGGAGTGGCCATATTGCGAAGTTGGATCTCAAGTCGTGTTGATGTAGCTGCCCTGACAGTCAGTGAAGTTCAGGAAGCTGGAGTCAAAACCTGGATGGCAGGAGAATAAAAGGAGAGATAGAGGGAGAGAGAAATTATTAATTCACATTCACAACCACCTTGTGTCAACATAGAGATGAGATTTCAGCTTAGAGTTGTAATAAGTAAGGTGTATCAGTGCCCCTTTAAGTTAGTGTAATATTACATTGCGTCAGTGCCCCTTTTATACCATCGGTACAAGTGTCCTTGTCTGTTAGTCCATTGTCACAGTATGACAGCCCCTCTAGGTTAGTCCACAGTCACACAGTTTATCAATGCCCCATTAGAGGTAGATCATGTAATTCTTTTAGAAGTTAATTTCCTGAATTCATGCTGCTCATTCAGAAATGTTACCTTTTTCACAAATACCATGACATTCTAAGTATTCATTTTGAATTTCCAGTAGACATTTTTTGTCAACTAGTAAATATAAGGTTATTACTAAGTAAATATTCTGGAAAAGATCCCATTTAGAAATGTGCAGCACAGTTGCAATACCTACTCTGCCCACCATGCATACTCTACCTTTAAGTTAGTACAGTGTCAGTTTAGTGCAGATTTTAAAACATGATTAGTAGAATGAATTATATGCAAATAGAATGATTTGATGAATATGCAGACCTTAAATAAAGTTTAAAAAAGGGAAAAAATAAAATGCTGACCTTAAACTTGAATATATCTCTTCAGGGTAATGAAACGCACTCCTCCCACAGTGTAAGCTACCAGGGGATATGGATCAGTCAGTTCATCTGATGCCACAAGTATTATGTCTTTGATAGGGCTCACTTCAAGTTCAAAGGCCCTGAAGTGTTCCCAGTGCCACACGCTCAGCTTCTTAACAATGAAAAAAAGTCTGTCCTTCAGAATTAACATGTGGATGATCTCAGTGAATTCAGGAATCCCCTCCAAAGACCCATGTGCAAGTATCATCCCATTTCTGTAGTTGAATCCATTGAAAGTAACATTTTTTGCCAGGCACACATTGTCCATAGTTGGGTGTCTGAGCCGTATAGCTTGTGCAATATCTTCTTTTAGCACATCAACAGAAAGAGTTGAGACAGTTGACACTTCCAGAAGAGGTTTTTGAGGGTACATAAATATCTGCTGTGCCATGTGAAATTGGTGTCTCTCCGCCAAAGACAACAAAACATTCTTGAAAGATCTTGTATAACGAACAACTCTTTTAAAAAAAACTGTGCTTGGCTTCATATCTTAAAGTCCAAAGACAGACTAATGGTCCAAATTTACGAATTAGCTGAGGATAATGTTCCAAGAGGTGATGCTTAGGCAGCAGATTGTAGTCTGGGAAAACCTCTTGAAGTCGCACTCTGTGCTCTGATATCTTGAAATTCAAATACGCAATTGATTCCTCTGTATGGACAGGTGAGACAATAAGCTCCACTAGATCTTTTAAATCAGTCAGTATTTTCCATGCCGGTTCATCCACAGGTACCTTTTGGCCGACAAGGAAGGGGAAAAACCTTAAGAGACTCCAGTTTTCATGAGAGTTGCCTCCTATTGTCTTTCGAGATGCAAAGCTCAATGGCACTGGATGGGGACAATTAACTTTGTCAGTCCACTTAAAGGGGAAAGCTAGTATAGACTCGTTTAAATATGCAAGAGTAAAGTACTTCTTGGACGTGAAAACAGAGAGACATAGCGCAATCTCTGCAGGTACGATTCCTTCAAATAAATCATGGACAAGATCTGGGGGGAAACCCGTGGTAACTTTGAAATGACTGAGTTTCTCAGAGAGGACACATCTCCTCTTGACACCACAGAAATTACTTAGAGAATCTTGTTCAAGGATTTTGAGGTGTTCTGAGTGAATCTGTTCTGTTCTTAATGTAAATGCTCCACTATCGACATTTTTAGTTAGAATTTCTGATCTAGATGCTGTACAAAATCGGCACATGTGACCACTTGAAAAGCTCTCAACAAACCCAGCGATACCGTGTGCTCCAAGGTTATCGGCTATTACACACTGGATCGTTCCCCTAACACATTTCCCTAACTTCTGCAAAAAGACACCGTGCTCTTCCAATGAAATTAAATCCCTTATGAGTGGCTCGAGTACTGTTTCATAGCCATACACTTTCAAATCATCACTTTTGACTAGAAGAGCCAAGTTAATTGATGACAGTGAAGACTGACAACCAGGGATCAGATTGCCTAAAGTCCAATAGAAGGCACAAATTTTATGTATTCTTCGTGACGTTCCAATAGGATTCGAGATTTCAAACTCATCTACATAAAGATTTAGTGAAATAGCACAGTCTGCAGACAGAAGTGTGTTGTTTCTGAAAAATTCACCATCAAAAGGACAACTATATACCGTTTTATCACTCTCTGGTGACTGATATCTCTCTGTCAAATTCACAGTTTTTGCCAAAATTGCATCTGAATTTAGAATCTGCTGCAATGTTTTCAGCACAGATACATATTGTAATGATTTTTTGCTTCTTTTATCAAGAATATATTCCAAGGGAGACACTACGCAGAATTCTCTTTTATAATATGACTTGCGCTTCCAACTAGTAGAAAATGGCCCTTGTTTCCCTATTGCTTTACAAATTGGGTGTGAAGAACAAAGAACAGTGGCTAACTGTTGAACAACAGATGCTTCCACATGACAATTATTATCTTCCAAATGCTGGTTAATTGCTGCTATACTATCCGGCACAGAGACAGCTCCAATGAGATGTTCTAGCTCCTCAAGCAATTCATTTACAGCTGTACTCGAGACTAAATATGTATGTTCTAATTTAAGTAAAAGTGAAGCTAATTTCAGTTCAACTTCCTTTTCAAAATCTCTTGATTCTTCAGTGGTTGGCTCTATTTCTTCATTCAAGTCAGAGTCAGACGGATTGGAAATGAGTGATGTGACAACTATTCCACTTTTAAAGTCATTAATGGTGCATGACTGATGTTTTCTCCTTGTATGGCTCCAGAAACTGCTGTAGATGTTGGTTTTGTATGAGCAACCATAAAACATACATGGGACTACTTCATATTTTCTCAAATGTTTATAGATATGTAGGAAAAAAACGTGCTCAGTAGAAAGCTGATCGTTTCCACAAATGTAACACTTGAAAGAAGAGTGTCTTAGTTGGGAGTCCAGAGAAGGATGATTTCTAGAGAGATGTTTCTGAAGACCATTCCATGTCTTGGATGAACAGGGACATTGTGCGTGGATGCATGGATAGGGACGCCGCCTACCGTGAAACCGATGGTCAATTCTCAAGTGTTTCAGTATCTCCGATCTTCTTGAAAAATGCAGGCTGCAGTCTTTGCATTTCCACATCCAAACTGAAAAAAAGGAAAGACCAGTAAATATTTAGGGAATGCAATGAACAGAAATCTTAAATAAGTTTAGTTTAGTTTTAATGACAGTCTGGTAATCTATATACCTAAATACAATGTTGAGTCTAGCTGTAGTAAAGAACATTGAGCTGTATGTTTTGTATGAACTAAGATATACAAAGAAATTCATTCATCATCATCATTATTACTAATACGCTCTTGCAGTCATTTGAGCCACCACAGCTAATGTAAAAATGACTGCAGGCAAATGCAACACTGTCCCCCCCCCCCCCCCCCATTAGAGATTTGCTTTAATATAGTAATCTTGGTTGAAGTGGGCATGTTCACTTTTTGAAGCACTCTGCCTGCCACGCTGATCTTGCAGGCCACTTCGACTGAATTAAATAATAATAATAATGATAATTTTCGCCCCTGAAAATAGCCCACCCACAATGAAGGTTGTTTGGCTTATTCTGTTGAGTAAACGAATCCTTCTGCCTGCCTTCTCTGCAACAAAGCCACAGGCCCACAGCCATTGTTCTGCGCCAAGAACAGGGGCACACTTCCTGCAACGCATGCATTGTCCCTCTCTCCCGCTCGCTGCTCAATCGTCTGTGCGCATTCTATGACGCGTGCATGCCAGAGAGTAAGATCACACCTCATGACGGTCATGAGGTATGATCTTACTCTCTGGCATGCACGGTCTTGCTAATGAATATATCACACATCCAAGTATGCGAAGTGAATAAGCCGGTTAATCATGAGAGGGGGGAAACGTCGTATGCGAAAATTTAGAGTGGGCGAGTTCACTGGAATCGAGAGAAAGATAGATGGAGCTCAAAACGGGGGATACATATGACTGCAGCTACAAACCAGCGAACACTCGGAAACATGCGCGTCGAGAGACCTGGTCATTCGGGGCTTCAGCCCCGAATCTCCGGGCTTCAGCCCCGAATCTCTCTGGACTGACATAAAGAAAAATATGTATAATAAGAAGAAGAAGGAAGAAGAAGAAAAAGAAGGAGAGCTCCGTCACGGGACCACACTTTGAGCGGCGATAGACTACCGCGGCGCTGCTGTCATCATGCAACTTTGTAACCAGCTCAGACCGCAGGATTCTGAGGCGCGGTGAGGAGCGGTGAGGCGGGGCGGTGATGCGGTAGCCGCCGCGCGAGTGAAAATATGCAATTTGCGCGAGTTAAAAAAATCCAACTTTGGCGAAATATTCGCGCCAGACAGCCTATCAGCATTGAGATTCTGGACGACAGTGACGTGGAGACAGATGGACAGGCGCTGTCTGTGACATGCAGATGGGACTGCACATGGAAATTAGCTTCTAAGCTACAATCTGGTGCAGGTCATCTCTTTACTTTGTAATGAATGTACTTTGCACATGGTCCCTGACAAAATAAAATAAAAAAAATTAAATCACCGCCTTCTCCAGGAGTTCCGTCTGGATGATGGCCGCCTCCAGCGGCACCCCAGGCCCACCAGGACCCAGCCCGACGACCCGCTCGGGAGGACCGGCGCCGCGATCTCTCGGCAGGACACCAACCACAGGCGCCCCGCAGCTGAAACGGAGCCGCGGCCCAGCTGCGGAGCGCCTGCAGCCGGCGTCCCGCCGAGAGATCACGGCACTGATCCTCCCGAGCAGGCCACCAAACTGGGTCCCGGCGAGCCCGAAACACCGCTGGAAGCGGCCGCCATGGGAGGATCGGTGCCATGATCTCTCGGCAGGACACCGGCTGCAGGCGCTCCGCAGCTGGGCCGCGGCTCCGTTTCAGCTGCGGGGCGCCTGTGGCATGGTGTCCTGCCGAGAGATTGCGGCGCCGGTCCTCCCGAGCGGGTCGTCGGGCTGGGTCCTGGTGGGCCTGGGGTGCCGCTGGAGGCGGCCGTCATCCAGACGGAACTCATGGAGGACCGGCGCCGCGATCTCTCGGCCCAGCTGCGGAGCGCCTGCAGCCGGCGTCCCGCCGAGAGATCGCGGCGCCGGTCCTCCTGTGGCGGCCGCTTCCAGCGGTGTTTCGGGCTCGCCGGGACCCAGTTTGGTGGCCTGCTCGGGAGGATCGGTGCCGTGATCTCTCGGCGGGACGCCGGCTGCAGGCGCCGGTCCTCCCAAGCGGGTCGTCGGGCTGGGTTCTGGTGGGCCTGGGGTGCCGCTGGAGGCGGCCGTCATCCAGACGCAACTCCTGGAGAAGGCGATGAAATTATCCGAGCTGAATGCACCACCGGATGATGTCACTGACCCAGACACGACGGCGTGTGCGTTTCAGACGAATCTCGGACTGCCACAGCAGGTACAAGGACGCGATCAGCCATGGATAGCCCCTTGAGCTATTCACTCGTTTTTTACTCGCGCGAAAGAGGCGATGGAATTTAATTTACACCTGCGGCAACAATCGCGCGATGAAGGCGGTGCGAATATTCGCATCGCGTTTGGTGTGAACGCACCGGCTAAAAGACACAATGTCAGGATTTGGATATATGGATCTCGGCATTTTATCAAAACATGAATGCCAACATTCACAGCTCGGCATTCAACATGTTAAGCAGCTGGTCATGAACTGTGTTAAATTTTCATTTTAACACCCCCTTTTTTTAAAAAAAATCCCGGGGGAAAAACCCCCTGACCCCCGTTAAAAATTATTTTCATGTCTGGGCTACAGCCCCGAATGTTTGCTCAAGCTACAGACGCCCCTGCTCGGAAACATCACCTACCATACCATACAAATATAATGCCACAAAGCAACCTTAATTTGCAATGGGCCTCGCTGCCATAAAACAAACCGGGACTTAACAAACATAGTGTTACATGGATAAACGCACAGAATAAACTAATTGGTAATATGGCTTAACACGTGTTAAGCTAGTCAAGTTCACGGTGTAGCCTTAGCTAACCGTGGTGAAAGGGATTGGTAACCATGCGTATAATGCCTACCTTGATTAATTCCAGCTACACCCGAACAATGTACACGGTTATATTTCGCATGAAATACGTCTAAATTCAGAAATTACACCACATTTAACACGGAGAAAAACGAGAGCCTTTACTGGGATACCCCAATTTAGCCGAGACCTTCAGCTTGCTAGCCAGGTGACATTAACTCAGTCTTTTGCATTAATAAACTTGTAGGCTTGTTAAGACACGTTTACATCAGCTTAGGTTAGTACTCACCGCAGGTTTATCCTTTGATGAAATTGTTGAAATGCAACGTTACTTAATGACGTTAATCCTTCTTTCTTCTTTCTCTCCTTCTTCTTTATCAAGCACTTCTCCCGAACTTCCCGCCGTGCTCCTGTAGGCAAGCTTCAGTGCGCATGCGCAATTCACGTTTGACTCAAATAGAAAATATTACATTCTTATCTCTTTCCTTACAGTTTGCTTTTAGAGGAACCAAAACATTTACTTTATTTCCTTCAGAAGTGTAATTAATTCAGTCTGAATCAAAATTGACAGCTCAGAATGCAAAAAGATAAAGTTTCACAACCAAGTCAATAATTTTACAATGTATTCAATGGTATTTATTAGCTTGAATGAACAGCTCCGTGCAAAACTTTTTCCAGTGTATATGCTAGCTCCGCCACACATAGAACACACCGTTGCACCCTCGACTTGAATTGCTCACTTCCACATTTACTACGGGTGACAAGGCCCGCGTGGCTGCTTGTCCCCAGCTGTGAACGTAACATCTCGCTCCATTCATGTTGCCCCGCGTTTCCTATTTAATTATTAATTTATTACACTAGACTACATTAAATCAAAAATGTTATTTTACAAATTTTATAATCCGACATTTTTAATTGACGTTGTGAGCGCATCGGAGCGAACTGGAGCGGAGCGAAATCCTCGCTCCGGCTCTCACCATATTTCACCGCTCCGCTCCACCGTCCGCTCCATTCACATGCTCTGAATGTAATATAGATTTTAATCATATTCTTTTAAAATTCCTGTACCCTCGGGCAGCACAGTCTAACTGGCCTGTAAAGTAAACCAAAAGTAAAAAGGAATTTCTAAGTTTATGAAATTTCCAGCTTAAGTACACATGACAAGAGGATGATGTGAAGAAAAATGGAAATCGAGAAGAGAGTCGGAGACAGAGCGAGACGGAGAAGAACAAAAACATAGAGGGTGAAGAAGATGGCTTAAGAAAGAGATCACATCACATCACCCCAGTTCTCAAGTCTTTACATTGGCTCCCGGTCAGATACAGAATAGATTTTAAAGTTCTGCTACTCGTCTACAAATCATGGAATGGTTTAGGTCCAGAATACATGAATGACATGCTAAGCAGAGTATAAACCCAGCAGAGCTCTGAGATCTACTAACTCAGGTCAGATAGTGGAGCCCAGAGTTCAAACTAGACACGGTGAAGCAGCTTTTAGCTGTTATGCTGCTCACAACTGGAACAAACTACCAGCAGAACTGAAATCAGCCCCAACTGTAAGCACTTTTAAATCCAGGTTAAAAACATTTCTCTTTCAGTGTGCTTATGGTTGAGTTTATATCTTTCTTTTTCCCCTCTTCTTTGATTGCTTTTAACTGTGTTTTTAATTTT
This sequence comes from Odontesthes bonariensis, assembly GCF_027942865.1. NCBI lineage: Eukaryota > Metazoa > Chordata > Actinopteri > Atheriniformes > Atherinopsidae > Odontesthes > Odontesthes bonariensis. The sequence goes on from NC_134506.1 coordinate 8,374,532, forward strand.
TATTCTATTTTTTTTTCACTTTAAATTGCTGCTTTATGCTGTTCTTTTAAATGCCTTGTCTTTATGTAAAGCACATTGAGTTGCCTGTGGTATGAAATGTGCTATATAAATAAAGAAAAATAAAAAATAAAGATTCCTTAAGAAGGCTACACACTGCAATTTCAGTTATCTTATACAATCATTACAAATTACATAGTGCAACATGGGTCTAATAAACTTAGACACAATATCTATAATCATGTGTTTAGACAAAAATGAGCAAAAATGACAACTACTGAATCGTAGGTTATGATGGAAATGATCAAACTATACTCTACAATGTAAGTAACACCATCATAATGCACTCATGGTAAACAATACAACATAACAAGATGAATATGGATTTAGCACTTGTTCTCATTATCTGTGCTGAAAAAGAAATTAAAAGAAGAGGTGGTAGGGGAGATGGATATGGACCTGGTCATGGCAAGGGAAAAGAGGCCTACTTTTGATGCCAACATTAGCTTGAGGTAAATTGTATTTAGCATATAGGAACGTAACCCTAACATTAGTGTTAGCCTAGTCTATATGAACAGTCAAACAAATATCATACACTGATATTATACGCTCAGCAATCCATTTACAGAAAGATAATTTACTAATGTACTAAAACTTACTAATTCACTACTTGAATTGTTTACACTGATGATCCAAATGGATTCTGATACTCCTGCACATGGATGAATGTGTAGCTCCAGATATCATGAAACAAAACATCCAACTGAGACGGCTAATCAGTGCCAGAGTGAGACTCTCTATTACACTGAGATACTAAACTTTGCACACATATTGGGCCTCGTGCAAGAACCATTCGTACGCACAGATTTGTTCTTAAATTGCCCGTACGAGTGATTTAAGAGAATTTGCGCATTCACCAATCTTTTCGTATTTTACGTTTTCTTTCAGGTACGAACAGAATTTCGACTGTTATTCGAATCAAGTTTTCTTGACTAATGGATTGTATATTTAATTACTGTGAAGCAAACATAAATACATATATACATTATACTCCATAATTATGCTGACATTATTCTGTTTGACTTAAATTGTGCACTTATTGAAGGTTAATTTGACTCTGTATATAACAAGGTCAATGGGAAGTGTAACCAGCGGCTGACTTGTATACTTTTGGATGCCTTAGAGCGTCAGGCTCTTGGAAGAGACCCTGTAGACAGACGAATGGCTGACATCGCGATTAAGATTGCCAAGGACTGTGCTGCTGCAAGTATGCAGCTTGCTAGAGCCACGACTCCAGAGAAACACGCCGATCAAACCCAATTCTACCACACGTCCAGGTCCTCACCACCTTTGGATTTTTGGCCACTTGAACCTTTCAGAAGGGAGATTGGAGACAATTTTGGGCTTGGAGTATGCAAATTTACTATCCTTGTGCACTTGCACTTAAATACGCGCGGGTGGCATTCATCATTTACGCAGGTCGTTTACACACATTTTCCGAAGTTAAGAGCGTTTGTTGAATCTGACGTGGCGCGTTCGTACGAGACCTTTGTACGAAAAAAGTGAGAGAGATTTAGAATTAAAAATACGAAAATGTTCTTGCATGAGGCCCATTGATTCTACAGTTAATGTCCATGTTGACAGGTGAATCTTTCTCTTCACTGAGCTTCCAGTACTGTACTGGAACGAGTACTGATGGTGCCATTGTTTAAAAGATATATGAGAGTTCTAGAATGAAGGAAAAATTATTTTTAAACACCTAGAATACAACATTTTGCAGGATGATTATCATTGCACAACAACAAACCACAATAACATGCAAAGATTGATGCCAACAATCTAATCTTGTCTGTTTTTAGTGTTGACGCTGACAACAGAGGCTGAGTAGAGAGAATTGGCGAGCGGCTGTCATGAAACGTGGCAGTTTTCCTACTGTGGCTCATCAGAAGGAGTGCACGTAATCATCCCTCCTCCAAGCAACAGTGGGGACACCTTCAGAAACTCTTTTTCTATAATCCTGTTTGCTCTAGGAGATGCCAACTAATGCTTTCTTTGTGCACATATTGGTACCCTGGGTGATTGGCTGATGGGGGTGTTGTCACTGTGGTCACTGTGATCTGAACAATGCTGACCAGCTCAATCAGTGATCAGTGTCTACAATTACAGACTGTCAAGAGCTAGACATGCTGTCGAGAACAGCATTCTTGTTAGCAGATGGTGAGTATGCCATTGTTAAACACTATTCCCCTGAACCCAGATTGTTCTAGGCTTACATAACAAAACATTACTCATTTACAGATATCGTTCATACTTGTCCTGAAATAATTTTTAAAAAATGCCATCTTAAAGAGTTTTCCTTGCAAATTATCTGTTGTTATTTCTTGCCCCCTGGCCACAACTTCGACATCCCTGGTCTATATAGAAAAACATTTCAAGAAGAGTTTGTTAATAACACTGCAACAGTTGAACAAAGTTATTTTTAATCAGGAAGGAACCCAACAAACAAGATTCAGTTGCATGAACAAAGAAACAATATTTTGTTAAAAGTACTATACAATATACGTTTTATGTCCCCTTAGGAAAATTTGTCTTGAATTCAAATTCTTTGGACATAAATGCCTTCAGTTAGAATAGTAAATAAAAACACACACTTAAACACAAACGCACACAAAAATATGCATTGTTCCAAACATTCATAAAGTCCTTACTATCTCAAACCAATTTGTTTCAAAGCCCACAGAGGTGGGACAAAATCCTGCTTCACTAAAAATAAATTTTTTCGCCTTGTTAATATGTCCATATGATGCTTTCATGTGTTACAATATGCATCACAAACATATTCAGCAATGAAGACCATGCCTAAGGATCTCTGCTTTGAATCTGAGAAGCACCACCTTCCCTCTCAGAGAGGCAACATCAGATCATGACCTACCTAGACTAGTAGACTATTTGGAGCAACTTATAGGAGAATGTTGTTATAGCAAGTTGGTGCTTTTTCCTCTGGTTGCTGAAATGGCAGATGTGACTTGTCTGTTTGTGACTGCATGAAATGAGATTTCGTAAGCTTTAATGTCTTAATCAAAGAAGTTAAACTACAACAGAAGTGAATTGTTACCGTTTGTGTGGGATGTTGTGATGTTGAAGGACCCAAATGCAGACACAAATGATCTAAGGTAGAAGGAACGTGAACTACCCTGGACGACCAACTGTCGTTCTCGCCAAACATCGCATCAGTGACCCGTTCCTGCCGATTCCTCCCACTGCATGAAAAGAGGGATTTGTGGATGTATGTGGCCCCTTACATGTCCGCATACGTTAAGCCCCTGCATTTGCGGTGGTAAAAGTGAAAACTTGGCCCAAGTTGTCGCAAATTGACCTGGCAACTGCTCCCCCATGCCCCCCTCCCCTCCCCTACTTAGGAGAGCCTTTAATATGTAAATGCCAGTGATCAGGTCAGGAGCTGCCACAGTCATTTTCAAGTGGGGTTGGGTGAGTTGAGGTGGGGGGTGGGCAGGCCTGTTTCTACACATTCATCACCATCACCTCCAACTCCAGCCAACCTTGTTGCTGTGTTGTCTTGAAAAAGAAGAGGTGCACGCTGTCTGCTGGTGACAGGTGATGCATATCTGTTTTTTTTTCTCCCAAACACCTCTTTTGTAATACCGCTTTTTGTGGGCAAAATTCAAGGATTCAAGGATTCAAAGGTTTATTGTCATATGTTCAGTTAGAAACGTGTTTCCCTGAACAATGAAATTCTTTTCTTTGTTGCCCGCACTGGATGTCCAAATGTATAATAATAAAGATAAGATAAAGATAAAATAAGCATGCAACAGCAATATTCTAAAAGGTTTCTTAAATAAAATAGAAATATAGAAATAAAAATATAGAAATCTGGCCTGTATACATAATGTGCAGTAGTGCGCTCAGTGTTTTATTGTGTATGGCTTAATTCGGTGTCACAATATCGCCGAGGTATTTTCTTTGTCCTTGCAGAGTCCATTTTTGTGTCAAAACAGTGCAAATTGCCAGCTGTGGTCAGACAACATTAAATAGCAAAAGGACGGGAGGTTGTCTCGCGAGTATTCCATGTAATGACGTGTACGCATATGATTGGTGGAGCTTAACGGCTCGCATAAGCTCTCGTTCAATCACGTATGAGAAACATTGTGTCGTGCAGTGTAAACAAAAAGTTTAAGCAGATCTGGCGGCAACAAGGTAGACAGAAATCGCTGAGGTCCCGTGCTGTGAAAACTGCCCTGGTTTGCGGAATACAATGGCTGGAAGACGACTTGCTTTCAACTCCCCAGCAACTCTCTGCGGGTCTACAGGTTTGTGTGTTTTTTTCTACTTGCACATGACCATTTTATTGTTTCATTTTAGTCTTGTTGACACTGTACAGCACTTGGGACAGTTCTCGCTGATTTTAAATGTGCTGTATATTAAACTTACTTACTCACTTGCTTACAGGCAGATAAAATGAAAGTCCTGTTGAATGCTATGACCGGGATGTCTCGTATGGTGGCCAGCACTGTGGATACGGTCGTGGAGAGGGTTCTGGAGGGAATCGACCAGAGATTCGCTAGGTTGGAGGCAAGACGGCCGTCGAGAACGGACTGGAGTTACATTCCAGAGAAGTTGAAGAGCGCACCCCCAAGAGAAGGCGGATACAGAATCCGAAAATCGCGGTAAGAGTAGGTTATTGACTGTGGCTTTAGGCTAAACTCAACTTAATTGTGTCCATCAAGTGAAAACCAGTGTAAGTTGCTGTATTTAAAAAAATGTATTTCGTGTTTTCAATTTATAGGAAGCAGTTCGCCGCCTGCATAACTCACCGTGGCATTAAAATCCAGGTCAAGGGTAAGAATAAGTGAATGTTCTCCCAATATCTAGTTGAGTTGGACCCGATGTTACGTTACGTCAATGCAGTTTTTTTTTATTAACCATAGGCCTATTGTTTTTACAGGCTACTGTCACCTCACAATATGGATGTAACGAGTCGCTTGAAGGAGGCGGTGTCAAACAGTCCGAACTTCAGAGAGGTAGACGGGGACACTATCGAGGGTGAGCGGCGCTGACTTTTACCACGGCTGGCACTGACACTTTTAAGCACTGGTCATTTTATTCATTCCTCTTGTTTGTTTTTTTTAGCTGCGTGACGGACCTGTGAGCTGTGCTACAGGCGCGTCTTGAAGCCAACCCGAAATACTCACAGTCTCACCACAGAAGAGTGAAAGGGAGTAAGAACATATATGCTGTCAATATGACTTTTGTTACTTTATAGACAAGTTGTCAATATGCTGTGCATGGATAGACTATGTTTTGATTATTTATTGGTTATTCCAACAGCTCCCAGAAGCCAGCTTCTGATCCTGGATGAGGACGTCTGACAACTCCCGCAGACCCTGCAGGGACCGGAGTAATGAGAAGAATGCGGATTCCAAACGGCGGCGTTTAGGCTTATTGTGTATATTGTAAGCTACAGCAGTGTGTGTGTATATAGTTTTCAATTCTTTATTATCAATATGGTTCTTATTACAATGTAAGCTATGTACATTGTGTGGTGTGGCAATAAAAGCGCTTTAAAAAAAAAAGTTTCCTTTTTCATTTCCTCAATAGATTCACGTCATTCATGCCTGCATTAGCCTAGTCATAGTGCAGCTTATAAGAATGACGTGAATATATGAAGTACACAAACATCCCAGGAATATTAGTAATCATAATCACAATTATTAATCATAATTGCTGAATGATATGCCCAAATAAAGTATGCATATATTAACCTTATTGGCCAATGGGCGGTCAGCTTTACAGGAGCTTTTTCATGTAATCACGTGCCTTTTTCGTCCAATACCAGCGAGGCCAGTGAGAGGTCCAGGCACTCTCACAGCGGGGTGCTAATCGCTGGGCCATTAGCACCCCGCTGTGAGAGCCCGCCGCGAGTCGGGTTCGTTTCCGACGATTTTCTCGCTCAACAAACTTAAAGTTTGTCTGCCTGCAAGCGCCCAGGTGCGTCCGAAAATTAGGCAAATTCGCGGATGTTCACTGCCGTCCACAGTGACACAAATCCCTCTTTTCGTGCAGTGTCCTCTACAACATCCGGAGGATTCGCCCCTTCCTCACCGACAAGGCAGCACAGGTGCTCATCCAGGCTCTTGTCATCTCCCGCCTGGACTACTGCAACTCCCTCCTTGCTGGCGCCCCGGCTTCTGCCATCAGACCCCTGGAGCTGGTTCAGAAAGCTGCTGCTCGTCTGGTGTTCAACCTCCCCAAGTTCTCCCACACGATTCCCCTTCTCCGCTATCTACACTGGCTCCCTGTAGCTGCTCGCATCCAGTTTAAGACTCTGGTGCTGGCCTACAGGGCAGTGGAAGGAACAGCTCCTTCATACCTCCAGGCTATGGTCAAGCCCTACACCCCCGCCCGACCACTTCGCTCTGCGGCCACCAGGCGCCTGGCTGCCCCGTCACTTAGGGGTCCCTGCGCACGATCGACACGGTCACGGCTTTTCTCTGTTCTGGCACCCCGATGGTGGAACGATCTCCCGACTGATATCAGGACAGCTGAGTCGCTGCCCATCTTTCGCTGCAGGCTGAAAACCCACCTCTTCAGGAAACACTACCCAGATCCGCACTCTTAAGACATCACCTGCTCCGTCCTAGTTCCTTACGCACTTATTGTTTCTTCCACCACTGGCACCCTCTATATTTTCATTACCCCCTACCCGAACCAGGGTTTGAATCCCATTCCTGCTTTTCTTACCTCTTTTATTTCTTCCCCTACCCGAACCAGGGTTTGCATCCCCACCCCGCTGTGACTGGTGTGCAGTTGGTGAGAGGCTGAGGTACCTAACTTATCGCACTTACTCTAGCACTAGTTTTGCTCTTGGCTGTTTGGTTTTGGAAGGAAATGCACTTATGATTTCTTGTGACCTGAAGTTCTTTTGCCTACCGATGTTGAACGCACTTATTGTAAGTCGCTTTGGTTAAAAGCGTCTGCAAAATGACCGTAATGTAATGTAACTAATTTATTTCAGAAACAAAAAGCGCAGTCGAGCCGGAAATATTAAAAAACACAAACTGGAGAAAACAAAAATCAAAATACTGACAAAATATGAAAAGACCAAAACCAACCAGAATTGGAATGAAATTTGAAAACTGCAACAGAACAATAGGTTGTAATGGTGAGGATCTGACAAGGACTAAGGAAACCCATCCATCCATTTTCTATACCCGCTTAATCCAATTTAGGGTCGCGGAGGGGCTGGGAGCATACCCCAGCTGTCATTGGGCAGTAGGCAGGGTAGAACCTGGACAGGTTGCCAGTCCATCACAGGGCATAGAGACAAACAAGACACACAACTATACACACTCACTCCTTGGGACAATTTAGAGTCACCAATTGTACTGACATGCATGTTTTTGGACAGGGAGAATATGCAAACTCCACACAGAAAGGCCCTGGTCCCCTCTTGCTAACCACCACACCACCGTGCAGCCCCACTTATGAAACCCAGGGAGCTTAAATAGAGAGGACAGCGATTGGTGAATGAAACCAGCTGAGGATAAGTGGAACTAATAACCAGACAGGAGGGAAGTGCGGAAAGCTAAGAATGAAAAACTGGAACTGGAAACAAAAACAGAACTAAGACTCAAACTAAAACTAATAAAGACAAAACTCTCATGTCTGTTAGTTTTGTCATGTTTTATGTCTAGTCTTTAGTGTAGCCATGTCTCCACTCCTCAGTCTGTCTCTTGCCCTGCCGTCTCACTCACGTCACCTATGTTTTTCCCCTCAGCTGCCTTCACTCACCAATCACCCTCCCCAGTATTTAGTCTCCAGGTTTTTTTTTTCATGTTCATTGCCAGATCCTCACCATCACTCATGTGTATCAGATTTGTCCATGTTGTCTTTTTCAGGTTTTCACAGTCATAGCCAGGTTTTGTCAAGTTTTTTTTATAGTTTAGGTTTTTGTATTCCGGCTCAGCCGCACCTTTTGTTTGGATTATCTAAATAAATCAAGTTTCATTTGGAATATCTGCATTTGGGTCCTCCTTCACCACTACGCTACACACCTACGTAATAAAAACATGAAAGTAGCTTCACTGAAAACTACAGATTAAAATACAGAATAAAAGAAACCTGAAAACAAGACCACAAACAAACTGAGCATACACAAAAAACAACTAAGAGCAAGAACAGAGTGTAATCAAAGCACATATCAAGACAAAATAACAGCAGAGAAAACAGAATAGAAACAAACACGGCAAACAAAACCAAGGTCCAAAAAAACCACAAACCCTAACACGGATTTAGTTTATTTGGCAGCATACTTCATGTCCCATCAAAAGTACCAAAGAAGACACAGCAGTTTTCATTCAGACATCAATGTCACAAGTTTGACCAATAAACAAAAGTGCGAGGCATTTCCAATCATTTAGAATATAAAAGACTTTTATGGGGAAATTCAAATTGTCATGTAGCTCAATTAAAATATTTACAATGATTGTATATTAAAACAAAAATAATGATAATAAATAAATAAATTTGAGAATAACTTATTTAAGAACTTTATCTAGGAGACATAAAAAATATGAGAGGACATGTTTTTTCACCATTCCTCTTTTGTTTGCAACTCATGCCATGAGAAAAAAATCTTGAGCAACGCCACCAGCAGTGGCCTGCAAACCGATCTGTATTTCCAGGCTGTCAGCCATTTACAAGGAAATACACCCTATGTCTTTGGCACATGCCTCAACTAAGTACCTAGAAGCAGGCTTTTCCTGGGGAGGCAACTGCACACTGTGAAGTTGTTATGCGCTTCAGCGGCTACCAGGTTGCTAGCTGTCCAGCTTACTGTATCTCTTTCCTTGGCAGAAAGTTAACAAGACCCCTGTTGTCAGCCCATGATTCTGGTGCTCAGTGAATGAGAGTTAACAGCTGATGAAAGCATTGAAGCTGAGTTGTGGGTTGAGCATATCTACATATTCGTAGATTTTATTTCAGGGTAAAAAGCATGACGTTGTTAGGTGGTCAGGAATTCATCGGGGTTTTTAAAAAAGATAAAGTTTTTATTAGGAGATTGTATCATCTGCCAAAGGGCAAGAGTTCAATACTATGGAAAGGATATGTGATTGGTCAGTCAATATCCTCTGAGCTTATCTAAAAACAGACACTCATAAATCGACTGGAGGATGGCGGTACTTACCGGTACCTGTCAGCAGAGAAAGCTTAGTGTTTAGTTGTACAGTGAGATTGCCAAACTATGCTGACATCTTATACTTGACTAAGTTTTCCAGTTCTGCCTGAAAAAAATCAAAAGCAGAATCTCTCAGTCCACATCACTGCATTGTAAAGAACCCTGAATGAGTTTTATGTTCAAAATATCTAGGCACTTACTGTATGTTGTTCTCCAAAGAATAAAAAAAATAAATAAATAAAGTGCGTGAACAAAACATAATTTTCCTGGTTAACATGATTTACCAAAATAGTACAATGGTGCAATTGTTAAATACTCCATTTATTTACAGTAGCAGTTCTAATCAAACACTTTCATAAGGTTTCTTCCTGTGATGATCAGAAGTGAGAATTCATAAGAATGATCCTTGAGGTCGGCGAGGGGTGGAAGTGACAGATGTCTGGTGGTAAGGTAGAAGGCGTGACTGTGTTAGTATTGATAATGTAGTAAATTCGCTGGAATCCAAGATAAGAGTAGATTGACATCTGCAGGGCTTTTGACATGGATTTGTCTTGAGCATCATATAAAGTCCTCATGGTAGATTGCCATGACTGGAATTTCTCTACAGGATCTCTTCCAAAGGATTCTCTTTCATGAGATGCTTTGCATTGATTTCTTATTTACTAAATAAGTCATTGTCATCCCCATGAAGAATTAATAGCAGCTACTTGCATGCGACACTCACCGGCCACTTTAATAGGTACACCTGTTCAATTGCTTGTTAACACAAATAGCTAATCAACCAATCACATGGCCGCAACTCAATGCATTTAGGAATGTAGAGGTGGTCAAGACAACTTGCTGATGTTCAAACCGAGCATTAAGAATGGGGAAGAAAGGGGATTTAAGTGAATTTGAACGTGACATGGTTGTTGATACCAGACGGACTGGTCTGAGTATTTCAGAAACTGCTGATTCAATTCAATTCATTTTTATTTATATAGCGCCAAATACAACAAATGTCATCTCAAGGTACTTAGATAGTAAGTCCAATTCAAGCCAATTGGAATTCAATTAATTAATAATAATCATAATTCATAAAATAATCCAATTCATTCATATAGAGCCAATTCAAAAACAATTTCCTAGCTAAGAAAACCAACAGATTACACTGAAAACTTTTTGTTTTTCGGTCCAATCTCCCGGCCTGAGCGGCGTGCCTGAGGCGACTGTGGAGAGAAACGACTCCCTTTTAACAGGAAGAAACCTCTGGCAGAACCAGACTCAGGAAGGGTGGCCATCCGCCTCGACCAGCTGGCGTTTGAGAAGACAGAAAGGGGGGGGGGGGGACCGCGGCGGCGGCACTGTAACACCATTCAAAGGATATCTGTTGGAACAGGGAAACACGAGTTAATGACCACAATAATATCACATATACATAAAGAGAGTAAAGTGAGGAAAGGTGTGACAGATGAGGCCCCCCAGCAGTCTAGGCCTATAGCAGCTTAACTATGGGATGTTTCAGGATTACCTGAGCCATCCCTATTCAAGGTAAACACAAGAAACTTGTGCTAACGAAAAAATAAATAAATAAATAAATGAATAAAGGACCAGACTCAGTGAGTAATTCCCTATACTCCCTATATAGATCTGCTCCTCACACCACAACAACCATCTTTTTACAGCCACAAGCTACCTCAGCCTCTCACCAACTGCACACCAGTCACAGCGGGGTGGGGATGCAAACCCTGGTTCGGGTAGGGGGAGAAATAAAAGAGGTAAGATAGGCGGGAATGGGATTCAAACCCTGGTTCGGTTAGGGGGTAATGAAAGTATAGAGGGTGCCAGAGGTGGAGGCAGGACAAGACACACTAGCAGACACACTATCAGATTCAACAGACCTAACTATAAGCTTTATAAAAAAGGAAAGTTTTAAGCCTGGTCTTAAAAGTGGAAAGGGTGTCTGCTTCCCGGACATTTACTGGCAGCTTATTCCACAATAGAGGGGCCTGATAACTGAAGGCTCTGCCTCCCATTCTACTTTTAGAAACTCTGGGAACCTCAAGTAAACCTGCAGTTTGGGAACGAAGTGCTCTGTTAGGAAAATATCTTACAATGAGATCTTTAAGATATGATGGAGCTCGGTCATTAAGAGCTTTATATGTAAGGAGAAGAATCTTAAATTCTATTCTGAATTTAACAGGGAGCCAATGAAGAGAAGCTAAAACTGGAGAAATATGATCTCTCCTGTTAGTTCTCATCAAAACTCTGGCTGCAGCATTTTGGATCAACTGAAGGCTTTTCAGAGAATATGTGGGACAGCCCAATAATAAAGAATTACAGTAGTCCAATCTTGAAGTAACAAATGCATGGACTAGTTTTTCTGCATCACTCTGAGACAAGATGTTCCTGATTTTAACAATATTACGAAGATGAAAGAAGGCAGTCCTAGAAACCTGTTTTATATGCGAGTCAAATGATAAGTTCTGGTCAAAAATAACTCCAAGGTTCCTCACTGTAGAACTAGAAGCCAAGGAAATACCATCTAGAGTAACTATATAGCTAGACAATTTCTCCCTGAAACGCTCAGGTCCAAAGATAACGACTTCAGTTTTGTCTGAATTTAGAAGCAGACAGTTCTGAGTCATCCAGGTCTTTATGTCTTTAACACATGCTTGTAGTCTGACCAACCTATTGGGTTCATCTGGTTTTATAGATAAGTACAGCTGAGTATCATCAGCATAGAAATGGAAATTTATGCTATGCTGTCTAATAATGTTACCTAATGGAAGCATGTATAAAGTGAAAAGAATCGGTCCAAGCAAAGAACCCTGGGGAACTCCATGACTTACTCTGGTGTGTGAGGAAGATTCTTCATTTACAAGAACAAACTGAAATCTATCAGATAAATATGACTTAAACCAGCCTAATGCAGTTCCTTTAATCCCAATAACATGTTCAAGTCTGTGTAATAAGATACTGTGATCGACCGTATCAAATGCAGCACTGAGATCCAACAGGACAAGCACAGACACAAGTCCGCTATCAGAGGCTAAGAGGAGATCATTGGTAACTTTCAGCAGTGCAGTTTCTGTGCTATGATGCACTCTGAATCCTAACTGAAACTCTTCAAACAGATTATTTCTGTGTAAGTGATCACAAAGCTGAGCTGCAACTATTTTTTCAAGAACTTTAGACATAAAAGGGAGATTGGATATAGGTCTATAATGAGCCAACACTTCTGAATCAAGAGTAGGTTTTTTAAGTAAAGGTTTAATTACAGCAACCTTGAAAGTCTGAGGTACATATCCTGTCAACAAAGACAGATTGATCAAATCCAATATGGAAGTGTCAATTAATGGGAAAACCTCCTTGAACAGTCTGGTTGGGATTGGGTCTAAAACACAAGTTGATGGTTTAGAAGAGACTACTGCTGTCGTTAGTTCAGAGAGATCAACTGGACAGAAGCCGTCTAAATACAAATCAGGTTCTAAAGATACTTCTAAAGCTGCTGTACTTGATGATACATCACTGATAATAGTGGGAAGGACTCCATCAATCTTCTCTCTGATAGAAACAATTTTATTAGTAAAGAAGCTCATGAATCATCACTGCTGAGAGTTAAAGGAATAACTGGCTCAGCAGAGCTCGGACTCTTAGTCAGACTGGCTACAGTGCTGAAAAGAAACCTGGGATTGTTCTTATTCTCTTCTATCAATGATGAATAATAAGCAGTTCTAGCTTTACGAAGGGCTTTCTTATACATTGTTAAATTATCTTTCCAGACTAACTGAGACTCTTCTAAATTAGAGGAACGCCACTGTCTCTCCAGCTTTCTTGCAGTCTGCTTTAAAGCACGCAGCTGTGAATTATACCAAGGAGCCAGCCTCTTCTGACTGATTACCTTCCTTTTCAGAGGGGCAACATTGTCCAGTGCTGTACGCATTGAAACTATAGTGCTGTCAACAAGAGAGTCAAGTGCTGCTGGAGTAAAGTTTAGGTAGTCGTCTTCTGTCATATCTGCACATGGCAGTGAAGAAAAGGATGATGGAATTAATTCTTTAAATCTGGTTACAGCATCCTCTGATAGACACCTTCTATATGTAAATTTCTTCTCAGAAACTATATAGTCAAGTAATGTAAACTCAAAGGTTATCAGAAAATGGTTCACTCTCAATGCCATAAGTCAGAACAAGATCAAGGGTGTGATTAAGGCAGTGAGTCGGTCCGTGAACACTCTGAGAAAATCCAATAGAGTCCAATATAGAATTAAAGTTCATATTCAGGCTGTCATTTTCAACATCTACATGAATATTAAAGTCACCCACTACAATGACTTTATCTGTACTCAGCACTAACTGGGATAAAAACTCTGAGAATTCAGACAGAAACTCAGAATAAGGGCCAGGTGGACGATACACAACAACAAACACGAGAGGTTTCTGGGATTTCCACTTTGCGTGGGAAAAACTAAGAATCAGAGATTCAAAAGAGCTCAAACTAATCTTGGGTCTGGGACTGATTAGTAACCCTGATCTGAAAATAGCTGCCACTCCTCCTCCTCTGCCTGTGGTTCGAGGAACGTGAACATTTAAACAGTCAGAGGGAGTTGATTCATTAATGCTAACATGATCCTCCTGCTGCAGCCAGGTTTCTGTAAGACAAAATATATCAATATGATGATCACAAATCAACTCATTCACTAACAGAGACTTCGAAAGGAGAGATCTGATATTCAGCAAACCACATTTAATAGTTTGATGTTTTTGTTCAGTTAAAGTTTTTGTTTTAATAATTTCTTTTTGCACAAGAGGATTTGCTCCTTTTGTGTTAATCGATTGGGTGGTAGCAGCAGGTGGGAAGCTGCAGAGAAGTGTGTTAAGGCTGAGTTATACTTCTTTTAACTGCCCTTGCGCTTGCGTCTTGCGCGTATGTTAATGGCTCGAGACGTTTATACTTCATTTTGCTTTTCCGGCGCTTGCGTGTGCTGCGTGGCGATTCACCGCCAGGACAGTAGGTGGAGTAGCGGGTTTTTTCAATGACAAGCCTACTATGATGAAAGGAAATTCACCGCCAGGACCTCTTCGAGTGGATTCATGCTTCTTCTTCTTGTAAATAGCCGGTATTTTGTCAGATTTTCAACACCTTGGGGGTCTAAACGACTACTTTCTCGCCTGAAAACGTTTCAAATGTTGCTAAAGTTATATATTTACAGAGTTTATAGCTTAAGGGAAATCAGCTTTTCAGGCTGGCTGATTTGGGCTCGGACAGGAGTGAAGTGCACTGTGTGTAAACGCTCTGCATACTGTCAGATCGATGAGTATGCCGTTTTCAAGTAGTAGGCGGTTTCGAACACAGCCAGTGGCTTGTGCTTGCGTCTTGCGTAAAGTTTAGAAAATTGAGGTGACACACGCAAGCACGCAAGGGGGGGCTTGCAATCGCGCAAGGGCTTGCGTTGCGTCTTGCGTTGCGTCTTGCGTCTTGCGTTGCGTCTTGCGTTACCGACTATAAACCAGGCTTTAGACTACAACTCTGCATCCTGGTCTGAACCCTGGGTTGTCATGTTTTAGGGTGGCAAATAAATTCATCCATATTTCTAGAAATGAGAGCTGCTCCTTCCAAAGTGGGATGGATGCCGTCTCTCCTCATCAGACCAGGTTATCTCCAGAAAGATTGCCAATTATCTATGTAGCCCACGTTGTTTGCTGGACACCATCTAGACAACCAGCGATTGTAGGACGACATGCGGCTAAACATGTCATCACTGGTCAGATTTGGCAGGGGTCCAGAAAAAACTACGGAGTCCGACATTGTTTTGGCAAAATTACACACCGATGCAACATTAATTTTAGTGACCTCCGATTGGCGTAACCAGGTGTCATTAACGCCGACGTGAATAACTATTTTACCATATTTACGTTTATCCTTAGCCAGCAGTTTTAAATAGGATTCTATGTCGCCCGCTCTGGCCCCTGGAATGCATTTGACTATGGCCGCTGGTGTCTCTAATGCCACGTTTCTGACTATAGAGCTGCCAATTATCAGAATCAGAATCAGAATCGCTTTTTATTGCCAGGTATGTGGACACACACGAGGAATTTGACTCCGGTTACACCTCACTCTCTTTAGTGCAACAATTACAAAAAAATAGACAAAAAAATAGACATAGAACAAGATTAAATCAGAAGTGCAAATTGGTGCATGGTGCAAGGATGAAACACTGAAGTCCGGTTTTAGCTGTTTAACACAGAGACAGCCTGAGGGAAGAAACTGTTCCTGTGTCTTGTTGTTTTGGCGTACAGAGTTCTGTAGCGCCTTGCAGAAGGGAGGAGTTTAAACAGTTTGTGTCCAGGGTGTGATGGGTCTGCAGAGATGTAACCTGCCCGTTTCCTGACTCTGGACAGGTACAGATCCTGGATGGAGGGCAGGCTGACACCAATGATCTTCTCTGCAGACCTTATTGTCCGTTGCAGTCTGTTTTTTTCCTGTTTGGTGGTTGATCCGAACCAAACGGTGATGGATGAACAGAGAACAGACTGAACAATGGCGGTGTAAAACTGGATCAGCAGCTCCTTAGGTAGGTTGAGCTTCCTGAGCTGCCGCAGGAAGTACAACCTCTGCTGGGCCTTTTTGATGGTAGTGACTGTGTTGGTCTCCCACTTCAGGTCCTGAGAGATTGTGGGGCCCAGAAACCTGAAGGATTCCACAGCAGACACTGCGTTGTTGGTGATGGTGATGGGTGGCAGAGTGGGGGGCTTCTCCTAAAGTCCACTGTCATCTCCACTGTTTTTAGCGTGTTCAGCTCCAGATTATTCTGACCACACCAGCAGACCAGCCGTTCAACCTCCCGTCTGTATGCAGACTCATCACCGTCCCGGATGAGGCCGATGACTGTTGTGTCATCTGCAAACTTCAGGAGTTTAACAGACGGGTCTCTTGAGGTGCAGTCGTTGGTGTAAAGGGAGAAGAGCAGTGGGGAGAGTACACACCCCTGGGGGGCACCTGTGCTGATGGTCCGGGTGCTGGATGTGATGCTCCTCAGCCTCACCTGCTGCTTCCTGTCAGTCAGGAAGTTTGTAATCCACTGACAGGTGGAGGAGGGCACAGTGAGCTGGGTGAGTTTGTTGCGGAGGATGGCTGGGACGATGGTGTTGAACGCCGAACTGAAGTCGACAAACAGGATCCTGGCGTACGTCCCTGCAGAGTCGAGGTGTTGCAGGATGTAGTGCAGTCCCATGTTAACGGCATCATCCGCTGACCTGTTCGCTCGGTAGGCGAACTGCAGGGGGTCCAGCAGGGGGTCTGTAATGTCCTTCAGGTACCCCAACACCAGTCTCTCGAAGGACTTCATGACTACAGATGTGAGGGCAACAGGCCTGTAGTCGTTCAGTCCTGTGATGGTGGGTTTCTTGGGGATCGGGATTATTGTGGAGAGTTTGAAGCATGAGGGGACTTCGCACAGCTCCAGGGATCTGTTGAAGATCCGGGTGAAGATGGGGGCCAGTTGGTCAGCGCAGACCTTCAGGCAGGAAGGTGACACACCGTCTGGGCCGGGTGCCTTCCTGATCTTTTGTCTGTGAAAGACTGACAGAACATCCTCTTCACAGATCGTGAGTGCTGGTGGGGGGTCAGAGGGGAGAGGTGGCAGAGTGGCAGGTGATGTCAATGGGGGGGGGAGGTGGAGAGGTGTGAATGTGTCAAACCTGCAGTAGAACACATTCAGCTCGTCAGCCAGTTGATGATTCGCTGCAGTGTTTGGGGATGGTCTCCTGTAGTTGGTGATGGACTGCAGGCCTCTCCACACTGACGCTGGATCGTTGGCTGAAAGGCTGTTTTTAATCTTTTCAGCGTAGCTCCTCTTGGCTGCTTTCACCTCCATTGTCAGCGTGTTTCTGGCCTGGTTGTACAGGACTCTGTCCCCACTTCTGTAGGCCTCCTCCTTGGCCTGACGAAGTTGCCTGAGTTTTGCAGTGAACCAGGGTTTGTTGTTGCTGTATGTGCGGAAGGTTTTGGTGGGCACACACATGTCCTCACAAAAGCTGATGTAAGATGTCACGGTATCAGTCAGTTCATGCAGGTCTGAGGCTGCAGTCTCAAAAACACTCCAATCAGTGCAGTCAAAGCAGGCTTGTAATTCCACTTTGGCGTTGTTGGTCCATCTCCTCACCGTCTTGACCACAGGCTTAGCAGATTTCAGCTTCTGCCTGTAGGTCGGGATAAGATGAACCATGCAGTGGTCAGAGAGTCCCAGGGCTGCACGGGGGACAGAGTTATATGAGTTCTTAAAAACAGTGTAACAGTGGTCCAGAGTGTTTGTGTCCCTGGTGGGACACTTAATATGCTGTTTATATTTTGGCAGTTCGTGGCTGAGGTTTGCTCTGTTAAAGTCCCCCAAAACAATGAGCAGAGAGTCCGGGTGTTTTTTCTCCACGTTATTAATCTGGTCGGCCAGGTGTTGTAACGCCTCAGTAACACAGGCCTGAGGAGGGATGTAGACTCCGACCAGAACAAACGAGGAAAACTCCTGCGGCGAATAGAACGGTTTACAGTTGATGAAGAGTGTTTCTAGTTGAGGACTGCATGATTTGTTTAGGACCGTGACATCAGTACACCAACCTTCGTTAATGTAAAAGCAGATTCCGCCTCCCCTCGTTTTCCCCGTAAGCTCCGTTATCCGGTCCGCTCGGTGCAGGTGAAATCCAGGCAGGTAGAGAGCAGTGTCCGGGATGTGCTCACCGAGCCAGGTTTCGGTGAAGCACAAGGCAGCAGATCTGTTGAAGTCCGTGTTGGTTGTATTGAGGAGCTGCAGTTCGTCCACCTTGTTCGCCAGAGAGTGGACGTTGGCCAGGTGAATAGACGGGAGCGCAGTGCGAAACCCCCGCTGCCGCAATCTGACAAGTGCGCCGGCTCGCTTCCCCCGATGTGTCCGGCGTCTCCAGCGGAGACCACAGAGAGCTGCTGCTCCTCCAATGAGTAGTTCTGTCAAGTTTTCCGGATCGATGAGAACCGAAGAAAAAACTTTGCTGGTGGTTATACCAATGTTTAGGAGTTCTTCTCTGGAGTAAGTGACCAGAGAAGGAGCACAGAAAACACGACAAATGCACAAAAACGTAAAAAACACGAGAGAGCGAAGTACCGAGGCAGCCATCCGCGGCGCCGTCTCCAGCATAATCTCCAATTATGCTGATCTACTGGGATTTTCATCTCTAGGGTTTACAGAGAATGGTCTGAAAAAGAGAAAATATCCAGTGAGCGGCAGTTGTGTGGACGAAAATGCCTTGTTGATGTGAGAGGTCAGAGGAGAATGGGCAGACTGGTATGAGATGATAGGAAGGCAACAGTAACTCAAATAACCAGACGTTACAACCAAGGAATGCAGAATACCATCTTTGAACGCATAACACATCGAACCTTGAAGAGGATGGGCTACAGCGGCAGAAGACCACTCCTGTCAAATAAGAACAGGAAACTGAGACTACAATTTGCACAGACTCGCCAAAACTGGACAATAGAAGATTGGAAAAACGTTGCCTGGTCTGATAAATCTGAATTTCAGCTGTGATATTCAAATGGTATACGAGTCAGAGAGTCACGTGAGTCAGAATTAGGTGCAAACAATTCAAGGTAAACACAAGAAACTTGTGCTAAAGGGGAAAAAAAATGGACCAGACTCAGTGAATATTTCCCTATACTCTCTATATACTGTAGATCAGTGAGCAATGCTGACCAACATGTCATTGGGGTCATCAGGTGGGAACCTCCTTTCATCGGTGTTTCGTCTAGTTGGGCCCACAACACCTCCAGAAGGCTAGACAATGACCACTGGCGTCCCAGATTCACCCCCCTAATGCCAGCCAACACTGCTCCTCACACCACAACAACCATCTTTTACAGCCACAATCTACCTCAGCCTCTCACCAACTGCACACCAGTCACAGCGGGGTGGGGATGCAAACCCTGGTTCGGGTAGGGGGAGAAATAAAAGAGGTAACGATAAGTAGGAATGGGATTCAAACCCTGGTTCGGGTAGGGGGTAATGAAAATATAGAAGGTGCCAGAGGTGGAGGCAGGACAAGACACACTAGCAGATTCAGCAGACAAACTCACCTAAACAGTCCTATAATCACTAAAAATGACAGCAAAAACAAAGCCATACAACTCACTCAAAGCCAACTCACCCAAAATGGCCGCCTGGTTTCAAAAGGCTCACATGGGCCACACCCTCCACTTAAATATCTTGAACTTCTTCTTTGCTTTTCCAAAAGTGTGTTTACCCTGAGTGCTCCCCCTGCTGGGCTATTGCTATTGCTTCTTCTAATCCAAATCCACTGACTGGACTTTACTGCCTCATCTAATACTTCCTTCACTATTTTCCTCACACTCTGTCCACTTACACCCAGCTCCCTCAACAATGAGACAACAGACTTTGCAACAAATCCTCTACATCCTACTTCCACTGGACATATCCTAACTTTCCATCCTCGCTGCTCTGCTTCTGCCCCCAACTCCACATATCTAAGCTTTTTCCTTTCATATGCTCCTGCTACTAATTCCTCCCAAGGAACAGTCAGCTCTATGAAATGGACTCTCATTCTACTCCTAGACCACAAGACTATATCAGGCCTTAGATTTGTATAGGCTATCTCCTGGGGAACAACAAGCTTATTTCCTAAATCTACCTGCATCTCCCAATCACAAGCATCCTCCAAGATGCCATGCCTCATTATCGTCTCATTAACTTTCTCCCCCTCTTGAACAAACTGAATTGCAACTCTCTTCACCTTAGACCCTCCTAAGTTTACCAACTGCGTGATGCTATCATGTCAATATGGATCAAAATCTCTGAGGAATGTTTCCAAAACCTTGTTGAAAGTATACCACAAAGAATTAGGGCAGTTCTTCAGGCAAAAGGGGGCCCAACCTTTTACTAGCAAGATGTACCTAATAAGTGGCCAGTGAGTGTAAGCTTTCTGTCTTTAGAGATGGCTCTTTCTCTTTTTTTGTTTTTTTATTTGCTTGGACCCTTGGCCTTGGCCTTCTTTCATTAATATGTCGAATGTCTGGTGAGGGCAGTGATGGACTGAACATAGTAGCTGGAGTATCCTTGTCTGGAAAATCCCCAAGGTCATCAGTTTGTTTGTGGTGATCTGCGCTGAGGTCTGTCACTTCAGGGAGTGATATGTCATCAAGCTGGATGACCCCAGTTTTGGTAGTGGGGACAAACATTTCAGTAGACTTCTCAGCCTCCACATCTGGCTTCAGTCTGTTTTGTTCTTAGACCTTGGCTCCTCGTATAGAGGGTATGGAATTTACCAATTTAACAAGAAGGATGACCAAATGTTTGCAGCTTATTTGCAACATGCTTTGCCCTCAGGTTTCCATCTCAAGGGCTATTACTCCTATGATTCTATTTGGTTTCGGCAATGTTCACCTTCCTATTTAGATTGTTATAACACACAGGGCTCTTAGTTTACATTACAATCTATGGAGGGCAAACAGAAATTATCTTTTTTATGTTAAATGTTCTATTATCCTTTATTTTAATCTTTTGTATTTAATCTAATTTTTGTATTATCTTTTTATATTTAATAACTTTTCCTAATATATTTCCTCCTTAATCTCCTCCATGAGATTTTCTGTTCCTCACTCAAACTTGTTTTAAGCCTGGAGAATTTAGCCAGCTCCTTGAATTGTGCCCACCTAAAAATTTACCTTGACCTTGTAGTCATTGAGGGGTATAACATCCATCCATTTTCTATACCTGCTTAAACCAATCCAGGGTTGTAGGGGGGCTGGAGCTTATCCCGGCTGCCACTTTTTTAAAGAAGTTTTGGAGTCTGTTGGACCATCTATTCCTCTTATTATGAACAGTGGTCCAAATCTTGGTAAATCTGCTTTGAGTAATTACAGACCAATTTACAAGCTCCTATTTATGTCTGAAATTTTTGAAAAAAAAAACATCTGTGTACAGCTTCTGTTATTTTCAAACTACAATAACATATTGGTGAAAATGTATTCAGGTTAAAGAACTCTTTGTAGCACAGAATCTTCCTTGCGTAAAGTCTCCAATGACTCGCTGTTTTCTTTAGACAATGGTAAATGTGTCATATCAATTCTTTAAGATGGTTCACCATCATATTCTTCAAAGTCATCTAAAAAAATAGGTTGGCATTGAATGTATTGTCCTGCAGTGGTTTACCTCTTATTCAACAGACAGGACTTTCTTTGTTAAGATAAAGAATTTCTGCTCCTTAACAGCCCCGATCACTGGAAGAGTTCCACAAGGTTCTATTTTGGGACCAATCTTATTCACACTGTATAATGTATTGATATGCAGATGACAAACAAATTTACCTGACCATATATCCTGAGGACTCCAACGTGGTTGATTCTACCCGAAACTGTCTTCAGGAGGTTAAATGCTGGATAGTTAATAACTGTTCCCAGCTGGGATGAATAAAGTAGTTCTATTCTGTTCTATTCTATTTTACTCTGCCTGCAGCTGGTTTAGAATTAAGAAGTTATACTCCTAACCAGAAAAAGACAAAGTATATCCCGTGTTAAACCCTGATTAAATACAGATTGACTTTAAAATTATTTTGTATATTTTAAGACTTTACATGGATTAGCATGATATTCCTCTCATTTCTATAAGGTTTTACTTGGTATTGCCTTTTTGCTTTTACATCTGTCTCTGCTTCTATGTATAAGTATTATTTTCCTATTTGTCTTATGTTCTGTGCAACATTTTGGTCAACTGTGGTTGCTTTATAAATTGATTTGATTTGATTTGAAGAGGATACAGACAGCTGTATGAACAAATACAAAACTCTTACATTAAATGCTATATCTGTGTGTGTGTCGTATCAGGTTTGTCCATGTTGTCCTTGTCAGGTTTTGTTTTGTCAAGTTATGTCAGGTTTTGTCATCTCAACCTGTCCAATAAACAGGTTGAAAATTGATCTGAAGAAAATTGTTATTTTCCTAGGGGTGATAATTCACCTCCCGATCAGTAGGCGTCGCTACGATAGACAACCTAATCTTGCAACGTCTATCGTGAAAGTCGTTGATTGATTGTTTACTTTCCGGCTCTGTTCCACTCCTCACAGTGAACGATGGCAACCGAGAGAGAAAGACTGTTGTTGGAGTTGGAGCTTATTGATATTGAAATGCAATTAATTTTGACCAAATGTTGACCAGCACACATTAAACTCTTTCAAAAATGGCAGTGTTATTGTTGTGAGAGCAAGGAGCTAAACCGGAAAAGTGATTCCGGAAATGATGTAAGCCGACCAATCACAACCCTTGTGGTCTCTGCGAGTCGGATAGATAGGAATTTTGGCCGAAGCACGCAAGCAACGGAGAGCATCTCCAGGGAGGGTTTCCGACGACTGAGAGGGCTCTCCGTGGCCTTTCCCGGACGACTATAAATCAGGCTTTACAGTTCGGTTTCTGTTCCTGTTACACTGCATGAAAAGAGGGATTTGTGGATGTATGTGGCCCCTTACATGTCCGCATACGTTGAGCCCCTGCATTTGCGGTGGTAAAAGTGAAAACTTGGCCCAAATTGTCGCAAATTGACCTGGCAACTGCTCCCCCATGCCCCCCTCCCCTCCCCTACTTAGGAGAGCCTTTAATATGTAAATGCCAGTGATCAGGTCAGGAGCTGCCACAGTCATTTTCAAGTGGGGTGGGGTGAGGTGAGGTGGGGGGTGGGCAGGCCTGTTTCTACACGTTCCTGACCATCACCTCCAACTCCAGCCAAGTTTGTTGCTGTGTTGTCTTGAAAAAGAAGAGGTGCACGCTGTCTGCTGGTGACAGGTGATGCATATCTGGGTTTTTTTCTCCCAAACACCTCTTTTGTAATACCGCTTTTTGTGGGCAAAATTCAAGGATTCAAGGATTCAAAGGTTTATTGTCATGTGTGCAGTTAGAAACGTGTTTCCCTGAACAATGAAATTATTTTCTTTGTTGCCCGCACTGGATGTCCAAATGTATAATAATAAAGATAAGATAAAGATAAAATAAGCATGCAACAGCAATATTCTAAAAGGTTTCTTAAATAAAATAGAAATAAAAATATAGAAATCTGGCCTGTATACATAATGTGCAGTAGTGCGCTCAGTGTTTTATTGTGTATGGCTTAATTCGGTGTCACAATGGTCACAATATCGCCGAGGTATTTTCTTTGTCCTTGCAGAGTCCATTTTTGTGTCAAAACAGTGCAAATTGCCAGCTGTGGTCAGACAACATTAAATAGCAAAAGGACGGGTTGTCTCGCGAGTATTCCGTGTAATGACGTATACGCATATGATTGGTGGAGCTTAACGGCTCGCATAAGCTCTCGTTCAATCACGTATGAGAAACATTGTGTCGTGCAGTGTAAACAAAAAGTTTAAGGAGCAGATCTGGCGGCAGAAAGGGAGACAGAAATCGCTGAAAACTGCCCTGGTATGCGGAATACAATGGGCTGGAAGACAACTTGCTTTCAACTCCCCAGCAACTCTCTGCGGGTCTACAGGTTTGTGTGTTTTTTTCTACTTGCACATGACCATTTTATTGTTTCATTTTAGTCTTGTTGACACTGTACAGCACTTGGGACAGTTCTCGCTGATTTTAAATGTGCTGTATATTAAACTTACTTACTCACTTGCTTACAGGCAGATAAAATGAAAGTCCTGTTGAATGCTATGACCGGGATGTCTCGTATGGTGGCCAGCACTGTGGATACGGTCGTGGAGAGGGTTCTGGAGGGAATGGACCAGAGATTCGCTAGGTTGGAGGCAAGATGGCCGTCGAGAACGCACTGGAGTTACATTCCAGAGAAGTTGAAGAGCGCACCCCCAAGAGAAGGCGGATACAGAATCCGAAAACCGCGGTAAGAGTAGGTTATTGACTGTGGCTTTAGGCTAAACTCAACTTAATTGTGTCCATCACGTGAAAACCAGTGTGAGTTGCTTTATTTAAAAAAATGAATTTCGTGTTTTCAATTTATAGGAAGCAGCTCGCCGCCTGCATAACTCACAGTGGCATTATAATCCAGGTCAAGGGTAAGAATAAGTGAGTGTTCTCCTAATATCTAGTTGAGTTGGACCCGATGTTACGTTACGTTAATGCAGTTTTTTTTTATTAACCATAGGCCTGTTGTTTTTACAGGCTACTGTCACCTCACAATATGGATGTAACGAGTCGCTTGAAGGAGGCGGTGGCAAACAGTCCGAACTTCAGAGAGGCAGACGGGGACACTATCGAGGGTGAGCGGCGCTGACTTTTACCACGGCTGGCACTGATACTTTTAAGCACTGGTCATTTTATTCATTCCTATTGTTTGTTTTTTTTCAGCTGCGTGACGGACCTGTGTGCTGTGCTACAGGCGCGTCTTGAAGCCAACCCGAAATACTCACAGTCTCACCACAGAAGAGTGAAAGAGAGTAAGAACATATACGCTGTCAATATGACTTTCGTTACTTTATAGACAAGTTGTCAATATGCTGTGCATGGATAGACTATGTTTTGGTTACTTATTGGTTATTCCAACAGCTCCCAGAAGCCAGCTTCTGATCCAGGATGAGGACGTCTGACAACTCCCACAGACCCTGCAGGGACCGGAGGAATGCGAAGAATGCGGATTCCAAACGGCGGCGTTTAGGCTTATTGTGTATATTGTAGGCTACAGCAGTGTGTGTATATAGTTTTCAATTCTTTATTATCAATATGGTTCTTATTACAAAGTAAGCTATGTACATTGTGTGG
This sequence comes from Odontesthes bonariensis, assembly GCF_027942865.1. Lineage (NCBI taxonomy): Eukaryota > Metazoa > Chordata > Actinopteri > Atheriniformes > Atherinopsidae > Odontesthes > Odontesthes bonariensis. The sequence goes on from NC_134506.1 coordinate 8,399,457, forward strand.
TGTGGCAATAAAAGCGCTTTAAAAAAAAAAAAAGTTTCCTTTTTCATTCTCAATAGATTCACGTCATTCATGCCTGCATTAGCCCAGTCATAGTGCAGCTTATAAGAATGACTAAGAGTGAATATATGAAGTACACAAACATCCCAGGAATATTAGTAATCATAATCACAATTATTAATCATAATTGCTGAATGATATGCCCATATAAAGTATGCATATATTAACCTTATTGGCCAATGGGCGGACAGCTTTACAGGAGCTTTTTTTATGTAATCACGTGCCTTTTTTGTCCAATACCAGCGAGGCCAGTGAGAGGTCCAGGCGCTCTCACAGCGGGGTGCTAATCGCTGGGCCATTAGCACCCCGCTGTGAGAGCCCGCCGCGAGCCGGGTTCGTTTCCGACGATTTTCTCGCTCAACAAACTTAAAGTTTGTCTGCCTGCAAGCGCCCAGGTGCGTCCGAAAATTAGGCAAATTCGCGGAAGTTCACTGCCGTCCACAGTGACACAAATCCCTCTTTTCGTGCAGTGTTAGATATGTGTCACCTTTGATTTACATGTCCAGATAAGGGGGAATAAACATATGGATTCTCTCCTAAATCTCATTTAAAAGGGTTCCTTTGGTTGTTCAGGTAAAGCTTCACTAGTTGGCATTAGGGCATTAATGTTTTCCAGCTGCCTAATGACAGCTAAAGGTGGAAGGTTGTGTGGGAAAGAGTCTCTCAAATCCTCTCCTAAGGACAAAGGTTGATGTTAATAAGATGATGTCTGTTTCTTACTGGGGTAGAGATCACCAGCTGTGTCTTTAAATCAACATTCTCACAAGGGGATGTTAATTGGTCTTCCATCAATTGAGCATCACTATGCCACATTTGACAACAATTTTTTGATGGTTACAACCATATTGACATTGTTGTGCATTCCAACAACTTTTCAGAAACTAGTTAGATCCACCTGATAGTACATATTTAAAGGTCCCATGGCATGAAATTTTCAGTTTTTAAAGTTGTTTAACATTAATATGAGTTCCTCTAGCCTGCCTGCATTCCCCCAGTGGCTAAAAATGACGATAGACCTAAACCATTCACTGGAAATTATTCTCAGCCTTTGGAAATGTGACCATGCAGATGGCCTGATCTGGAAAGCCGCCGCTTATGACGTGGAGGTTGTTTCCACCCAGAGCCAATAAACTGCCTTTCCCCGCCCACAGCTCTTTGGCCAGCTCATTGCGCTGTATATCGATGTAAAAAATCTGTTTAGAGCTCCTGCATCAGAACCTCTAAAGAGCCAGTGGACAGATTTTGTTTTTTTCTGGGAGAGTGACGACAGAACCGAAGAGATTTGTGTATGTGTGCGCCAAATATTTCACCTATGAATGTTTTCAGAACTTGGGCTAATACAGAGCCCAAGGGAGAGCCCAGACACCCTGCGGAGGAAACTCATTTCAGCCACTTGTATTCGCGATCTCGTTCTCTCGGTCACTACCCACAGCTCGTGACCATAGGTGAGGGTAGGAACATAGATTGACCGGTAAATCGAGAGCTTTGCCTTCTGGCTCAGCTGATTTTTCACTACGACGGGCTGGTGCAGAGCCGCATCACTGCAGACGCCGCACCGATCCGCCTGTCAATCTCCTGCTCCACTCGTCTCTCACTTGGGGAAGGATCTCATTCCCGAGTAAGTAATTTAACGCTCTGTTATTGTGTTGCTTTCCTGTATGTACAGTATAGTTACATAGCTTGTTACCACAGGAAAGGGTTTGTATCGTTAGCAGCTAACGTTAGCTAACGGTTAGCTATGCAGCTAATAGCATCTGCAAGCTCTTATCTCTGCCAACTGGGCTGTTGGAGGTGTTTGCATGCCCATGAGATGGTTAGCTCGCTCATTTTAGACCAAAACCCCCTACTTCAAGCTTCCTGAAGAAGAATGAATCCGCAAATTCAGTGCATTTCATCAGGATAATGATTCATTCATGGTTCCAGAGTCAAAACGGTCAGTCTGTCTGTGTCGTTAGCTCTGCAGCTAATAGCTGGTCACTGTCGCTAATGTAACGGTAAATAGCATGAGGTATGCGAGTGGACACCTCATTTACTGTAACGTGAGTGTTGTGTACTTATTTGTTGTTTTGATAGCCGTCCTGCTGTTGGTGTTATGGCGCACACGATATCTGCCTTTCCCCTGATTGAAATGACTCGCGCTACGTGCATCTTTGCAAACCAGAGCAATCAGCTGAGAATGTCAAAATTCTCACTCCTGCTTTCCCCTTCACGCACACCTTTTTTGCTGGGTCTTGTGTAGCACTTGCTTGGTGTTTGACTGTGTTAGGAGAGTTGTTCAGTAACTAGTTCGTCATATTGTCAAAGTAAGCTCATTTCAACAGGTTTCGCTAGTTTTACGGCATAGGGCTGCCGTGCCATCTACGTGCCATAGCGATTCACAAAACATTTGCGCAAGGTACCACGGGCGTAAGTAAGGCCACACCCCCACTAAACAGCTCATTCTGAGGATCCTAAGGAAAGCTCATTCTTGGGACTGGCTGTAATTCTGCACCAAGGCAGAATTTTGGGGGAAAAAACTCAGATACAGTATTAGGGGACCACTAAAGCCTAAAAAAATTCCTTAAAAGCCTCCATTTATTTTCATGCCATAGGATCTTTAAGTGATTAATAGAGACATATTTGATTAACATGCTTTAGTGATATCAATAGTAAAAGAAATATTAGGAAATTAAGAAAATTTTACTGCCAATGGCAGAGTTGTTACCGGTTGCCAAATTCAAGACAATAATCTCAATGTAACACAATAGAATATTGGAAATATGGAGTAATATCATTTCCTGTTGCATTTCCATTGGCAAGTACTTATGCATGGACCACAGCAGCACACAAAGTGTGTTGGTTATCTTTAAATATCTGACACCCTTAGAAACGTATTGCAATCTGTTTTGCAAACGTATTGCAAACGTATTTTCAATCCGAAGACCATGACACCAGCCATCTTTGAACCTCTCTCACATTATAATGTGCAACCACCGTTTGGAAGCTAATGAACTTATGAAACTGATAAATATAATATAATAAAACTAATAAATTGCCAAAATTGTCGTTACAATGATCATATTGTAGTGAATTCTGAGAGAGGTCCCTCAAAAACCGGTGCAGAAAATGAGTGATGAAGAAAGCTGCTGAAACGGACGTAGTCGAACAAAAGAAATCTTTATTTCTGTTGTCAGGTTCCGCTTCATTACAGAAAATGCATCTTCTGGGAGAGCCTGTTGTCAAAAGGAAAAGCTCTCTGCCCGGGGAGAGAAAGTCCCTTACTTTTAAAGAAGATTCAAGGCCACTGGTCCAGGCGTAAAGCCAAGAGATGTGGTCTGACTGTAAGGATGTCTCATATCAAATCTACCTTATTTGGTAATGTTAACGGTGCGTTCACACCAAACGCGGTCGGGCGACGCGATTACATACAAAGTCAATGCAAAGACGCGATTAGACGCGGATTCGAGCCGGCGGCGCGATGAGGCGCGGTGGGGCGGCGCGGTGAGGAGGTGCGGTGATGCGGTGGCCGTCGCGCGAGTGAAAATATGCGATTCGCCCGAGTTCAAAAAATCCAACTTTGGCGAAATATTCGCGCCAGACAGCCTATCAGCGTTGAGATTCTGGACTACGTCATTGCGTCCCGGGATCCCGCCTATTCCAGGAAAAATGGAAGATACACTTATAGTCGCCGTCTGTGGGCTCCCGGTGCTCTACGACACCACCTCACCCTCCTACCGGGATAGGAACCAGAAGGAGCTCGCCTGGAGGAGGGTGAGTGAGGCGACCGGTCTACCTGGTAAGTTGTGAAAATGTTGTGATTTCAGCTATCTGCTGTAGATACTTCTCTGTCTACAAAGTTAGCAGCACTAGCTAGCACTAGCAGCTAGCTAGCACTAGCAGCCTTCGCCGTCCGGTATATTTAATATTTATCTGTTTACGTTATTGTTCTTGTCAGTTGAAATATGCCGGAGGAGATGGAAGGGGCTCAGGGACACTTATTTAAAAGAGAGAAAGAAGGAGGCAGGATTGAAGAGTGGGTCGGCAGCAGGGTCAGGGAAAAGGTGGAGGTACTCTGCGGTCCTCTCTTTTCTCGACCCCTTCGTCACCCCAAGGGAAACGAGCGGCAACATGGGGCGGGGGGTCGAGGAAGAGAGGTCCGCAGAGTACAGTCAGGATGAGGGAGCAGCAGGTGAGGACCAGGCAGCAGGAGCAGCAGCAGCAGCAGCAGAGTGTGACGTGAGAGGTTGGTTTTCAATGAAGACACACACAAGGGAAACATATGGGAAATAGTGTCACATAGATGAATAACCCTTTTTTTTTTTTTTAAAAAGTCACTAGGTTGTGGTTAGGGGAAAATCAAAGTCTAGATAATATAATGGCTAACTTTATGATGTATTAATATTTGTCTAACAGACATCCCTGATCAGTCCTCTGATGCTAGTGACACCGAGGCATCTGCTGCTGCTGCTGCTCCTGCTGCTCCATCAAGAGCAGTCACTGGTAAGCACATGACAAATTAGATTCCATTTTTTAAATGGCAAGAGTATGCAGTTATGTTTTCACTAGAACAACTACTTTATTTGTTGCCTTTTCATGTTTGATCCATAACTTTGTGTTTTTGGCTGATTTCATAATTTTCAGTCAGAAATAATGTCATGTCAAACTGTCATTATTAAAAAATCTGATCTAATTGAATCACCCTATATTTCAATTTTCATACAGCACCAAAGAGGGCCAGGAGGAGGATACAGGAAAGCCCCATAGAGGGGCTCCTGCTGGAGGTCCTCAAGAGGAGCGCTCTGCCACCCCCACCACCCCCACCCCCATCTGAGGATGAACTCTTCCTCAGGAGCCTGCTTCCTTCACTGCAGAGGTTGCCGCCCCAGCAGAAGGAAATTCTTAAATTTCAGATGTATAAATTGGTTTTTGAATCCACTTCTGTTTCGTTAAATTTGGAACCTGTTGAGTAGGCTGCTGGGGCGATAATCTCTGCAGTGAAGGAACCAGGCTCGCTCTCTCTCTCTCCCCCTCTCTCTCCCTCTCTCTCATATATACACACACTGACACACACACACACATTTTCCCAATAAAACATTTTTTTGAATTTAAAATGACTGTTGGTCTTTTTCCATTTAGTAGTCATTTGTTATTATGTTTGTATGTTAGCAGTGGTTTTATGTTATTATGTAATATTATTGTGTTGTAATGCAATGTAGACATGCCCAATTAAAGATGTTACAACACAATAATACTGTAAAATAAAAACAGACACAAATGTTCTCTGTGGTATAAATATGGATTAATGACACAGACACAGGTATATATTTATTTTGGTGCTCATATTAAAGAATATTTGCCCTGCAGTAATGTGTGGGTGGCTCTTAAAAGAGCCGTTTTGGGGGTGCACTACACGGTGTCTTGCCATGGGACAGCTCCCTCTGCAGAGAAGAAGGATGTGAAGGTCTCCCTCACCCTGACGGCCTCTCTTCCCGCGTTGTTGGCAGCAAGTCTTCCCAGACCTGGCAGTGGCTCCACTTCACCAGCTGGGATGCTCCTCACTGCAGCTGTCTGGTTGGTACTCCTCATAAAGTTGTGGAGAACACAGGTCGCCTTCACACACTTCTCCGCAACTTCAGGTTGGACCTCGATGGCACGCCTGTACATCCTCCATTGTGAGGAAAGGATGCCAAAGGCACACTCCACCACCAGCCGAGCTCTGGACAGACGGTAATTGAACGCCCTTCTCTCTTTTGGCAGCACACGTCCAGGGAAGGGCCTCATGAGGTTTTTCCGGAGTGGAAATGCCTCATCACCGACGAACACGTGTGGCTGTGGTCCGCGGTGCTCAGCTCCTGGTAGTGGCAGGTCAGCAGGCAGTTGGAGAGTGCCAGACTGAAGTGCTTGACCAAAAGCTGAGTTGGCCAGAATCCCTCCGTCGCTGCTCCTCCCATAGCCCCCGACATCAACCACCCGAAAACAATAACGGGCATCTACAACTGCCAAGAGAACCAGAGAGAATGTTCCCTTGTAGTTGTAGAACTGGGATCCGCTGTTTGCAGGGGCTTTCAGCACAACGTGCTTCCCATCCAGCGCTCCACAGCAGAGAGGAAAATTCCACCGCTCCTCAAAACTCCCTGCGATGGACCTCCACTCCTCCGTGGTGGGCACAGCCATGAACTCCTCCACAAGGCAGTCCCAAATGGCAGTGACCACATCGCTGACAACAGAGGAGACGGTGGAGACCCCGACCCTGAAGCTGTTGGCGATGGTCCTGAAGGAGTCCCCAGTAGCTAGATATCTGCAGCACAGAAAATAATTCATTTAGCTGAGTTGTTCAAAACTATAGCAGTGGTTTTATTGACTTTTCAAAATATGAACATTAGTCAAATTCACCAGCTACTCAATGGTAAATTATTCATTTATTTTCTGTATTTTAGTTGATGAGTAAAATATAATTTAAGAAATAGTTGTATTTAAGTAAAAGTAAAATGCCACTGTAGTAAAGTAGGTAGGCTACATTAATTCAGGCGACATGAGTACTAGATAGTGATGTTTTAAATAGATCTTTTTAATTGATTTATCTGCCACTCACCGGAGACAGATGGACAGGCGCTCCGCAGCTGAAATGGAGCGCCTGTAGTTGGTGTCCTGCCGAGAGATCACGGCACCGATCCTCCCCAGCAGGTCATCAAACTGGGGCCTGGTGAGCCTGAAATACCGCTGGAAGCGGCCGTCATCCAGACGCAACTCCTGGAGAAGGTGGTGAAATTCTCCGTGCTGAGTGCGCCTCCGGAGGATGTCACTGACCCAGACACGACGGCGTGTGCGTTTCTCGGACTTCCACCGCAGGTACAAGTACGCGATAGTACATATATCAGCCATGGTTGATGAGACAATGAAATGGAGGGAATGGCGCCAAATAGCCCGCTTTTTTTTTACTCGCGCGAAAGAGGCGTTTGAGGCGATGGAATTTAATTTACACCTGCGGCAACGATCGCGCGATGAAGGCGGTGCGAATATTCGCATCGCGTTTGGTGTGAACGCACCGTAAGGGTTTATTTTTCAGTGTATCTCAGTGTCTTGCACGGAGACTCGCGGAGGCGCGCACAACAATTATGCACTTGAAACTATCCAGCTGCGAACTCAATGAACTCAATAAGGCCTGTTCCTCCATTTTGTCTGTGGGTCCATACACCTCAATATTTTGACAACTGTTTAAGGATTTAACGTTGTATAATGATGCTGCAGTAGTGCCAGTCTGTTGCACTAGCTCTGGACATATTGAGTGTTTTTTGTAACATCTTTAGATGGTGTGCTGCAGACTTTTTTTCTGCTGGTAATTCTAACACTGACTATCTGTAATGATGCATGGACCAGTGATGGACTGGCGACCCATCCGGGCTGTACCCTGCCTTCCGCCCAATGGAAGCTACGATAGGTTCAGTTACTTTCAGACACTGTCCATTTCAATGACTTTCCCCTGTCAGTTAAGGAAAATAAAGCTTTAAATTTTGTTGCAATAGAGGGCAAGGCCATCATAAACACCATAGTACAGTATGTGGAAATGAGTAATATTTTTTTCTCAAATGGCACATAAGTATAAATAGTAGGGTTATGCAAAGCTTGTGGAATTATCTATTGGCCATTGAAAAGGGAAAGCAGTAAAAAGTTATTTATATGGAGGATTTTTAATCAAATATGAATCATTTTTATCTCACACGTCAATAGCCGCTTTCGGACAGAGCAGTTCTAAGAACGCTCCTCCTCGAATTTCGTTCTGATAACTGCCCTTCCCCAGCGGAACGGTTTCAGTTTGCATTTGCACATGAGTCGGGACCAGGTCGGGACTGATGCGGCGCAACCGTCTGCGACAGTGACGTGTTACTTTAGCGCCACACTCAACAACAAAACAAAACCCGCGAAAAGTAAGGAGAGAAGAAAAAAACACCACAAAGAAGCTAAGATGGAGAGCGGGAGACCACTGTGTTCATGGTCTGCATGATGGTGATATTAATCATGGACGATCACATCGGGCGTCTAACATCGAGGCTGGAAGAGCACACAGAGAGAGTCAGGAGACGAAAGATCGAGCGCAGGCGATACTTCTTCGTTTCATGAAGGAAGAAAGGAGAGCAGAACGCTGCAGACAAAGGAGACCACGTGTGAGTTTAACTAATTACACGCGCCGGTTGTGTCCGTGTTGTATGAGTAACGCCCCTTGTCATAACAGCATGACAAGGGGCGTAGCTACCAACCACCAAAAACCTACGTCAGATGCGTTCCTATAGAACCCAGAAAAGACCCAGCCTCGGAGAAGGAGCTAAAATGGTTACAGGAACTGAGGGCGATGGTCCCGAGTTCCTGTATGTCCGAATGCGGGAGAAAACGGCCCCGTGGATTAAAAGGTTATAAGAACTGCCAAAGGTTCCTACAGTCCGAATGCGGCATAAGCCCAATTCGCACGGGATAAGTATTACCTATGGATCACTGGTAATTCGCAACTACCCCCGCACCTCTGTAATTTTTTGTGGCGCATTCGGACGGGACAAGCAAAAGTCTGTAATTTACTGAAATCACAGACATCATGAGCGGATATTCCGTAATTGTCGTAACTTCCTGTTTTGCCCCGTTGTACACATAGGTTGAACACACAGGTGTGCGTTCAGACGGGACTTAAATTACCACAGGACGTCTGTGTTTCGCCGAAATACAGTAGGTAATTCGCAGCGGAATTATTACCCCACAAATCACGGACATGGCGCATTCGCACAGGACTAAGAACTCAGACATTCTCCGCAATTATTCCGAATCACGGGGGGTCCATAGGGTCCGTATATTTGTACAATAAATAAACACACGCATGTGTCCATGCGTGTGTTAGTCTCTGTGCTTGTTACTAAAGTTCTTTGAGTGTCCAGACAGTCACAAAGAAGGTAATTTGTCTGATCAGCCTGATTGGTCTCCAGCAAATAACTTACTACAAGATTAGAGAGGTAATTCCAGAGCCAGAACAGAAGCTGGAAGTGCTAATCAATGGAGCTGCCTCACTGACGAGAGGACATTTTGGCTGCTTGAACACTGATGTATGGATGGTTGAGTGTTTGGGAAGAGAAAAAAAAAATAGTGGCTTATTTTTTATTTTTATTCATTACTTTTATTTTTTAATAGGATCACTTGTTTGTAAACATGTACATTTACATGTGTGCACCTGCACTTTTGGATCGCTTTTGAGAGTGCAAGTTTTCAACACTTGACATTTCAAACTCTTTTCAAAGGTAATGCGTGATTAATGAGGCTGCTTTATGGCGTTAAGCAAGAGCAGAGGGAGTAGGCAAGTGAACAAGAGTGGGGGCATGAGTGGGCTCCAGAGTCACAGGAGCAGGACAATATTGACATCTCCATTATTTACAGAGTGATCAGAGCAGCCAAAGGGCTGCTGATTAGAAAACAATAAATGCTGTTATCGGTGTTCACAGCCTCAGCAGTACATTGCAAATGCATGTCCCAGCCTTTTTAACTACTATTGGCACAACATACTGGTCAATCATAAACATAAAGCTATATCATAAATGGGATCTATCTATCTATTCTTGGTTGGATTTATTTATATAACCAAGTACTTTTAACATCTACTTATCTGCAGGAGAATAAAAACAGCAGAAACTGTGTCTGTGACTTTTTAAACAAAAGATTAAAAAAGACATCTGCAAAAATCTCTTTTCTGTGCTTTAGAGTGTCTGAAGTCAGTAACACCTCAGAAAACACAACCCTATCATTTGTTTTGGGGTCCCTAGGTTTGGAAATATCACACACAATGAGCCGTTCAGATTCTGCAGTGTAAACTTTTGTTACTTTTCAGTTTCACCCCACCTAGCCTGCTCAGCCTCGACCTTTAAGCCCCGCCGACACATTCCACCATTTAGAACTATGAAGCTCCCCTTGAAAATGTTCTATTGTCAGCTGTACTGAACATCATGCATCTTACATCTAGGATATAAGAGCCCAGTGGATAAACTATGCTAGAGGATAAAGTTCCAGCAAGAGTTAACAAAAGATTGTGTATGTGCAGCAACAACTTTTCATCTGACCTTTTCACCAAATTGGGCCAGTTCAACACTGGACTGTGCCACAAAGAGAATTTCAGACGAGATAAATGTACTAATTTGAAAATTAATTTGTCTGTTTGTCTATTTATTTATTTTTATCGCAAGCTAACACTAACAACTATAGTAATGAAGATGACGTAGACCAATTTATAGGAGTAACTGCTGTTACTTTTTGATGGATAAACATTAATGTTACATCATTAAATTAATTAAATATTCATTAAATAAATGAATGCTTTCTAGCCTAACTGTTATCATTTTTAATTTGGACCATATCAGACTGGACCCAAACTGAGAATAAACTCAAATGCACAACTCAACAAAAATTGGTCTTTACTGGTACTTTAAAAACAAAAACGCGAGGTAAACAAATCCAAATCATTGGGCTGAGGCTAGCTCAAAAATCCCATTGGTGGATCAAAAGGTACTAAGATCGAACATGGAAGAAATCCTTAGGATGCTGACTGGCAAACGGATAAGACAAACTGGCAACAGACAGTGGAAACACATAGACTAAACACACAGAGGAGGGAGGTAATCACACAGGAGTGAAAGTTGACAGGACATGGATTACAAAAAGAGAGACAAGGGTAAGTATTTCAAACTAAAACCGGAATAATGAGTTGCTCACTTAAAGGTGATAGCGAATCAAAATCATCTTTTTCATGTTTCTGGTGTTAGTTCTGAGTCTCCCCGCTGTGGGGAGTACACACAAAGTGCCAGCAAGTGTCAGAACCTCTGTTACTCCCCCTTTTTTGAATTGCCGCCAGAAAATGGGCAAATCCGTGTTTGAGCATTAAGTGACGTATCTTTTGGCGCATTCGCCCCCCCCACACCCAAATCCACAGCCACCCCCTTTCAGATGCGCCCCTTCGGCGAGAAACAGGAACTGGTGTGCCTTCTAAGGCTGTGAAAGCGGACTACGATCGTTACATATTCTTCCCCCGGAAAGCAATGTTCGCGATCAATGGCTTTGATTTATTTTTAACAGCATCCCCAGTACATACAACCGCCGACTTTTCCTTTGCTCTGCGCATTTCACGGAGTACAGTTTCACAAACCTTGCACGATTCCGAGCAGGCTTCAGTCGGAATTTAATGCTCAGTAGAGGGTCAGTTCCGACTTTGCAACAAAATCAACCCCAGCAATCAGTACAGCCTGTAAGTATCACATTTTATATTGTTTTAAATGTGTGTTGTGCCATATTCCTGTTGTAAGAATTGCACGTTAGCTCTGGCTTGTTCATCTAAAGGGAATGAGCTTTCTTTTCAGTGAGAGCAAGGGCAGCCAATCAAGCAACGGCAACCGAATAGCGCCAACACCTACCTGCATTTCATAATGAGGTTGCCAGAGGTTGCTCTGAAACGACGCCAATAAGGGCAAACGACGCATTCTAAACCCAGCATAGTAATATAGCTGTTTCAGAAAGCCTTTTAGGGAGGTTCTGAGCCATTACAGACCCAACCAATTTTTTTTGGGCTACATATCACATCACAGAACAAGGATTAATGCCCCATTCAACCTTTCTCTATCACCTTTAACCGAACCACGACCCTCGGTCTCCACTCTTTAAAACAGCATGGTCTCAGAAAAGGCTTTCCAATAGGTTCAGAGGACTATTGTGCTTAAGCTAAATGATCATTTGACCAAATCATGTGTCATACATTTCAGTCAGACCTCCGAAAATTTAGCCAACTTGTTAAAAGCCTCTTTTTAAGTTCATGTGAATATTACATGACTTTGAGACAAAGGCATCAGTATGCTGTTCAATATGTAGCTTTATCACACCACACCAGTTATATGACACCACACAATGCGTCATACATAGTGTATACAAAGCTGGTGGTTATTTGGCAGGAAAAAGAGTGAGAATTTTTAAACGTTAGGCTTTTTGTGATACAATATGAACACCAATTATGCCGAATGGACATATGGAAGAGATGATAACTTGTAGTATTAGACAAGTCCCTTGCAATGCAACCAGATTGGAATAGGCATAATGTTGTCATCTTTAAGTTTGTCAGGATGGGGAATCAGAAATATCAGCACCCAACTTCAGGTGCTCCCTTCACTGCCTTTCCAAATCTATGTGTCTGTTACTATGATGTGACAGCACTGTCCTTGACACCTGTCAGTGATCTGTAATCTAAAGGGCCCAGCACCCCACATGCTACAAACCTGGATATAAAAATACACCATCTTTACACTGCGGTGAGCTCCTAATCTTTTGGCATGTGTCAATGCATTGTGAGTCTAGCTGGAACCAAGTGGACCAATGCATCAGTCCACATTTGGGTGTCAGCAATCTGGTAGTATTTGTGTGTAGGCAGCAAACATATGAAAAACAACATGTGCTTTAAATTACAAAAACTTTAAAATTTTATAACAATAATTGTGTTTTATGCTGTCACATTAGGCATGAATTATTTTGCGTCTTATTTCTGCATCTTATTTCTGACTTGGGCCTTTTCAAATCCAGGCTAAAAACCTACTTATTAAGGATAGCTTTTAATACCCAGTAGTATGATGACACTTTTATCTTATTTTATCTTATTTGATTTTGTTGTATTTTATTGCTTTCACTGTTCTTTTATTGTTTTTATTTGTTTTTACTTATTCTTCTCTTTATTTATTACGTGCTGTAAAGCACTTTGGTACATCGTAACGATTGTTTGTAAAAAGGGCTGTATAAATAAAATACGTTAACATTTACATTAATGCTTCGTTTTTATTATGTTGATGTCAAGTTTAGACAAGCCAAGAAAACTGTTTTAAAGGGGACATATGAAGAAAAATATCTTACTATACTTGAAAAGTTCATTTGGGTGAACTGCAGGCTCGGAGAGAAAATGCTCCTGCTGGCTGCAAAGTCCATGTGAACGCAGAGCATGTGTTTTATGTAAAAACAGCATGTGAAGGAGTTATGCTACATGTTGAAATTATCTAGAAAAAAAGAAAACAGCATCTCATTGCAGTTGGTGAAGGGAGGGAAGCAACCTCGCTCCAGATTTCCACAATCTCCAATACATTAGTGTCTGTGTATTTTTGTAAAATCTTCTTAACTTCCTTGCAAAGCTGTGGACCACTGTGGAAAATATTTAAGACTGCTGGTAGTTATGGGAAAATAGCCTACTCTCTAAATGCAACCCCCCTCACTACCACAGCTACTTTTTGCAACAAAGCACATGCATAATTTGCTTCCTGAAATCTCATGACTGATAGTAGACTGAAATTACTCTAATGCAACGATTGCATATGATGTCTACCGTTACTGCAATGAACATTTTCATTTAGCACAAATAATTTGCATGACAATCTCAAGCTGCATTGTTTTGTTTGTCCATCACTGGGGGTGTCCTCCCTGAGCCTTTTGATGCATAGAATTAATAGTGAATGCATGATCAAGTGCTTCTCCAATGACCAGTATGCATTATTTGGAAGATAAAAGCCGCATGGAAAGGAGAAGCGCTCAGTTTGTCAATGGCAACCCGGGGCACAGACAGTTCCCTGCCTGTCACATACCTGCTGTTGCCACTTCCCTTTAGCATAAGAAACGATGAAATGTTTACTTGAACGCATTTCTGAGGGAGAGCATGGAATAGGTGATGGCACAAGCTGCACAAGAGAAACACCGTTGTGTCAAATACTGTATATAAAACAGGCAGAAAGAAAGGAAAAGGGGGAGCATGAGAAAGAAGGAAACAGAAAGTTAAAACTGTGTGTCTGGATGTGCTGTATAAGCAGGTACAATCTAAAGAAATATTTCAGGGGTGTTATTGTCACCTATTAATAAAATATATGGCTGTAAGTTATACATTTGAAGGTATTGATTTATATAAAACTTTGAAGTTGAAAACATTATTTTATCAACTTGTATTGACAAAGTAATGCTGGTAATTGCATCAACTTATCATTGTGTGTCGCTTAAGTTCAGGAAGTCTTAAAAGAATGGTTAGGGAACAACTCAAAATTTTCTTAGATTAAAGGCATGGTTGGTAATCCTGTTCAGAAACACATTTTGTAATACTGGGTGAAATGGTCCGTCTGTCCTGAGAGAAATCTATACAAGATGTATTTAGAAAAAGGGACGAAAATAATCAGACCTCTGTGGCAGCTGCAGGACTGAGAAAAAGCTGACCAATCCGAGATCAGCGTCCCGCTGATCTCGGATTGGTCGCCTACAAAAAACCAATCAGATGCCTCTGCTTTCTGCCTACGCCCCCCTCTGCCGGCTCCCTGCTCCATGTGCGCATGCGGTTCTACCGGCTTTGGATGAAGCACTGACGGAATGGGGAGGGGGGGGTGGAGCTTAGAGGAGTGGACACTTTCGAATCTTGCTAGCTCTCTTGCTAGCTCTCTAGGATTACCTACCATAGCTTTAACAGCACCAGTCAGGTTTACGTAAAAAAGCACAGTTCAAGCGTTTGATACTGTTGATCATGTCATCCTGATGAAAAGACTCCACAAGATTGGGTTCTCTCACCTGGCTGTAAACTGGTTCTCAAACTATTTATCAGGTAGAACACAGTGTGTCCAAGCTGCTGGGTCCTCTTCTTCCCTCATTTCGTTTTTAAACGAAGTGCCTCAAACCTCCATACTAAGGCCATTGTTGTTCACAATTTATGTGAACAACCTGTGTGAAAACTAGCCTGATGCTGTGTCCCATCTTTATGTCGATGATACGGTTATTTATTGTTCATCTTCTTCAGTCTCTCAATCACTTAAACATAAGCTGGTTTTAAACGCAGAGAAATCAAAGGCTATGCTATTTTCAAATGGCAAGCAGCTCCCACCTCTCCTTTTCAGCATCTCAACTGTTCAAGGGATTGAAATTGAAACTGTCAGATGCTACAAATATTTTCGTATTCTGATTAATGAGAATCTATGTTTTAAACCTCACATTGACAAACAGCAAATTGTCCATCTCGAACTGACCGCAGACTCTCACTGGCTGTTTTTTTTAATCTATAAATGCATTCTTGGACTTCCCACATATTTATGCTTACTTTAACCATTATGGTCTGTGCTCTCGCGACATCATCTTGATGCAGGTCCCAAAAGTCAGAAGTGAGGTGGGTAAAAAGGCCTTTAAAGTCTCTGCCCCTGCTACCTGGAATAATATGCAAAAGGATTTAAAACTATCATTTCTTATAACTTTGGGGAAATTCAAATCAATTTTAAAGGACAGAGACATTAGCTCATTTGGCTCCTGTAATGTTTAATGCTATGTGATATCTCCAGTGCATTTTTCTTGAAACTGTTGTTTATGTGTTTGTGTATTTGGTCTTGTGTGGTGTTTGTTTTACGCTGCTGTCTTGGCCAGGTCACTCTTGGAAAAGAGGTTTTAATCTCAATGAGTTTTTTCCTGGTTGGATAAAAGGATACTACCCACTTCATGAGCAGGACAAACTGACAATTAAGACTTTACCTGTAAGGTGAATAAATGACATAAATTACGTTTGAAGGTTACCACATAATATATTTAACTAGAGCAACTAATTTCTTATTTCTTTCATAACAGACTGAATTGTGGTCTGAGGTTAGCTATATTAGCGAACATAGTTAATTGATTATAGCTAACTATACACTGTAAAAAAGGATAGTTAAGAGAACTCGAAATTTTAAGGCAACAAACTTCAGCAAGATTTTAAATTAAAGGAGAATTCCGGCATTTTTACAAACATATCCCATCTTTTGGAGACCAAGGAAAGTTGGCCAAAGGGAAAAACGCGAGAAATTTTCATGCCCGCTGCGCAAAGTTGTCCGATTGCGCTGATTTCCATGAAAGCAAGCTCTATCGGGCAATCTTTTAACCTTTCCTGAGGCTCTTAACGTGTATCAAAATACTTTTTACCGAATTGGCCGTGGTGTCAGTAGCAATACAATTCAACCCAGGGGCTAACCATTGAGCTCCTGCGGATGACGTCATATACGCTGGTCACGTGACGAGAAACGATGAGGGTAGCCATTTTGGCAGTAATCGCGGGAAGGATACAAACACGCCAGGATGGTAGATAACTGTTGTGCACCAGGTTGCAGAAATAGGCGAGGTAAGAAGAAAGGGTTATCATTTTATCGCATTCCAAAAGAAGCGGAGAGGAGGGAAAAGTGGATCAGCGCGATTAAAAGAGCCATGAGCCGTCAGAACACGTCTGAAAGATGGGACCCCCCGGCCGTTGGATTTCGCTTATGCAGTGATCACTTCATATCAGGTGGGTGAAGGAATACAGACCACAGTACAATGCTACAAAAACTTTCTTGCCAGTTTCATGTTACCGAAGTACCTACTTGAATTACAGCACCCAGTTGTTGTTATAGCTAAGTAACGGACACTGTGATGTCCCGTTTTAACTCAACAAGTGTAGCTCTGGCGCAGCCTAGTAACCTGTTAGCAAGTCAGCGTGTAGCAAGCTAACGGTAAACAAACCCTGTGTTGAAATATTCCTTTTTATTTTGTAGGGAGAAAGAGTGATAACCCGTTGAGTCCGGATTTTATTCCATCCATTTTTGACTACCTTCCATCTCCGGAGAAGAGGAGACGAATAACGAGACTGGAGGTTTTCAACAGAAGGCAGAAGGCAAAATTACACAAAATGGAGCAGGCAAAGCTATCCGCAGAAGCCCTCTGTCAAAGGTGGGTAGATCAAACTCCTGTCTGATTAAATAGTCAACTTTTAGTTAACTCATTTAATGAAGGTTAATATCATATGATTTCCATTAAACATGTCAACACGATTGTGCGAGGTGCGGCCTCTTTTCTGAAAAACTAATATTATATGATTATGATTTAAACATGTCAAACTGCCATCAGTATTGTATGCATGAAAGCTTATTTTGCTGCTTCTGTGTTTTCATCAGGACATCAACTGATTGTCCCCCGAACAAGCCAGCAACAGAAGACCAAACCACAGAGCCTTTGAAGGAGCCCCCCATCACAGATCCTTTGGAATACTCGGGCGATGAAGATACTGTCCAGCCTGATCCTGCAACACCACCATGCACCTCTGAAACCTGTCGTAACCACATCCAGTGTCTTGAGCTAGAATGCCAAGCTCTAAGGACTGAAAATATGTTGTTAAGGGACAAAATAAATAGGAAGACCCTGACAGAGATTAGTTTGAGGAATGATGATAAAAAGGTAAATAACCTCACTGGGTTAGCAACCTATACATGTCTTATGGCCATTTTTCAGAATTTGGCTCCATTTCTCAAGCTTAAATCATCGCTAACATGTTTTCAACAATACATGTTGACTTTGATGAAGCTTCGAATGAACTTAACATTTGACTTTTTAGGTTTTTATTTTGGTATCGACCCAACTACTGTCTCCAGGCACTTCAAACACTGTGTGAATTTGATTTATTGTAGACTGGTGCCAAGTCTAGTGGTGTGGCCTGAAAGAGAATCTTTAAGAACATCCCTTCCATACATATTTAGAAATGGTGACTACGAGAAGACTGTTTGTATCATTGATTGTTTTGAAATTTTTCTAGAGAAACCAAGTAGATTGCGACCCAGTGCACAGTGTTACTCAAGATACAAATCACATCACACCATGAAATATTTAATTGGCATTTGCCCTCAAGGTTCAATTAGTTTCATTTCTACTGGATGGGGAGGTCGCACCAGTGATAAGTTCATTACAGAACACAGTAATTTTTTACCTAATATTCTCCCAGGGGATGTTGTTTTGGCAGACCGGGGGTTTCTGGTGAAAGAGTCTGTTGAAAGCTGTCAGGCTGAATTAAAAATTCCAGCATTTACTCGTGGAAAAACACAGTTGGATCCTGTTGACATAGAGAATACAAGATCTCTAGCCTCTTTGAGGATTCACATCGAAAGAGTCATAGGAGTACTCCGTCAGAAGTATACCATCTTACAAAGCACTGTGCCAATAACTTTCACAGACATAGAAAAAGAAAATGATGTAACTCATCTTGATAAAATTGTGAGTGTATGTTGTGGACTAACAAATGTACCAGATTCTGTGGTGCCCTTTGAGTGATGAATCTGTGTCAACAGAAAATAAACCTTTGATTTGCTTCTAACCTTTGTTGTGACTACTTTTCTCACTCACTAGATTTGAGTTTCTAGATTTGAGATTTTATCCATGTTTTAAGAGCGCTACAGATACTGCTACAGACAGAAGAAAACAACATTGGCGTAACAGTTAAATACTTTACAATAAAATATCAGTTCATTAACATTCACGCATTTAGTAGTAGTAGCGCTTTATTGTCACTATACAATTACAAAAGTAAAGATATTAACAGTATGACTAATGTGATAAAAAATATATAGAGAAAAATATAAAATATACAATCAAGTGATGGCTTTCAGTTACAGGTGCAGGATTCAAGTTTTCACTGAACAGGTAGTACAGTACAGGTAGATTAACACAGTACACACACACCTTTCGTAAGACTAAGTACTTAAGTTTTTTTTTTTTTGGGCATTGATTCGTTTCCTACAGCTAGGACACACCCACTGTTTCGGTAGCCTTTTCATGTGAAGGCAGGTTTGGTGGAACCTCTTCACGGCACAGAACCCTGAAGCGCAGACAAGCATGTTTCCTGCTGCAGGTGCACGGCAGTAGCACCACTGTTGCTGGGGATCAGTGCTTGCAGTTACTTGTTTTGGTGCAGAAAACCATTTGCCTAACAGTTCTGGGATGATGCATTTTAAAAAGAATTCACGAGCAAGCTCAAGTTCTTTGTGAAAGAACTCTGGATCAAACGTAATGCGTTCCACAAAGGGTGAATCACCTTCCTTTTCAGTCCACAGAATGAAGTCACAGTATGACAATTTTGTAACAAATAGCTGCATTTGCACTTGGTAGAAGTGTGCATGGTCTCGCTTAAGTCCAATTTTTCCTTGAGACTTTGGTTCAAGGCAAAAGTGTACAACAGAATTGACCGCTTCCTTGACAGAAAGCTCCTTTGCCGAAAATGGGCACTTAATTTCTAAGACCCCTGTACCACAGCAGCTACAGGACACATACCCATCAGGTGAGGCCCCGATAAATGGGTGCAGAGATGAAATTTGAAATCCGGCTGGTCGCACCAGGACGTCTGTGTGAGATATGCGATGCTGCATCTCATAGTATTTTCTGGCCAGCTCTTCATTCTTGCATCCCCATCTGAGGAAACAATGTAAATATGAGTTTTGGACAATAGTAATGCCACCCTACATTGCTACCTCCCTGCCCTTTACAAATGTTTACTGCTGTACTTGGTTTTACACTTCTGCTTTTTTTTTTTTTTTTTTTAAATAGCCTAGAATAGCCTGCATTTACCCTCTCTGTTCATTCACCTCACACTCATTTTCTTGTACAACATATGGGAATGACAAGTTAACACATAGAAGAGATTACACACTGCACACCCTATTTTAGTTTACAGGGAAATTCCAGCTGATTTCAACATGCAGTTGTAATGCTCACACACTACCCTTGATTTGTCAGTACCGTGTACATTGGCTGGAATTCTCTATGCTCGTGAATACCTGGTAGCCTCACTGCTGAAAACATGGGACTTTGGGTCACATATCTGTCTTATGAGAGACACTGCTGGCTTTCTGAGGTCTGTTCTGGTTGCTGATCTGAAGGTAGATCCTGTCACCCTACCACTCCTTTGATCAAACCAAATTCTGGACTTGGACTGGGCTTGGGTCTCCTCCTCTACAATATCACTCTGAAAACATGGCAATCCAAACAGTTACTCATTTACATTGCAAGTTAGCACACATAGTAGGCCACAAGTGCACATAACATGGTAGATCTTAGATTTCAGTCATTAGTAAACAGAATATGTTCTGTACCTGCTCTTCAGTGACAGTAAGGTCTTCAAATATTCTTTCTGCACGCTCTTGTAATTCAGCCAAGTTCAGGTCTCTTGCCTTCTTGTCGTACAGACTGGTAAGGGGTTCAGGTAAATTTAGCTGGACAGTCTTGGGCACATAGGATGTGGCGTACCCGCGGACAACTGACAGGACTGCAGGTCTGCAGGACTTCCCATCTTGAGTCTGGCACTGTGAGAGATTTTTGTAGAACTGTGCTTGCTCAGCAGCAGTCAGGGGTGGGAAAGATGGGGGCGCAGAGGTACACTTGGTGGAAATCCCCTTTTTATTTTGTTGAGTATGGTTGAATATGATGTCCTTGCCCTGCTGATACTCCACATTCTTCACAGCATCTTCACTGGTAGAGGCCCACTTGCATTTCTTGGATGTGCAGCTAATCTCCTCGTGCCTTGCGTTGTTTTTTTCCCAAAGACTGAAGAGAACAGCTGACACATGAGAGCAGCTCTCCCCGAGTCCCGCTGTGCAGTTGCAGTGGGCTCCCAGCACAACACCGTCATTCCTCACCACCACCCATGGCTTCAGTTGACTGTCATTAAGCCTTTGGGAGTGATTAACCTATTTATGAAATTCAAAAATATATAAAGTTTGAAAACGCCAGCCACTTTGGTTGAGTACGATCAAAAATACAAACAAGCAAGTTACAGATGCTCTGCAGTAGCTATCCAAGCTAATAAACAAACATGCTAGCGTGACTTACCCTTGCAGTGATGATGCCGACGTTTTTGGATGTTAGAGTCCACAGTTGAATGTGCATTACGAAGCCGGACTGACACCATTTGTAAGCCTCCAAGCTTTTGTAAGCTCTGAGGGAGTCCCCGGAGTAAACTGATGGAAAGTTTACCAGATAGCTGTGGATGTCCGCGTAGCGCAAGTCGGGTAAATCTTCTTCAGAGCAGGATGTTATAATCTTGAAAAGTACCCCGGGTGCATTATATGGGTCGCTTATGTTTAATCTTTGTAATTTTGTAGTATAAAGCCGAATTTCACTTGAATTAAAATGACACGTATACTCGCTCGGTAGGAAATCTTGAACGCTGGCGCCGGTCGTCACGTTTACTGCCAAAATGGCGGCTGACTACCAAAAGTCACGTGACCGCAGGAGCTCAATACCGTTAGCTAGCACAGACATTATACATTTTGAGATTTCAAAAACAGCGCTCTTACCTTTCTCAGCTTCCGTGTTCCACAGGCGTGCGCACAAATTAATCGATAGCCGAAGTCATACACTATAGTATTCCAAAGTACCGTCTTCCTCTGTGGTCAGTGCAATACAATGTCCACATCTGCACCACCATGTCTCCCCAATGCGTGACCTAGCAGCAGCTCCCTTTTCTGGATCATCGTTTTGAGCCATCCTCGCTGCATCTTGTGCCAACAACTCTTCAGTGTATTCTGGTTCAAAAAGATAACCCCGACCATCAAACTCGTCAAACTCTTCCATTCCAACATCAGAATCTGACGAACTATCCATCTCGAAATTGCTTCCAATAAAATCCCGAGGGTTCTCATCTCCCGCAGCTGAATAATGGGCGAAGGTGCGCTTCTTCACGCAGTCATGTGACACGTCATGACATCACGGCGAAAATGGGTGTTGAAACGAGTCAGTTGTTCGTTAGGAAACAATAACAAACATGGCAATGTGTAGTTCGGTTCCCGAGGGTCGTTTTTGGTGGACAAAAAGACAATTTTGGAATACTATAGTGTATGATTTCGGCGATCGATTAATTTGTGCGCACGCCTGTGGAACACGGAAGCTGAGAAAGGTAAGAGCGCTGTTTTTGAAATCTCAAAATGTATAATGTCTGTGCTAGCTAACGGTATGGTTAGCCCCTGGGTTGAATTGTATTGCTACTGACACCACGGCCAATTCGGTCAAAAGTATTTTGATACACGTTAAGAGCCTCAGGAAAGGTTAAAAGATTGCCCGATAGAGCCCTCTTTCATGGAAATCAGCGCAATCGGACAACTTTGCGCAGCGGGCATGAAGATTTCTCGCGTTTTTCCCTTTGGCCAACTTTCCTTGGTCTCCAAAAGATGGGATATGTTTGTAAAAATGCCAGAATTCTCCTTTAAACACTAATTTATTTGCTTTTGAGTTTTTCTAATTTTCCTTTCTGAATTTTTCTAACTATTGAATTTTGCAGTTACTTCACGTTACATCAACTTTGAATCCCATTTTTTTTCCAACTATACTGTAAGTTATAGAGACTTGAAATTTCAAATTGTAACAACTGTAAATCCTGATCATTGGTTACTCCACTATAAGTTACAATAACTTGAAATGTAACATTATTGTAACTTTTAATCTTTACTTTCTCCAACTTTGCTGTAAGCTAAAGACACATAAAACTTTACATTATTACTTGTAATCATGACATTAGATAACTCAACTGTAAGCTGCAGTAACTTTTAACAAATTTCCCAATGTAACAGTAATTAATACCCACCTGTCAGAAGTAACTGGTTGTAACTAATGTAGTACAAATGTTGTTATTACCCAGAATGAAGTTAAAAAAGGCAATTTTTAAAAAAGCTGATATTGCTATTTCATAAAAAACAGAATTGCGAAGATGGAAGACCAGAGAAGGAAAGCCAACCCATCGCCTGAAACCAACGTCACGTTAGTGGTGACCGGGCCAACCGCCCACTTCCAGGTCACGGTTTGTGTGGAAAAGGAAATGGTACTGGTGCCGTGCCATGCCGTGCAGTGTCGCGCTATATTGAACCGAGTAGAGTAGGGCTAGCTCGGCAATCGAAAAGAGCCAATAGTCACGTTTTGTTTTTTCACAGTCTAGTTTTGTTATCCGGCTCAGCCGTGCTTTGTGTTATCTGTTTTTGAAAATAAACCAAGCATGGTTTTTTTCTGGAAATCTGCATCCGTGTCCTTTTCACACGAAGCACCACCACCCAACCTGACAGAAGGATCTGGCCTGCCATGGACGCAGCAGATTTGGACACGTTCTGGGAGCTGGTCGAGGACCTCTGGAGCTTCTCAGCACGAGACAGCAGCTCCTGGCAAAGATTAGATGCGGCTAACGATCTCCTGGATTATTTTTTGCAGAAGCGGCTTCCGTGATGCATTTTAAGGCCTCTAACTAACATTACTTTCTGCCAGCCACAAGGACAAACCTGGAGCTTATTTCCCTCTAGCCTACCACTTTTATTCTCTCCAGCTACGCTTACTTTGCCCTGAGAACTATTCTGCCCAGCTCTAGCCCTAGAGAATAGGTCCGTGCCCCTATCCTTCACTGAGTCATTAGAGATAATGGTGTAAGGTTGGTCCACAAAAAAGTCCGGTCCAGCAATATCTCTTGGAAGAGAGGAGGAACAGTTAAATGGGTCCAAAGAGTACTCGAATAAGGATATTAGTTTCAACAGTGAGGGTTTACTATGTCTCCAGGGAGGTTTCCGACGCAGGGGAGGGTAACGATGACACTGGCTGTGATGTAGTTTGTTCGGGATGGCGGCGGGCGAGCAGGCAGGTACAAAGCAGGGAGGTAGAGTAGAGTGCAGGTGGTAATCTGGACACCGTGAAGAAGTCCATGGAGATATCCAAGGATCTCAGAAGAGGCAAGGTTGCACTGGGGAACAAAGGTAAATGCACAATAGGTCATAGAAAGGGTTTACGAGCAAAAAAAAAAAAAAAAAAAAAACACTGGGGAGCCTTATTACCAACAGAGACTGGAAGACAATTTGGCAAAGTATGGCGGTCCTGCAGGTCCTTAAGAGACCAGCACTAATGAGCGCAGACGAGCAGCAGGTGTTAAGGTAGGAGAAGTCCAGACTGTGCCCTGGACTTCCTGGATACCTGCTCAGCCCCACCTGGAACTCAGAACACAACCACAATACCACAACCAAATGCAATCATGACATTAAGCCATTTGAAGAGGTAAAAATACTGAACTTGGATGTTGTTATTTTGAGTTTAAACATGAATATGCCTTTTAAGGTTTACATTAAAGTATTGCAGAAAGTAGAGTTGTTCCTTCTGCATCAATATGTTTACATTGTTAAAAAAAAAAAAACCAAGAGAACTCTAAATTCAAGAAAATCTAAAATTGAGAAACGAAGCGAAAAAGAAAATGAAAACAGTTCAAGGTAAATTGTCATCGTCCGACACCCACGATGAGACCCTTTGTCTGCTCCCCCTGTGGATCCGTGTCCTTGTAAGAAAAGAGGGAAAAAAAAATGTCTAATACTTGAATTGGAAATCAAACTGAAAGATAATTATATAGACCATTTTTGACGTTCACCTCAAACCCTGCAACCAAAAAAAGCAGGGAAGTAATGGAGGAAATAAATATATTTACAGTTTTTTCCCCATTTTGAAAAGTTTAAGTTTTTTTTTTTTTTTTTTTTTTTTTTTAAAAAATCACTCAAAGTAGTTCCTGATGAGCTTCTCATGACTGTCACTAATATACGAAGGAAGGCCTTTAAGAGCAGCAGTTTATCGATGTGATGTCAGATGTCTGAAACAGAGTTGCACCATTCATTATAAGATGGGACAACAAACAGAAAGCTAACAGAAGAAACGCCCAGAAATTCCCAGTGTCATTTTGTTCGAAGATTAATTCCTTAATAAAGGCCATTTCCACATTTTTTCCCATTTTTTTTACCCAGAGGTTGAGAATGTTTTGTGTCAAAAGTGACTAAAAATAACTGTTGAAACACAGTAGTCAGAAACAGGGGGACTCAATTACAATGTAGATCTTAGGGAGAGTTGTTTGCTGTAAGTCCACTAAAATGAGTTGTATCTGCCACTGATAAACTAAGATTGTTCCTGAGTGAGTTATTGTGTCTACCAGTGACATGCGGTCAGGAGAAGCAGGGGAGGCAGAGCCTCACCTCTCATTGTGGAAAAAAATATAAATGGTTATATTTATCAAATGGTTTGAACTATAAACTGATTTTCCACTTAATTGAAAATCGCAGAATTTTCACATTTCCGTTGAAATACAGGGAAGAGACGCAGTGAGGCAGCAGCAAGCTGAGACTCACCTTGGATTGCGCAAACCCTCACAAAGAGCATGTTACTGTCTCTCCGTATGTCACCAATAAAATGTTTCAAACACTTTCAATAAATTCAGATTCAGTTTTATTTGTGTACCCGTAGGGCAATTAGTGTTGCAGCAAGTAAAAAGGACATAAAACATAAAAGACATATAATTAAAAGTCTAAGAGGGAGGGATAATACAGTGTGCTGAAAAAACATCAGTAGCAGCCCCTACAAAGTAGCGAAAGTGCGAAAACAGTGCGTATCATTAATTTCTGCCAACATCAATAACACCACATGGAGACAAGAAACAAAAACAATATCAACCAATCAGTTACAACTCCTCCTACTCTGTCCTGAATTAAAAATGGAATAGCTGTAGGGAGGAAGGAATGCTTGTACCTGTTACTCTTCATACGGGGAAGTCTGAGCCGGGAAGAAGGCCAGAAGGCAGAAACTGGAACTCAGAATGTAAAGGATGGGAGCTGTCAGAAAGAATGGCATTAGCCTTCCTAATTATCTGTCTCTTGAACAGATCCATAAGTGTGCATTTGACAACTCCCAGAACCTTGTTGCTTGTCTTTATCACTCTGTTCAGTGCATTTTTTGACCTTGTGTTAAGGTTGCCAAACCATCAGAGGAGAGAAAAGGTCAGCACAGATTCACAGAGGTGGGTAGAGTAGCCAAAAATTGTACTCAAGTAAAAGTACTGTTACTTCAGAATAATATGACTCAAGTAAAAGCAAAAAGTAGTCATCCAAACAATTTCTTGAGTAAGAGTAAAAAAGTGCTTGGTGAAAAAAAACTACTCAAGTACTGAGTAAATGTTGAGTAACATCTGATTTATTTGTTAACACAAGCATTCAATCAGACAGACAAAAAAAGAAGATAATCATCTTTAGGCAAATTAGAGTTCATCAAATTGATAAAATCAATTAATTAATTACAAAATAAAATAGCTTAAATTAAAATAATCCAGGTAAATTCAAGTACTTCAATAAAAAAATAAAAGTGACTTAGGAAATGTTTAAAACATATGTAACCCATATGTAACCTAAAAAACAAACATTCGCCTATCCAAGGGGGAAAAAAAACGAATTTAGGAAACTTACCGCTACATGTTTCCTCAAGTTTAGATGTTCAGTTTTTGAATGCTGAAATGTTTTGGTTGACACAGAAGACACATAATGGAGCTGCTGTTTCGCACTTTTTGTAAGGTAAACATGCTTTCAGTATGAGGCCTTGTCTGTGTCTTCATTTCCGACAGTTGATTCTGACATTTGTCTTCTGTTTCTCTTTTTTGTTTGTTACAACTAAATTCTAAAATTAACCCGTCCCGCCGCTGCGATTGAGTATGGTCACGTGACGAGACTACACGGCTAAGTCTGATTGGTGAAACACAATCACGTGGTAGAGCCTTTGGCGGAAGTCTCTCTCTCTGTCAGGATAAAACATTAAAATGAGGCGTACGCGGGGGGATAAAAATAATGAGGCGTAGAATACCAAAGAGGTAAGCAGAAAAGTAACGAGCTCATTGTAGCCTAATGTAGCGGAGTAAGAGGACAGTTTCTTCTTCGCAAATCTACTCAAGTAAAAGTAAAAAGTATAGTGATTTAAAAATACTCCTTGAAGTATATTTTTTTCAAAAACTTACTCAAGTAAATGTAACTCGTTACTACCCACCTCTGCAGATTCAATATATGATCTATAAAATAAGATCATATGGGGCTTATCGATCTGAAACTTGGAGAGTTTTCTTGTCAATAATGGTGAGGATGGGAAGGGAGGACACGGATGCGGACTTCAAAAGTAAAGGTTGGTTTATTAAAGCAAAAAACAATGAGCAAACAAAATGCGCGGCAACGCCGGATTAAAAAAAATTAACTTAGAAAAGGCAAACAAAAGACTTGGCATGGAATAAATAAAATAAATACTTAACTTGGGAAATGACGAGGAACATGGAACAAACAGGTATCGTAGCATGGATGGCAAACAGGGCAGTGTAAAGCAAAGAACCGGCGACAAGACAGGGGAGACAGGAGACTAAATAGAGGGCTGGGAGTGATTGGAGACAATGACAGACAGGTGAGGGGAATTAACTAATTAACAAGCATGGGAAACTAAGACATGAACTGAACATCAAATCGTAACCTAAAACCTGATAACTAAAACATAAAACTTAAACAGAGTGCAGGGAAACTGAGGCATGGCAAAACTAAAAACTAAACATGGACTAAGAAACACAAAAACGTAACCTAAAACTAAAAACATGTCCATGGCGTGACATTTCTCAGACAAGACAGTCGTTGCTGGCCCTTTTTTTTGCAGGTTCTCTGAATGGCAGGTGAAATTGAACTTATCCAGAATAGTCCCAAGATATTTGTAATTTTCGACCATGTCTACTGTCTGGCCTTTGATTACTGTTTTTTGATTGGTGTTATGGAGCTTTTGTCTAAAATCAATGCACATGTCCTTAGTTTTCTGTACATTTAATTGGAGAAAAGTCTTCAAATTCATTGACCACAGGACCATGGGCATATTCGTCATCATGTAAGAGACTGACTATTACCAAATCGTCAGCAAATTTTAAAACTGATCTATTCTCATGCCGACTGCGGCAATCGTCGGTGGACAGAATATAGAGGAGAGGGGAGACCCAGTGGATAATGTTATCTCTAATAATGTTATGCATCCATTCACCCTCACTCTCAGTGTCCTGGATGTTAAAATATGCCCCCCTGATTTTCCATAGTTTAGCTGATGTATATAATATAATGTGTGTAACCTGTTTCATGTGCTCAGTGAGCAGTGAAGAGGCCCTGGGTGAGGCAGGAAGTTTTCTTGTCTCAAGGTAAGGGACACTCGTGAGCCCAAAAATTCTTACGCTACTCCACAGCTGCAGAGTAAGTGACAGCGAGCTAGCAATGATCTTAGAGTCCATGGATACAATTAGCGAGTCAAGTGCAATGATAAAAAATGTCTCTTCTGGCCCTGCATGGTTTCAGAATGGAGGATTTTATATCCAAGCTCAAACAATTTTCTAAATTGGACTTTCAATCAAAACAGTAGTTAATGAAAAAAGGAAGACCAACACCGGAGTTGAAAGGTTTGCTTCAGAATACGGGACAGAAGGTTACCCACTCTTTTCAAGTGGTTCACACGAAAAAACGCTGCTTCGAATTTAGCCAGCCCTTTCTTTCAAATGGTGAATAATCTACTCTGTTGAATCCATATATTTGTAAATCTGATTTTGATGGAGTCAGTGCCTCACCAGACATGAACCTCACCGCACGTGACTGGTGTCTACCCCCCTATCTTCTGTACCAGTGAATGTATTCTAAGAGTTTGTCAACACTTTACATTGGAAACATTGCTGTTAAATTGTTAGAACTGCTTGAGAAACCCCCACAGCATGCTTTACCATCTGCACATAAATTGTTTAAACCATTTACCTATCACCAAGATATAAACACCCTGCAGGATACTCCAAGTGTGAAACATCCCCCAGGGAGGGGAGGGGTGACGGTCTCGGCATCAAACTAATAGTCATCACTATGGTTATCTGGATGGTCAGGGAAAGAGTTCTCTTCAAATTAGGACCAGCATCATCTTCACTGCCATTTCTTTTCCGGTTAATATTGACCTCATTACAGCCTGCTTGACGTAATTTGGACCTGTAATTACCAAGTTTGTATTTAATGCTCATTTTCCATCCATCATACACTGTTCCATTGCCTGGTTCTCGAAGGCAGCAGTGCTTACTGACAAGAGCAGAAGCTATTGATTCAATCTGATCTTGGTCAGGATAGGCTTTTATTTCAAAAACTGCCTGAGAAATCTTATCCAAAATGTCTATCTTCATGTCTCTAGTTATGTTCATACCATGTTGATTACTATGTTCACAATTTTATAGAATTCTGCCACTGCAGTGTCCAGCTGACAGAATAATATCCTCTAAATATCTGGTCCCATGTAAATAAATGTCTTTGGAAAGGGACACAGTTTCAAGATGCGTATACCTTCGAGATGCAGGTCCCTACCTCCACTGTCAGGCCCGGATGTGAGGACCTTTTTTGGGGGATGGGGTGGTGGGGAGGACATTTTGGGAGGGTCATTTTTACCTATCGTTTAAATTCGAGAGAGACCGGCGAGAGCGCATATGTATAAAAAGAACAAGGAAAGTGATCTTATTTTATGAGTAGCGGTGAGTTTTGATTTTTATTATCCATAGAAAGTACATGCATGCTTTCTTGTGTTCTTTGTCAATATAGATGCCGTTTTAGTAGTCGTTATAGAAGTCATTAATGACGCAAATTACCGAATGTTACATGTCGGTTTGGGTTGTCGTTTTGAAGCTAAGTTAGATGACTTCAAAGTTTACTTTCACCAATGGTGGTTAGCATCAACACCTAAGGATTGTTAATTTTTTAGTGCACAACGTAAAGTACCTGTTCGCATATTTGTTTGTATGTTACGTTATGAAACTTTTTTGTAAACTCTCCGTGCATTAGTTGGGAATGGTCACAAAGTTACAAACAAAAAATTAGCTTGGTCAAGGGACCAGCCCAGCAGGAGTTACAGGTTGGTTGCAGGTTGGGCCCAGACATGCACTACTTGGCTTCAAGTTTTCTATATGTCATGTTAGGATGTATTTTCTTCATCATAACATAACGTATTAAATTACTAAAGTGTCTTTTTTGTATCCACTTTCACTTTAGTTAGCACAACATGCTGCAGTCAGGTCCACTGTCCCCTGTGTCCCAAACACCTCTTTAAAGCAACCAAACCAGGCAGAGTTCGGCGCCATTAGGAGGTCCACGTCAAAAACGCCATTACATTTGAAGGTAATGCCATTGCATTTTAGATTAAAGATATACGTGCACACACACACACACTTAAATGTGTATCCTTATGTACGTTCATGTGACTTGTTTGTCATTGTCTAACATGAACATTTTCTTGACTTGCTCTTAGATAAGAAGATCTGCTGCTGCAATTTGACGGCATCTTCCGCTAGTTGATCTCACGTGTCTACTGTCTATGGTCTTGACATAGCTAACCACTGGCTTGTATTTTTAAACAAAGCGACAGCATGAAATGGGTAAATGTAAGTTTTCTCAAACTTGGCTGGATGACCCATTATTTAAAGACTGGCTTAAGCCAGTCATGGGGAATGACCGTGAAGCACTCTGCACTGTGTGCAAGAAAACGATAAATTTAACCTGGAACGGTGTTAGTGCGATCAAATCACACAGCCAATCCACAAGTCACCAGCGTGCGGGGGGAGCAGCTCCCTATGTCGTTGTTCTGTGATGGTAGGCCTACAAGAACCAGGGCAAATGCAGCTACAAGCTCAAACAGCACAACGCCCCTACAGCAAACTAATGCTGTAACTAGTAACATCACCGCGACGACGGCTGCTGTAGACGGACAGCAGACATTACTGTCACCAACTTCAGCTTTAAGAGCTGAGGTTCTCTGGTGCCTGAACACCGTAGCCCATCATCATTCCTATAAATCGAATGAGGGAATTGGGGAACTGTTCCAAAACATGTTTACAGACTCCAATATCGCCAAAAGCTTTGCATGTGGCAAGGATAAAACAGCCTACATAATTCGATTCGGAATTGCGCCACATTTTAAAAAGTTGCTCATAAATAGCGTGAGTGATGCGGGGCTGTATGTGCTTATGTTTGATGAGTCGCTGAACCAGTCATCGAAGAAAAAGCAATTGGATGTCCACATTCGTTTTTGGAAAGATGACCGTGTCACGTCAACATATTTTGGGTCACAGTTCCTTGGACATGCAAAGGCTGCAAAACATACAAGTAAGTTGATTTCTTATTGTATTGTTATTCGTTCTTATTGTCGTTATATGCCTATTATGTGGCTCAGTGGTTAGAGTCGGTCGTCCAATAACCGCAAGGTTGGCGGTTCAATTCCCACTCTCGCTTGGTGGAACTGATAGCTGGAGGGGTGTCAGTCCACCTCCTTGTCACGGCTGAGATACCCTTGAGCAAGGCACCGTACCCCCATGCTCCCCGGGCGTTTCATGGCTGCCCACCGCTCCAGGTTGGCATCTGTCTCTGAGTGTGCAACCCTGTGCATGTGTGTCAACAGGTGCCAACCTGGATGGGTTAAAAGCAGAGGACAAATTTTGTGTGTATGCATGACCAATAAATTGGATCTCTCTAAAGAACAAGCTTGAGTGTGATATGACTAGCCTATGTATTACTGATTCCTATTGCCCTCAATGTGATGGGAGCAGTAGAAACTTGTTTAACTAAGTAAAAATAAAAAATACTTTACTACAGTAGGCCTACCTACTTTTTTTTCTTTATTTTTAATCAGTCAACTTAATTTCCTCAGTTAATGGCATACTTTTAGCCTGGCGACGCCATCCTACGTACTTCCGCCCAAAGATTTCGGCTCCGCACATAGTCTGGCCAAATCCCCCTACCTCGGTTCGCTCAGTGTTTTGCCAATCAGCAAACAGTTGCGAGTGGTGACGCAGAACTCACGCGCGGAGTCCATTGTAGTTCATATAATTGTAGTTTAACCGCAGCGGAAATAAACATGGCGACGGAAGAACGCTAGAAGCTATCCATGAAGTTGTCTCAACTCTGGAGAGCATTACACAATTAAAAGAAGAGCAAGAGGAATGCCTCGTCAATTTTGTTAGTTGCAAGGATGTCGTAGCTCTCCTTCCAACTGGCTTTGGGAAAAGTTTGATTTATCAAATGGTACCGGTATAATGAAAGCGGATGTGGAAAGCGTGATTCGCGGGCTAGAGCCTCGCGAGAGTAAGCATGAACCTCGGCGCATAACCTACGTCCTTTCTAAACATTACTGATTGGTTAAGGGAACTCCAATGAATTTAAGTTGCTGAGTAAGGTCCCACCCTCCATGGAAACGGATTCCTCTTGGGTTTTTCCAGACTGTTTGACGGAGTCAACAGTCGGCTTTCGCCCAGGCTAGCATACTTTCACCTCACTATATTCTCAGTAGGCAGTATAGGACTAGTTAAGTAACCAATCAGATGAAACTGAATTTGGTGGTCAACTGAGTGACAGCAACAAACTTTTGGGGAAGCCAGTTGTTATTGGATACGTGTAAACAACAAATTCTCCGACCTCTAGATGTAATCAACATCATTTTATATTTTGATGTGGTGTATGCGTTTTTTTTTTTTTTTGTATATTCAGAGGTTTGTTTTCTGTCAGTGAGTGTACATACTGGCTGAGTAGAGGGAGCTCTGTAAGGCTGTATATGTCTGTTTGTTGGGGGTCTTTATAGATGAAGGATTTGGTTAATATTTCTGACAGATGAGTAGTACAAAAGAAAAACATGATGAAACATGACTTACTGGGACATAAGTCACTATCTAGCAGAGTTTTATGACTATTAAAGCACAAATCGTTATTTTTAATCAACTTTTTTTCAATTACAATTCACAGGAATGTGTTGCACAACTCAACCCAAGACACCTGCTATCAGTCAGTATGGATGGCCCAAATGTCAATCTGAAAATGCTGGGGCTCCTACAGAATGAACATTCAGAGCTTCATGGGGATGCACAGCTCATCACAATGGTTACCACCCATTACCACTCTTTTGAACAGTTCTTCAGTCCACAGTGTAAACCCTATAGGTAAAAGTTACCTCTTGTGATGACATCAGTTGTGTGTGATGTTGCTGTCGGATGTGTGTGAGTGTGTGTAATATGACGCATTTTATTAAATGTTTATTAATGTTAATCACTGTTGTCCTGTCTCATTTGTTTTAAGACGTGTCAAGCTGTCCTTAGGGTGGAGATAAGGGTTATGGGTAGGATACCCACCCTCTAACACCCTTTTCATTTCACCTTTCATTTCTAGAGGCTTCTGCAGGAGATGAGCCTGGATGATCACAGACGCCTCGCATTGGGAATGCTGGAGAGGCAGACGGGATGATCTTTGATCTGTTGATGGAGCGTCAGCAAAGACATGGTGCTCCTACATCTGCGGATGTACCCGGGGTACCTTGGTGTACCTGTGGCAACTGCAGAGACATGCCGACGGACAGAGAGCGGAAATGCTGTGGCCAAGACCCTATCCACTGTGTGAGCCTCCTGCTCCATTTCACGCAGTACTGCCTGGATGAGGGTTACCTGCGAATCCATAGGCAGTACCGGGACGACCTCACTGCCTTTGAAAATGTAAGGGAGCCTGGCGATGACAACAGGGAATATAGGCACGCAGCTTACAGACATTTTATTTTCTGGCAGCATGGCGCATTGGGACAGGGGAACCGGAGAGTGATTCCCAACTGCTGTGTGTGCAGAATTAGGGATAAATTCCCTGACCCTCAGGCACAATACACAGGCTACATTCCAGGGATCTAAGAGATTTGCCCCAAGTAGTTTTGTAATAGTTGTAGTGAACAGTTATTGTTTTATCTATTTATATATTTTGTATTCTTTTGAGTTCTGTTTGTTACAAAGAATAAAATATTTGTTATTTGAATGTGCTGTATTTGTTCTATAGTAGGGATTGAGAAAAATGGCTAAATAAGGTGCAATAGCAATTTGATGAACAATATGATTGAAATTTTTTTTTTTTTTTAAACAATATTGATTTATTCACATTTACAAACATTTTGAAATACTAGCAACACAAAATAACAGATCAATCTTCCTCCAAGTTGGTAGCAGCATTGAACATTGCGAACAAAAGTGCAGGACGTTCAGGTTGGTTTATACCAGAGAATATCTAATGGCGTAGACTGGCTCTGTTTATACCTGCGTGCAAACGTGACGTCAAAATGACGTCATCACGCTTGCAGGCCTGGCGTTGGGGAAAACGCGATTCGAAGTGCTTTATGTCCCTCTCGGCACTTCGTCGTTTTTCATAGACCGGAAGGACAATGGCAGCCTCCATAGAGCTTGCCCGCTCTATGTAGATACAGACAAGTGATTCTTCGCTCAGGAGGATAAGTGAGATTGTTGACAGAGATAATTTTACACCAACGAGGACTAATTTATGAATGAATATGTTGATTTGAGCTAATAAATGACTTAATATATTACACAGTGTCCCTTTAAGTTTAAAATGTAAACATGGTTCTATGCATTATCTGTGAAATATGGTACTATGGCATTTGTATTTTTTTGTGTCCATTTTATAGTTTTCACGGTATCAAAATGTCGGTGGTGAAAAGAGGAGTTAAAGGAATTAAAGTTGCACCAGTCGAAGCTCTGAGCATTTCGTGTGATTAATCCAAGTGGGCCGCCACAGAGAGAAATAGGTTTTTTTAATTAAATGTGTTCATTACATAAATAAAATTTCCTTTTCTCTTTAGCACTTAATGGATTTTATAAGCAACACACTATAGTTGTTTATGTGGCAAGGAGCGGAGTAAAGGATGAAATTGTAAGAGCCAACAACGCCACCTGGGGACTTGCACCCCAGGATATGACAACTGAAACCCAATTGCTATAAGGACGCAGGGTCGTGACTGAGGCAGAGACAGTAGAATAGAGAAAATATATTTATTGAAAATAATATTTAGGAATAAAACTGAAGTAAAGCTGCTGCACAGAAACAAAAGGTTAAACACAAGACGAATTCAATAAAGTGTTTTTAATGACAAAACTAAAAGGCCGGCTATAACATTAAAAGTCAAATTACTAACATTAAAATCAGTGGGCTGAGGTCTCAGGGGGAGGCATGCTACCGGATGTGTGTCCCTTTCTTAAGCTGGGGTGAAACACTACAACTGAAAGCCACAACAAACACGCTAAAAGTGCCCCAGTGTACTTGCATGCAAAACGGAAGGGAGGTCCTCACCACAGTGCCTAGTCTCCCACCTGATGACACCCAGACCACACTGAAACTCAAAAAAAGGAAAAGTTAACAAACCTAATATCAAATCAATGAGCAACCTAAAACACAAAGAACTACACAAGTAAAACCAACCAAACAACTGCACAATAAAACAGTACAAACAAACTAACAAAACAGCAGCGCTGTACAAACAAATTAACAAAGCAGCACAACCAAACAAAACAGGTATAAACAAACTAATAAAGACCAAGCACAGCAGCAAGTGAACCTACAAAGACAAAACACATATTAGTAGGACAAAGGATTGCACCAAACAACATGATGAAACAGGGACCCTACTCACCACCTGAATTAGGTCACAACACAAGCTCAGCAAGAGGCTGAAGGAAGCCATTTTGAGGCTTTATATACATCATGGGGAGGAGCTAAAGGAGGTGCTTACAGGTTACTTGAATCATAGGCGCCGTCTGCGTGGGTGCTTCGGAGCCCGGGCACCCACGGGGATTAATGAGCACCCACGGAAAAATCCGAGCATTGAAGTGACACAATCAACCATTATATAGTAAAGCTCATCAGGTGTCTGGAAGCTGCGCCGGCGCAATTGCGTTTTCCAACCGGCGGGGAATTTTTCTTGGTCGGGGCAAAACCGGGCTTTCTAAAGCCATGTCATCTGCTGCTGTAGTGTTTTCCCAAAATTCACCGAATCCTTCCCGAATAGCCTTCAGATCGCCTCTCTTGCGCTCTGTGTGTGTAGCTGGCGCTTTTGGAGAGCGGTGTTGACCGCCTCCATGCGAGAGAAGAAAGTGAGCATGAGCTGCAAAGAAAAAAAAGTTCCAAACTTCTGCAAGTGCACGAGCAGGCCACTGGCTTTCCCCCCTGCATCACCTTTTTCTTTTGCGCTCAAGTCCTCTAGAAAGTCCATCAAAGCACTGTAGTTTGCAGCAATGGATTGTAAAGAGGCCGCCTTCACAGTCCAGCGAGTGGGGCAGAGAGGTCTCAGCGATGGTGCGTCTGTACCCTGAAACTCCTTGAACCAAGCGAGTCGTTTTGCTGAATTTCTGATCAGTGTGATCAACTCGCGGATGAGGGACATGAAGTTTCTATATGCAGGGATGCTTTGGGCGACGTCATGTACCATTAAATTCAGCAAATGTGCGGTGCAATGCACATACTGCGCCCGGGGCTCCTGCTCCAGCACGCGTGCATTTTAAGAAGACGTACTATGTATGACCAATAAAGAAGTATAAGAATCTGAGTGGATGCGGTCTCCGAGTCGTGAGACTCACCGGGTGGTTAGTGGATGTTCCTGTGTGTCCCAAAAAAAATTGCGTTGCGAAATAAAAGTTATTTCTTGCTTTATTTGGCATTTTGTAATCCAATTGTATTCCGTTTGGAAGACTTTTCACTTTCACTGTCAGATCACTGCGCCAGGGTGAAACTCCCATCTGGTGGCCGGGAGTGGGCTAGAGCCTCAGACTCAAATATAGAGCGGATGTTTACGTGCGTCGTGATTTAGCATGAAAAATAGTTCCTGAACAGCATAGAACACGGATTACACGGATGGAAAACCATAAAATGCGCCGACATTTTTTTTTTTTAATACCACAAACCACCCGGTGAGTTGACCTTTTCTTTAAAATTAACATTAGTATTGTTTTAAGGACATTGAACAGAGTGCCCAATGGAACCCTGTCTGTAGCAGCAGGATGGACCAGCGAAAACAGCCAAAATGGATAGAAATGAGCTATTGTTGTGAAAATGGTCTCCTCATTTCTTATTCTTAATAAACAAGCTGGAACTGGGACTCAAGGTCTTAAATAGTGAACTGTTCCTTTAAGTCGCTTTGTAGAAAAGCGTTTGCCAACTGTAACATAGGCCTAATTCCATTATCAATTTCAATTCAAATATAGGCTATTTTATTGTAAAATATTGATGTGACATCCGCAGGGAAAATATATAGGATACATTTATTACACATACAAATAAAGTGACCAACTCATGAAATGGTTATATTATTGGAAAGCAAGGTTTTATGCAAACGGGTCTTTCTGTGGGTCGCGACCCCCAGTTGGGAACCACGAGCACCCACCGGCATAAACATAAGTCGGCGCCCCTGACTTGAATTATGTTTAAGACCTATAGATCCACTACAATCATACAAAGCGTAAAGGTAAAAAAACAATATCTTCATTTTAGATGTCAAAAAGTATTTGCGGCTCCCAGTGTTTTCTTTTCTGTGGAAACCGGGTCCAAATGACTCTTTGAGTGTTAAAGGTTACCGACCCCTGTTCTAGAGTGTATAAGAAAGTGAAAGAGCAACCGCCTTTTGCCACCGCGCCATTAAAGGGAGCTGAGATGAGTGTTCTTGTGGGATAAATCAAACCTGATGCATCCATGCCAGTTTCTTCAAAGCTGAAAGGCATTGCAATGCTGTTCCCATACAGGACAGGCACACATTAGTTGTCAAACTCCTATTTTATCTCACAACTTCAAAGAGGCCCATTGATTACTCTAAGTGGCCATTACCAAACATCCAAGCCTGCTGCCTCAGTCAAAGGCAACCACTGACAAAGAGGAATGCAAAATCATCATGAGGTTGAATTTGGAGTGGATGGGAAGGACAGGGAACCACAAAGTCAAACAAAAAGGCTGCAGAGCCAGGCAACAGAGAATCAAAAAGAGTTAGCAAAACCAACACCAAACAATAAAAATGACACACACTTTGTGTGTGTACAAACCACTTGCTTTTGTCGAACATGTGGTAAGAGAGTGATGTGACCATGGGATCCCTTGAGAATCCCCCCATGATACCATAATTCAAGAAACACAGCTAAGCTTACAGCCGACACATGTACACAGTATCTGCTTGAGAGATGGAGAAAGATGGAAAGTAAGAAATTCAAACAGACACTGGCAGGATTAGGGAGAAACAAGGCTGTATTCAAAGCACTCATCACTGTCCACTAATCTAATGTTGTACATTATAAAAGGTAACATTGTAGTTTCTTTTACAATACTTCTATGTCAGAGATAGAATACATTAAGTAGACAAAAGCTACAGGGGTTCAAACAGGGAGAACCATACACACTTGAAAGACCAACTTTACATTTTTTAAAGATTTTTCTTAACAATAAAAGAGCTAAATGTAGTTTCAGAAATCTGTAGGGAAAACAATGGTATAAATTTGTCAACTGAAATATAAGGCTAAATTTTAATGAAGTAAGAAAACTAAAAACATTAAAATTACATTTCAGGAAAGCGTTAAAACATTTTTATAACTCATTTGCATTGTGGAAAATCCATATTATTTATGAATTTTTACAATCTCAACCCTTGCAACAGAATAACCCATATCATGCAATAAATATGTCCTACATTCATGAATGTAGAAAGCATTCCCTGAATTACTTAATCCTTCGATATATAAGATAAATGGATGCTATCGTAAAAGGTGTTAAAAACGGTTTCACTTTACTGGCAAGCTTTGCAAAATGTACATTATGTAATGTAGATAAATAGAAAGAATAGACATTTGCTCAAAGGTGTATACACAACCTGATGAAACACATAGTTCTTACACATACAAAAGAACAATGAGACATACCAGCATTTTTAAAATGTCTAAATGTAAGTAGATTTGTGTACCTTCTTTATGGTGTCCTTTGGGTTTTGGCTACAAAGGGATACAAAGTGAGCTTTCACGTCCATCATTGCGAGATATACTCTGTCAACAGGAACACAGAGACTAAAAGTATCTCCTCTCAATACTGGTTTAGTTTTGTCTGTGTATATGACAGGTCAAATCTACCATCAGGATGTTTGCCACTGTTTGCACCATGAACAATGGTAATCCATGAAAAATTGGAAAGACTTTTAAAAAAGAAAATTAATTTAAAAAGTAAGAAAGCCTATATGATGTATATCCCAGTCAAGGTTAAACCTGGAGAAAAGACTGTACAAGCTCAATTTCAGTAGTGCTTCTGAACAATGATATATGTATATAAATAAATAAAAGAAGAGAGTTCAGTGACGGGAGACTTTTTAGTGTCCCTCTTTTCTGTGCTGCTCTTAATAAGAAACTCTTTCAGTCATTGGTTTGATCGTGCTTCTTTTTCCCCCTCTTTTTGGTAAGCTCCTCTGTGTAAAATATCTCTGTGCCAGTAACAGCACGAAGGCTTACTTATCTGGGTATTACCTATTAAAGGTTTAAAACCCTGCGTCTCTGATAAACACTGCCTATAAGACTTTTATCTCTCCCCGGCTTTACCGTGCTCTTGAAAGTCCTTCTCCCAAGGCGCAGTAATTTGTTTAATTAAAGTGTCATTTTGGATAGGAAATATAGTCACAACTATGGTAAGAGATGCAACAAAGTTTACAAGAGCTGTTGATGTGGAGCATTTCTTCACCTCTCTTCGTCGCTCATTTCCAGTCTTTGTCCAGGGCTTAGATTTAGATTAACTCAGTGGTATTTTCTCTCCCTCTCTTTATATCCAACAGTGATGTTTTTTTTCTTTCTTGTCTTTTTAGATTCTTTCACACAGAAGCAAAAGCAGGCAGAGCTATAACTTGGAA
This sequence comes from Odontesthes bonariensis, assembly GCF_027942865.1. Lineage (NCBI taxonomy): Eukaryota > Metazoa > Chordata > Actinopteri > Atheriniformes > Atherinopsidae > Odontesthes > Odontesthes bonariensis. The sequence continues at coordinate 8,438,847 of NC_134506.1, forward strand.
GAAACGGGATCAAATCTAGTTTAAGAGAACTCGCTCAGCTTGTATCTACATAGAGCCCTGAGAGGATTGGTTCACTGGCTTAGAAGCTTGTGCTGTCAGAAAACTTTGGGCGGTTTTGTGTGTGATTTCATTAGTAACCCAAAAAAAAAAAAACACCAGATGAAGTGAATGGAAAATAATAAGAAAATAGCACATGTACAGTGCTTTTGTATTGCTGGTGCAGTGTGAGCGCTTAACGCTTATCACAATCTCTTTCACATCCATACAGCTTCTCAAGACCACATAAATCATTCCTTCACTGCATACATTATGGGCACTCCTTTGTGAGTAGATATACTTGTTTGTCTATATGATTGGGTAAATGAAAGCAACTCCGAAGTAAGTTCATGAGCAAACTCAGTTTAGCATCAGAGCAACATTTTCTTCCTTGGACCTAAACTGTTTGAGAAGTTTTTCTGGGTGTACAAAAATGAATAATTGTTTAATCAGTTGTAAAAATGAAATGGTTTGATATCAGTATTCATTTTTAAGGAGTAACTGACATATTTTTCACAACCAAAAATGTTTATATTTAGGTGACTAAAACCACCTTGCTTTAAAAAAGTATAGTACATTTGTAAAAAGTGAAAGAAAACTTGAGATACCATAGATGCTGACAAAGTGCAGCTATATGTTAAAAAAGCAAAGAAAAACTGTTAACCATGCAATACTGTCTTTAATGGCACACATAACACATCTGAAAAATTATACAATGGAATGCCAGAGTTGGCTTTTCACATGCAAAACAGTTAAGTCTTGTGAAGCGACTTTGAAAACAAAAACAAGAAAAAAAAAAACACATCTGAGGAATACATTTACAAAGTGGTGTTTGATAAAGAGCAGAGAACATGTTTGATTAAAAATGGAACACAATTCTGTAATAGTGTTCTCTGTAATAGTAATAGTTTCTTTTTAGGTAGGTCCATAATAGTTTTTTTTTAGGTAGATAGCATTTTAACTAGTTACAACTAGGGCTGTGCAGAGTGACCAGTAATTGTATATGTTCAGGCAAAAGAGGAAAAAAAACAATACATTTGTATGTGAATAAAAATTCAGTTTGCCTTTTTACTTACTTTAGGGTGTGCAAGTGTACAAGTGTCCCTAAATAATCAAAGATAATATTGCTTCATGTTTTTCAGCAATAAATATGTTTAATTATGTTTTGTTTAAAACTGGATCTATTTTTTCACTCCAGTATGTACAACCGTTAACACAGAGTAGTAGTTGGGGCATACCCAGTGAAATGCAGTTTTAGCGAGGGACAGATTGGGGTAAAACGATGGACTGGAAAATTGTTCCTTGACAGAGCTCTCTATAGACAAAGCATTTGCTGGTGAGTCTGGGTTTTTGGGGAATTTTTCAAAAAAGTACATTACAGGACATCACAAGATAATCAATTAAAACACATTATCAAAAATAGAATCCCCTATTTAATTATTCTAGAATAAACAGAAAAAGCCCTTTATAAATGATGATAAATTACATAAAAAAATCAAAGTGAAAAATAGCAGTTGTGCATGTGATTTTCATTTGATATATGACTGATACATTAAAGTTGGAACCCAGATATTTGTAAGTCTTCTCACATTTGGGAGGAAATTTAACTGCCCATACTACTATATGGAAGGCAACAATTCACAGGCCATTTCAAATGCAAGTTATAATTATTATGCCCTTTAAGTATAATTGAAAGGGCATAAAAGTTTTCAGATGCATGCTCATGCTTCTGATCGCTGATAAGAACAGGCTCAGGCTATTCAAATAAAATGTATATATACAGTATGCATATGTGTATGTATATATCTATCTATCTATATAGATAGATATATACATATCTATAAATATATATGTGCAACAGACATGCCATGGCAAATGTTTTGTCACTCAGGGAGCCTGTCTGTGTAGTATATAGAACAGTTATATAGGTTCATACTTTCTGTAGGTATAGGGGTGGTACAAACCCACATGGGCAAAGGTAACAAGGTAAATTATAGCCAATCAATTAAAACACCAACCTTCCCCGAGCAGATGGTCAGGACAAGTTTGCCCCCATATTTGCTTGTAATCAATATTAAGAAAATCCCTTTTTTTCCATCTTTGAATACTATATCCGTGGGATAGTAATGAAACATTTCAACCAAACATAACACCAAGGCATTAGAAATTAAAAAAATTGTTTCTTTCTTTCTTTCTTGGTTTAGACAGGCAAGCTTGACACAGTATTGGCCTTCAGAGGCATAAACAGCACTCTGTCTCATTGTTGACAGTTTTGATATTTCTTTTCAAACTACAAATGAAAAATATCATCAAATGACAGATTGTGATAAGCCTTGAAAATTATCATAATCATGATCCATTAAGAGACTTCAGGACAGAATAAAGTGAGACTCAGATTTTTGGGTAGATATACTTTTGATGGAGGATTTGAGGACTAAGTGATCCTCCGATGGAAGATTATTCACAAACAACTAGTTTGCAGGTCAAGAATTTTTCCAATGTTCACTTTCAAAAGAGGAAACATCCCTAGCATTCCTCTAACAGCTGCCTGCAGAAGGATGAAGGAGAAAATGTTTCTCTGGTTCACTGCTTTGTATCGTTTCAGTGTTCTGTTTTGCATACAAACGATTCTGAAATACAAATGAATTTAGTTCATAATACAATAGTATCTCATTATTTATTTATTTTTCTTTTGGTTTGGATTGAAACTAGTTGACCAAAAACTGTTTCATGGGATGAGAAAATAGGGGTGAAAAATCTGTAATGTGTCATTATGACTACAAGCTGTATCAAGTCAATATTAAGCAGCAAAAAAATGGGGGTATAATGGCTAAATTATGCAAGAAAAAAATAATTAAACAGATTTGTGCAAATGTGAGCTTGAAAAAACAAAATGTAAAATCTGTCTATCGTGTTACTCTGATTGGCTATCTATGAGACATGTTTTTAAAGTCTTGATGCGTTAATAATAAAACAAACTAATAGAAATATCATTGGACTTATTTTTCAATCAGACCCAGCATTGCTGCGATCTGCAAAGCACAACATTAATTAAAGATTGATGGTCAGGCTGTTCATAAATAAAAGATGTTGAGCCTCTGCTGATCCTATAATTAAAATGACAAAGAGAAAAATAAAAGTTATTTATAGGAACTGGCCCAACTTGTTTCATTTCCTCGTCAACAGGACATGGTTTTCTTTGTCTAAGTTGCGGGATAGAAAAATGTGTGCTTTCCATTCTTCATTCCCTCTGATTGATGGACACTGTCAGAATAATATGCAGTATGTGTGTTTAAATTAGCGAGGCGCAGTCTATGCTTAGAGGTGAGGTGAGAAGAGATCAGGCTTCAGTTAAACTTTTCAAAGGGATAAAAGTAAAAGTTTCAATGACCTTAGTTCAGCACTAATTCACAAAGAAAAGCAGATATAAATGAAATAGCTTTGCATTTTTATTTTGGTATAGTAATTATGTAGTCTCTTGGAGTTTGACAATGCTTCTAATGAGTTCTCATAGGACCTCTTTTATTTGTTTGTTTGTTATTTTTAAGCTTGATTAAGTCCCCTTGTATTTAGCGAGCACAGTCAAATCAAAGAGTAGGAAGATTAACTGTGTACATTTTTCAACATCTTTAAGACGTTGTAGGCATACCAATTTTTTTTATGCAGTAAGTAGTCTGTTATTGTATTGTCAATAACCATCTCTTCTGATAGCATATTCTGCTACCTTCATTGCACAAAACAAAACAAAGCAGATATGTCAACAATCTAAAAAATTATTAAAATTATTGGCACATTATTTATTCATGAACTCCAATCCCAGAAAAGTTTGGAAGCTTTCTAAAATGCAGTAAAAGCTTAAATCTGTAACTTGTTAATTGGTTTGAACCTTTCTTTAACAAAAAAATAATAATTTTCCATTGTCATTACTGACCAGCTATATTGTATTTATAAAATATGTTCTCTTGATTCTTATTATACTTGTTCATTTTAGAAATGAGGATACAAACTGTTTTGCAAGGAGATTTTGTGTCCATTTTTGCTGAATAGAATATTTGAGCTGCTCAAGATCCATGGCTGTCATGGTCTGATTTTGAAACCATATATTTTCAATTGGTCTTTCGGCCAGAATATGCTGCTGCGTGATGCAGAAGGAGGTCTGCACCACTCAAGTGATGTGGTAAGTGGTTATTGTAGCGTTGTCCTGCTGAAATAACCACTGACCTCCGGGGAAATTCTGATTAACATCTCTGCATCAGTGGTGCCTTCACATATGCAAGTTACCCATGTCATGGGCAGAGATGCACCCTTAAATGATCGCAGAAACTGATTTTTACAGTTTTTGTTTCGAACATCCCAGATGATCTTTATCATCTTTGGCATTTTGAACAAGATGTCTGTATAGGCTGAAATGTGGAATGAAACCTATATCCAATTTCTGTCTGTTCATCTGTGATTAGTTGTGTCAAGTAATTAACTCCCTGTAATATTATTTTAGGTTACATTTATGGCTGCAACGATTAACTTTGTTTCCATATAGCTCATGTAGCTATATTTATCGTGCCGACATAGGGATTTTTCATGTAGTGCCACCTAGGGCCTTGAAGGAACTGATTGATGATTCATGGGTTGGCATGGACTGATGAGCCATGTACCATCCTTGCTTAGGAAGACTAAGTCTTAGGTTACCCTCTTAGGGTACCTTCATGCAGTGGAAGCTGACAAATGTAGCTCAGGAAGTCTACTAAAACCATCCCATAAAACGTTTTCGTGTGTGATCTTTGGCTTGCATGCAGGTAAACTGAGAGGATACAGTTTTTTGAGGGAAGAGATTTTGCCAACATTCCAGTTCTGGAGCAGTTGTTTTTGTTGTTAATTTTCCAAAAACAAGCACATTGCAGAAAAAACATAACATTTCGGTGAAAACTTTTCACATGGATTTATTATGAATATTTTGAGACTGAGGATAAATCAATTACAAAATGTAAGCTTTTTTATGATGACTTTTTTTTTTAATGTGTCGTTGTATGAAATGTCTTATATACTAAATTCAAACCACACAGTTTGCCATTTTTTTTCCAATCTTACTGTGAGATAGCAAATAGAGACTGGCCATTTTAAACTTTGTACACTAAATCAGAGGTGGAAATATCCATACAAAGTGAATTAAAGACACATATGGCCACTTTGTAAGGCTACCCACAAGATTTGTACACAATCCTCTAGCAGTCATGTTTGGTCCTTATCGTTCTGTAGGGCAAGCAGCACAATTTTACTGGCTGCAGGTGAAATGTATTTCCACAAGCAACTACTAGATACAGGATTTGGCAATGGTTTAGGAACTGAAAGTAAGAGGATGGAGGGGAAAGAGATATATTAAATGATTATAATGACTGATGATATTACCTATTTCTGCACAAAATGACTTCAATAGTGTAATGATCAAATGGCTGGTAAGGATGACAGAATTATTAAAAGAGAAAGAACAGAAATTTCAGCACATTTATCAGTCTGCACGTCACAGTTTCACACTCGGTTAATATATATTGTAAATCTCATTGATCCCAAGGAGGTCTTTTTTTTTAATATATATGGGTTTATATTTCTATTCTATTAAGTCACACGCTTAAAGACACACGGAAGGAAATGGATGTGAATAAATACAAACACACACACACACACACACAAGTGTGTGTGTGCATTTTTTTAAATTTCAATCCTGATTTGTAAATGTTTAAAAACAGTGTTTTTCTAAATGAATCCGAAGTAAGATTCATTGATGCATAAATAGATCTTTAAATGTGTACAAAGAATCTGTGTGCTAATTTAAGTTCACCTGGTAAATATAAGGTCTATGATGTTACATTTCTATTGAGTATCTGCATATAAATATCTATGTTTTTGAAGGTATTGAAAGACATGGAAGAATAAAACTGAATAAGCAACTTAATATGAAGCTTAATCACATGTAATGGTAACTCATGGTCAAAGCTGTCAGTTTTGAATGCACAGGGCGTCAAAGCGTCATTTGTTCCATAACACGTTAGGGACCTGCCCAACTGAAGCCATTCATCTGTGGAGGTAACTGGATTTTACTCTGAAAGTCCTTGGCTTCCTTCCCAGGTAGCCGCTCCCCTGATTCACTCAGTAAAACCCCTTGAGACTGCTTGCCCCCTCTCTTCTAGTGAACACAAGGGATTTACACCAAAGACTGGACCTTGACTGTACACAGAATCGTTTCCAGGTCTTTTCTTCAAGGACTGAACATTTTCCAAGGATTGTGGTAACGACAGGACACACTGGGTATTGCCTTTAGCATCAGTTCCTCACGACTAAGCATAAGACATCCTTTTTTTTGAAAGTGCATCGTAATGACTTCTCTTTTCCAAGGTTTTGTGGTATGATAATGTTTATAAAGTAAGGTTAATTTGAGTTGAGTTGATGTTAGCGGTTATCTTGCATGTAAACTTACCATTCTTCCTTATTTAACCTGGCACCTTATCATAAGTAACACACTAACCTTTGAAGTCTTTGTCAACCAGAACTGGACACCCAGACCCAATTCCAATTCCAATTCCGCCCTGCATGGTCTTTCTGTCGTGTATCATTTTGCCATTTGCTTTTACATGCTGGAAAACATACATGTACCGACAAAGAGACCGGAAACCTCCAGGTAACACATGGGCTACACATTCACATTTTTGTATCTTCTCTGGCTTAATATGACCTACTGAGCACATGGTCACAGCTGTCATATTGTGCCCTCGCCATCATCTGATCACGGCGGCCATTTTGTCATCCCCTCTTGTCCAATACACATGTCCGGACAAACACACAGACTAATGGTCTTTCTCTCATTGCTTATTTTTATATTGTACATAGTATTAGCTTATTTGATTAATCATTGGGCCAAGTTTAATCAATTCTATTGTACTATTTTAAAGAAGAAGTTATTCGTGGTCATTGTGCATGTTGTACTGTGAAAACTGCTGGTTGCAAATGTCGGTGCTCGGATTCATAGCCTTCGTATCTGCTCTGTATGTGTCACATCTGTCCCAGATTGACACGTACAGACCAACATATTTTGAGACTGATACTGGGTTTTAGTTAATAGGCAGTGGTGTTCCAAACGTAATAATTTTACTGAATAATAATAACTATCCTTGGACACTTACTAGTATTTGCTAATAATTAATCCAGCTCCGCCTTGATCCCCAACACATTCCATGGCAAGGTAGAAAAGGGCATAACTTTCCACAATAGAATATTTTCTTTCTGTGTTTTAAGATGTAACCATGTTTACTGATTTTAAACTTTTAATACCTAGCCTAAACCAAGTACTTTTAAAGCACAACAAGGTAGTTCACTCATAGCAAGTCAAGATAAAGATGGATGGAAAAAAGGAGGTGGAACACATCAGTCTTCAATTCAATTCAATTCAATTCATTTCATTTTTATTTATATAGCGCCAAATACAACAAATGTCATCTCAAGGCACTTAGATAGTAAGTCCAATTCAAGCCAATTGGAATTCAATTAATCTTACTGTTGGAGTTTAAGATGAGTCACTTGCTTTGGAGCTGGATATCTGGCCCTCTCATCACCTAATCTTCATACGCATTTGATCCTATTCTTTTATAAGAAAGCAATGTAGAAAGACTTTATCATTTTTCTGTACTTAGTAAAGCACTTTGGGTTTGTTTAGAAAAGCTATATAAACATAGCTGAGTTGAGAAATGGATTGAATTGACAGACATGGGCCATTAAAGATAAAAAATTGGTGTTGAGATTTTGAGCACAAAGACTACTTGTTTTATCTCGTTTCATGGAAAACAACACACAGTTTACCTAATACCAGTGTTCCATGACTTTTACCCTGGTGGAGCACAGGGTGGTGGTGGTTCCCTCCCTATAATGAATATCACAAGTATAGCAAAAATAGCACAGAACTGATGCAACAACCCCAGTCCAAGGTACCATGTAACTGTGAAACTGTAGAACTTCAAAATCCCCTAATTAAATATATAGTGATCATGCTGAAAGATTACGAATGTGTGGTTTAAATCAGCAAAAAACTTAGTTGATAAGAAAGGTGCTTTATTTAAGAAATAACATCAAAATCACATGCTATAAAAAAAGGCGTCGAGTCCACTCATAGAATCTTGAAGAACTTTGAGAATTTCAAGCTTTGCTTCCACTGCTACTGCCACTATTTTTAGGCTGCTTCAAACTACTGCTTCTGCTTCAGCTAATGTTTTCTAGAATAATATTTCCTACTGATCTATTAATGTTAAAACCAATAATGCTTTATAGAACTCATAACTCATTCTTTGGATTTACAATGCATGCTGAGTTGTCTCTTGGTATTTCTTTTATCGTTAATGTATTTCCATTATTCACTGTATTAATGCCTGGAGCAAATTGTCTCCCTGCAGATTGATGGAAGATTTTGATTTTATCATCTTTTGAGGAGAAAAAAAGAGGATGAAGCAGACTGAGGGGTGTATGAAGTTCTCAGTCTGCAACTCTGGTTTACACTTGCTAGGCTATCTAAACCTTTTATGGTTCCCAGGTAGATACTGGCAGATGTGTGCAGCAAACAAAAATGCACCAATATAGAGTCACTGCACACAGGCACTCTGCATACAGCATCTCTCTTACGCATACACATGCAACATGAAGCTGGCCAGTAGTTATAGATGTGTGCATGCCTCATCTGAGTCTAATATCATCTCCATTAATACCACCATACGTCTTGGTAAGCTTACTCCTGTATAGGTAAACTAATTCTCTCTCTACAGTTACCACCAAGTCTTATTTTGTCAGTGTCTTTCTTGCACCTGGTACTTAAAGACTTCCTCAGTCATCATGTCATCCTTAGATGCACCTAGGGGCCAATTAGCCATTCAAATTTCCTAAAGTCAGCATGCAATGTACAACCCCACCCCCATAATGCATTAGCCTAAGGAAGAGCAGCTTTATGTTGTGGAACAAGCTGCCTGTGTCCCTTCGTGAGGCGGAGTCTGTGGATTCTTTCAAGAAGCAGCTGAAGACATTCTTCTTTAGACAGGCTTTTAGTTGATTGGCCCGATGTCACTTTTTTGTATCCATATATGAACTTGTTTTCTCTTTGTAATTTTGTTTTACTGTGTAAAGCACTTTGTCATTTTTATCTATGAAAGGTGCTATATAAATAAAAGTTCTTCTTCTTCTTCTTCATGGGGAATTTAGTATTAAATAAGGTTGATTGAGGACCTTTTCTTTTTTTTTTTTGGCAAGAAAAAATGTCAAACTTGAAGCCATAAACACTGGAACAGGTATATCCATATTCTGCACATCCCAATACTATACATTGTTGTCAAGTATACAACCTTATAAAGTTTGGGGAGTACCTATGAGCATAAAGCTTTTTCTCTGTACAATTTTGCAAATGGGCATAGTTTCATGGAGCAATTTGTCAAGGACAAATTGAAAGATATCGCTGTGGCCAAACCCATAGGGATTGTGACTAGGTGTTTTAAAGCCATTGTTGCCTTAGAAGTTTTAAATTTCTTACTTATTGTTTGCTATCACCACCAGGCAGTATTATGACACAATAAATAATTAATTTTTTAAATTTGTTGTAAACAATGATACTGGCCCTGACTTTTAAGCAATTTTTAACAGTTATTTGTCCTGTAAAACTGTCTTTTGCTAAATGATACTCACCCATTTAATCTATAACAACACAATCAATAAAGCATGTTTATGCACAGGTTGCAAAACCATCAGTTTGGGACTTTTGAAAAAATGTGCCATTGGCTGCAGTTTGCTAAGTGCAGTGGGCTAGCACTAAATCTTGGGAGTTAAAGTTTTACTGGAGCGTTATGGGTAAAAATGCCTTGTCAGCCATCTGCCACCTCTTCTCCCAGCAGCCATATTTCCAGGTTGCTTCAAGTCCTGAGGGAAAAACTGCATCGCCACCCAGGGCCAACCGCCACTATTACAGTTCTGTTTTGCCGTGGAGGAGAAAGAGAGAAGAGTAAAAATCTCACAGACAGACAGAGTAATGCTGCAAACTTAGACAGGTGATGATGATAAAGACCGTGAAGGTATAACTGGGAGGAAGGACATGGGGAAAATCTTAAATACCAACCTGATGAAGATGAAATGCTGAGCTGTACAGATAGTTAGAAGACAGTTTAACTATTAACTTTATAGAGGATAAAGATATTGCATGTAGGCCTATGCACTTTACCATTGATTACCAAGACAGGAAAGCATTTGGTACCTTGTGAGGCTGTTCAGTTTGTTCAAATCAAGGCACTCTGAATGCGGAAAGAAGCTTTTAAAACTGTATTTTGGTGCAAAGTCACACAACATTTTACTGTGTACATTTTTTTACTGCCTCAAAGATGCATAGACATTTTGTCATTCAATTACATATTTAAAATATACCTCCTGGCCAGAAAATTAAGTCAATTGTAGAAAGTCAGCACCTGGATATAACTGAGCAAATAGGTCAAATCTCCCTGAAACAGTGATGAATATACTGATGGCGGAAGACTGTACTGTGATTTAGGGGTATTTATCTCTTTTGTCTCACCCCCTTTATGTGCAGGTGAAAAGCAAAAAGTGCGAGAAAATGTTTGATTTTTACAATGTTATGGAATAACATCTAAAAAAGAAATTGAGAACAAACAGCTGTCCACAAATATAATCAAATAATATATGAATAATTTTGGTCTTTATGATGCATGGGACTCCCACCGCCCCACTCTCAGGGAATACACATTTTTTCTCACCAGTACACCACTCATATTAAGAATTGGAATTGTTAACAATTTAGGAATTCCGGTTCCATTATCGTTATCAGTAGCTACAGGTATGCGGGATCCTGCCTCTGAGCCTGCCTCACTCTTGCTGTCCTCGTCAACTAAAGGTTAATATCAGATGGATATTATTCATACAGTATGTCGCTAACATTATTACAATCAACAGGACCTGGGGCCTCATGTACAAAGACTTGCTGGGATTTCCTACTGAAACATGGTGTACCCGCAAACCCAAATGCCCTACAATGTACAAAAAAATCCGGATATATGAATCTGGGCGCACGCATCAATCCAAGCACATTTCGTTTGTACATCCCAATCAACGTGGAATTGAGCGCACATGTCTGAGCACCCGACTCCTCCCTGTCCACGCCCCTACCTAAATATGCAAATCACATAAATGAGCCCTGTACCTGCAATTCCCCTCTCGGCACAATCAGAAAATAAAGGAAAAAAATAATGAGCACGATGGCAAAAAAGAGAAACTACACCGAAAGCGAGTTGGAAGTGCTACTTTCCGAAGTGGAGGCGTGCAAAAATGTGCTCTTTGGCACGCTATTATCAGGAATAACCAGCAAATGTAAGAGGAGTGGGTGGGAGAGCGTGTGCGAGGCTGTGAATGATGTGGGGTCAGAGAGCCGCACACAGGCGGAGGTAAAGAGGAAGTGGTACGACATCAAGGTTGATGCGAAGCGCAGACTGGCTTCCGCAGCAGACAGCAACAGACTTTTACAAAATAAAAGCCTGTGAGCAACAGACTTTTACAATAATGAAATAAATAGTAAAACCTGCGCTAATGCGCGATAAGATATTTGTCGGCGTTAAATAATTAATGAGTTAACGCGATAATAACAAGTTAATATGCCCAGCCCATGTAAATGTTTTATGTGGTTTGAAATCTGTTCAATTTAAAAGACTTTAACTCATGTTTGATTACTCAATTTATTTTTTGTAACACAGAAGAGGACACCAAGTTGCAGCCGCGTGCCACAGGCTCCAGTGATTCCTCTGGCATGCCCAGTGTCTCCATCGCCGTACGCCGCAACCACCAACTGCTGCAGTCCTCCCGACTGGTCTTGTCCTCACCGTTCTGTGCTGGAGTCACAAGAAGAAATTGTGAGAGCAATAGGCAGCATAAATGATCGCCTAGATCAACTTATAGGCGTCCTCACAAATATAGGGGAATCAATAAATGCATTGGTGAAGAAGTGAATTTTGCGTCCTTGCCTCTTTTACATGGTTGAAATCAAATGTTGCCGGGCCCGAATGGCCTCCTGGGTAGGACACGCATTAATGGGTCCAGCTTCTGGTTCGTCTGGTGGGGGGATATGCTGCTCTGGCAGTGGTATGGCGTGCCGGTTTGCCACATTGTGGAGTACGCCGCACGCCATCACAATGCGGCACACCTTCTCAGGACTGTACAGTAGCATATCCCCAGTCCTGTCCAAGCAGTGCCACCATCCCTTCAGCAGACCAATAGCCCTGTCAACGACCGACCTACTGCAACGTTTGGAAATTAGCAAATTAGTGCAAAAGGTGAGGATGGTTTTACGCACAGGGTTATTAACACGAGTACTTTGCACAGAGATAATCAGGGGTCAAGATCTTAGCAGCAAAAAACAAACTAACCTTAACCACCGACTAGTACTGATGCTGTGAAGATGGGATAGAAATTAAGGGCGCACATGCTCAATGCACGTCACGGGAAATAATATTAGGACAGTTACACGAATAAAGTTACTCACCAAGAAGCCACCCATGCCAGCTGCCAGTGCCAGCTTGTAGTCTGTCCCCAACAATACTGTTACTCAGAATGTATGAATTGTGCGTTGAACCAGGCCACAATGTTTGTTAATTGCATTTGCGCACAGTGGCGGACTGGGACTAAAAAACAGCCCTGGACTTTGACTCGGCCCAGCCCACAACGGATGCGTGAAAACTCATCAGCCACAGACACGGGTCTCAAAATACTTAAATCTTAACCTTAATCTTCTTTCATGTTCCTCCACTCTTTGACTAGTAGGTTTCCAGTCCTGCATTCCACTTATGAAGGGATTGGTTTAATTTGGTTTGGCAAATGCTAGACATACTGCACAATACAGTGTATGGTTCTCTTCACAGTATGTTAGCCATTTTCAGTCTGTGCCATCTTTGCGTGTAAATGCTTTTTTTACAATCAGGTGTTTTATCTTCCTCTGAGGGTGGTAAGAAAAAAACACTTCTCGGCTGTGACTGTCTGACTTGGGGCGCTCAAAGTAATGCAGGGTAGAACTGGAGTGGGTGTCATGTGCTCTACCTAAATAAACAAATAAAAGAATGGGTTTATGTATTACATCATCTATTCCATGCAATCTTAAAAATGTATTTATTACTTACTAATTTTAATTAGTTTGTGCAGAAATTACTACACAAAAATTGTTCAATTAGGCCTACTTTTATTAAATATTTCTTCTGCATTTATGTTGCTGTGACATGTTTGTGTTTTAGAGCTAAACAACTGTAATAGTTTTCTTTCATTTCTGGGTATAGATCAAAATGTAGCAACCTGAAATAACATTTGCTAACGTCAGATTACCTAGCAAGTAACCCTAATTTTACTGCACAGCGGTCTGGCTCTCAGAACCACAGGCGCGGCAGTTGCTGCACTGCTGCCGCTGGCAAACATTTCTGTCAGCTTCCAACATTTGGATGCTTCGCTCTCTAACTGCCTAATTTTTTTCCCTCACCTTCTCAGACCCTCCTTTTTCTTTCCCTTTTTTAGGAGTAGCAACAGTATCCATCTATAGTCTTTCCCATCTGCACTTGCACACGACTGAGTGACGAGTGAGCTTGCGCATCTATGGGCCTGCAGGCGCTTTGTTGCCACCTATCGGTCTGGACATGGAACAACAGTAGATTATAAGCAAGAAGAGAAAAAAAAACACTGTGACGGCTGCGCAGCGGCCGTTCTGGTATTCTCCAGAACGTACAGATGGCCAGTTCGCCCCTGTTTGTGCATCACATACATTTATGGAATGAAATTGCTTCCTGTTGACGTACACAAATTCATCATGTGATGGCGCTATTATAGCAACGTGTGTGCAGTCGATAGCTCCGATTACATTTGGAAAACCGTCTCTCGCTGCAAATTGCACTTTAATGTTGGCCTGTTCAACTGCATTGTAGGGGAATTGAATATACCTGGCTGAGATGCGGATAATTCTGTCCCACACGGCTGGCATGGCTCGGCTCAGGGTCGACTGGCACAGTCCCGATCGGTCAGCCAGCTCCCTCTGGAATGCCCCAGTTGCTAGGAAACCCAACGTGGTCATCACCTGTATGGGCACAGGCAGGGCATGACTCCTCGTTGTGTTGTGCTCCAACTCCAGCTCCAGCTCTCCGCATAGTTCGAGGATGATTGCCCTCAGGAACCTAAAGCGGCTGATGAGCCAGTTGTCCTCATGTGCCAGTAGGTCCTCTCTGTTTTTAAACACACGCTCTCTCCTTATTGCACCATTTACAATGTGTTCCAGTAGTGCTAAAGCAGCCATTGTTTTTTTATGGTATGCATTGCACCACTTTGCACATGCTTTTATATCCACTCGTGTAATTGCAGAGACATGTGTGTGTTAATTATTCATCAGTGTTAATTGTTCATGTGTCTCAGATGTGCACATCACTCAGTCTGAGGACAAGTGTCGCCAAAGAATCAACAGCTGTAGAAAAGTGCTTACGCCAGCCATGAAGTTGGCGTGAGACACCGCACATTTCCACGATCATTTCGCTCTTGATACATCTGATCGTTGATGTGAAAACGTGCGTACGCAGCTCCCCCGCAAGAGTTGCCCCCATCGCTTAGCAGCGTGTCAAAGACTTTACATTGGTGCAAAGTAATTGCATGCTGTCTGGTCAAATGTTTCAGCATGTTGGAGGTATTTTCCCCTTTGATGTGATCAAAGCTCTGCACGTGTTGCAACTGGCCCTTGTATTGTCCTTTTTGGTGAAATATCACCAAACTTTGGAGCGCTTCTGCCTCGACGCCATGTTGGAAACGTTCTGAGCCAAAATACGAAGCGTGACATCATCGCGCAAATGCATCAGATGTTTTTTGTCTAGAGGGGGCTACGGGCCTTTTTGATAAACCTAGTATCAGATGGGTAGAAACTGTTCTTGAGGTTTTGGTCCTGATGGACCGCAGTCTCCTACCAGAGGGGAGTGTCCCCAAAGAGTTTGTGGGTGGGAGAGATGGAAGATTGCAGCCAATCACGTCTCTGCAGACCGAATGACACGCTGCAGTCTTTCCTAGTCCTTGGCAGTGGCAGCAGCGTACCAGACGGTGATGGAAGAGGTAAGGATGGACTCAATGATGGAGGAGTAGAAGTGCACCATCGTTGTCCTTGGCAGGTTGAATTTCTTCAGCTGCCGCAGGAAGTACATCCTCTGCTGGGCTTTCTTGATAAGGAGCTGATTTTCAGAGATAAATCAGATGAAAGTGGTGTCATCTGCGAACTTCAGGAGCTTAAAGAAGTCATTTTTTTTTTTAAACCTGGATCTTATTTCTAGCATAAAATACGTTCATCTACTAAAAGATAAGTGTTTGGTGAAAGTCGCCATCCTTCGGACGATATTTAGATCCGCGTAAATATCCGTAGGATGCCGACTTTAATTATATATATTATATAATTGGTCACAGGTAAAGTATGGTAGTGCTGGACTCGGAGTGACAGAGCTCTTGCAGGAAATCCTTCAGCCCGAGCCCCGATATCCGGAAATAGTTCATATGTATCTTCTTCAAATTTATCTTACAGAGGTTGTACTTTCACACGACCGGGTATAATTGGCCAGTTATTAGTGACATGACCAGGTCAACCACCGTCCACGTCATGTTGTTTGGATGTGATAAACAACCCGTGAGTGTAAGTGTTGTATTTAGGCGTGTATCTAATGTAACATACCTATCTGACAAGATAGAGAAGCTTCATCTGACCCATATATTTAGTCCAGTTATGCTATCTTAAAGTTCTGGACCATTTAAGGACATACATTGTGTAGTATGAGCAGAGTGGACAAGTACAAGATAGGAACATAAGATTGATATGAATACATAATGGCTAAGAACTTGTTTAGGTCTTTGGCTAGGCATTCGTTGTTGATGGAGTGGGGGAATTTAGGCTTATAGTTGGTGATCTGCCTGAGCCCTTTCCAGACAGACGCAGTCGTTGGCTGAGAACTGGTGTTGGAGCTGATAAGAGTACAGTGGTTTAGCCTCCTTGCTTAACTTGTACTTCGCCTCTTTGAATCTATCTTTGTCCCCACTCCTAAAGGCCTCTTCCTTATCCAACCTTAACCTTCTGAGTTGGGCTGTGAACCAGGGTTTGTCGTTGTTGTAACTCACCCTAGTGTGTGATGGAACACAGCAGTCTTCACAGAAGCTAATGTAATATACTCATCCAGACTGTTGGTAGCAGTCCTGAATACATAGCAGTCAGTAGAGTCCAAGCACGCCTGGAGATCCTCCACAGCCCCACTGGTCTACTTCCTTGATGTCCTCACTACAGGTTTGGAGAGCTTTAGTTTCTGCCTGTAAGCAGGAATCAGGTGGAACATGACGTGGTCCGAGTGGCCCAGTGCAATACGGTTTACATTTATACTTTTGCCTTGAATGCTGGATATTCAGTGCCAAATGATAATGGCTAGCCCTATTACTTTTGTTTCCTGGAAATGTCAGAGCAGAGACAATTAAGGGCGCTGTGGATGTCACAGGTGTTCCAATCTATCTTTTCATCCAAGGCACGGGGTGTTGCCATTCTTATCCGTTAAACGTTAAGGTCATTGTGTTTGGCAACAAAGAAAAGAGGTTTGCTGTCAGTAAACATCTTGAGTCACTGTCTCTAGAAACTAAAGACCAAGTCCGGAACCTTGGCGTGCTGATAGACTCAGACCTGACCTTCAACAATCATCTCAAATCAGTCACCAAATCAGCCTTTTATCAACTTAAGAACATATCCAGAATTAAGGGTTTCATGTCCCAAACAGATCAGGAGAAGCTGATTCATGCTTTCATCTCCAGCAGACTTGACTACGGTCTTCTGACTGGACTCCCCCAAAAGAGTCTCAAACAGCTGCAGCTCATTCAGAACGCTGCAGCCCGAGTTTTAACCAGAACAAAGAGATCAGATCCCATCACCCCAGTTCTCAAGTCTTTACATTGGCTTCCGGTCAGATACAGAATAGATTTTAAAGTTCTGCTACTCGTCTACAAATCACAGAATGGTTTAGGTCCAGAATACATGAATGACATGCTAGCAGAGTATAAACCCAGCAGAGCTCTGAGATCTACTGACTCAGGTCAGATAGTGGAGCCCAGAGTTCAAACTAGACACGGTGAAGTAGCTTTTAGCTGTTATGCTGCTCACAACTGGAACAAACTACCAACAGAACTGAAATCAGCCCCAACTGTAAGCACTTTTAAATCCAGGTTAAAAACATTTCTCTTTCAGTGTGCTTATGGTTGAGTTTATATCTTTCTTTTTCCCTCTTCTTTGATTGCTTTTAACTGTGTTTTTAATTTTTATTCTATTTTTTTTTCTCTTTAAATTGCTGCTTTATGCTGTTCTTTTAAATGCCTTGTCTTTATGTAAAGCACATTGAGTTGCCTGTGGTATGAAATGCGCTATATAAATAAAGATGCCTTGCCTAAACTGACCCATTTGTTTTTAAATTCATGGTGACTGACCCAGGTGGGAAATTTATCCTTGTCACTGGCTCTATTAATTCTGCTCAACATTTATGCTCCAAACGTTGATAGTCCAGACTTCTTTAGCAAAACATTTAATCTCGTATCAGAATATACTGATCACTACATAATTATTGGTGGCAATTTCAACTACTATCTTGATCCCTGTATAGATCGATTTTTGTCAAAACCCCTTACACCTTTAAAATCAGTGTCGGTCCTCAACAATCTGTCCGACTCTTTGGATATAGTTGACATTTGGTTTCAGCACTCTTCAGAGAGACAGTATTCTTTTTTTCTCCTGTACATGGTAGTTTTTCCAGAATTGACTACTTCTTGATTAGTTCCGGTCTAATATCAAATGTAATTAGTACAGCATACCACAGCATTCTAGTATCAGACCATGGCCCCCTTTCACTTGAGATCAATTTCAATATCAGACCACATCAACACAACTGACAATTTAACCCTTCTTTATACTTAGATAAAATATTTTGTGAATTTATTGCCTCTAAGATCTCGGAGTTTCTATCAAGCAATGACAATGGTGCAGTTTCCGACTCAATTCTCTGGGAGTCCTTTAAGGTTGTATTGAGAGGATACATCCTCTTGTACCAACCATCTGGAAAAAGGGCCAGACTTAAGCATCTATCTAATATTGAGACTAGGCTCTCTGCCTTGGAGGAAACATATCGTAGCTCAAAAAGTGAAGACATTCTTAATGCTATGCTGAAAATTAAATATAAATATGACCACATGCTGGGGGAACAGGTGTTAAACCATATTCGAAAGCTCAAACAAGCTCACTTTGAGTTGGGTGATAAGGCTGTTAAACTGCTTGCCAGGCAGTCAGGGCCGCTGACAGGTTTGGCTGGGCCCGGGACAAAATTCTCTGAATGGGCCCCCCCCCCCCCCGTAGCAACCCACCCATACCCACCTCTACTTTCCCAGTCTCTCATTTATTGCGGATAAACCATATCCATATCCACTTTGCCTGGATATGGATATGGACTGAGTGGAGTTATGGCTTTCAAAATCCTACCACAATAAAACTCACGCTATTTTATCCATTTAGAGCTCATAAACTGCACATTTCATCAACCATTTTTCACTTGACCAAGGGAATCATGTTAAGGGTACTTTTATTTATCGGCAGACCCGCGTGTATGTCTGCTGAACTTTCTGAGAATGTTCGGGGAACAAGGCGGAGCCCATTCATCTGGCGAGTGTCAAGTTAAATCAGTCTAAACGAAAGTTACAGGCTACCCCAAAACGTCACGTTTATAACCCATTTGTTACATTCAACTCTATCTAAATGGCAATTTCACACGTTGCCATGTCTATACTGGCTTATTTTAAACAAATTAAGGTTAAACCAGAGCCGCGTTACACTGGCTGTCATTCAGCTGACGGGATGATTCTCAAATCAATTCAGCCTGATTGGCGTGCGTCAGTGATGCGCGGGCTGACCCGAAGCCAGCGGGCGCCTGCAGCCGCGGGTCAGAAAAAAATATTGTTAATGATATTCGGGTTGCAAACGGTCGGGTCGTTTTGTCGTTTGAGATAAACATTAAAAAATAACGTGGTAAACGTTTGTAATTCAAACAGTAGACACAATGTTCTATTAAATAATTACACTTTATTGGCTGAATAACTTCCGCAGAGATGACGTACGTGGTCAGAAGTACAGTAGGTATGGAGACGGCAAGAGAGAAGGTCAAGTTGGGAGAGTGGAAGCTCCGCAAACACACAAGCGGAAAAAGTAAGGTTTGGGACTCATTCACTGAGATCATCAAAGATGATGAGCAAAGTGCAGGCTTTGTCATGTGCACCTCCTGTGAAGCAATGTATGCATTTGATAGCCAGAAAACTGGAACGACCAACATGGCCCGTCACAAGTGTGGCACCGGGAAGCCATCGCAGCCAAAGAGTAAACAGACCATAACACCTTAAAAATGAATGCAGGTAGGCTATATGAGGTCCGTTGTGCGTTGCCAATGACGCTAAGCTGTTCATCAAGACCATTGGCTACTTTTTTTAAAAGCGGGTCGGGTCAACATTTTTTCATAAATATTTCTTGCAGTCTGAGTTAACGGGCGGGTTAGTGGAAAAAGCGGTCGGTTGCGAGATGTTTTTTCGTCGACCCGCGCGTAACTGGCGTGCGTGCCTGAAACATTTGGACATATTTGCGGACTAATGCGCATATTCCTTTTTTTTTTTTTTTTTTTTTTGGGCCCCCCCCTATTCCTGGGCCCGGGACAAAATACCCGTTTTTCCCCCCCTATCGGCGGGCCTGCAGGAAGTTAAAGGGAGTGCAAGCTGAAAGAGCGATTCACAGGGTTTCTTCTCTGTCTGGACAAACAATAACTGACCCCAGCCTGATCAACGACAGGTTTTATCAATATTACGTCCTGCTCTATGCTTCTGAATCAAATGCCAAAGACATTCAAATAGCAGACTTTCTTAGTTCATTGGACATTCCAACCGACAGCTAAGCATGAGTTGGACTCGGTTTTTACCTTCGAAGAGATCAAATCTGCAATGCATTCCTTTCCTAATGGTAAGGCCTGTGGCCCAGATGGGTTTGGAATTTAATTTTATGAAACCAATATACATACGATTGCTCTTCTCTTACTTAGGATGGTCAATTGCTCGGTGAAGGCTGGGATTTTTCCAGGCACCTTTTATGAAGCCCCCCCCCTCGCTTCACCGTGGGACTCGACAGGGTTGTTCCCTTTCTCCAATGCTTTTCGCTTTGGCCCTTGAGCCTCTGGCCATTTCAATTAGAAATAGCCCTCAAATCACAGGAATGGTTTGGGGCACCTGTGAATGCACCATTGGTTTATACCCTGATGATGTGATCCTGACTGTAGCTGATGCCAAGGAATCAATTTCTCCCCTTCTTAATTTAATAAGTTACTTTGAATTCTCTGGTTTTACTGTAAATTAGACAAAAAGTCTGTTTATGCCCTTGTCAGATGGTTTGGATTCCATTTTTTTGGATGATTTACCTTTCGAAATTGCTATGGAACATTTTACATATCTAGGGATTATTATTACAAGAAACCCAAAGCTTCTGTTTAAGATGAATTATTCAGATTTGCTGTAGAGGGTCGGGAACATGATTGATAGGTGGAAGCTTCTTTTTCTTTCTCTGGTTTTGTCACGTCCATGGGGTTTTCCCCATGTTTTTAGTTTTATGTTTTATCATGTTTCAGGTTGTTTATGTCTTGGTTTTTGAGTTCATGTCTTTTAATCTTGCCATTGTTTTTCCCCTCACTTCCCATGCCAGGTTAATAGTTTCACTCACCTCACCTGTTTTTCATTGTCCCCAGCTGCACTCATTCACCAATCACTCCCAGTTTAGTATTTAGTTCCCAGGCTCCCCTGTCATTTTGTGAAATCCTTTTTCTGTTTTTCACCCCTCATGCCACGCCACGATTAAGATAAGTGCTTTTTTCCCCATGCCAAGTCTTTTGTTTTTTGTCACAGTCTTATTCATGTTTTTGATTCCACATTTTAGTTTTGTCATCCGGCTCAGCCGCACTTTTTGTTAAACCTTGTTTTTTGAATAAATCAAGTTTTGCTTTACACCTCTGGAGTCTGCATCCGTGTCCTGCCAATCCAACCTGTGACAGGTTGGACATGTTAATATTATTAAGATGGTAGTACTCCCCAAAAATATATATATCTTTCAAAATGTTCCTATATTTCTTTCATCCTTTTTTTTCAAGGCATTAGATTCCATGGTCATGCCTTTTATTTGGGCTAATAAGCCAACCCGTATCTCGAAGGTGCATTTACAAAAACTCACTGCTGAAGATGGACTTGGTTTGCCAGTCTTCCGCCATTATTACTGGGCATGTAGTGCGAGAGTATGGGTCCTCTGGAATTATATTCCAGCAGGGCTAAGTGATCATTTCAATTCAAGCTGGCTGGAGATTGAATCAAGTAATGCATTAACATTGACCTTTACATCATTAAAGGCCCTCCTGTTTTCTCAAGTAAAACCACCCATAAAACAGCTGAATGCTGCAGTATCTGGAAGATGAAATGTGTTAGTGTCTTAAGCCCTATTCGGACGGGACTAGTTTAATGGGGGGACCTGGGGTAAAGTAATAATAACCGGGAAATCTAGTCCCGTCCGAACGCGCCATGTCAGTAAAGATAGCGGAGTATGTCGGTAAACTTTGCCGAGAATTCTACCTCCTGTGAAACCTCCTATTATATTTTATAAAGACACTTGTCTCTTGGGGGTGGGCCCCCGGCCCCCACCCGTTTTACGGGCATCTGCCTTCTTTCTGTTGGCTCAGTAGAAGTCTGTGTTAGTTTAAATAGGCTTAATTATTTAACAGAACATGATATAGATGATGACTCTAAATTGTCCTTAGGAGTGAGTGTGCATGGTTGTTTGTCTCGTTTGTCTCTATGTGGCCTGCGATGGACTGGCGGCCTGTCCAGGGTGTACCCCGCCTCTTGCCCATTGACCGCTGGGATAGGCTCCAGCCCCCCCGCGACCCGACTGACGGATTCAGCGGTATAGATAATGGATGGATGGATGGTATAGATGAGAAGACATAGTTTATGTGTGTGAAAACAGCATTATGTTGGGAATAAAATAACTGCACAGTCAAATAGCCACTTAATATTTATTTTACAGTGTAAAACATGATTAAAATGAGCCTCCATGCCGACGTCTCACCTGTTTGAACAATGTTTTTACAATTCATCTTAAACTGCTGCCCAGTGCGCTTCTCCCCTGCGAGATTGCACCTAAATGAAATAAACAAATGGGTAAAGGCCCATTTATGCCCTACGGTAAATACGGAAACGGACGCTTTCACCCGGTTCCGGGGGTCGTTTCATCCGTCAGTTTGTCCGTAGGTCAAGAGTTTAGCAATCCGGTGAGCTCCGGGCGAAACGGAGCAATATCAGAGGAATTCGTGGGGGCAGTAGAGAGTCAGGAGCGTGTTGGCTCCGGAAGTGGAGGAAGGAGAAGAACGAAGAGTAGGAGATTTAAAAATTTTTAAGATTTAAAAATGCCAGGTAATGGAGGAGAGGATTTGTGAGATGGTCAGGGGGTATATACATTTGTATGACTGCAACTTCCTCAATTGACGCCATGTTTCTCAAACCCGCGGCCGACAATGACTCAATATATACCGCCCTCTAGAGGATTTCTTACGGACGTGCGCAATACGGACGGAGGCATGAACAGAAGCTCCGGGAGCAACGTATGGACCGGACAGACGAACTTCGTCCGGTTCCGTAGGGCATAAATCGGACTTTACCATTCAAGCAGTTTCCCTGTAATATTATTGTAATTGCAAAGGCTAAATTTAAACTTACGCTTTTGCTGCTGCAACGGTGTTGCACTTATTTCTAAAAACGTATTGAAACTCGCCGTATGAGCGCATTAAGATTTCCAATTCGAGGTTGGTGAAAAACGTAGCCCCTCCTCTTCCCCGTTGCCATGGTGACTCGTCGAATCGGGGCTCCATTGATGCTGGCTTTTTAAAGTTGTAGTGCACGCGCAAAACTCAAGGTGAACCTACTCAGAGTTGATTAACCTCACTCAAATCAGCGTTTCTGGAACCGAAAACTCAGGGTTTTCTATCTCAGAGTAGATCAACTCAGAGATCAGGAATAGACTCAGAGTTGGTTGAACCTGCTTTGTGAAACGGACCCCTGGTCGGCGCCATGTCTGTTTACAGATGGGGTTTACGGAAGTGAAATGAAGACGTGCATAGCATCCAGGATGTGACGGTTGTGCGTAACCAACAACTCCTCCCATGTTAGATGAATATTACAGGGATGTCTTGTCCCGTCCGAATTGGTCATTTCTTCTCCCTGGCGTCGTCTGGTTAACCAACATTACCATACGTCCCCCCATTGAACTAGTCCCGTCCGAATAGGGCTTTAGTGTGTTTCTGTGTTTCACGAAGTTCGTGAGCCAAGACAATTCAGTCAATAGAGGTGAAGGTCTGAAGCCCCCGACGTCACCACTTCGAGTCTCTTCCCTCTTCTTTGCCTTCACGTATCTGCCCCGTAGCTTCTTCCACACATTCTTACAGAACTCTCCCTCTTTCCCCAAAGTTCTGCCAATCTCCGTCCACGAGTTTTTTGGGAGTTTACGTGGTCCCTGTCCTGTTTCACTGCAGTTTCGTACAGGTGCCTGTACAAACGCACCTCCTCACTGAGCCTGGTGTCAAATTGGTCCATCCGGTTTGTCGTTCTCGGCGCAGCCAAGTTACAAAAATCGAATGGTGCACGACAACGCGCTGCGCCGTCTTAAAACGTCATTTTGACATCACGGGTCGGCTGCGCCGTGAGTAACGTGTCAACTGTAAATCCAGCTTAACTCTCAGTAGTTGTTATGATCATGCTTGGCTGTGGTCTTTGTTTGGTTTCTGGGCCTACTGGGTCTCTGGAGTCTGGTTCAGCTCCTGCGCTCTCACCTGTTTGTCATCTACGCTCGTCAATATATGGGGTAAATTTTGGGTCAAATTGATCGAGATATATGTGAGTAAAAATGAATATAAATATGAACGCATTTATAAATATATATATATAATTAATATGAATATAAAAATGTGACACAAATATATGTATATAAATATACATACATTTGTAAATATATTTTCAAGATTTTAAAATAAATATGCTTGACTTTGTTTGTGCAGTATGGCAGTCTGCATTTGTGGATCCATTTTTTGCTCTTGTGTCCATGGCGTAATTTTGACACTCCTACTGTGCTGCAAGATGCACAAACAAATGCATGCGATTTGAATGTGAACAGCGGCACAGCCCTAGATTCACGGAGCATCCACCAGATGGCAGTGGCAAGGCACAGGGCAATGGCAGTGCCTAGCAGTGCAAGACAGAGAGGCTTTGGACGATCAATATGGAGTCGACAAGTGGAACAACTGGATGGGTATGACTAGCAGTTTAATCATTTATGACTTTTCCTAAATCCCTTTGGCTAGGCAGAATGAAAGGTAAAATGTATTAAACTTATTAGTCCAGGGTATTCTTCATTAAGACTGGTCTGGAGCTAGCATTGACGTAGATAGAATCAGAGTAGATAGAACCTAGAGACCATGATCTTGGCTAATGCTCGCAGATGTTAGACCCAAAACCACTACTGTATTACAAATACTGTGATCTCCAGCTATAACCCGCAATTTTTTTTCTCATGCTTTGAAACCTGCAGCTTATAACATAGTGCAGCTGATGTTCATTGTGTTATATTTGTTATCTAAATGTTCAGAACATATGATCAATGACGCTAGTCATAGCAGCTCCGCTAGCATCAATAGCTATTCTGTTGTCGGAATGCTTTCTCCCTCTGACCTAGAACCTGAGTCGGAATCTATCAAAGATTCTGAACCCAGCCACACCTCCACCTCTGCGGCAGCTTCCACCACCAGGCCTACTGAGCACAGCTGCACATCAACATCTGTGGCTGCTCCCACCGCCTGGCCTCCTCAGTCCAGCTGCACCTCCATCAATTATTCATTTTGTACACATTATTAGCTTAGTAGACAACAGTGTTCATGAATGAAAGTACTATTGATTTAATCATCGTGCAAACTTTAATAAATTCTATTGTACTAGAGGAGAAGTTGTTTTATGGTCATTGTGTACGTTTCACTGTGAGAACTGCTTGGTGTCAGTGCTCGGATTTATAGCCTTCATATATGCTTTGTATGTGACATCTGTCTCTGATTCACATGTTTAGATATATGCATATTTTGGGACTGATTTAGGGTTTTAGTCGTTAGCTTCTGACATCAGTGGTAATAATTTTAGTTTTACTGAAAATCCCTGGACACTTATTTATATTTGCTAATAAATAATCCAGCTCCCGCTTAATCCCCAACACCTTGAAGACCTCTACATTCAGTACTCGAATTTGAGTCTGAACTGAATAAAATATTTCTCTTTAACAGAGTTGTACTTTTATACAAAATTTATGTTTTGCTCTTTCAATTCTAAGGATCATTATTAGGTGAAAATCCTAATATACAAACAGATCTAAATTGAGATCCATCTTCCTACTGCTTACTGCTGATAAATTAAATCAGAAGGGCCTTTGTAAGGTCAAGCCAACATTCACCCTAAGTCAGAAAGTATTTTGGTTGCTAAGATTCAGAGAAAAGGCATGAGAAGCACAGTACATGGAGGCTGAGCATAAACATTGTGGCTTCCAGCAAGCTTTGAGCTCTCTGGCAGGTTAATCTCGACTCTTTCCTAGGTTTCATAATGAACAGGGGTGCTGACCCTGTCAGCCTGACGAGACTGGCAGCTTAATGTGCTGGAGAAAAATGGGAGGGTGAAGATATTTATTTATATAACAAACATCACAGCCACATTCCATGAAGGCTGGTTAAATGCTAATCATGGCTGATTAATCAGGTCATAATTTCACTGAACCAAAAGGTTTGTCAGTAAATTGTGTAAAAATAGCACTTTCACACATGTCCTACCACACTTAGTGATGGCAAGACATCAAATTAATACAATGATTCAAGTCAATAGATCAAAGTTTAGTCTTGGTGCAGAAGCAGAGTGAAAGAATTTTCTCTTCTTGTGAACAATTCACTTGTTTCATGAAGAATAAGAAATGGGACCTTTTTTTTTTCCTTTTTCAATTACAATCTGTTTTAAAGCTGCCAAATGCCATTCAAAGCACTGCTTGTTGAACTTTTAAGAATCTGGGGTTATAGAATAGATAGAAAATACTTTATTCATTCCCCGTGGGGGAAATTAAAAAAGATAGATGGCTGAGCCGGAAGAAAAAACTAGACTGTGGTGAAGAAAACATGGCTAAGAAAAAACAAAACAAAACAAAGAACATGACTGGGTAATACATGAAAGAACTTAACTTAGCTTGACTTGGCGTCGTGAAAGTAGAAGGATCTGACAAAATGCATGGGGAAACCTGGAAACTAAGGCCACATTTACACATAGCCGGGTATTTAGAGAAACAAATATTTCCCCCCTCCGTTTTCAATAATAACATCGTGCACACAACATTGTTTTCAAAAAACTTGTCATTTACATCAAACCGCATAAATACGCCGTCAAGCGCCATAATAACTATGCCAAACCTATTGGCGGCAGTGTAGGGAAAGGAATAAAGCCATGCAAGCCAATCAAAATCCTCAGAATCGACACCAACAACGCGAGCAAATATCACAACAAAACTGAAGGCAAAAGGGGGAAATATAGACAGTCAGTGGATACTGGACGCAGGAGCGGCCACGGAAGAGTGGTGGTGGCAAATGCAATAAGGCCAGAATCGTTTGCACAAACGTAAAAATTAGTAGAACTTTAACATCATCCATGATAATCCTTATCAGTAGCAAAACAAACTGTAAACATAAGGCACACGCATGATTTAAGCATTTTCTGGCGCATAATGTGACGTTTAAGAACCTAAAACTTCTCCCAGTTGACACGGCAACACATAACCGGCGTTATCAGAAATCTCCACTTTGGCCGGAGGTTTTAGAAATAATCGTTTTTTGTGATTAAAAACGGGTTTTTGGTGTAAATGAGAGGCCAAACCGCAGGAAAATATCTGCGTCTTCCTACTTCTTCTTCTTCTTCTTCTTCTTCTTCTTCTTTCGTTTATTGGCAGATTACATCTTTTGGTTGTTGTATACCGCCACCTACTGTACAGGAGTGTGTGAGTGATACCATGGCGATTTTATCTGATCAGTCAAGAGGGTGTAAAATAAAGCTAGAGATAATAAGTAATAACAAAACAAAACCAACAAATAAACAATAAAATAAATAAATAAATAAAAATATATATATATATATATTAAATTCTTTTCATTAATTCAGTGTCTTTCAGGAAGGTAAATAGGGCTCTAATTCTGTCTCTTTGCATTCCTTGTTCCCCAAGAATATCCTCAATATGATCATCTAAGTCTTGCCATATCTTTCTTTGCTCATTGTACCTCCTACACCTAAATAAAACATGATCCACATCCTCCTGTGTTAGGCATTCAGTACATAGACCATCACTTTTACCTAATAGTTTAAGTGTTGAATTCAATCTTGTATGTCCCATTCTTAATCTTGAGTACACTATTTCTTCTTTTCTATTTTGTATATTCATTCTTTTTCCTCTAATATTTTTCTGAATATTGTAATAGTGCCTAGTTCAGAGTCCCATTCCTGTTGCCATCTCTTTATCATTTCAGACTTAAGTTTAGCTTTCGCTTCTCCTTTCCCAATTAAAACATTGATTTCTATTTCTTTATTTTTTAGAGCCTTTTTGGCTAATCTGTCTGCCTTTTCATTTCCTCTAATTCCAATGTGTGCTGGAACCCAACAAAACTGAACCATTAAAAAAGGAACTGCATTAGGCTGGTTTAAATCATATTTATCTGATAGATTTCAGTTTGTTCTTGTAAATGAAGAATCTTCCTCACACACCAGAGTAAGTCATGGAGTTCCCCAGGGTTCTGTGCTTGGACCGATTCTTTTTACTTTATACATGCTTCCATTAGGTAACATTATTAGACAGCATGGCATAAATTTCCATTGCTATGCTGATGATACTCAGCTGTACTTATCTATAAAACCAGATGAAACCAATAGGTTGGTCAGACTACAAGCATGTCTTAAAGACATAAAGACCTGGATGACTCAGAACTGTCTGCTGCTAAATTCAGACAAAACTGAAGTCGTTATCTTTGGACCTGAGCGTTTCAGGGAGAAATTGTCTAGCTATATAGTTACTCTAGATGGTATTTCCTTGGCTTCTAGTTCTACAGTGAGGAACCTTGGAGTTATTTTTGACCAGAACTTATCATTTGACTCGCATATAAAACAGGTTTCTAGGACTGCCTTCTTTCATCTTCGTAATATTGTTAAAATCAGGAACATCTTGTCTCAGAGTGATGCAGAAAAACTAATTCATGCATTTGTTACTTCAAGATTGGACTACTGTAATTCTTTATTATTGGGCTGTCCCACATATTCTCTGAAAAGCCTTCAGTTGATCCAAAATGCTGCAGCCAGAGTTTTGACGAGAACTAACAGGAGAGATCATATTTCTCCAGTTTTAGCTTCTCTTCATTGGCTCCCTGTTAAATTCAGAATAGAATTTAAGATTCTTCTCCTTACATATAAAGCTCTTAATGACCGAGCTCCATCATATCTTAAAGATCTCATTGTAAGATATTTTCCTAACAGAGCACTTCGTTCCCAAACTGCAGGTTTACTTGAGGTTCCCAGAGTTTCTAAAAGTAGAATGGGAGGCAGAGCCTTCAGTTATCAGGCCCCTCTATTGTGGAATAAGCTGCCAGTAAATGTCCGGGAAGCAGACACCCTTTCCACTTTTAAGACCAGGCTTAAAACTTTCCTTTTTGATAAAGCTTATAGTTAGGGATGGCTCAGGTGATCCTGAAACATCCCATAGTTAAGCTGCTATAGGCCTAGACTGCTGGGGGGCCTCATCTGTCACACCTTTCCTCACTTTACTCTCTTTATGTGATATTATTGTGGTCATTAACTTGTGTTTCCCTGTTCCAACAGATATCCTTTGAATGGTGTTACAGTGCCGCCGCCGCGGCGGCCCCCTCCCCCCCTTTCTGTCTTCTCAAAGCCCAGCTGGTCAAGGCGGATGGCCACCCTTCCTGAGTCTGGTTCTGCCAGAGGTTTCTTCCTGTTAAAAGGGAGTCGTTTCTCTCCACAGTCGCCTCAGGCACGCTCAGGCCGGGAGATTGGACCGAAAAACAAAAAGTTTTCAGTGCAATCTGTTGGTTTTCTTAGCTAGGAAATTGTTTTTGAATTGGCTCTATATGAACGAATTGGATTATTTTATGAATTATGATTATTATTAATTAATTGAATTCCAATTGGCTTGAATTGGACTTACTATCTAAGTGCCTTGAGATGACATTTGTTGTATTTGGCGCTATATAAATAAAAATGAATTGAATTGAATTAAACCTAGGCTTCTAATACTTAATAAGATGTGTCTAGCTTCTATCATTAAGTCTTCTCTTACTGATTGTCCACTTTCAAAACTCTGCAGTACAGCCATTGAATCTGAGCATATTAGAGATGCTGACGGTTTTATCTCTTCTATCCATCTTAGAGCTGTTATTAATATTGTTATTATTACACAACAATGCAGAACAGAACCCTAATGACAAAATGTACAAGGTACGCCCTGTGTTAGATTACATAGTGGGAAAGTTCAAAGAGCTGTACCAAACAAAGCAAAACATTTGCATTGATGAGGGGATGATGCTGTGGAGGGGGCGGTTGGCGTTTAGGGTGTACAACCCTCAAGCCTGTAAAATACGGGATAAAATCCTACATTCTGTGCTGCCCTATGTCGGGGAAGCTAGTACCTTGACAGTGATTGTGTTCAACCTCCTGGATCGTCTGCCAGGTCACGGTTACACATTGTTCATGGATAACTTCTACAATTCTGTTTCACTGTGTGAGCGTCTCCTGGAGGAAAAAAACTGTCTGTGGCACACTGAGGGCGAATAGGGGGGAGCTCAAGGTCATCAGGGAGGTGACAAAGAATAACTTGGAGGTTGGGGGGAGAATTATGCTGCACAATGACAGGGTGATGGTTACTGCATGGCAGGACAAAAGAGTGAAGATGGTAACAACCTGCCACCAAGATAAAATGCAAAGAGTTGAGGTATGGCAGAGGGGGCAGAGGAACTAGGTTGAGCAGTTCAAGCCGGAGTGTGTGGTAGCCTACAACTCCAACATGAATGGGGTGGACAAACTGGACCAAAACATTGCCTATTACCCCTTCATGCATAGAACACTGAACTGGTCCAGCTTTGCATATTCAATGCATTTGTCCTTTAGAGAGCCAGGTACCCAAGAAAGTGTAAAACTATCTTGGAGTTCACACGCAGGGTCGTGAAGTCCTGGACAGTGAAGGTGGAAGAGCATGGGGAAGGGGAGCAGATACAGGAGGAGGTTGAGGAGGAGGGTGCAGGTGGGGGTGTTGAGGAAGCTGGGGACTTGGATGAAGGCAGGCATGCACCAAGAGCTCCGTATAATTGTGACCCAGAGAGCAGGCTAGATGGTGCCCTACCCAAGCACATACTTGTACGGCTGCCGTGAAAACTGAGAAGGAAGTGTAGGGTCTGTGTACGTAGAGGCCAGAGGAGTGAGACGAGACTGTGTTGCAAGGCCTGTAGTGTTCCCTTGCATCCGGGGCAGTGTTACACAGACTACCACACTAGGAGGACTTATATGTAGGGGTGGGTGAAGACACACACACAGCTGCTAAAATTTATTTATTTATTTATTTATTTTTGAAAGGTTTACATGGAGTGCTGCCATATAGTGTTTATATGTGTCTGCTCTGCTGTAGGGACACACACACACACACAGCCTTGTTTATTAGACATTGTTGGGACTCAAGACAAGACCATGCTTTTTGGGAACCACCCTTTCTGATGGTAATATAGCTCTGCAAAAAAACATGTAACATGGTAGTAGGGCAGTGAACGAAGAGGCCACTTTGAATTTCCAATAAGACAAAGTAGAATTCCTAACTTGACAAGAACCTCCCTTTTGGGGACTTTCAGGTATTTAGTATGAAGTGGGGTAATATACACACACTAAGTTGTTTTTGTTACATTGTTGGTACCAATAACACAGTTTCAGGTTCAAAATGCTTAGACAGCCACCATAGTTTACTGCACAATTAAATCTACACTTTGGAATGAATATAAACATATTGAGTGCCACTCAAATGTTAAATTATTGTATTGAGCCACTTAAAGGACAAGACTGTTTTTTTTGACATTGGGCCCTTGATTTCACATTATAACATGATGTTCTACTCACCCCTGCTTGTTGTTGGTAATTTGGAGCTGTTCCGAAGATATTCGAGAGGCGTCTGGGTGCTCTCTTGAGATATTCGGCCATGAAACGGTTTCCTATGGGCAACGTTATACAGCCACCGTAAAGTGGGTGTTACTGACGTTATCATCGTGCTACTACCACAGACAGCCCACAGACAAACACACACAGACTTTACGACAAAAATTCAAAATTACAGTAACCCGGATTTTTTTAAGTAAGCGACGCACCTCCACGTGATCAGTGCTAGTGTACAGTAATTAATAAATTATAAACAGCATAGTTTGTGCCTGTATAAGCTTGCCCATAGGAAACCATTTCATGGCCGAATATCTCAAGAGAGCATCCAGACGCCTCTTGAATATCTTCGGAACAGCTCCAAATTACCAACAACAAGCAGGGGTGTGTAGAACATCATGTTATAATGTGAAATCAAGGGCCCAATGTCAAAAAAACGGTCTTGTCCTTTAAAGGAGAACTGCGGTATTTTCAACATTAAAGCTGCAGTCTGCAACTCTTTTTCAAGCATAATGCCTGGAACTGTCCGGGGATTCTGAAAGTAGTACATTAAATACCCCAATACAAAAAAAAAAGAGTTCTCTAGGTCCCCTATATGTCCCGCTAGGTCCCTCCAAAGCCAGCAGGTTTGTTTACAAAATTGCAGACCGGACCGGTAAAAGGTAACCAATCAGGTTTACGAGCTGGGCTCTGTTGCCTGTCAATCACCGATTGTGCACGCGCGATACAAGGTAGGCTCGTCCCCACGCTTATTTATCTGGACTATTGAACTTCATTACGGGCTAGTCTACTTACTGTGTCTTCCATGATCGCAAATGACAGGTGAGTTGATGAATGAGGAGTCGTGTAGGCGCATCTGGCGTGCACGTCTCCGTGCACGAGTTCTCATGTGTTTTGAAGGGGCGGGACAGGAAGTTGAATAACTTTTTATTTTTCGGTTAAAAAATAAGCATTTCTTGCATTTTGCGACTACGGAGGTCACCGTTTTCAACTTCAAGCGTTCTGATAGATCATGTAAACTCTTAAAATGCCAAAAAGTAGGACTTTACGTATGACAACAACAAATCTTGCAGACTGCAGCTTTAAGCCTCATTTATGAGTCGTCTGCAATGTTTTGGAACTCCCCTCACCGTTTTTTTGATGTTTACTGCTGTCTCCGGTATTTGCCTAATTTTGATTCTTCTCAACCTGCTTCAGAATGGCAAGTACGGTGCATGTCCAAAAAGGTCCGTAAAAGCACCATTAACGTCCGTTTTCAAAATCATCAACTCACCGGAGTGGTTACTGGTGTGCACTGGTAATCTATATCAAATTTCGTTGCGAAAAGTTGCTTCTGTCGTGTTTTATTTGGCAGCTCGTTCATGCTTGCACTATTTTCTTCGCGGTGGCGGAGTAATATCAACGAACATCCAGTACAAAATGTCAAATAAAACACGACAGAAGCAACGTTTCGCAACGAAATTTGATATGGATTACCAGTGCACACCAGTAACCACTTGCCTCTCCACTGAGAAAGATTTTTTTGTTCATATTGGAACACATCTGCGAAGTAACAAGACAGTTAGTTGTGTGTTTCTTGGTTGCCCTTTCAAGACAAATGTTTAAAGTACATTTTACACACAAAAACAGGAAGCATCATCCACACACACTGAAAGAGGACAAGGAGGACCCGTTGGAAGTGTCAGATACCTATGATAATGTGAGGACTGGCTGTTCTGCTGATGTATCATATGGTGAAGTTGAAACTGAGTCAGTGACAGAAAGTGATGACGGTGCGGTTGAAAATATTCCAGAATTAATTGAGAAAAAATTAGCGGTAATATAGTTGAAATTGGAACATATATTTCATATTCCAGCAAAAGGAGTAGATGAGTTATTGGAGGAGTTGCATTTTTTGTTAAGTTCAGCTAGTGCACCTGTCACAAAGCGTACAGTTACAGAAATTTTCAATAGCCATAATCTCCATATCGATCAGGCTGTAATCGAAGAACTTGCCAATTCTGTGTGTGTTTCTAATCCTGTGGCTAAAATTTTGGCCAAGTGTGGCTCTCTTGCTACGTCTTATAAAAGAAAACAATACTACAAGCTAAATTTTAGGGTTGTAGAGCCTGTTAAGTATGTTTTGTCTGTAGACCAAAGGAGGTCATTTCAGTACATCCCTTTATTGCAGTCATTGCAGGAAATACTGAGTCACAATACGTTACTGAATAGAGTGATTGAAGAACACATAGCTCAAGAAAATAGAAAGGATTTGCATGGTGATCAGCAGGTTTACACGTCTTTTCGAGATGGTGAGCATTATAAAACAAATAGCTTTCTAGCTGTTGATGAGTTGAGAATTTCCATAAAACTTTATATTGACGATTTTGAGGTTTGTAATCCTCTTGGGACCTTGCGCAAAAAGCATAAGCTTTGTGGTGTGTACTGGGTCTTGGACAATTTGCCTCCTGGCTCTCATTCTGTTCTCCAATTTGGGAAATTTGGGTACGAAAAAGTCTTGGATGCACTTTTGAAAGATCTGGTAATTTTGGAGCAACGTGGTGTGTTCATCAGTCAGTTGAACGAGTGTATCAAAGGCACCGTGAACGGCGTAATAGCTGACAATCTAGGAGCCCATGGGCTGGCAGGTTTTGTAGAAAGTTTTTCTGGGGAATACATCTGTAGATTCTGCACTGCCAAGAAATCTGAAATCCAGTCATTGACTGCTGGTGTGTTTGAGCGTAGAACGCGGGAACTTCATGAAGCCCATTTGAAGCATGTACTAGAAACGGCAAGTAAATGCTGTGGAGTTAAACGGGAATGTATTTTGAGTAAGAATCTCAGCCATTTTCATGTCACTGCAGGCTATCCTCCAGATGTAGCACATGATCTGTTGGAGGGCATAATACCCTTGATCTCTAAAAAGTATTTCACCTTAGAAAAACTTAACAATTTAATTCAAAATTTTGAGTACAGATGGGGGGATAAAACCAATCGGCCTCACGCAATACCACAGACTTTCTCAGTTAAAAAAAGCATTGGTGGAAATGCACATGAAAATTGGTCTCTGCTTAGATTGTTGCCTCTGATTATTGGTCCACTTGTTCCAGAGGATGAACCTATATGGCATGTTGTTTTGGATCTCAAGGACATAGTGGAGCTAGTTGTAGCCCCTGTCCACTCTGATGAGTCGATTGCATATCTTGACTGTAAAATCAGTGAATATCGCCAGAGATACCAAGAGCTTTTTCCAAATAGCCATCTTCTCCCTTAACATCATTATTTGGAGCACTACCCTGCTTTGATTCGCCTCTTTGGGCCTCTTATCCATAAATGGACAATGAGATTTGAGGCGAAACATAGTTTCTTCAAACAGATTGCTTGCCATACCAACTGTTTTAAAAACATACCTCTCACACTTGCCAGAAAACACCAGCTCACAGTTGCCTCAGACTTGCACTCTTCTGACCATAGGACACCTTTGGTGGTAACTAGTGTGTCATCGGTACCAATTGATGTTTTGCAAAGTAACATTGCAATTACTATTAAGCAAAGATTACCAGATGAGACTGATGTCCATATTACAAAAAGTGTGTCATACAATGGTATGAACTACAACAAAGGAATGATTGTTGTCCACGGGAAATTATTTGGTCTTCCTGAGTTTGCTGAAATTCTGCAGATTTGTGTTTTGCAAGGCACGATACATTTTATTGTGAAAAAGCTCTCCTCTTGGTATAGAGAGCACTTTAGATCTTTTGAACTTGACATGTCACATGTGAGAGAGGTGTCTCTGGTTGAGCATGGGGAACTACTAGATGACTATCCCTTAGCTGTCTATTCAGTGGGAGGCCTGCGTCTGGTTACTCTGAAGAGGCACATTAACTTACTGGGAAAACGGGAGTGATGTTATGGTATGAGGTATGATTTTAATGATGAATGAATGTATTCATTTATTATTTTTAAGTAATCAGTCAAATAATCAATTCCACAACCAAAATACATAATTAATATATATTATTTTACATTATAAGACAGAAAATTATCAAATTTGAGAAGATTGGACCAGAGAATGTTCAGAATTTCTGCTTGATAATTTAATGCATTGCCTAAATACAGTAAGTGGGGAAATTTTTTTTTTTTTTTCTGTCAGTCAAGTACAGCTCTGCTTAGCACAATATGTGTACAATCAAAGCCCATACACAACTTTGATACCTGGATTTAATTTAAATGTTTATTCAAAAGGGACAATGCCTAATTATGAACATCAGTAAGAATACAGATGTAAATATGCCAGAGTTAGCAGCCCTGCTAATTTACATCCTTAGTCCCTTGGCAGGTCATGTTCATTTAGATTTTCATTATGTAGCCTATCAATTGAATTGGATTATGGTAAATTTTGACCCTCAGCCACACCAAAAAGCATTTGGTTTGAACTTTTTACATCTTGGCTTATTGACTGAATCAAATATATGTTTAGTTAAAAATCAAATGGTTCTTGAAGGAATGCTATTTAAGATTGTCCTGCAATGAAGGTAATTTTTTCACTTGTTAGTGGCAGGAAACTAATTTTGTGGAAAAACAATCGCATACAATCCTAGTTTCAACTGAAACTAGGATTGTTGCAGCTGAACTGCAACTTGACAAGGCAAATGAAGAAGTGCAGTGTTAGTGGAACTCATTTGAGCCTCTCGCCGAAACTGAAATCACACATTTTGGAACAACTAGCTTAAGAAATCATTAAATTCAAAGCCTACCCAACTGACAATAATCTGAACGATGTTGCAGAAGCTCTTGTGAAAAAACATCCTTGTCTGAAGGAGCAGGGATCCTTCAATGGCTGTTATGGGTGGAAGATTAGCCTGAAGTATAAAATGGCCAACTTATGGACCAAACTAAGAGGCCTTGGATGTTACGAGGTGACCATAAATTCACTGAAGAACAAGACCCATAACAAAGGAGCCTTGAATGTCAAAAAGCCCAGAAGAGCAGAAGTCAACTATTGTCCGCAGCATCCAAAAGGAGAAACGACTGACACTCTGGAAAACGAAAGAATTACGAAGAGAAACAATGACCATGTAGTGGCACTGAAAATGGAAAAGACTTTCTCGTATAGAAGGCAAGAAGTTCTTCAAGGACAGCCCCTCGTTGCAGACTTCAAAAGCAGATGGCCAGCTCTGTTCACTCAGAAAGAGGTGAATGTCCTATTTGTGCTCAGATTTTATGTATACCTCAGAGTGTGTGCACACAAGTACAGGAAGATAATGACAAATCAAATATAGTGTTGACCAGTTGTTTGTCTCCTCACTGTTACAGATATATATATCATGTAGAGCTGGGATGATATGCTTTTTAACACCAAACCATAGAAAAAACCTGAATGATGATGACATTTACAGACTATACAGGGCTGTACGTTTACTTTATTATGTGCTAGCACTGCGTGATTCATATAAACTTGTTTATAATATTCAGTTTATATTTTTAATATGAAGACTAATTAACATTCTTGCCTCCTTATTGACAAGTCCCTTAGAATAAGCTTTCATATTGTTGAACTGATTAATGGTTGAAGCCTTAGACTCTACTTTTTAGAAAGGCTGCAGGTCTTTAAAATGGTTAACATTCATCCTCTCTCTCCCCACTTTTTATGTCCCTGTCATGACAATTGCATGAGCAAAAATCTCTATGTATGTAAGCAAAAGTTCCAAGAGTCCGTTAATACTGTGGAGTTGTTTTTTGGAACTGCTGCCTAAAATGCAGAATATTGTCAAAATGGGTTCCCTTTTTTCCTCAGGATGACACAATACATACAAGATGAGCATGCATCCTCAAGTCCTTGTGCGTCTACCTGAATGAAGACCATGAGAAACTCGTGAAGGAAAATATGGTGAGTTACATACACTAGGTGTGACAAAGTAGCCAGTCAGAGAAAACACATATTTACTTGCTGGATGTGTTCAGTTTGAAGCAAAAACTATATTAAAACGTGAAACCCTGTACAACTAAAGTACATTTTGCTTTGCCCTAGTTTTTCATCATCTGCTATTTCTAAAATCTGAAAACTTGATCTATAGAATTGGCTGAATGTATGTTTTAAATGTCCTAAAACAATATTATTAACCATTTTAATATATTTAGTACAAAGCCAGGCCAGACTTGAGCCTGTTTCTTGGGTAACATTATTATTTACATCCCTTAAACATAAATGACATCTGTTGTTTGATGCTAAGTTCTTTTACTTTGAAAGCATGAATTAGAGCTCAATTCTTTATTTTTTTCATACAAAGATGTTGTTTCCCCATGGCACCTGCTTGGTTTTTTTTTGGGGTCAAATTCTCATCAGTTGAAATTTCTCAGAGATGTAAACTATATATAAACAAAAACTGTCCACCATCTAAACTGGCCCCCCATGTCCTCTAGAAAACTGCAGGTTAACATGATTCTTTGGTAAAGGCTGGCCAATTTTATGCAGTGTTGTTGGTGTGGTTGACTGATCCATATTCTCTTGTAGCAGCTGAAGCCTGTAGCTCTTGTATAGTGATTGCTGGTCCCTGTTACTTCCTTTCCCAGTTCTCAAATGAATAAAGCATTCTTTTGGACATCCCTTTAAGCACTAAATGCCGGTGGTCACAGGGATATCCAACCTTAGATTTCACTTGTACCATTTCTGTAATGTACGCATCTGTATTACTTTTATACATCTCCAACTGTACAACTTAATTTTTACTTATTTTCTTCATAAAATTTTATGTCTATTTCCACACTTTGTCTAGACTCATATCAAATGTATTTATTGTCATATTTTACTCCATAGGACACAGACACTGAGGCCAACACTTCAATGGAGCAAACTGTGATGGGGGTGTACGTCATACAGAATGAGGGTGCAGAGCCTGGAGATGACCCACAGGACATCGGTGTCCTGATTGAAGGTGTGGAGGTCCTCAGTGGTTTGGGGGACACTGCGATTAGCTGTTATTTGGACTGATATACTGTCTGAACCTGAGCTACCCACCCGAGCTCAAATGCACTTTTGAAGTCCTGCAGAAGATTCTGCTGAAGCTGGATGGGCAGAGGTTGTCATCCAAGGCACAGTTCCTGAAAAACAAGCTTATAGGGTGAATAAGCTTGATGAAGACTGATTCAAGCATGGCATTTGTCCACGTCTCTGCCAATGCAGATTTTTGTTTTTGAAAGTTCAAAATCGGAAGAAAAATGTTCCAACATACAATTTACTTTGCATAATGGACTGAGACTAAGATTGTTGTCTCATATGTTGAAAAGTCTCCTGTGTGTGTGTGTGGGTGGAGAAGAAACAGAACTGTGTTTTTGAACACTGATCCAGACTCAAATCATGTTGAATGATTTGATGTCAATAGCAGCATGTTGAAACAGATTGTTACATTTATTCTTTTAAAAAGGAATTACATAAAGGGATTAACATGATACATAAAGCAAGACCTCCTCCTTGCACATCAGATCATACTCTTGTGTCCCTCTGATCAAACTATAAACCTCTGTTCTGTTCTGGGGATGGCAGTGGAAATCCTCTGGAGATCATTTTTCAAAGAAGGATTCTTAAAAAAAAAAAAAAAATTACAAACAACCCTGATTTATTAGACTTCAATACATTTGCACCCAAAGGCTTCTTCAGATCCACTGCAATACTGAATGATACAGGAAATCCTTCCTGCCCACAGCCATCAGCATCTACAACAATTCTGAAGAAACCTAGATCAAATGTTACAGCAATGTTTAACTTACTTTT
This sequence comes from Odontesthes bonariensis, assembly GCF_027942865.1. Lineage (NCBI taxonomy): Eukaryota > Metazoa > Chordata > Actinopteri > Atheriniformes > Atherinopsidae > Odontesthes > Odontesthes bonariensis. The sequence continues at coordinate 8,478,043 of NC_134506.1, forward strand.
TGGATTAATAAAGTTTTTTTTTTTATTGAAATGGACAGCAGCCATTGTTTTTTCCAAACATCTGAAAATAGATGAAGGGTTTTTAAAATTATGGTTTTATGTACTAAATGACAGACTAAGGCGTATAAAATGTGCAGAATTAACTTTTATTATTTAACAGGACTTTTAATGGGATGAATTATTTCCCTTTGAACACTTAACAAACCTACCACTGAACTAAAAAATCAAACTGAAATTATTGTCAGTAAAAAAAAGGTATTGCAACAATGCCAAAACTAAATTATACCCTACTGCCTGTGTAACCCAGGTTAAAATAACCCTCACTAAAAATAAGCCTTTTCATAAAAATAGTTCATGTTATGATATTTTATTTGGTTAAAAAAAACGGTATAAAACAGTTTTATTTTGTCAGCAGCTAAAACGGTCAAGTGCAAGTAAAATATCTTATTCTGAAGGGCCACATTGATGTGTAACCCATGTGACTAGCTCCAGCCAACCGGGTTGCTACGTTCTCTGGTGCCAGAAGAAGAAGCAGAGAACGAAGAAGCTAGAAGGGTTGTGCTGTGAAAGAGAGAAATACTGTATAAGAAAATCGACGATTAAAAGTCTACCTGCTGTCTGAAACATTTTTCCAATTTTGGAGAAGGAGCTTTCCGCAATTTACTTTTCTTTTTTTTCAACTTGACTGTATTCGGGAGTGTTAAAAGTTACAGAACTGGACTTGGTGAGTTAAAAAGTGTATTTTATTTTCTGAGAATAATGTATTTGTATAATATGTTTATTTCATTGAAACGCAAAGTTAAAGTAGCGCATTTATGTTTTTTTATGTTAAAAAACCGTGGTAGCAACGGATGAGCTAGTGTGGGTGAAGCACGTTCTCCCCACACTCACACAAGCACGCACGATGTTCAGCCGCTAAATCGGCGAGTACATTACTTCTTTCAATACAAAGCAAAGTTAAAAGAACTTTGTTATGCTTTGTTGGTTATTAAACCAGGTCTTTAAGGTTCTGCTGGAAATTGGACCGGGAAATTCCGAGCTGATTGCTGAGTTGGATTCCACATGGTGAGAAACAAGATGGCGAGCCGTTACCCAGGAGCCCTGTGACCGTCTAGCAGGAGCTACGCCCTCTGCTGGTTATTGCAAATCATCCAAACTGCCCATGTTGTCCTGCTGAAATAGCACTGGATTCAGAGAAACGGGTTTAACCCTTCAGGATCAAAAGACATTGATTTGAAGCGCGAGTTATTCAGTCGTTGCTGGATTGATTTCTGTGTGTGTTTTTTTTCTTGAACTACATTCAGTGTCTTTGTTACATTGTGTGGAATTGAAATTGTCTGTTGCATTCAAATTAGAAACAAAAGATGCTTAAAACAGGAAATTAAAAACCTTAACTTCTTAAAAAGAACACTAGATAACTAAAATACTAATTAAAAGGAAAACCCAAATAAACTGTAAATCAAAATAGATTAACAGTATTGACTTGAACTTAAATAGAACTATAACCTAGGTTTGATTAAATAGTATCAAGTACCTAACAATAGGTTTAAATTTCAAAACAGGGATTGAATAAACTATTCTGAAAGACCCAGGGAAACTATTTCTAAAGGGAATTTTGTGTCATTGTATGTCAATTGTTTGTAATATTGTTATTTTCTTTTTCAACAAATAATAAGCCGGCAGTTTAAAACTTATTTTTCTGGTCTGTGGTCATTAATACACTTACACTTCTCACTACTCCCGTAGCTGAACCTAGCACTGGTCCTGTTGTGAGTTTTTTTAGCTGTAACCACGTCGTGAGTGTTACACCTGTACTTTTAAAAAAGACTAAGCCAAACTGAAATGTCTATGACATGACTAAGTAACTAAAAGCACTTAAAAGCAGTGTGAAATTAAAAACTTTTAAACTTTGTTTTTGAGGGTTGTTATGCGATTCTTTACATAAAACTTAATAGCCAGCCAATTTTGATGTCTGAGCGCAACAGGCTCCTGCTTTAGACACTTCTCACAGTCTGTCTTCCCTGGAACTCGACAGGTGTTGATAAATGCCATCAGGTGCTTTTCCACTGCAAGGACCTCTGCATGGTTGGCGACCTTTAAAAACAAAGTTAAACGTGTACAACAAATGCAAGCCTGAAGTATGACATACAGCAACTGAAAGATGTTAAAATGAAATTACCAAAGCAATATCATACTTAAAGGTTATTTTAAAAAAATCACAAAATACATTCAATGCCTGATTAGACCAGTCTGCCAAAAACAAACAAACAAAAAAAAGTGTTAAATAAAAAAAATTGAAATCTTTGGGAGAAAATGCGCTCAAACTTTAAATTTTTTTGCAAAGTATGCTTTTTCATTAAAACACCAACAACAACAAAAAAAAAATACTAAATACATTCTGTAAGAGGGCATTCTATAGGGAAGGGAGGGACTGATGGATGGAATATTTACTTTTGCCCTTCTTAGGTGACTTGCTTTTAGAAGTCTGTGACACAGTGGCGCCAGCAGAAATAAATCCTAAGGGTGGCTGGTGGGGGCAAGGTGAAATCTTTGGGTGGCATACCCGACCAAAAAAAAACCCCCAAAAAAAACACCTATTTATTGATTTACTGAATTTACAGTATATTCATATATTAAAACACTGATTTCTTTATGGATTCTATTTACATGTCTGTTTGAAGTATCACAAATAAAACAATGACCTAATATTAGGATGATACTACACCGAAGATTCAACCCATGATTCACAATTTTAAGGTGAAAAAAACGGAGCTACAGATTTTTTAGAATACTGGTTCAGTGAACGAGTTCTTTTGAACTATTTAATGAACAATGCCAGATTACTGCTGATGTTATCTTATATTAACTGAAACATCCTATTCAGTAGCAGAACGTTACCTGCAGGCCCAGGAATCGATGCTTCATCGTGTGCACCTTCTGTCCCTGTTCTCTCCCTGGGCACATCCTCACTGCATACTTCTTGAACTTTGTCTGGGTTCTCCTTCTCCTTCTCCCTTTTCTCCCCTGTAGTACCTCCACTCTTGAAAAACTGTGAAATGTCACGTTTCCGTTTCATCCTTTGACCGCTGTAGATTGACAATTCAGCAAAATGGTCAGTTACTTACCTAACTTAGTTACTTAGCTAACTTTCCGCTTAGCATGCTAACTTCAGAGGGCATGCAAACGAGTCACACATTTCAGTATACACGTATATAAAGTATATTCAAGTATTTCCAATAAACTTGGTGCTGTATAAAACGTATAAACACTGTATACCATACATACCTACAAAAGTTCTCTTCAGAATTCGTTGAACCAATGCTTGTTGCTTGAACTTGCTTCCATGTGCATCTTTGCAAAATTTCTCCACTCCAAATTAGAGCTCCGAAGAGGGGGGTAGGGGGAGGGGGAGGGGCAGGGCACGAGAACATAGCAACGCAGCTGCGTCAGGTTTTAGGTCCAGAGCACCAAAGTACGTAAGACCCCACTCTGCTCTGTTTCTTATTCTTATTATTCTAATTAAATTAGATATTATTATTATTGTTGTTTTCATTGCTCTTGTGATAGCACCATTTTCACATTATTAACTGTTGTAGTTTAAAATACATTCCCTAATCCACACAAATCCAATGCGCTCCCTTGTGGTGGCTAACGGGTTGGCAGCGAGTGATCTGATGGTGGCTGTAGCCACTCCTAGCCACCACGTGGTGGCGCCACTGCGTGTAGGTAGCTTTGCCAAAATGGACAGATTTTTGACTAGGAAGAGACCGAAAGAACTGGCCGACTAAAATCAGAAAGTATGAGGCAGCATACATTAAGTTTGGCTTTACAGCCGTACAGAAAAATGGCCACGATTGCCCGAAATGCGTCCTCTGTCTAGAGACCCTCTCAAATGAGTGTTCAAAACCTTTGAAACTTCAGCGTCATACAATGCAATACAAAAACATCCGGCAGAGTCCGAAAAAACGGTCGACTTCTTCAGACGTAAAGAAGAGCATTTAGTCAGGCTGCATTCACACAGCAAGCTACTGTCCGTGGAGAAAAGAAAGAAAATACGTTCTAAAAGTTGATGTTTCTTTACATATTTTGTAGCATTGTCTGTGGTTTGCAAAGGGGGTCCCCGGCCAGAAGCTAATACTGTTTGGGGGGGCCTTGGCATGAAAAAGTTTGGGAACCCCTGGCTTAGCTGACCGGTCAGATGTCGATGGCGTCCTCGAACACGGTCCGGATAGCCCGTACTCCGCTCACGCGTGGGGACCAAGTAACAAATTTAGGTGGGGGGAAAAAGAGAGTCTATGGAAGCTGGTGTGTGTGTTCAGTCTCTCCGAGTCGCACATTCACCGTCTCCCAGGGGAACTAAATAATGTAATCAAAACTCGCGCCAACCCACGGACCGGAGGTGACGTCACAGTTGCCATGGTGACAGCTGCACATCACGTGTCCACCACCAGCTCCAAACAAAACAAAAATAGAAAGGAAAGAGACCTAACCCCTCCGTTACAATATCGATACCGAACTTAGTGCGGACACCCGATCGACATAGTCCTCTGCAGCTCAGAACTCCTGAGTTCAAGCGATCCGCCAGCCTCAGCCTCCCGGTAGCTTGGATTACAGGCGCGCGCCACCGTTCCCGGCGACAGGTGCTCTCATTCAAGCAGGCTTTGGGGTTTTTGATCCTGACGTCATCAGCGAGCTAATTTGCTGTCGAAGAACGAAATAAAGCATCTTTTAACCCTTTGATGCGCAACATATGCACACCCCCTCTAATGCACAACATGGGTAAAAAATGACCCGCATTCATTTCCCAGGTTATTTCATGCTGGCTGAGTTTCTCTTTGTTCTATCTTTTGAAATCAATTTAATTTATGATTGAATATTCCAAGTATTCTTTAAATATCTTGTTTTTGATCACCACTGATCATTATTTTCATTTTTACTTTCATACTTTGTAAACAAAATTAGTTTTTATATTACTACATCAAATTTACACACATGGGTCAAAAATGACCCATTCATCCAAGTGTGACATAAAATAAAGTAACTTAATACTATTTAAGTTGTTTCAAGTATTTACTTTAGCAGTAAGTGGGGCCAAACACTTATTTAGTATTCGCAACATGTTTGTCATTTTTTCACATGCACATACTGTCAGGTTTTTGGGGTGGCAAAGTTGGCAAAAGGTGGACCCAAATGGAGACACCACAGGCTGAGGGATTTTGAACAAAGCATCTTTAATATAACCAAAAAGGCTTATAGGCAAGATCCAAGAACAAGGCAAATAGGGAAAACATGACTATGACGACTACAAGACAAATACAACTACCAGACTAAGACCAGAACAGCAAGACTTACTTTGGAAGACTAAAGACGCAACAACAAACTAAATAACTTAAACACAAAAGGGAAGAAGAACAGGTGAAGAGAGGGAGGAGAATCTCAGGTGAGGGGAGTGAGCAGAACATGGATTGGTGGGGAAAACACCAGGAGGCAGGGATGAACAAACAATACAACAAGACAGAGGTGTGAGCAATCAAAAACGAGCAGGAAAAAGACAAAGACAGTAAGTGAATACGGAACAGAACACAAGAGGACAACGACTACAATAATAAAACGGGAACTAATTAGTTCCCGTTTTATTTTCTGTTATTTCCTGTCCAGAACCAGGAGCTGAAGCAGGAGCTGAATGGTTCTGTTATTTAAATAACAGAACCATTCAGCTCCTGCTTCAGCTCCTGCTTCAGCTCCTGGTTCTGCTCCTGGTTCAGCTCCTGCTTCATTTTCTTCTTCAGTTCCTGCTTCAGCTCCTGCTTCAGTTCCTGCTTCAGTTCCTGCTTCAGCTCCTGGTTCAGCTCCTGCTTCAGCTCCTGCTTCAGCTCCTGCTTCAGTTCCTGCTTCAGTTCCTGCTTCAGTTCCTGGTTCAGCTCCTGCTTCAGTTCCTGCTTCAGCTCCTGCTTCAGCTCCTGCTTCAGCTCCTGCTTCAGTTCCTGCTTCAGCTCCTGGTTCAGCTCCTGGTTCAGCTCCTGGTTCAGCTCCTGCTTCAGCTCCTGCTTCAGCTCCTGGTTCAGCTCCTGGTTCAGCTCCTGCTTCAGCTCCTGGTTCAGCTCCTGCTTCAGTTACTGGTTCAGCTCCTGGTTCAGCTCCTGCTTCAGTTCCTGCTTCAGCTCCTGGTTCAGCTCCTGGTTCAGCTCCTGCTTCAGCTCCTGGTTCATCTCCTGGTTCAGTTCCTGCTTCAGCTCCTGGTTCAGCTCCTGCTTCAGTTCCTGGTTCAGCTCCTGGTTCAGCTCCTGGTTCAGCTCCTGGTTCAGCTCCTGCTTCAGTTCCTGCTTCAGCTCCTGGTTCAGCTCCTGCTTCAGTTCCTGCTTCAGCTCCTGGTTCAGCTCCTGCTTCAGTTCCTGGTTCAGCTCCTGCTTCAGCTCCTGGTTCATCTCCTGGTTCAGCTCCTGCTTCAGTTCCTGGTTCAGCTCCTGGTTCAGCTCCTGGTTCAGCTCCTGCTTCAGTTCCTGCTTCAGCTCCTGCTTCAGCTCCTGCTTCAGCTCCTGGTTCAGCTCCTGGTTCATCTCCTGGTTCAGTTCCTGCTTCAGCTCCTGCTTCAGCTCCTGCTTCAGCTCCTGCTTCAGTTCCTGCTTCAGTTCCTGGTTCAGCTCCTGCTTCAGCTCCTGGTTCATCTCCTGGTTCAGTTCCTGCTTCAGCTCCTGCTTCAGCTCCTGCTTCAGTTCCTGGTTCAGCTCCTGGTTCAGCTCCTGGTTCAGCTCCTGGTTCAGTTCCTGCTTCAGCTCCTGCTTCAGCTCCTGCTTCAGCTCCTGGTTCTTCTGCTCCATTCTGGTCCTCCGACTGATGGACTCTATCTGCAACTGTCAGCACATACGATAAGATCCAGCTGTGGCGTGCAGCGTGTTAAACAACACCCACTTTTCTTCTTCTCTTGATAACCTTTCTGCACAGTTTTTAACCATCCAGTCACATTCCATTAAACTCATTACTTTGTTTTTTATTTAAATCCCTGTGAACTTTAAAATGGTTCTTTAAAGACCCATTAAGGTCACAGTTCAAAATATTTGTAGCTTTCTGATCAAATTCAGAAAAAAAATGTAATAATAATTCTGTAGACCGACACCCACTGTGTGTAATATCCCATAAATCTCATCTGAGTCAGTGTAACACATCAACTTAAATCATTTCACTACATTAAGACAATGATAATGTTTTAGGAAAGTGTCCCAATATCATCCCAAAGACTGAGGTTCAGATTATCTCCGTTTCTAAACCTGTTCTCATTTCCAGAACCTTTTTATCATGTGCTCAGTCCTTGTTGATTCATGGATAAAAGAAAATATTGGATATGTAAAGGAAAGTGAATAATGAAGCTTTCATGAGACACTTCTGAAGAGGACAGTCAGACTGTCAGACCGACAAGTCTTTATAATAATGCTATGACTCCTCTTCACACAACTTAAACTCTTAATGTAATTAAAGTATTTATATTGACCATAATTAAGTCCCATTTTAAGATCTAATCATGAAATCTGGCATTTTGTGTACGTTAAACACATCAAATCACATGTTTTCGCTGCACAGTTCTATCAAAAAGCCAAATGATACTCAGATAAGTCTGGAAAGAACCATTCTAAATTTTACATTGATCAAACTTTTTAAATCACAAAAGATTTCAGCAAAACTACAGAAAGAAGTTAATAAAACTGCAGCTTTAGTGGAAAATGTGACAGGATGGTCAAAAACTGCCCCAAAAGGTTAGAAAAGAGGAAGAAAAGGGCCCAGAAGTATGTTTCACTCACAGCTAAAAGGATAAAGCTCCATTTATTTGTCCATCTGGCCGTCTTATTGAAATCTATAGCTGAGGTTGTGTTTCTGGTATCGTGCACTCAGTGGCGAAAATGTTGAACATTGTTAATTCAATCGAATCAATCTGAGGCACTTTGAAAGCAAAATCAAGCCATAGGAATGATTTAGAAATTTGAGGACTTCCCAGCACTTTACAAAATTCCAGCATTATCCTAGAAGTAAAGCCCTCCCTCAAAGGCCTGCCTGCCAAAGTATTTTGTGAGTGTATATGTACAGAATAGGTTAGACAGGTTTGTGAGAACAATCTCTTTATTTTTCCCCCATTAACAATAACAATAACAAAACATGTATATCAACTGATTGCTATACAGTATCAAATTTACAGAAGCTGTATGCGACAATTGCTGTGCAGAAATCTCTTAACAAACTCATCCAAATTTAAATTTTTTGCACATTTAGACTCAATACTGAGAATTGCTAAACCTGTGAGTCTGTTCTCTGACATTTTTGAACGCAGATGATTTTTGATGAGTTTAAGAGCTGAAAAACTCCTCTCACATGCTGCACTGGTAACAGGCAATACCACAGCTATTTTGCATAACTGGAACATCTAAAAAAAAAGCTCTTTGTATGGTTCCAAAACATTAACCTTATTTTAACCTATTCTAAAAGACCTTTCATTACTCTTATAGTAAATGCAATGAAATCACAAATATCCCCCTTTTATATAAAAGTAAAAAGTGTTTACTGTGTAAATATTAAATGAAATTAGTCAAAAAAAATATTTCAAATAAAAGGTTTCTCTCAGCATCAATGAAATGACCTATCTAATGCATATTTTGCATTACTGAAATGCTTTACTCCTTTAAATTAGCAACCTCTGCTATGCCACCTTAATAGTTAGCCAGCTTTTTTTAACCTTGACCTTCCCGGTCTAGCCTCAAGCTTCGAGTGGCAGAGGCTGTCTGCACTTGGACCCTCATGCTCCCTCACTCTTGTATCCCTCTCATCACTAACCTGCTTCTTTGTGATGATGAAGCTCCTGATGTCACCCTTCCTCTTTGAGGTTGACGCCATGGTCTTCCTATAATTGAAACAAGTCATATTCAAACATACATTAAAGTTGACATGTAACATTAACGTTCACCTTTCTGATGCTACACACAGAAATTCTGCTAGCCTTAGCCACCACTAGCATACTAGCTAACGCCAACTAGCAGACTTTTTAAGAACGGTTCATAGAACTACAATGATATGAAATGCCACAACTTCAATTGGTTTCAGTTCAAGATGTCAAAGGCTAGCCAGTAGCTAGCTAGTTATCAACGTTTTTCAGTTAGGCAGCGCCAGCTATCTAGTTACCGACCTGGCTTGAAAAGCTACCTTGTGGCTAACCGTGACATGAGGTAAAACGTAGCTAGCGGTTATCCGGACATTTTTTTGTGAAAATCCGTTCGTAACTTTACGAACGTTTCATGAACGAGACCCAAACTGGCTTGAAAATAATAATAATAATAATAATACTTTTATTTTGTACAGCGGCTTCCATCTATGAGGAATTATAAACGTTTCGAAACCATATTAGGCTACACTTTGATGCATGTTACCCACCTGTGAACAGGCTCCATCTGACAGCTTGTGTCCGCACTGACTCCAGGTCAAGGGAGGAGATGCTGCAATATGGATGCAACCATTCGTGATGGGGGGGTGGGCCAACGTGTTTCTTTTTCAAATTTAACATTCTGCAGTTTGACACCGATTTCGGATTGTTTTGCATTTGATTTGATCTTAAAAGGATATTAATAATAATTATCCAATAAATCATCAGTTGGTATTTTTTGACTGGGGTGGCAGGTGGGGTGGCAGACCCCTTTTCAGAGGTGGCGGCTGCCACCCCGTGCCACCCTGGTAGTTTCGCGCGTGCTGTGACGGTGTCCTAGTCTCGTGTGTCTCAGCATTTCTGTTGTCCACATCCAGTATCTGATGCACGATAGATGTGACTTCATCCTCTGAAAGGGAAAGTAAAAAAAAAAAAAAAAAAGTAAGATGAGTTTATTTATTTACTTTAAACTTATTTAAACCTAACACCTACCCTTGGGATCTGACTCAAACTCAGCCTCTTCCTTGCTGTCCAACTTCACATTCTCTGCAATGGTTATAAGATGGGGAAATAAAGCAGATTTTAAAACCCTCCCGCTGTCTGAAGAGGTCGCACTAATCCTGGCTGTTTTTGGGCTTGAATTTGTCCCGTCTTTTCTGTCGCAATCAAGCGCAAACCATGCCCCATGCAAGCTTCGGTGCTCTGCTTGCTCGGGGGATAGTTTGCGCTTTATGGCGAGAGAAAAGATGGGAAAAAAAATCAAGCGCAAAAACGGCCAAGGTCAAAGCGACCTCTTAGGACAGCGGGAGGGTTCAAAAGCACCACAACTGCATCAACAGTTCATCACGTGGCAATATCAAATTTAAAAACAATGCATTAAATCATTTACATAGAAATACATGAAAAAAAGACTAGCAATACCTTCAGGGTCAATGGTTATGTCATCAAGGCTCTTGCCTTTAAACTCAGCAAGACGTCCTTGCTCCAGTGCCATGAGGACTTTACTGATTTTAGCCAGTTGAAGGGTGCCTTCTGGAAGCCTGTAAAACTGGCGATGAACTCTTATATCATGGCCAAGGAAATTAGCTAGCTGATCCAATTCCGTATTGCTCAGGTTCAAAATCTGAGACAAAGTTGCTGTTTGCTTGCGCAGTTTTGTTGAAGTGAGTGTGTCTGGCATTTTTGCTCCACAGGTGCTGGCAAAATGGCGAAGGCAATCAGAGCCACGATAATAGCTCATTGCAGATGGTCTTGCAAATAAGTGAACGTTTTCTTCAGGGACCCCACATTCTTGCTGACAAGCATATCCAACGACTGCTGCATTTCTGGATTCAGGAGGACTGGTACCTTTCTGCCTCATTTCCCTCTTATTTCTAATCTTCTGAAATGTTCGCACAGCCTCTTTTAAATCATCCTGATCACAACTGGGATTCGAGGACAGATATGCTGAATAGGGGGATTTTTGATACTTCTCCGGATCTGCGTCTGTTGAACAGAATCACTTGAGTCAGGGTGACTTTGGCCAGATTTGTCCAGGTCTGTGGAGATGCTTTTGCTGACAATTCATTGTAGAAGTGTTGTTGTTGCTCACTTGGATATGAATGAAGAGTCTGGACATCTTTAGTGAAGGGAAGCAACTGTGGAGCATTCCATTTGGATTCCTGGAGTGTTCTCAGCGATGCAGCAGACACAAACTCATTCCATCTGGATTAATAAACATTTCGGAATGCACGACCATCTTTAGCAGCACTGTAATTCTTCTGCACATTTGCACGGCTCTCAACCAGTTGTGATATCTTTGTCAAGCTATAGCCAATCTTTAAAGCTAGACTAGGGCACTTGTAGGTGTTTGTTTCAACAGCAAAACCTGCTAGGTTTTTCACAGATTCCACGACCAGCATAAAATTAGTGTTCTTCAATACTCTTCATGGGGGTTGTTTTCCTTGAATGTATCAACAGTCTTCCCAGTTCTCTCATCTTTTGGCGAATGTACTCATGTCTTGAAGCATCATATCCAAGTCTCTTGTAAAGATGCTGTGCATATTCTTTGATGAGTTCATCAGACTTTACAGCAGTATAAACTTCATCTTGATTCATGGTGTTCAACAATTTCCAGAACTCTGTCTTCACTTGTGGGGGAGGGGGTACAACAAAAGCACAGAGAGCCTAGACTCGGGTTTTGCCTGGTTTCTTGTCAACATTTGGCTTGAACTTGCAGATGATCATGTGCATCCAGAGAACTTTTTTGGTAAATAATCCTTGACAATAGGTACAGTGAAGATAATTTTGTGGTTCAGATGTTGTTCTTGGTTGCTTACGTGGAACAAGTGTTCCAGTGCCACTATTTAGTACCTCAACATTATGTGTAAAGTTGCCCCTGTTTCTCAAATGTTCCAGGTGTAACCGTCTTTCCCTGGAGCCTTTAGGAAAAGCTGTGGCTTGTGCAACTTCGGGTTTGTTGTGATGAGCACGCTCCAAATGCCTTGCAATTTTTATGAACCCTTTCTTACAGTACAAACAGTACTGCTTTTTGTTGTAAATGCGCGTCCCATCACTACTTTCCCCAAAAGCAGGTATGAAAACAGAAACTTTAGGCAATCCATCACGCCCAACTGAATAGTAAGAACCTGATGGGCCATGGTCTTCTGCAACAGGTCCTGAAGTAGCAGAACTGTCCTTTTCACTTGAACTTCCCACTTCAGCTGACTGAGCCTCACCAATGCATTTAGTGCGACAGAGTGAAGGACTGAAATGTTGTCTTTTGTATTTTTGAGAATTTTTTTGCTTTTTTGTCGGTGAACGTCCTCTGTGAAGTCCCTGCTCATTAGATTTATTATCATTCTGCTCCATTACAGGGGCACATCCAACTGTGAATTCTCCAATTTCCTTAAAACGACTGAGAAGAATACTTTTCATATCATCAGTCTCCATAATATCACTTGTGTCAGTATCTTCAGAGTATTCCTCTCCACTTTTAGGAACATATTCTTCTCCACTGTCATTTGATGAAGGATCAAAAAGGTCATCAGACTCAAAATGATCAAGTTTGTTCATCTAGAAGAAAAATATTTGGGAAGAAAAATACATCTCTCGTGACCATTCTATGTAAACTTTAAAAAACTAAACAAAAAAACTAGGAATTAGTGTCACTTACAAAAATGCTTTTGGTCCTTCTTAACTTAGGGATGGGCAAGTGGTCTTCATATGAAGAGCTGGAATCAGGTGAAGACCTTGAACAATGTTTCTACAAAAAAATAAAAAAATATACACTTTAGCAGAGTAATTGAAATAATTTGAAACAAAGATAGTAAATATTTTTAGGGAATTGCACATAAAAATGCAGGTCATTTTGAAGATCAGAGCAAACAGATACTGAAAACTGGAAATTCATTCATTAGAATATTGTGAAAATTAAATACTGGAAACCTATCGTTTTACTCCATAGTCAACTGATTAATTCCAAACATCTGCAAAGGTCTCCTGAGGCTCTAAATGGTTTCAAAGTTGGGGTCAGAAAGACACAATCATGGCAAAGATTGCTTACTGGACAGATATCCTGAAGACATCCTCTATAAGGATGGGAATAAAAATAATAATTAATTTTATTTATAAAGCACTTTACATTAAAACAATCTCAAAGTGCTACAGTGCAAGCTTAAAAGAAAAGAGGGGCACAAGTTAATAAATGTTAAAAAGTGCAATAAAATTAATAGAAAGCTTTCCTAAAAAAAATGTGTTTTTAGGCTACGTTTAAAAGCATCAATGGTCTGTGGGGCCCTCAGATGGTCTGGGAGGGCGTTCCACAGCCTTGGAGCTGCAGAACAAAAGGCCCGGTCACCCATAGTGCGGAGCTTGGTTCTGGGAGCTTTGAGGGTGTGCGAAGCTGCGGATCGACGGTGCGTGTGGGGGGGTTGGGGGTGAGGAGTTCTTTGAGGTATTGGGGGGCATGTCCGTGAATGCACTGGTGGGTGAGGAGGGACACCTCGTATTCAATCCTGAGTGGGACAGGGAGCCAGTGGAGAGATTTGAGGATGGGGGTGATGTGGTCAAATTTGTGCACCCTCATCAGGATCCTGGCAGCGCTGTTCTGGATGTATTGCAGTCTCTGGATATTCCTGCCAGAGATCCCGATGAGGAGTGCATTGCAGTAGTCCAGCCTGGAGGAGACAAAGGCGTGGACGAGCTTCTCTGCATCAGCCAGGGTAAGGGTTGGGCGGAGTTTGGCTATGTTCCTGAGGTGATAGAAAGACGTTTTGCAGAGATGTTTAAATGTGGGTGTCAAAAGTGAGTTGTGGGTCAATTTTGACACCTAGGTTGGTGACAGAAGTGGAGAGGGGGATGTCTTGACCAGTGAAGGTGATGCTGGTGATGGTGGAAGAGCGGAGCTGGTGTGGGGTGCCAACTAGAATGGCTTCTGTTTTGGAGCTGTTTAGTTGTAGGAAGTTGTGCTTTATCCACGTCTCAATCTCCTCCAGACAGGTGGTCAATGTGGATGTTAGTAGGGGGGCAGTGGAAGTGGGAGCTGTTCGAAGATAGAGTTGTGTGTCATCAGCATAGCAGTGGTAGGGTATCCCATGCTTGCTGATGACCTTGCCTAGGGGAAGCAGGTAGAGGGTGAAGAGGGTGGGTCCCAGCACAGAGCCCTGGGGGACACCACAGATGACCTTGTGTGTGTGTGATTTTGCTTTGCCCAGGGCTACATATTCAGTTCTGTTTGTCAAGTAGGAGGTGAACCAGTTTAAAACATTTCCTGAGAGACCAATGGTGTGTTGCAGACGGTGGAGGAGGATGCTGTGGTCAACTGTGTCAAAAGCAGCTGTTAGGTCAAGGAGGATGAGGAGAGATGGGGAACCAGAATCCGATGCCATCAGAAGGTCATTTGTGACCCTGACCAAGGCTGTTTCTGTGCTATGGCCAGGGCGAAAGCCAGACTGAAACTTTTCAAAGAGATTATTGTGTTTGAGGTGATCATGAAGTTGTGCAGCGACTACCTTTTCCAGAAATTTTGAAAGAAATGGTAGATTTGAAATGGGTCTGTAATTTGAGAGGATTTCTGGATCCAGGGTGGGTTTTTTTAGCAGGCACAGAAGGACATGACTAAAGAAGTTGGTAGTTCAAAGAGTGCTGTATTGATGCAAGTTGAAAGAACTTTCAGTGGAAGCAAAAAGTGTGGTAGGTAAAGATGGAGCAGCAACTGGGATAAACACAGCCTTGAGATGATTGTCAAGCAGAATCTATTTAAGAATTTGGAGGAGATTTAAGAAGATTGGACTTAAGGCAGAGTATGTGCAAGACTATTAAATTTGCAAGGAAGGATCCTATACAAGGACTCAAGCGATACCCAGAAGCGAAGTCTGTTACCTAGCGAAAGGAGAACTAGAACATGACTGTTACTCAGGAGTCTGAAGTCGAATTTTCAAATGAAATTAAAATATGCATTTTTAGAAATCAAGAACCATGCTATTGAAATGCTGAGACATGATCTATAGTCACACAAAAGGAGATTACATTATGACAAATAAAACCCCAACGGGGGTCCACACTTGGACTGTATACCAGAAAAGTGTGTATTGTAGGACAGCTGAATGAAACCTGTTAAGGTTGAGAGTTCATAGAGAATTTGAAGGAAATTTTATACCAGTGTAATCGTACTGATGAATCTCTGAAACAGCACAAGTAGGACTGATGACTTGAAGTTCAAAGAAATGAAGTTCAAACATAAATACCTTCTTCTTGGAGGACTTGGACTTGGGTGGAGCTTGATCTGATGAGCCAGCATGCATATCCTTGACACCCTCAGTCGCAGGTGATTCTTTGTCAACCTTAAAGAAAAGAAATACAGCCTCTTTATATTGTAACTATGATGACAAATAAAACCTCAACCGGGGTCCTTACTTCTTTGTCATCCTTAAGAAAAGAAATGAAGAAGGTTCAGTTTGGCAGTGATCTTTGATCAACAAAGTTTTTCATTTCTGCACCACTTTGACCTGTACAAATGTGCACCTAAACAAACATCACAGGATTGTTGTATTTTTCATCTTCTCAACAAAACAAACTCTTAAGCAATAAAAAGATTTTTTTACATGAAATGTATACATGCTTAACAAGGCTCTCTTAAACTTTCCATATTGAAAATATATTTATTGACTTCCACCTTAACCATAAAATTGTACTCAGTTGTGTCTCTTTTCAGCTCTTGTAATTAATTATGCCAAACTCTATTTTGCACTCCTCAGTATTTGCAACCTCATTAACATGAACACAAACAAAATTCTATTCTAACATGTCATTCATATCAGGAACAGAAGATTCCTTGACAAACCTTCTCCCTCCATGGCCAGCCAGTTCCTCCATAGTTGTAAGTTACTTCCTCTCCAGAATTTACATCTCTTATAGCAAACAAGCACAGGTGCGGCTTTCCATCTACCAATATCTTTTTTATTGTACAGTTTGGATTTATGTGGTCATCATTGACTAATCTTCCAAGACTGTCATCTTCTCGAGATGCATCAATACTTTCCAAATAAGGTAGGGGAGAAAAAAAAGAGACAAATATTAGACTACTTCAAAAAAAAAAAAGGAAAAAAAAGTAGAACTTCTTAAAGCAGTACCACTGGCTGTGAAAAGATCCAAAAGTTTTGCTAACTTACATTGATTTATTATAAACTCTGGACTTACCACCACCATCTTTCTTGCCACAAGAAGTCAAACATGAAGACAGCACATGCACTATGATACAGTGTCCTCCTCCTTTGTGCTTCTTCACATTGTATTAAATCCCACCACAAATCTCCTTTTTTAAAAAGAGGAGTTGTCCTGCTGGTTCGGGGTCTGTGGTGGCTGGGGGGCTGCTGGCCCCCGGATGTGCCCACTATGCCACACTCCAGCGGAGGTGGGGGATGGATGCATGTGCTGTGCGAGTGTTTGTGGATGTTTTTTTTTTTTTCCTTTGTATTTATTTATTTTATTATTATTATTATTATTATTATTATTATTTTTTTTTTTTTTTCTCTTATATGATTTATGGGGTGACTGGGTCTGGGTCCTGCTGTCCTCTGGCCTGCTTGTGCTGTTCCTGATGGGGGGGGGCATTGCTTCTCCCCGCTGCTCGCGGCCTCACCCACCTGTGGGCACGTCTTGACTCCCGGGGCGCTTGCCCAGGGGCACTGGGGTAGGCGCTGGCCCACTGCGGTTGGCTGTCTGGGGCGCCTGGCCCTCTCGGGTGTTGGGCGGGGCCCCTGCCGGGGGGTTTTGGTGGCGCTCGGGCTCGCGGGGGCCGGTTCCGGCGCGCGGCCCATGTCTGGGTGGCGGGGGCCTGGCGGGGCTGGAAGGCTGCCGCCTCTGGTTGCCGGGGGGGCTCTGCCCGATGCTTGTGGGGGCTCTGTCCGGGAGCTTCCTCTGCTGTCTTCTGGGGGATGCGTGGTTGTCCCTATGGTGGGCCTCCCGGGTTCTGTGCTCCTTGGGGGCTGTTGGTGGCCTGGGTCTGGGGGCCCTCTCGGTCTGCTTCTGATTGCTGGGGGGAGGGGGGGGATTGTGACACTATACGCTGATATTCAAGCATAGTTATTATGTGGGACCATCTATGTGTATTGCATGTTCATGCACACACACACACACACATTCATTAGCCCAGTAGCATGCTCACTATGCTCACTAAGCAGTTGTTGTACTGTCCTGTGGTTTAAGGTCACCTGTGTATTATATGAGATTGCTGCTGCTTTTTTTTTTTTTTGTTTGTGTGTTTGTTCTCTGCTTGTCTGCTTACAGGTGCTCCTGGTGCTTCTAAGGTTGGATTCCCCACAAAAGCCGTGAATCATCTTCATTTTTGTTTTTACAGGTGTAGCAGCTGGTTGTCGGATTTTTCATTGTTTTTTATGTTTGTCTCTTCATGTTTCTGTTCTTTTTTTTCTCTTCTTCGCTTTCCTTCTCTCTCTGTCTCCCGGTCCGGTTTGGCACTATTATCATATCATGTTAAATATTGTAACAAAAATAAATAAATAAAAATGAGGAGTTGATGGGCGTCAAGGGGAGCTTTACATTCATAAAGCTTCCCTTGGCATAGCAAATGTGTTTAGCATAAACGGTATTCAGATTACAATTCTGCTGCCATAATGCTGGACCGGACAAGGGAAAAAAAAAAAAGAGTAGTGGCAAACACACCCCGCCCTAAACACATAAAAACTGTTAATATCAGATCAAAACTCTACCATTGCTAGTATGAACTCCATTGCTGCAAAAATACTTTTTCAAAAATACTTTTAAATGTTGTAATTTGTGGAAATCTCTGAATTGTGATGCTTATATGAACCCAAACCCACCTTTATAGGGGTTGATGAACTTGACTTCCAATTTTCCTGTCTTGTCAATGGCCTTTGCTGCATGTTCAACTGCATCCTGTTTAGGTGGTATTCTACGTTTTATTGAGGTCATTATCCTGTTAAACAGACAAGCAATCATTTTATAACCACACCAACAATCTTGCTTAAAGTCTACAAAGTATTTAAACTTGCATTTCGATATCAATATGACGTCAGTAGTTAAAGTCTATCGGCGGAACCTGCCACCATATTTAGAAGTCGCAAACATTTATACAGATATTACTTTCTGGTGAACGCAGGGCTCTCAAGTCTCACGCAATGAGCGTGAAACACACGCATTTCAACAAGTTCACACGCTCACACGCCACACATGCCATTTCTCACGCTGAGAAATGAACAACTTCGTCGCACAGAAATTCGAATGGCCTATACAATAAAAGAGTCAATGGCAGGTTACTGTGCGCTCGTACAGCTCAGAACTATAGCTCTGGTACAGCTGTCTTGATTTAGCAACCCATCGGCAAATCACAAAATAGAATTTCTCAGCCAATCAGAAAACAGAATTTCTTGTTGCTGGGTGGGGTCTGAAATAGCTTTCAGCTGCAAGCACGCGTTCCATGAATGCACAGCGGACATAACCTATTATGCTCTGAATGCGTGCAGAAGTTGTAGACGAGCTGGTCGGAGGTGGAAGAGAATCAGTCAGGATCATCAGCAGGTCATATCTTCATTTATTTTTTATCTTTTATTAGTTACTATAGTTTTCCTACTCTTTGTAAAAGACCAATACCTTCCAATTAAAGTGTTCGTTGGAGTAGTAGACCTAAATATTCAGCACACACCCTTTGACATGAGCAACTTAATGAAAAATGAAAAATATGTAGGAGTGCAATTAGGCTTTCGTGGTTAATTTTTTTCAAAGGTGACTGGTATGAACAGATTCCCAATAAGGCTATCTACAATTGCCAAACTGGTATTAGTTCTGCCACACTGAAATGCTGATGCAGAGAGGGTTTTTTCCATGGTGGGGCTCAATAAAACCAAGACCAGGAACACTTTGTTTCTGAATGGAACTCTGTCATCCATCATGACTGTGAAAATTGCTGACATTGAGCCACAGTGCTTTAAATGGGAGCCCCCATTATCAGTAATCAAGCATCAAAATCTGCCACAAACACTTACAACACTCATAAACAAACACACACAGAGAGGGACTGCTCAAGGGGCCCATTTGGGGTTATGTTTGTTTTTCTTACTTTAATTTGTCTGTTTTCTTTGTTAAGACTTTGCATACCTAAAACAATTTATTTTAAAATATAGCAGAATTTAGTGTAAAAGGGAATATTTGTGATTTTGGTATAAATAAAACAATTTCTTTGTTCTTTAAGTAGCTAGTTTATGGCGATGGCCCCCCCCCCCCAAAAAAAACCCGAAAGAAACCCCCCCGCGCACACGTCCCGGCCCTTGCCCCGCCCGAATCTCACTCCAAGCAAGCCCTGTGAACGGTTTTAGCTGACATATCTTTTAGACTACATCACAGTAATTATTGGAAAGGTTTGAACTTAAACATACAACAGTCACATCGGGTCATAAGAAAGACAGTTTGCACAACAGGTAGTTAAGCTAATCACGACGACTCCATCTTGTTAAAGAGAAAACATATTTAACTCTCAGGTGTGCCTTTGAATGTGTGGGTTTTATCGATTTTAAAAAGAAGCTCAGCTATTATCACCACGCTTTACATTTTTAAATAAAACCTGTACACTAAAACACATTTTAATTGAGAGAACTGACTAAAGCCTGGTTTATAGTCGGTAACGCAAGACGCAACGCAAGACGCAACGCAAGCCCTTGCGGGGTTGCAAGCCCCCCCTTGCGTGCTTGCGTGTGTCACCTCAATTTTCTAAACTTTACGCAAGACGCAAGCACAAGCCACTGGCTGTGTTCGAAACCGCCTACTACTTGAAAACGGCATACTCATCGATCAGACAGTATGCAGAGCGTTTACACACAGTGTACTTCACTCCTGTCCGAGCCCAAATCAGCCAGCCTGAAAAGCTGATTTCCCTTAAGCTATAAACTCTGTAAATATATAACTTTAGCAACATTTGAAACGTTTTCAGGCGAGAAAGTAGTCGTTTAGACCCCCAAGGTGTTCTTGAAAAATCTGACAAAATACCGGCTATTTACAAGAAGAAGAAGCATGAATCCACTCGAAGAGGTCCTGGCGGTGAATTTGCTTTCATCATAGTAGGCTTGTCATTGAAAAAACCCGCTACTCCACCTACTGTCCTGGCGGTGAATCGCCACGCAGCACACGCAAGCGCCGACAAAGCAAAATGAAGTATAAACGTCTCGAGCCATTAACATACGCGCAAGACGCAAGCGCAAGGGCAGTTAAAAGAAGTATAACTCAGCCTTTACCATTTCACGTGGTGAAGTAGCTGTTTTGCCCACGGTTCTTCGTGAGCTCCTACAAAGGTGCACTTCTTTTGTTAGTCAGCGCCGCCCTGGGTGGTGACTAGTAAACAGTAATCCTACTCCATCTGGACAAAGCAGGCAGCATGGTGAGTATCATGTTATTTGATTTCTCCAGTGCTTTGACTACAATACAGCCTGCATTGCTATGTAAGAAGCTGCAGAGAATACAGGTGGATACCCCCACAACCACCTGGACTATTTACTACTATCAGCGGGAGACTGCCCCGTTGTGCAGTTAGGTGTTGTCCGGTACTGCAACAAGAACATGGACAGCCTGTCATCAATTTTCACGATGGTTTTTTCATACCAGTCTTTAATGTCTGAACATATCTCTCAGCCAGACCATTGATGGACATCTGGAACTCCTCAGAAGTAAAGATGGTGGCATTGTCTGTTACAATTTGCTCAGGCAAACCATAAG
The DNA here is from genome assembly GCF_027942865.1 of Odontesthes bonariensis. NCBI lineage: Eukaryota > Metazoa > Chordata > Actinopteri > Atheriniformes > Atherinopsidae > Odontesthes > Odontesthes bonariensis. The sequence continues at coordinate 8,498,663 of NC_134506.1, forward strand.
AAGCAAGCTCCTAACCTTTTCACAGTAGCCTGTGACATCCGAAACACTTCCAGCGACTTTGTATATGCATTGAAAGCTATGCTCCAATTTTCATTCCCTCCGAGTTTAATAAAGTAAACACTCGTTCGAGACCCGTGTGATCCTTGACTCACACACACGCTCTCACAGAAGCATCTACATGGTGTCAGAAGACAACAGAGACAAACTTTTCGCCTGTGAGTAACTTGTTGGATTTTTCTCTTCCACGGACCTGTTGCTTCGGGTTACGCTAAGAAGCTAGCCTAGGTCATTTTTGCTGAACGTCATGGCGGAGGGTTTTCGCAGGTCAGACGTTGTTTTTTGATGACAACGTTGCCGAGAGCTGGCGTATTTTTGAACGGGAGTATGATATTTTTATTGCTGCAGCACACCCGGATAAAGCGGCAAAGACGCGGGCTTACATTCTTCTCAACCTCGCCGGCCCTGAGGCCATTGACCGAGAGCGCTCTTTCGTATACGCGGCTGGCGCGCGTCCGGGGATGGCGGAGCAGTGATCACCCCGGGAGAATCCAGAGAGGATCCGGACTGCCTGAAGAGGAAGTTCATGGAAAAGTGCAATCCTCAAAGTAACAGGACAATGGACAGACAGTAGCCCCTTTCACACTGACGAATAACCAGCGTTTAATCTGCGAATTTAGCGTGTCCGCTGTTGCGTTCACACTGCCGACCCGGGCTGCCGCGTCAACTCGACTCGCCTTTCGACCCGCGTCGGACCCTAGTCTTTTTGCCGAGCCGAGTTTGATGTGAACGCAATCGACGCGGGTCGGACGTGGGCGTGGCGTGACGTAAGGAGTTTAAAAGACAGAATGGACAGCTGAGTCAGAACAACAGCGACAGGTGAGGACAAGTTTCACTCTGTTTTAGCCTACATCAAGTTCGAGACATTTTTGAAGATGGCCAACTGGGGAGACAAGGAGGTCCGCGAGCTCCTCGGCCTCCGAGCAGAGGACGTTATTTACCGCCACATTTCGGGGACTATAGTGCTCTTGTATTCTCCGCATATGTTCTTCGGCGGCATCCCACGTTGTAACCATCCACACCCCGTAAAATAACATCTCCATGAACTGCATATACAATTGCAAAAACGAGTCCTCAAGGTGTATTTAACCCTACCTCCGACGCATGGCTTGTGCCTACGTCATTGTACACGCCCAGCATTTTATGTGTTTCTTGTGGCGCTCTGCCACTAGGCAACGCTCCCTGAACTCGGCTTCAGGCGACACGGGTCACCAACACGCCAAGCGTTCACATTGCTCGACGCGGGTCGAAGGTGCAATTTGGACCCGCTAAGGTAGCGGGTCGCAGTGGGAAAGGGGCTACAGATTTAATTTGGAATCAAAAACGTGAGAGCATAGAATCCTACATCACCGATTTGAGGATACAAGCTAAAAGTTGCTAGCCTAGCAAGCCAGACCCCTACAGCAAAAAGCTGTACAGGGGTCTAGTGAAGCTGGATAGCAGTGTGGGCGGGATAAACGGTTGTCTGTTAAGTTGCCTCTGCACTCAACGCCACGCAATAGGATGGCGCAACAACCAATCAGAGAGATGAAGAAGGATTATGTAATCAGCGTGACGGAAAGTACATGGTGGAGTGTAGTCTAATGTCAGAGAGGAAAGAATATTATTTTTCTTTTCGACTTTGCCTGTGTTTTCAATACCGGCACTCCCATCTGTTAATGTAGAAACTGTACGCGAATAATGTGGAAGAATGGAACTAAACGACAGTTGCCGTTTTTGCAAAAAGAATATGAGGATTTCTGGCGTCCTTGTAAATTCAGCTCATATCTTCGAAAGACAGAAAGAAAAACAACCAATTGCCGAGAGATTAACGCAGGTTGGAGTGCCGGTATTGAAAACACAGGCAAAGTCATACAGAATTTGTAAAGTTTGTCTAAGGTTTTTTACGAGAATAGAACATGACCTGCCGGTGCTCCGGAGATGGGTGCAGGATGAAAACGAGGAAGCCTCCACTTCAGATAGCGCGCAGAAACGTCACCGTGAGCCTACTCCTTCTAAAACACCAAGGGCCTTGAAAAGGTTTTGCAATAACCCTGCAAGTCCGGGAAGAAGGGCTGCCGTACCACGTCTCAACATCACCCAGGTATGTTTGCATTGTGACATTTGTTTAACATCCAGTAACGGTGGAGATAAGCCTGATTTTCATTGCAGTCATTTAGCCCAGCAATACCCAAAGCGTATTCCGGGAGCAACGTGGTTATTAGGCGAGCGTTCTCCTCGCATATGCACTTTGTAGCCAACATAATGTATCGTGTTGCCGGAAATCATGCTGAAATCGGCATTGCTTGATCTGAAACTCCCTTAATGATATTGTATTAGCCCTGTTTCCACAAGCTCTAACCAACTTGGATGTAGCCAAAATATTTATGCATAGTCTCATCTTTTCACACATGTTACGGCAACCAAGGCACAACATATTTGGAGGACACGAGACAAGATTGAGGGTTCAAAAATATATATTTTATTATTAAACTCTCTGGAACTTTAGTTCTTGATTCAGCTGCTTTTGATTTTCTGTGAAGAAAAGAGAGTTAACTTCCCTCAGTTTTCCCGTGTCCCAAAAAGAAAGAAAAGGGAAAAACACAACCCCAAAAGTATTAACAGAAAGATGGACCTGGTGAGCCGATCAAACAGAACAAAACGGTACAGCAGGGGGCCAACCCTATACAGGGCCGTCGAAGCCCCTACTAGTACCGGACTAAAGCGAAAAAAACCTAATGCCAAAGAAAGCTCGAAACCAGGACAACCAGTTCCACCAGGCCAAAATCATAACGAGAAAATGAGCAAACAAAGACTAACCAAAAATACCGCATGGCAGGCTGGAGACGTCAGCTGCGGCCTACAGCGACTGGGCGCGCGCGCGCACCGCGTCCGGACGCGTTCCCATTGGTGCTGGAGCAAGCGGAAGCGAGCGGCAAGGTGGAAGTGGAAAGCGCCACAAATTAACGTAAACTAATTACTAATGTGCCCAAAGCACATAACAATATTTCATATTGCATCAACTGTTGGGGGCAGGCCAATGAATCTACCATTGGACTGTTAAAATCACAGTATAAACAAGCTTTAAAAATTCTTGATAAAAAACCATTTCATTACAATCACCATATGATACCATACTGTATCATATGCCATATGATACAGATTTAGATAACTTGGGAACTTTGTCAGCTATTCTAAGTCCAGATGTTGCTTGGTCTTCATGGCTTATAGCCTATGTGTGTAAAAGTATTAAGTAATGATATAATATGCTGCAAAGCTACTCCACACTCCATAAACAAACTTGGCAGGCCATTTGTCAATGTTGTCGTCCTACATTGTAGACTATTATCATATATTGATATTTCTGACTTCTTCTTTTTTAACTTCTTTCAGGTGATTTCTGATCAAGAAAGTGCACAAGGCTGAGGATGCTTTGTTGGTGAAACACATAATGAACAAAAAATGGAAAGCAGCGGCCAAATTAATCATGAAGCATGAGGAGCTTTCACAGGAAGTGAAGGTCAGCATCCTTACAGTCATTGAAAGTGAATCCAGAACACTCTGCGACCCCAGCAAGAAATGCATGTTGTGGAGGTCTTCACCAGAAGATTTGAGTTCTTTCTCATTTAACAGCCTTGAGTCAGACCTGCAGCGCCTCTCACCACTCCTCTTGCCCTTCTTCACAACCATCACAAAACACTCACGTTTTGTCACCTGCGCTGCTGCTGCAATTGCATTAAGAGGTAGAGAAGATCGCCTGTCAGGTTTCGCTTACTACATAAACTGCATTCTCTAATATGGGGGTGCAAAGAAAGCCGTGTTTGAAAGGCTCAGCAAATTTGCCATTTCAACGACGTACAATAGTGCTATTGGAAAGCAAAAGGAATTGGCGAACAAGTGTGGATCTGGTCTTTGGTCATTGAAGAGGCAAAATGAAGAATTCCTGGCAATGGAAGCTGGGTGTCAGTATGTCAGTCAAGAGCAGGACGAAACCTCCATAGACACCAAAAGGGAGTCTGAGATGTTACTCAGTGGTGTGTTCCGAAGCATGGAAGACCTTCAATTATCAGGTGAGAAGTAACAAACAGACACAAGCACACACACACACACACAAATAATGTCATGTACATGACATGAATTGGTTATGTTGTCTTATGAGTACGTGTCTTTAATGTTTGACAACATCACCGGCCGCTTCGGATCTCCTCTGGGTCGCCTTTGCCAAGTTGTGCTGCTCTTAGTCCAAGTTTTCCGGCCTCCTGTAGCTGGTCATCCATTAGTGCCAAAAGGGGTGACACAACAACCACCAGCGGGTTTTGGAGACCCATGCGTCGTCCCACCAACGGAGCAAGCTGGTAAATTAAACTTTTACCATACCCGGTGGGCAAAACTCCAAAAAACGTCGTTTTTTTTCAAGAAAAACTTAAGTGCAGTTATCTGTTCGTCTCGCAAAGAAAAATGTATATCTTCTAGAGCCAAAGCCAAATCGAAAGACCGTTCGCTGGGCGCAGCCATTCTTTATCTCTCTCTGGAACTACACACTGAAACGTCGCACCTCTGTCGTCACTAGGTAGCCCGGCCTCCGACCCCGCTCCTCACGATTTGATTGGCCTGATTAAGTTTCGATTTTCAGCCTCGCAAAACGATCACAAATGACTAGACTGCGCCCAGGAGCAAATTCAATTTGCGGTCGCTAGGGGCGTCTAGATTTATAGGCTAAAAAGTTGCCACTTCGGTGAATTAACTGACAAACTCATCTGTGACCGTACTGTGTGTGGCATCGCCAGTGACTCTTTGAGAAAATCTCTATTGAGAGACAGTGAACTGTCCAAAGCCATCTCAGTCTGTCGCATTCATGAAATGACTGAGGTAAACAGTAAGACATTAGCAACTCAGGCCACCAATGTGGATGCACTGAAGCCGTACTACAATAAAAGGCAGCAATCCAGGCCCCAGGCACCCACTCAAACCGTAGCCAAATGCAGCAATTGTGGGGGGAGCCATACTGCTAAAAGAGAGAAGTGTCCTGCTTACGGACAGCAGTGTCATAAATGCAAAACGATGAACCACTATAAAGGGTGCTGCAAATCCAAACCTTGGGACCAACATAGATCACAAAGGATGGGCTTCAGGCGGCCAGTGCATGAAGTGACAGTGGAACAACCATCGACAGAGGGAGACGACACGTTTTATATGGATGGTATCAATGTTAACTCTTAGGACTGTGAGAGGGACGAAGGATTCGTCACTATGCAACTGAATGGGAAAACTATTGAGTTAAAGGTGGATACTGGAGCCAAATGTAATGTGCTTTCACGAAAGACTTTTAAACAAGTGTCTAAAGGAGAGGGAGTCACCCTGCAGAAGACTGCTGCAAACCTTGTTGCTTATGGAGGCACCAGGATTGAAACAATGGGACAAGTTACACTATCATGCAGTCTAAAGGAGCAGCATTACACGATGCCCTTCTTCACAGTGGACTCAGATGTGCAGCCACTACTTGGATATCGGGCACGTGTGAACATGGGAATCGTCAGAATGAGCCCCAATGTTTACCTTGTCACCATGGACAGCAATGCAGATTTCAGAACACAGACTCTCAGACTATACAAAGATGTTTTCATCTTCAGAACTCCTTCTGGCAGATTTGTCTCGACAGGAAATCTTCGATGATGACAACGTTCAGTACCCCGTTTGGGCGGTACAGATTCCTGCGTATGCCGTTCGGCATCAACTCTGCTAGTTTTTTTTTCTTTCTCTGATTTGTGTGGGAGTGTGGATGTACTTGGTTGGCTGTGGCTGTGGTTAGGGCTGCTTCTGGGACTTACTGTCCTCTGGCCTGCTTGTGCTGTTCCTGGCGGGAACAGGGCATCGCCGCTTCATGACACTGTGTTGAAACAACAGAGTATAATCAGTTTAAGCCTTCTTCTGCTCCGCTGAGGTGTATTTTAGATAAATTAATTCGATTTTTTACATTTAACTTTGTGTGCATATAACATATTTTTAAGACAGCAAAGATATAATAGCGAAGTATCTTATCAGTTCCACTCAGTCTTCATGTGGGGTTTTTTTGGACTTGAAGAGGGCTTAAGACCATGTCCCTTGTGGTGTACTGTGAATGGTACTTTGGGAGTCTTTTGTTACAGACAATTCAGTCCCCTTACAACATTGCCAACAGTAAGTCAGACTTATTTCAGGTATATGCTGGACTCTACCAAGGAGGCCCTTTGTCAACAATTCTATTCATATTTTTTAGGAAAAGAATTTCAAGGTCTAGGGTTTTCCAAATAGGATTGTATCTGGTTTCAATGCCTTCCAGAAGCATCCCAGGGAAGGAGGAGTCAAACATGTCCTGCCAAAAAGAGGCCTCAGGGCAGACCCCCGATGTGTTTCAACTTCCTTTTTCAGCCCATTGTATTTTTCAAGCTTCTCGTGTTCTTTCTGAACAAACTAATAAAAAACAGGCTGGCTCCGTGCGAGGGACTGTTCTGGAGCCCCTGGAACTAATTGTAAAAAGAATAAAACATCAAAACATTGGGCCTCATGCAAGAACGGTTCGTACGCACAGATTTGTTCTTAAATCGTGCGTACGAGTGATTTAAAAGAATTTGCGCATTCACCAATCTTTTCGTATTTTACGTTTTCTTTCAGGTACGAACAGAAATTCCGAGTGATCCAGACCTGTCGTAGGAGTTTCGTAAAATAGTCCGATGTTATTCGAATCAAGTTTGCTTAACTAATGGATTGTATATTTAATTACTGTGAAGCAAACATAAATAAATATATACATTATACCCCATAATAGCGTGTAGACAAGGCAGCAAAACCACAGGAACTGGAGATGAAGGTCTGAGAACTAGCTAGGTACGATAATGTTTGTGTATATGCTAGTCGTGCAAGTAGCCGTGGCCATGACCTCTCACGTGATGAGGAGTAGAAGGCTCGTCGGGCTCCTCCAATCACATGCAAGGTTATTGTTATACGGAAGGACTCGCGAGACCAGCTCGCCCTGGCTCGCGTCTATGATATAAAAAAGGTGTGCCTGTGAAACTCTTGTTTGTTGAAAGATGGAAGTCCCAAGACGGAAGGAAAGACCTCGGCGCTTCTGTGAACATTGCAACTATGAACTCTCTCATTCACAGTATTATGACCACAGAAGGCGCTATTTCAAAAATGGAGTTTGGGAGAGAAAATCCAAAAGCATTCATTAATATTGTTGATGTTAATACATCCACTGTGCATTTAAGTAAGACCAAAGAAAAGGTCACTGTAGTCATGCCACTATGCACAGTGGTTGAGCTCTAGGATGACAGGGACAACAAGAAAGCAGACATTCCCAGCTGCACTCCCCCTCCAGGCAATTGCATTCCCACCCATAGCGTCTTATTCTTATGTGTAGCCTTAATTCTATTCTTACTGTTCTGTATTTTTTATTCTTTTTTATGTTATTGTTGAGTGTTGTACTTTGAGAGCAAAGATTAACCAGAGTCAAATTCCTTGTTTGTTTACGCCAACCTGGCCAAAAAAGCTAATTCTGATTTTGTGTATCTTTTTTTACATAACATTTGCCATTGCTAATGACATACACAGTAGTTAATCTAGCATACTTTCATTAAAGGATAAGATCGGTTTTTTGACATTGGGCCCTTGATTTCACATTATAACATGATGTTCTACTCACCCCTGCTTGTTGTTGAACATTTGGAGCTGTTCCGAAGATATTCGCGAGGCGTCTGGCTGCTCTCTTGAGATATTCGGCCATGAAACGGTTTCCTATGGGCAAGCTTATACAGGCACAAACTATGCTGTTTATAATTTATTAATTACTCTACACTAGCACTGATAACGTGGAGGTGCGTCGCTTACTTAAAAAAATCCGGGTTGTTGTAATTTTGATTTTTTTGTCGTAAAGTGGGTGTTACTGACGTCCTCGTCGTGCTACTGCCACAGACAGCCCACAGACCTGCTGCCTATTTATTCATTCGGCTAAAATTCAAAATTAGTAACCCGGATTTTTTTAAGTAAGCGACGCACCTCCACGTTATCAGTGCTAGTGTAGAGTAATTAATAAATTATAAACAGCATAGTTTGTGCCTGTATAAGCTTGCCCATAGGAAACCGTTTCATGGCCGAATATCTCAAGAGAGCAGCCAGACGCCTCTCAAATATCTTCGGAACAGCTCCAAATGTTCAACAACAAGCAGGGGTGAGTAGAACATCATGTTATAATGTGAAATCAAGGGCCCAATGTCAAAAAACCGGTCTTATCCTTTAAATAAATCAATTCAAGCTAAAATGTAAGAGTCTATAATTAGGCTATACTTAGCCTGATCTATTTGTACCAGAGATTTTACCTTTTAGAAAAATCTCACCTGGGATAAAACTCCCCCTGCAACCCTGATTTGTATTTGTAAAGCTTCCCCTAGAATTAGGAGCAGGGGGGTCATAGGGGGATGACTGCCAAGCCAGGCCCACGTCAATTTCCGGCAATTCACGGCAGTTTTCTGCATTGCCTGCAAATTGCCGTAAAGAGCCGTAAACCTGAAATTTCACGACAATCTACAGTGCCGCATACTGACGAAAATCCCACTTTTCATGCAGTGCGCTGTCCAACAAGTACAAATTAAGAGGGACTTTCATGCCTTGGCTGGACTGCCAAACATAATTGGAGCAATAGACTGCACACATATACGCATCAAAGCACCCGTGTCTTTGTGGATCACCAGTTTATCTGTCTGGATCTTAAAGGTATACAGAATCTTACCTTCCCTGCCTTTGAGATTGGCAGCAGAAGATCTGGTGCACAACTTTTTTAAGCTGCGATGTCAAATACTGACCAAAATAAATGACTTGGGTCACTTTTGGCCAACGCTTTGCATCTGAAGGTAAAATTGGTGGTTATAATAATTTAACATTTCATTGACTGTAATAGTTTCTCATGCCTATAATATTAAAACTTGGTCTACATCACCACTGGACTGATAGTAAGGCATACCGGGCATTTGCCCGCTGGCCTGATGACTTACTGGCCTGCGCTTTTTTTTTTTTTTTTTACGAAAAATAATATAATAAAGATTTAAAACATAACGCAATATGTGGATAACGGTATATAAACCCTCCTATTGGTGCATAAACTGGTAGATCGGCCCTTTAGTCATGATTGATTGAAGCCTGGGCCAATGAGGTGAGGGGCAGGCCAGGGGCGTCGCACCCGTGGGGGATGGGGGTGTTTCGACACCCCCACTTTTACAGCAAGGTGACTTCACCCCCCCCCCCACATTTTCCAAAGGTAAACCCGTTTGCCCACCCTCGTAGTGCACCAACATACAAAAAAAGGAGCGCACCTCAGCTCCCTTACGCTGCACGAAAAGACATTGGTCAAACTGAACGGACATTCACCCAATCATAGACTGTTGTCCGCGACACGGCCCGGGAAATTTGATATTAAGTCAGAGACGAACAGCCAGAGCTAGTGAAGCTCGGCTCTTTTGACTCGGCTCCCAAAGAAGAGCCGGCTCTCGAACGGCCACCTCTGGAACCTGATTGGACACCTCAGGTGTCACTCCAGTTGATTGACAGGCAAGTCTCGTTGAAAGATGAGTGAGAAACGCGGCATCTTTGAAATGAGTGGCAGGCATAGAGAGTGTCCTGTTGTACTGTCAGAGTGAACCTACTTTCGTGGAATACATCATTTTGAGTTAAGTTTTAATGTGATTTCCAAATGAGTCATTGTTTTTAAAGACTGCACATTTAGAGAGGAGATTTGTTGCCAATTGTTAGGCTAAACGAGTAGGCTAAAGTTATGAAAGGCTAATGTCACGTTAGCATGAAGCTATGTAGCACTTTAAAGTGGTACCTTGAGTTAAGAGTGTCCCAACATATGAGTATCATTGTTGGTTTTCAGTAAGTGTATAATCAACACAGTTCATAAGGATTTCATAACTGTAACGTTAGATGAAACTAATGAAAAGCTTTTTTGTTATTATGAAGGTCTAAAGGTATAACTTTAGCCAAGGTACTTAAACTGACTGACCTACATGATCTAGTTTAATTTTATAGCAGCTAGGCTTGGAGTTGGTTTTAAAGTAAGTTAAAGCACAAGAATGGAGACAAATAGTTTAAGATTAACACAATATTGAGGTTTAACCAGGCTGTCTTATATTGTGTAGGGACAGATAACAATGAAAAGACTTCTTTGTAAAGAAGCACAAGTCAGACCCAGATCAGGCCCAGACAGACCCCAGCCATGAAACCAGCAGCCCTGGCAGCTCCCAACGAGGCAAGTCAGTGTGGGCAGACACAAAGAGCCAGTCTACCACCACCAGGTCAGAGTATTCAAAGGCAGCTAAATGCATCTCCAGTTTATAGAAAGCCTCACTTTGCCCAGATTGTTAATGTAAAGAGCCTGGTCTTCATGAATAATGTACTACAGTGAAGAAAAAAATGGGATTCATCATCATGAGTTAAAACAAATATCTGACATTTTAGACTATGAACAAATATAAAGGTTAAAGCTCCTGGTATTAATAAGCAATTGAAGTAATGCTCCATCCGAACAGCTTAACCTACTACAAAATATTGCTAATTGTAGGAATGCTGCTGACTGGTAAAAGCCTTGCAAATAGGATGCAGCCATGTTTCTTTATGTCACCTTCTCTCTCCTTTTCTGCCATAACAGCAGTAGGACTAGATAAGTCAAATTAATTTGGAGGTGTTAACTTTGTAAGGAAGATTACTTATCATACATGAAGATGTTGATTTTATTAATTGATATTACATCCTACACAAGAGAAGTGTTAATTCATCATCCACTTGCCATTTTCCAGTAATTCCATTCATGCAGTCTCCCTCTCCTCAAGGTGTTGAGACAAAAACAATAGTGAGCCTTTATGTGTGGAGTTTTTGCAAGACTCATGATTGCCTACCACATGTTAGGTTTACTGGTATTTTTTTTTTTTTAACATTTATTAGAACAAGTTCCTTGACAGAGTCTCACACATTATGGCAGGTATCAATACTCATATTGGTATCAAACTGACAAAATACAAAATACAAGGACAATCAAATAGCAAAGAGGTGAAGGAATATTCTGTGTAGGTCTAATTAGTAATAGTAATAATAAAAAAATAAAAAATAATAATAATAAAAACACCATATAGCCCAGTCTAACAGAAACAGTGTTCTCACCTTTCCAAATACCTTATAACAGGTAACCATTTTTCAAAATACAAGTCTGTCTGAAGTCGAAGCTTTGCCGTTATGTATTCCATGCAATTTACCTCCTTAAGCCTTTGAGACCACTGGTCCAGTGTGGGTGGATGAGGCTTAAGCCAGTTTACTGTAATCATTTTATGTGCAATCAATAAAAGAACCCTGAGCATAAACACATTATTTTTCCCTATCTTAATCTCAACTTCCAACCAAATTCTCTTCAAATTGGGCTGCTTAAACATTTCTGCCAGGGCACCCAAGAACTCTCCCACTCATCAGCAATTATGGTATTAGCTTCCAAATCCCATTTAGCTTTCACATCAAGTGTATCCACTGATGTATCCATACGGGTTGAGAGCGATATATTTTTTACTGAACCTTGCTCTATATATGGTTTACTGGTATTTTTAAATTAAGTGTTAATATGAATATGAGCGTGTATTGTGGTTGTGTGTCTCTGTGTTCACCCAGTGGCGGACAAGCGATCAGTCCAGGCTTAACACTTCCTCTTTTTCAGTGTGAGCTGGGATAATGCTCTTCATGACAATGCCAGATAAATTGAATTGAAACAAAATATATGGAAGATCAAAAAAGTCGCAAATGAGAGGAAGAGTTGAAAGAGGAGAATGGAAAATCTGTAAAAAAATAAATAAATATGTAAATAGATACATTACAGCTTCTTTGCATGTTTTTCTATGTGCACTTGAACTCTGGCCAGCATGACTAATCTGAAATCAACTGAGAACTATTACCAATGCAGTGGAGTACAGATCTTCAATATATTTCACTTTGTGTTTTTCTCCTTGTTCTTTTTGTTTCTGTTTAATAGAGCAAAGTGCTTTTAATTAGCCTCTCTTTGTGAAGATGTCACAATTCACGTTAATAGAAGCATCTCTACTGGCTTACTTGTTCTTGTCATGGTTAGCAACTGATAGCCCACAAGCAGAACACACCCAGGAGACCAATGTAAAGAATAAATGTTTTATTGATGATATGCGGATGGTCAGGTAATCGTAGGTCCGGGAACTGGATGAGCACTGCACAAGAGGTAGTTAGTGATGATTCGTCGATAGACACTGGAAGGTAAATAGGGTGAACGGCTTACGTATGAGGACAGGACATCTGCCAGGGAGGGGTCTCGAGAGGCTTTGAGGAATCCGAAGGTGGCGTGCGTTGGAGGGTGAACAGCGTTCAGTCAGAGCAGGCAATCCAGAGAGTCGGCAAAGTCTCATGGGTGAGAGTAATCTTCTTTATCAGAGTTTCTTACTTGGTCCAGGAAAGGTGATCCAATATACTTGATCCGAAAGACGTGATTGTTCCGTGAGCACCTGATGTCAAAAAGCAAAACAAGACACATGAGCTAGAGCAAGACTTTAGCTTGGTCAGGCGGTAACGAACGTACCACACGCATGAACACTCTGACGAGGAACTGCTGGCAACAGTGGTTCTTATAAGCCTCCCCTGATGACCGGATAATGGGTTGCACCTGTTGATGCCTCCTGACGCCAACTCCACCTCCTGGAACAAAGCTGTAAGCAGCATCCAAAAACTCCCCAGCCAAGTTCCCAAACCTGACAGTTCTCAGCAGAAATAAACCAAACAATTCAGCACCATCTACTCACTTGTCAATGACCTTTTCTACTCCTGGTTCCTTCCCTAAATTTATTTCACACTGGAGATAAGTGACGAGTCTCCTCTGCATTTCCAAAGCTTTTTCTCCTCATCTATTTTGTGTTTTATTATTTTTTAACGGTATTCACTTGGGTCATTAACTAATGAAGCAGTTTAATTAGGCCCTGCATTGGAAACGCACTGAAGATCCAGCTATGAATTAAAAAAGTAAAACAAAAAGATGAAATTTTTACAACAAAGAATGGATATAACTATAAAATACAATTCTTTGCTAATTTGTATTAACCCTTGTATGGTATTTGGGTCAAATTGACCCGTTTCAAATTTTTAAAAGAAGAAAAATGGTACAAGTATACATTTTTTCTACCTGAAACTCAATGGCCTTAGCTTATTTTCTGTGATAAACATGAACAAACAAAAAAAAAGGTTTTGAGCTCAAATGCTGCTATACCACACACATTTATATCCTTCATATTGTCTTCGGGTCAGTTTGACCCACATACGCAGACACACACAATGTTACATTATTATCATCATAGCACAGAGAAGCTGTTTGTTCTCACTTTCTTTTTTTTTGGCATGACAAAAATACAGTTTTATTTTAAATATGTTTTTGGGGGGCTTTTTTATGCCTTTAATAGATAGGACAGTTGGAGAGAGACAGGAAGCAGGGGGCAGAGAGATGGGGAAGACATGCAGCAAAGGGCCGCTCGGTGCGGGACTCGAACCGGGGCCAGCTGCAGTGAGGACTGTAGCCTCTGTACATGGGGTGGCTGCTTAACCCACTACGCCACCGACCGCCCCGAGTTTTATTTTAAAAGAAAGAAAAAGAAGAGAAAAAAATCCCACATAATACTGTTTGTTCCTTACGTGTCGTAGTACAAATGTGTCCCACGCTTCCTCCTGTCAGCATCAGTATGAGGAAAGTGTATTTCTAGTGTGTTTCACACAGATAAGGCAACAACACACATTAGTTTACAAATCAAGTGTCAGTAAATGTGAGTTAATGTTCTGATTATAAATCAGACTTTTCTGGAAACCAGCACCACAGTGTTCTGCTTTATAACTTGTTGTTTTACAGTACAAAGAGAAGTGAATACAAATATGTAAAAATAGACAGTAACACAGAAAAATAGTATCTCTCTTCTTTTGCTCCCAAAACAGACCAACATGACATGATGCATAGATTCAGAACAGAGAAAACTGCAAACTTTAACTGTTTGTGCCAACAGGAAAATAAGGGAGTGAGTGAAATAAATTTCACATACATTGATGTCAGGGCTCTAGAGTGCGACCTATTTTCTCAATGGTGCGCCTAAAAAAAATCTCAGGTTGCAACCACCCGTTCGAGGAAAAAAAAAAAAAGTCTACGCGACTCTGAAAGTCTCCCTGTGGTTCAACAACAGACACACGTTAGACCCATATCGTTGTCTAAACCAATCAGAGATAGTGAAGGGCGGGATCCCCTTCTGATTGGCCCGTGTACGTGTGTACGTTTGAACACGTGCGTGCTGTAGTCAGACAGAGAGGTGATGAACCTCGGCTCGTCAGATAAACAGTGGATGTAGCCGCGATGTAGAACGATTGACAACTTTTTGGTTAAATTAAGCCACATACGATCGACTCCGAGCCAGAACCAACTGAAATTAAAAGGGGTAAAGTGTATACATTTCCAAGAGAGTGGCTTGACCAGTTTCCCTGGCTAAGATGCAGTAAAGCCGATTATATAATGCACTGCATTTACTGTAAAGTGTGGCAATAGTGCATTTGTGACTGGTTCTAATACATTTAGAATTGAAACGCTGAAGAAGCACAACGCATCTATGAAACACATTACCTGCTCAGTGTCCCCTCCCCCCACTGCCTTTCAGCGGCAGGCAGCAGCAAACACATCATCGGACGAGGCCGAGATGATAATCAAGTTTAACGTTGCCTATCATATTGCAAAAGTTCCCTTCACTAAGTTCAAGTCCGAAATAATTCTTCAGAAGAAAAATGGCTTGAACCTAAACCTGATGTACAGCAATGATGTCGCGTGCGCGCAATTTATAGGAGTCACTGCAGACACATTGAAAAAAAAGTGGGCTCCTCAGCCAGAGTTGGACAAGTTGGGAGTGAGAAAGGGTTGAGAAAGCACAAAACTTGTTGCAGATACTAAAGAAAAATCCTACTCGAACAAATTACTGAAAGTTATGCTGGGCATCCAAAACCATAATAAAACAATCAATTATTTCTAGTACTATCAATACTACTACTACTACTAATTATAATGATAAGTTTTATAGTATGGTAATGGTTTGGCAGCTAGTTACTGGTTCAGCTCAAGCATTTTATCTTATACTGTAGGGTTTGAATGACAATAGCTCTGCAGAAAATAAGATGTACTGACAGGCACACTGTGTGATTTGAACTATCAATATACTGAAAGCCACATACTGCTAAAGGGTTCTGATGAATGGTTGATATATGCTGACTAAACAACGACAATATTCAGTGAATCATATTGAGTTAGGACTGTGACAACCAACACAGATTCTTAGAATTATTTTAACATAAAGAAGGTTTAATGAGCTGACATAGTGGAAAAAAGACTGCCTTATTTATTACTGCCTTGTGCGTTTTAATTTGTTTGCTGGTTTGATACCTTAGTTGATACTTAAAGTTTTTTTCTTGGTTTCAGTCATGGTATGACTGACTTGACTGCATTTATTCACATCTTTTTCCCCAAATACACAGGGAAAAAACTTAGATAGGGTAAGGAAGCGATGGAACGATCTCCCGACTGATGTCAGGACAGCTGAGTTGCTGCCCATCTTTCGCCGCAGGCTGAAAACCCATCTCTTCAGGAAACACTACCCAGATCAGCCCTCTTAGGACATCATCATGTTTTGTCCTAGCTTCTTTTCTAAATTGTCTTTCCATTTGTGTAGGTACCTAACTTATTGCACTTACTCTAGCACTAGTAATGCTCTTAGCTGTTTGGTTTTGGAAGGAAATGCACTTATGACCACAATATATTACTCAAACGACTGGAAAACTGGGCGGGTCTTTCCGGAACTGTACTAAACTGGTTCAAAACATACTTAGAGAACAGGAAGTACTTTGTGTCAATAGGTAACTTTACATCTAAGCACACAAGAGTCACATGTGGAGTTCCCCAAGGTTCCATCCTGGGACCTCTTCTGTTTAACATCTACATGCTCCCACTGGCACAGATCATAAAAAACAACAAAATAAACTACCATAGCTATGCAGATGACACGCAGATATATATTACAATGTCACCAGGAGACCGAGGCCCTGTACAGGCTCTTGGTAAATGCATTGAGGAGATTAATGACTGGATGTGCCACAACTTTCTCCAGCTAAACAAAAACAGAGGTAATTGTCTTTGGAGCCAAAGAGAAACGATTAAAGGTCACCACAGAACTTCAATCTATACACCTAGAAACTACCAACCAGGCCAGAAATCTGGGTGTAGTGATGGACTCAAACCTAAATTTGGAAAAACACATTAAGGCAGTAACAAAGTCAGCCTACTATCACCTTAAGAATATATCAAGGTTAAATGATCTTATGTGTCAGCAGGATCTGGAAAAACTAGTCCATGCATTCATTTTTAGTAGGCTTGATTACTGTAACACATGGGTGTCAAACTCTGGCCCGCGGGCAAAATTTGGCCCACCGTGTAATTTCATTTGGCCCTTGAGGCAATATCAAATAAACATTAGAGCTGGCCCGCCGGTATTATACAGCGGCGGTGCCGCTGTAACACCGCATTCACCGCTAATACTACAAATCCCATAATGCTCTGCTGTTGTTTTGGCGCGCCAGCCATGCTCTCTCCTCTGTGTCAGTAGCGATCTGTGTTCTTGCACAACACTTCGGCTGAAAGCCGGCCGGCTCACCCCGCCTCCCCGTGCCTCTCTCCCAGACGTGCTGCGGCCTCATACTACAACTTTCAATGTCACTGTGTTACCCCTACCAAAAATGGTGAAAAGGAAGGGAGAAAACAGAACTTTTCTGGACAGGTGGGAGACAGAATATCTATTTATATATGTAAAAGACAGACCTGTTTGTCTCGTTTGTGGAGCCAACGTGTCGGTAACTAAGGAGTACAACATTAGGCGACACTATGAAACGAAACACCAGGACAAGTACAAGGACCTGGACACGACTCAAAGGAGCCAGAAAGTAGAGGAGATGAAAAGAGGTTTGGTTTCACAACAGAATATGTTCAAAAAAGTCACAGCACAAAATGAAGAAATCGCCAAATCAACCCGACCCTTTAATGAGGGAGAGTTTGTTAAAAAGTGCATGCTGAAAGTTTGTGACCAAGTGTGCCCAGAGAAAAAGCAGGCCTTTTCAAACGTAAGCCTGAGCAGGAACACAATACCTGAGCGCACATGTGATCTTGCCACCAATCTGCATGACCAGCTGATGGAAAAGGGAAAAGATTTTGTTCCTTTTTCCCTTGCTGTGGACGAGAGCACTGACGCGTCTGATACTGCGCAGCTGTCAGTCTTCATCCGCAGTGTCGACTCAAATCTGTGTGTTACGGAGGAGCTTTTGGGATTTAAATCCATGCATGGCACAACCACAGGGAAGGAAATCTTTGAGGAGGTTTGCAAATGTGTAACTGAAATAAACCTGCCGTGGGATAAACTCGTGGGATTAACCACTGATGGTGCGCCAGCGATGAGTGGTAAAAAGAATGGACTGGTGGGCAGGATTCGTGAAAAGATGCGGGAAGAGAACTGTGCAGGTGAGCTATCTGTTTATCACTGCATCATACATCAAGAGTCACTGTGTGCTAAAGCCCTAAAGATGGAACATGTTATGACCACAGTAACACAAGTTGTTAACTTTATAAGAGCCAAAGGTCTGAATCACCGCCAGTTTAAGTCTTTTCTGGACAAGTTTGGTTGGGAACACACAGAGGTGAGATGGTTAAGCCGCGGAAAAGTACTGAACAGATTTTTCGAGCTGCGTGAAGAAATATGTCAGTTTCTGCAAAGCAAAGGGAAGGACACAGCAGAGCTCTGGGAGCAAAGGTTTCTGTGTAAGATGGCGCTGCTGAGGTCAACCGCCGTCTCGACTGCTCCATCCATACTTTTTCTTTTTTCGCTAAATTATTTTATTTATTTGATATTCTACTATTCTAATTTAGGAATTTTTAATTTTACTTTAACTTTCCATAATGTTACTTTGCTACCTAGTTTATATTTTGTATTTTATAGGTTGTATTTTGTGGACGGCGGTCAAAGGTCATTTCACTGCATGTTGTACCGTGTATAACAATGCATGTGACAAATAAAACTTTGAATCTTTGAATCTTTCTGTGTGACATCTCAAGCCATCTTGATGCGCTGAACCTGCAGCTACAGGGGCGGGGCCGCATCATCACAGATATGTACTCATCAGTGAGAGCTTTTAAAACTAAACTCTGCCTGTGGGAGAATCAGCTGCTGCAAGGAAACCTTGGCCATTTCCCCTGCTGCCTAACCATAAAAACGCAGATCTCTACCGCCGTGTGCGCACAGTTTGCTGAAAAACTCAGTGTACTCGGCGCTGAGTTTAGCTGACGATTTGGCGACTTTGATGGTCAGAAATGTAGATTTGAACTGCTTAGTAGTCCCTTCGCAGTTGATGTGGAAAAAGCACCAACTAACCTCCAAATGGAGCTGATTGAACTCCAGTGTGATGACATGCTGAAGTCAAAGTATGATGCTGTTGGCGCCGCACAGTTTCCACAATTCATCCCTGACACAATGCCTCAGCTCCGCACCCAAGCTGCTCAATTGCTCTCCATGTTCGGCAGCACTTATCTATGTGAGCAATTTTTCTGCTCAATGAAGATGACGAAAACGTCTCACAGGATACGTCTGACTGATGAACACCTTCGTTCGATAATGAAGGTTGCCTCAGCTCAAAGCCTGAACCCCGACATTAATGAACTAGCATCCAAGAAAAGATGCCAGGTATCTGGCTTAGGCACATCAGATTAGATCAGTGTGTCGCTAACTGAGCAGTAAAAAGGCCTGAATGGTTGATTTATTCATTGTTATTTTATTTTCAAATTTATTATTAGCCTGTGGAAAAAGTTAATGTTGATATTTACCTCAGAAGGCTGCAAATAGAAAAGAGGCATTCAATTTTTTATTTAAATTTTATTTAATATGCCATTGATGTTTTTTCGTTTGTTTTTTGAAAGTTGATTTTGCACTATTAAGTTATATAAGCGTTGCTTTTTCCATATTTAGTGTTAAAGCAAATCAGTGTAGCAAACTGTGCAATAATTAACGTTTTATTCATGCACTTTCTGTGGCTACTTCAAGGCTTGAATGTTTGATTCATTCATTATTGTTATATTATTTTCAAATTTATTATTAGCCTGTGGAAAAAGTTTATTTTGATATTTACCTCAGAAGGTTGCAAATAGAAGAGGCATTCAATTTTTATTTAAATTTTATTTGATATGCCATTGATATTTTTTATTAGTATTATTATTTGAAACTCGATTTTGCATGTCACTATAAAGTTATATAAGCCTTGCTTGTTCAATATTCAACGCAAAACTTGTTTGGGTCCCTATAAAAAGGTTAATTTGTTCAACCTTGGCCCGCGGCTTTGTTCAGTTTTAAATTTTGGCCCAGTCTGTATTTGAGTTTGACACCCCTGCTGTAACAGCATCTTTACAGGTCTACCTAAAAAGTCAGTTAGACAACTGCAGCTTATTCAGAACTCTGCTGCTCGAGTCCTCACTAAGACCAAAAAAGTGGACCACATCAGTCCAGCTCTGAGGTTTTTACACTGGCTGCCTGTCCATCAGAGGATAGACTTTAAAGTTCTGATGCTGGTCTATAAAGCTCTGAATGGTCTAGGACCAGAATACATCAGTGACCTCCTGACCCAGTATGAACCTTCCAGACCCCTCAGCTCATCTGGATCCGGTCTCCTATCAGTTCCCAGAGTCAGAACCAGACATGGAGAAGCTGCATTCAGCTTCTATGCTCCGCATGTCTGGAACAAAATCCCAGAAAGCCTCAGATCAGCTGAAACACTCAGTGTATTTAAGTCCAGGTTGAAGACACACCTATTTTCAGCTGCATTTGAATAAAGCTCCAAATCTGAAGCTTGAGTTTCAAAACTTAATCATATTTTAACTAAGGGTATTATCTGATTCTATCTATTGTTCTTATTTCTTTCTTTTTTGTTTAAAATTTAAATCATGCTTTTTATTTCTACTGTTTTAATGTATCTGTAAAGCACTTTGAATCAACGTGTAGTTGAATTGTGCTATACAAATAAACTTGGCTTGCCTTGCCTTATGATTTCTTGCGACCTGAAGTTCTTTTACCTACCGATGTGGAACACACTTATTGTAAGTCGCTTTGGATAAAAGCGTCTGCAAAATGACCGTAATGTAATGTAGTGTAATGGAAGCCCTGAGTCTATGGCTACCTGACCTGACTTCTGGCCCGCCACACCTTCAGCAGGCGTCCTGCCTCAGAGAATAGGCTGCTATTACAAGTGAAATATCCTGTGTGGGTCCACAAGTCTGTCACTGAATAATACATCAGTACCCCATTGAACTACCCAGCAGGGGCACATAAGCCAACTCGCATGCAGGTCTGTCATGCCGTGGAGTTGTATTAAACACCTTTAATTGAAATAGTGGTTTTCATCAGGGAAAATTACAACACACAAACACAAGTGCTTGTGCTTGCTGATGCTGCATCATAAACAGCATTCTTTTTAATGGCTGGGATTAACTCTGCTGCTTTCAAGTGGAATGATTGTTTAGAAGTGTATCAGAGATTTACGCTACACCTCACTTGATTCATTATCTCAGAAGAATTTTTCTAGAATCTCTGCTTCTGGTTTCATGTCATGTTTAAAGCTAAAAGGTACAATACTGATCAAAAGAACTGAGTCATCCAATATTTCTTTATACAGTCCTGTGAGAAAGAAAACGCACCCACTGTCAATTGTAAAGTTTACACATCAGGACAGGATTAAAAAAATGGAATTAGATTTAGACCTAGATTCTTCATTGTCATTGTACAAAGCATACAATGAAATTCAGTTCACACAAGAACAAGCTTGTAAAAAAAGATAGTAAGTAGATGAGTTCACTCATACCAAAGAACATAAGATAAATTCATATCCAACATGCACAGTCAACAAAATGGGTTTACATCCATATAGCCCATAGTAGACTTAAAGTGCTATCTATTGTTAATAAAGTGCTTCATAGTGGTTTTTGCACATTAATGATATGTTGTGTTTGGTTGGTATGCTTTTAGATCATTATGTCCAGTAGAACAGTACATGACATCATGTCGAGAAAAACCAACCATGTGTGAAAAACCAATAACATCCTTTGGTTCCATTCTCTATCAAGATGGTCCTACACTGTTTCAATTGTCAGTGGGGTTACATGGTACTGAAAAAAATCGGATTAATGGCTAAATTACAATAAGACTGAGTTATTAAGCTAAAGCTTGATTCTTACTCGGCGCAACCGCGCAACTGTTCTGGCTCGAGAACCATTAATGACGTCATCGAAAGCGCCAGCCCCTTCACAGTTCCTTCAGCTCATAAGCGCAGTTTGCGCCGAGTATGCGTCACATTTGCAGTTCTCTCCAGACCAGCGGGCGTCACTGTTGAGGAAACAAGCTGAAGAACCGGACGAAGAAAGCATACGAAGAAAGCATACACAATGCCACCTGTGGTGTCACGTCAGCAGAGGCTGGCACATCTGATGCGGAATGAATTTACTCTGGGTGTAGAACTGTATATGTATCTCAGAGCTAAGCGGCTGCGGCAAAAACAGAAGAGAAGGTGGAATGTTCGTCCTTTGCAACAAGACGAACTTTGTCAAACGTTGTCCCAGTGTAACTTCATAGACGTGCCGTACAGATGTTTGTAGAGGCGCACCCTCTCGGTCACTGCGGTCTCTGTAGTGTTCATGTTTTCTTTTTCTTGGTCAGCTGTTTCCGGTTGAGCACGCGCGAAGTCAGAAAAAAAGTTGTGTGCGCGCCCTTGCGCCGCGCGAGGATTTTGTAGCTTGCGACGGGGGGCGTGGCGGAATTTTGGGTCACGTGACCGTTTGCGCCATTTGCAACCAGCTAGTAAGAGCGAGGTTGCGCCGAGTAAGAATCAGCCTTAACTCTCTCTCCTCTGTCCTGATTCTCCTGGACCTTTCTGCAGCATTTGACACAGTGAACCACGACATCCTTCTCTCTACCCTGGAGGGAATGGGGGTTTCTGGCTCTGCCCTCTCCATGTTCTCATCCTACCTGACAGATCGCTTCTACCAGGTCACACTGAGAGGGTCTGTGTCGAAGCCACGTAGGCTCACCACCGGGGTTCCCCAAGGTTCGGTCCTGGGTCCTCTTCTTTTCTCCCTCTACACATCATCCCTTGGTTCTGTCATCCACTCCCATAACTTTTCCTACCACTGCTATGCAGACGACACCCAGCTGATTCTGTCTTTTCCCCCTTCTGACACCCAAGTGGAAGCACGCATTGCTGCGTGCCTGGCAGACATCTCGGGGTGAATGTCGATGCACCACCTTAAGCTCAACCTGGACAAGACTGAGCTGGTGTTTCTCCCGGGGAAGGGCTGCCCATTCAGAGACCTGGACATCACCATGGATGACTCTGTGGTGACATCAACCCGGACCGCGAGGAATCTGGGTGTGACCCTGGACGACGAACTGTCGTTCTCGCCAAACATAGCATCAGTGACCCGTTCCTGCCGATTCCTCCTCTACAACATCCGGAGGATTCGCCCCTTCCTCACCGACAAGGCAGCACAGGTGCTCATCCAGGCTCTTGTCATCTTCCGCCTGGACTACTGCAACTCGCTCCTTGCTGGCGTCCCGGCTTCTGCCATCAGACCTCTGGAGCTGGTTCAGAAAGCTGCTGCTCGTCTGGTGTTCAACCTCCCCAAGTTCTCCCACACCACTCCCCTTCACCGCTCTCTACACTGGCTCCCTGTAGCTGCTCGCATCCAGTTTAAGACTCTGGTGCTGGCCTACAGGGCAGTGGAAGGAACAGCTCCTTCATACCTCCAGGCTATGGTCAAGCCCTACACCCCCGCCCGACCACTTCGCTCTGCGGCCACCAGGCGCCTGGCTGCCCCGTCACACAGCGGTCCCTGCGCACGATCGACACGGTCACGGCTTTTCTCTGTTCTGGCACCCCGATGGTGGAACGATCTCCCGACTGATATCAGGACAGCTGAGTCGCTGCCCATCTTTCGCCGCAGGCTGAAAACCCACCTCTTCAGGAAAAACTACTCTACTCCGTCCTAGTTCCTTATGCACTTATTGTTTCCTCCACCACTGGCACCCTCTATATTTTCATTACCCCCTACCCGAACCAGGGTTTGAATCCCATTCCTGCTTTTCTTACCTCTTTTATTTCTTCCCCTACCTGAACCAGGGTTTGCATCCCATTCCTGCTTTTCTTACCTCTTTTATTTCTTCCCCTACCCGAACCAGGGTTTGAATCCCATTCCTGCTTTTCTTACCTCTTTTATTTCTTCCCCTACCCGAACCAGGGTTTGCATCCCCACCCCGCTGTGACTGGTGTGCAGTTGGTGAGAGGCTGAGGTACCTGACTTATCGCACTTACTCTAGCACTAGTTTTGCTCTTAGCTGTTTGGTATTGGAAGGAAATGCACTTGTGATTTCTTGTGACCTGAAGTTATTTTGCCTACCGATGTTGAACGCACTTATTGTAAGTCGCTTTGGTTAAAAGCGTCTGCAAAATGACCGTAATGTAATGTAATGTAATCTATACACCTTGGTTTGACAAAAAATTGGACCGAATCTGGTTACTTGCAGTCGGATAAAGACCCCGAGATAACTCGGTTGAAAGTCACACTAAACATGTTTGTAGACGGTGAAGCATGTGGTGAATTAGACTATGTATTCTGCGCATGCTCGAGATTTTTTCCCGGGGTCGTGACCCGGAAGTCAAAGGAGTCAATATTACTGTTGTTGTCACTGTTGTTGTTGCCAGCGTCGGAAAAGAAACAAACAACACGATGGAGAATGTGCCGTTGTGCATCGCATTTGTGCAATAACCATGCTCATGACAAATGAAATGTAGAGGAATGTAGCTTCATCTTGCTCTTCGTTCGCCATCTTTCTCGAATGCCTGAGTTTGTTGTTGTTGTTGGTGGTGAAGAGGTCAACTGGAAGTGGCTCTATTAGGAATGGTTGAAATGGGTACAGCGCCACCTATTGTATGACATGCTCTGTGCCAATGATTCCATTTTCTCACCGCCATATATACTTGGATAATTGCCCTTGCTCAAATAAGGAACATAATCCAACTATAGCGATCATCGAATTAATCTCATCATGTAGACCCACTGAGTGTTGAGGTCCAGGGTTAGGCAATAATTTATCACTCCCTAAGACAAGTTCCCACTGTACTGCCCTCCTAATGGTGTGCATAACCAAAATTAGACAGCCAGCCAAACTCCCTGAATGATCGACGCGAGAGTCAGGATGTAGCGTCTCAAACTCCAGGTTTTAATGAAGACTCTTGTTGTCAGACAAGGTGTAAAACTGAAATAATAACAGAAATATGCTCAAATGAATTTCTTATTCAAATACTAAAGCATGAATATTAAAACAAAATTCCATGAATTATAGTAGAAGATAAAGTACAGGTATCTTAAATATCCTGGTTGTATGATACAATGAGCATATCTAATGCTGAGCAATGTTAACAAACCAATATCTAGATAGTAATCAAGCAACATAAAAATTTCCATCAATATACGTCAAAATAAAAATATATCTGTGTAAATAATCAATTTTACTACCAGACAATGCTTTCTATGGCTCAAACCAAACAGATGGCGACAGATTAGAAGACAGCTCCATAATCTGCTGACCTTCTCCATTGACTGACAGGAACATGTGCTAATTTTTAACTTCCTGCTGCAATACCACATTTGACCACATTACCAAACAGACACCTAAAACTTCAAACTGCCTGGGAGGCAGAACACCCACTGACTTTCAGTCAAGTTTTTGTGTAAATGTAAAGTTTATAGCTGATCACTCCATTGATACAAATACACAATTTTAAGTTCATCAAACTGTGAATGAGGCATTTTCAATAGATGTAACCGTACCCCCTTAAAGCAATACTATGTAACATTTCTACCTTAAAATAACAGCTTGAAAAAAAATATGCAGCTAGAATGAGTTTTAATATTACGATTGGCCTGTCTCCTATGCCCTTCGGGGGTCTGAGTTGGAAAAACTGCGCTATGTAACTTTGCTGGACCGGCCCGAGAGCTGAGCGGAAGTACTTCGACTTGCTTTCTGGCACACCTACCTCAAAAACAAATAGACCTCTCTCACGCTCCCAGGTACATTTGATTACTCTTACCTTTTCGGTCGACATAGCTTGCACCTTCCGACTCTTCACCGGTTGGTCAACAAACGTGAAACGTGAAAGCGAAAGGGTGTTGTATTTACGACAGTGTAACCGTACATTACCTCCAAGCCTGTAGGGGGAGCTCCATAGTGGGCTTTTTGAGAAGTTACATTGTATTGCTTTAATACAATTTAGGTAGGTAGGGGGGCTGGAACCACACAGATACTATTTTTCCTACTGTCTTAGACTTTTAAAATATTTTATACGCAATATTAATCATCTGAACACATTATAATACATTATAGTATATGCATTAAAATGGCTTATCATATGAATATGTAATGATTACAATAAATAATATTTTAAATTATTAATTCGAGTAAAAATGCCAAACATACAAACCTATAATTTAGTGTGTTGTATATTGCAGTGTTTTAGTGCACTGACATAGTTGAGGATCTTTCCATCTTTCCATTTGCTGATTCTGTGTTTCTGGATGCATGTTTGATTTCAGCAAAGGCATCAGGGACACAATGTAATTGATGGTTTCCATCTAGCTGCAATCAAATCCAAATAAAATGCAAAGAGGAGGAAGTGATTATCTAAATGATGGCTGCCGGGTTTGGGGAGTTTCATCAGACAGCTGAGTGCGCTGTCTTTATGGACATCAAGAGGATAGAGGGAGGAGGAGAAGGGAGGAGGGACAGGAGAAACAGAGGCACAAAGGGGTGGTTTAGGGGAAGAATGGTAAAGGGAATAGGGGTAAGGCGCTCTCACATTTGGGTACTTTACAAGAGGAAAATATCAATTTTGCAAACGCACACACAGGCGCTGCTGTGACAGCTCAAGACAGAGTATGACATTTAAAAGGAAAAAGCTGACATTGACTCCATCACTGTCAACCAGACTGCCATAAAGCAGCTGCAAATATTAAAACATTTTTCATCTGTGCCGCTCGGGGTTATTGGCACCAGAAATTGTTTTCCTCTCCGTCTGTTGCTGGCCTGCTCTGCTGCCGCCCTCCCCTGAGACCCCTGCCTGTTACTGCCACCTCACAACATATTGGCAGTTGATGTGAAGCTATCCATGTACACTTGCCACTCACAGAGTCTTTATCGCCTTCTACGCTCCCTCTGCAGCATAACCCCCCCTCCCTTCCTTGGCCACAGATACACACATAACAAAGGCGAAAGGCACACATACACTGCATGCTTATTCTCTACTTTCTAGAATAAACATTCAAACAATAAAAGTGTCACTGAATCGCTCAGATTGGAAGCAATTTTTTGTGTTACACGTTTATGGTGATCCTGTTGATCATACCATTTTTTCTGCAATCTGCATAAACTCTAAACATTGTGATAGCTTTTGTATACACTTTAAGATAAGGTCCGTCTCTGTGATTGTCTTTCATACAAAACTTGTTACAGCCGGATGGAGTTTTCAGTTCATTTTTTCAGCAATTCAACTTTAGTTTGCCATTTCTGTTTGTGTCAAGCAGTCTAGCAGGTGTTGAGATGCTGATTGCCCCCAAACTATGTTCTATATTTAAATATGTTTTCAAAATGTTTTTTAGTGTGTGCAAGTATTATTTGCCTTGACACTTAAAATGGCTTCCAATAAAGGCTTATGACTTGTCATGAGTCAAATGCAAGCCATCTGTACAGGATGTATTCAAATGAATTTGGTTTGATTGGTCTGTAAACAGAATGTCACTGCTTGTTTTCTTTGGAAATCAATTCTGCTTTTTCAAAGGAAATCTCACATATGACTATCTCTCTTTTTTTACTCCTGTCTGGGCTCTGTGACAGGTTTTGTATAATGAAACATACCTGAGTACAAAGCAACTTGCCCTTCATTTGCATGAAATAAATGGATACTGTAATGGTGTAAGGACAAAATGCATTCTTGATGTTTTCCTGCATCCCAACTGTAGTTTTTGTCAGGTTTTGCATTTTTGGTCATGTTTTAGGTTTCTGTCTAGTCTTGAGTTTTGCCATGTCTTCACTTTCCTCAGTCTCTCTCTGGTCTGGTCATCAGTTCCACTCCCTTCACCTGTGTTCATTGTCATCAGCTGCACTCACTCACCAATCACCCTCCATAGTATTTAGTCTCCCAGTTTGCTCATGTTCATTGTCAGATCATCACTGTCACTAAGTCAAGATTTCATTGTCACCATCATTCATGTTGTCTCAGGTTTGTCCTTGTCCTTGTCCTTGTCCTTGTCCTTGTCCTTGTCAGGTTTGTCTTTGTTTCTAAAGTTTTCACATCTAAAATCAGTGTTCTTATGTGATAACTGGAAACCTTTATTCAATTCAGCGATGTAAGAATTCCATTCAAACTTAAAAACGCCTTATGAATTAATTAACAAAACAGATTAATTAAAAGAACAAAATTGAACATCCTAATATGTTTGGCAAGCATGTGCTTCCGAAAAACCATTATTGTACCTTGGCTTTGATTCAAAATGGCCACAGATCTCTACTGGTGGGTCTGTAGACCATTTGTCTGATTGATGGTTTTAATGACAATGATGGAAAGCGATATCTAACAGTAAAAAATCACCCATAGGGTTTCAGCTGGCTTGTGATGTGGTGACTACATGGGACAAAGTACGTTTCCCATCATTTTCATCCTCAAACCATTCAGTGATTTCTTGTGTCCAAGGATTGGTTGTTCTCCTGGAAGCAACCACTCCAGTCAGAACAGAAAAGTTATCAGGATGAAAGTATTTAATCAGAATACGTTTGTATTGGTTTGCAGACAGGACCCAAATCATGCCAGCAAAATGCCCCCCATAGCATAAAAAAGCCACTGGATTCCATCATGGTGAGAGTCCAGCATTTAGGCCTGCATTTGTCTTGCTGTACACTTGTTGAGAATAAGATGGATTTCTGAGTGAGTTAGGTCTCTGAGCCACTAAAAGTCAAATTTATTAAAGATAACAACAACTGTTTATTGATAACTGGGAGATGAAAACTGGATTCTAAACTCCCATACACACCCTAATATAAAACAAAAAAAAACAATTAAGGGGCCCTGTGAAATTAATTAATGGTATAAATCAATTTCCAAAGCCTAGGAAGGGCAGGCTGACAGGCTTTTTTTCTATTTCTTACATCACCTTGGACCACATTTAGAGCAAAGATAACGTTTTTCTTCATTTAGCCCTGCAGGCTGTCTTTAGGCCTACTGGAGATATTGGTTGCTAATGCTTGCCAATGAGAGGCCCAAATGGGCTTATTACAGGATCTCCCACAGCTCACACTATACATCAGGTAGAAACACAGCAAAATGGAGACCCTGATTGTTCTGGGAGCAGCAGTGCTCATTTCTCAGCATGCCTCGCCCTACCTCAGTACATGCAAGTTTCTTTCTTATTCACCCCTTTTCCTATCACACGCCCTCTTTATCTGCCTTCACCTTCCATTCTCTCTTTGTAACTTTCTATAACTTTTTGTTAAAATTATGAAATTGTCAAGAACAGTACTGGTAAAAAAGATTCTTCATATGTATTTTACATTTGTTCAAATATGTATTCACTCACTCACCTACCTACCAAGGTTTGAATTTGACTCTATTGTGTGTGTCTATCTATTATTCTTTCTGTGTGCCTAAAGCCATTTTTAGACATGAGGAACGTAACATTAATTGCTTCAAGAATGTGTTAAAGTGACAGTATTTCATTATTGAGAAATTTGTCATTTTTGTGTTAATGTTCCTTATGCTTCATTCAGACATGCCTATTAAAGAAATGGAAAAAGCTACGGTATGTGCTTGATATTTCACATTTGTTAGAGATAAAACAGTACATAAAGTAAGGTACAGTACAATAATCTTTATAGAGTCGCAGTTTTCTCCCAACTATAAGTCATATCACCATGGCACTTTTTATTAGCATTCCAAAAGGTGCAGAGTTTGCGGTTATCAACTTGAGAAAAATGTGATATTTTACTTTGCCAAGGGAAACTGTCTTCAACCATCACCACTGATAATCAGAGGTGAATGCAAAATACAATTTGTCATTTTGCAGTAAGAATTAATATCAACCATGAGGTTGGTTATTTATCCAATTATTTATCCAAATTGAGTTATTACTCACTCCCTGATTGACTCTGTTTCAGGGTGTACCCCACTTCTCGCCTGATGACAGAGTACACGCACACACACGCACACAAAAACCCTCTGGATACAATGAAGTAGATATAAAAAAATTAATGTATTTCATTGGGATCCCTCTAAAAAGCTGATTAAAAGCCAAATTATGCCACTGCTACTAGTCATGTCTGTCTTTAAATGTGACTACAGCAGTTCAGACTCGTCCAATGTTAAATGTGATACATGTATGTTATCAAATCTGACCTAGTCAGGTTGCCATTACATAATCTTAAAGAAAAGCACCAGGGGAGTAATCCTACACAAGGGAAAAGTGAAATCACTGGCAGATAAAATAGCCATATCTGAAGATTTCTCCCATACGTCTCGATGCTACACTTTCTAAATGTTTGTCAGCTGATTTTCATTTTATTCAGTTATCTATTTATAACAGCATGTCTTTAATTATAATTCATACTGCAGCAACATAATTTCACCTCTGGGATTTGTAAAGTATTACTGAATTGAACTTCAACAGGATACAAGGAGTGTGATCAAGAATTCAACGGGACCATGGAAGACAAAACGAGAGGTAAATTCAAAACTAGTTACACAAGACACCATCAGGTGCAGATACTACCAAGAAGATGCTTTGTTCCTGCTGTTGTTCTGCATAGGTCAGACTCAGAACACCTTCAGCCACATCATTACAAAGAGTGGCTATGAATAACAGTTCAGAAATAGACGTCATCAGTCCCCTTCTCCACATAGATGACATCAAGCTGTAGGTCATGGCTCAGTGAGAAAGACTCAGTGATCATCTCACCATGATATACAACAAAGAGATCAGAATGTCATTAAGACTAGAAAAATACAGTCAAATAATATAAAAGAGAGGCAAGACAATCACAACTAAAGGAGTTGAACCACTAGAAAGCGACATTGCAGATCTTAAACTCAGATATAAATATTTTGGCATTCCACAGGCAAGTAGCAACAATAACGAGGCCACAAGGAAGATAACCAAAAAGAGTAAAGCAGGTCTGAGCTGCTTTATTATTTGGTTATCTTCCATCAACACACATGCCCTGCCAGTTAACAGATATCCCGCTGGTATTATAACCTTGCGAAAGGAGGAGATAGAAGTCACTGAAATCGAGACAAGAAATCTCCTCACAATGCACTCTAAATCCAGCAGCCTGAGACTGTATACTAACTACATGGAGGGGGACTGGGGGCGAGTGAGTGTCAGAGCTTCTCTCCAGGACAAAACAACAAATTACTACAAAGTGAATGCCTAAGGCAGCTGAAACCCAGTAATGACAGGAAGAAGCAACATGGAAGGATATATCACAGTCCATCATAGGAAGGACTAACTTTCAACCATACTGAAAACATTGCTATGGCACATGGGCGTCGCACCTGTGGGGGATGGGGGTGTTTCGACACCCCCACTTATACAGCTAGGTGATTTCACCCCCCCCCACATTTTCCAAAGGTAAACCCGTTTGCCCACCCTCGTAGTGCACCAACATACAAAATGGGGCGCACCTCAGCCCCCTTACGCTGCACGAAAAGGCATTGGTCAAACTGAACGGACATTCCCCCAATCACAGACTGTTATCCGCGACCCGGCCGCCGGCCCGGGAAATTTGATATGACGTCAGAGATGAACTATATTGTGAGACTTACGTGCCAGTCGGAGCTAGTGATAGGAAGTTCGGCTTTTTTCAGAGAGTCGGCGCTTTCGACTCCCGAACGGCCACCTCTGGAGGCCTCTAGAACCTGATTGGACACCTCAGGTGTCACTCCAGTTGATTAATAGACAAGTCTCGTTGAAAGATGCGCGACTCGAATGCGTCTTTGAAATGAGTGGCAGGGGTAGTCATTTGAGGTAGTAATACTCAGATCTCTTTTCTGTTTTGAAATTTTAACAATAAAACAATGTTAGAATAAAATATAGACAAATTTAGGAAAAGTAAGGGTCCTATTAGTACATAGGTTTTTTTTAAACCAAGTTATGACGTTCCAAATTTGGAAAGCAGTCAAAATGACTGCCTTGGTAGTTTGAGTGTTAAGGGCTAAATTACAATGAGACTGAGTTATTAAATTCATATATACACCTTAATCTGACAAGAAATTGAATCGGATCGGGTTAAGACCCAGAGATAACTCGGTTGAAAGTCACACTAAACGTGCTTGTAGACGGTGAAGCACGTGGTAAATCAGACTTTGTGTTCTGCGCATGCTCGAGAGTTTTGTCCTGGGATCGTGAAACGGAAGTCAAAGGAGATGAATATTACTGTTGTAGTTGCTGCCGTGGGAAAGAAACAAACAACGCGATGGATAATGTGCCGTTGTGCATCGCGTTTGTGCAATACCCAGCTCATCACAAACGAAATGTAGAGGGAAGTAGCTTCATCTTGCTCTTTGTGTGCAACCTTTCTTGAATGTCTGAGTTTGTTGTTGTTGTTGGTGGTGGTGAAGCGGTCAACCGGAAGTGGCTCTATTAGCAATAGTTGAAATGGGTACAGCGCCACCTATCGTATCGGAGTAAGACATGCTTTGTGCCTATGATTCCATTTATTCAACGCCATATATCTAAGGATAATTACCCTTAAGGAGCATGACCCAACTATAGCTATAATCGAATTAATCTTATCATGTAGAGCCACTGACTGAATGGATTTTTCAACAGATATGATGGAAAACTGGCTCAAGCAAGTGTTCTATTAGCAGTGTAGTTTAAAAGTTGTAATTACACAAATTACAAAAAAAAAATGACAAGTATTATTTTAAAGCATCCATCCATTTTCTATACCCGATGAATCCGTCGGTCGAGTCACGGGGGGGCTGAAGCCTATCCCTGCTGTCATTGGGCAAGAGGCGGGGTACACCCTGGACAGGCCGCCAGTCCATCACAGGGCCACACAGAGACAAACATCCACACACACGCTCACACTCACTCCTAAGGACAATTTTTTTTAGAGACACCAATTAACCTAACATGCATATTTTTGGGCAGTGGGAGGAAGCCGGAATACCCGGAGAGAACCCATGCATAAACGGGGAGAACATGCAAACTCAACACAGAAAGGACCCAGGTGGGAGTTGAACCTGGAACCCTCTCGCTGTGAGGGGACGGTGCTTACCACCACACCACTGTGCAGCCCTATTTTAAAGCATATTCATGAATTTTTCATGTGCCTTGTTTAACATTCAGTTCAGTTACTTGGCAGCTTAACCACCATTTACTTGCACAAGAAACAGCTAGTAGCAGAACATTTTTCCCTCCTTGGTTTCATCCTGTAGAACCTCCTGATGCAGTCTTTATACTCAAAGACCTCCTGGTTTGGACCATCAATGGCCACCTTACAGCATACATCCAGGTGCCTCTCCTTAACTGTTGCAGGGGTTTTATCTTTAAAAAAGATATTATTGCATTATTCTGGTGTAGACAGGAATTGTGATAGTGTTCTCAATCATCTCTTACAATCTTGAGTTCAGAAAATCTCAACATCTGTCTGGACAGGTGATGTCAGGGCTATTGCAGCTGCAATGCTGATTAAAAAGTTGCTGTAAAATCATTAGAATGTTGTTTATATTGACACTGGAATGACTGCCTGAATACCCTCGGCTTGACTCGCTGTGCTGCAGTGGGGCTTCACTCTCTCCCTCGGCTTCGGCTTCTGGCTTCGGCCGAGCTGTATTGCTTTCGTGTCTGACAAATTTACCACATCTCATCAATAAAATGAATTATTGAGTTTTAAGCCTCGTTTCCACTATGCAGTCCGGTACGGGTCGGGTCGCTTTGGGGTCAGCTTGCGTTCCCACTGTACAAAGGAGACCCTCAGGGGTGGGCGGAGTGCGTGCCGAAGCGTAAATAGCAAATAACAGGTCCGTCATTAATGTGGCATGGAGACGTGGTTCTGTTTCAAAATACACAATTTTATTTAGAAAATACTAATTTTCTTAAAACACCAAACCATCCATACCAGGAGGAGGAGCAGCATCGGGGCTGAGGCCTACCGGTGGTGATGAGGGGAAGAGGGATCGGGCAGCAGCGCCGGAGTAGCAGACTAGACCGGAAATCAGCGGAGTCAAAGCAGCAGGGCTTCTCAAACCCCCCTAACACAAAGACACCATTTGTACATGAACGCTCATGCTTTGCAAATTAACCTAACAGGCTATCATGAGGCGCACATACCAACAGGTGAGTCTAGGGACGCTCGGAGGAGAGCTTTAAGGCCTCAGTATGCTTCTCCGTCGCTATCTGTTAATCCGTCTCCGTAGTCCGTCCTTTCGAAGTTCTCCGTCGGGCTGTCGGATACGCAAGGCAATTCACCTCCCGATCAGTAGGCGTCGCTACGTTAGACGACCCAATCACGCGACATCTATCGTGAAAGTCGTTGATTGATTGTTTACCTTCTGGCTTCGTTTCACTCCTCACAGTGAACGATGGTGACCGAGAGAGAAAGACTGTTGTTGGGAGTTGGAGCTTATTGATTTTGAAATGCAAATCATTTTGACCAAATGTTGACCGGCACACAGTAAACTCTTTAAAAAAATGGCGGTGTTGTTGTTCTGAGAGGACGGCGCTAAACCGGAAAAGTGATTCCAGAAATTATGTTGTTAGCCGACCAATCACAACCCTTGCGGTCTCCGCGAGTCTCCCTCTCTCGACGGATAGATAGGAATTTTGGCCGACGCACGCGAGCGACCATAAATCAGCCTTTACGCATTCATCGGGACACCGAGGCGTTCGTCATAAGAGGGAACACAGAGCGCTGCCTAATAAAAGCAAGGCCGCTTATAAAACACAAAGCAGACATCTAAAAATCACAATGACGCGACGGTAAAGCTACCTCTAACTTACCTGCTCGTATGAGCATGGAGCGAGGAGACCAGGGGGTGGGAGTGCCCACGGGCCACAAGCAAGACGGGGCCGAAGTGCCACTGCCCCTTCTTATACCTGCGGCCTAATTATGAATGGCTGATGAAGCCACACACCCCAGAATTGGCCAAGGCTCTGAGTCAAAGAGCAAGAGGGAGACAAGAGCCACATAACATTAACTTTTTCAAAGGAACTGGATGTGTTTGGGTGCAAAAGAAACAATACTAACCAGTGGCTCCTGACAAATTTTGTGACCCGTTCAATGGGTAAATTAAGTAGCAAGTCAGCTGTCACAATTTTTTTTTTTTTTTTAAGGTCAACTCACATTACCAACACAGCATAAAAGCACTAGATTAAAAAAAATATTTTCCCTTTAGACGCATTTGCCATATACTAGTAGGTAATCGGTTTACCTTCACTGGCTATTCCACAGCCTGCTGCACAAGCGCGCTAAATCATAACCCTGAATAATGTTTTGATGTGATTCCGAAAATTTGGAGAAATCTCTTTGTGCAAAAGACCCAGCCAACATCATTACTGGATGTTTGTGATATCTTTGCCCTCATTTGACTCTGAACTCTACAGCAGCAGTAAAAAGGCATGATTTTGTGATAGAAATCACTGCAAGTGATTTGGAACTCTTCCAGAAATCAGTGCCTGTGAACAGTTTACCATGCCTTCCACAAATGCACATTAGAGCTTAATCATGCAAAGAAGCCAAATGTGGATATGATCAAGAAAAGGTGTTGTCTACCATGAGTGCACACACAGGCACCCACAAACAAATGTCCAAAATTTCCTAATCATCATTGTTCAAATTAGTGAGGGGGGAACAG
Organism: Odontesthes bonariensis; assembly: GCF_027942865.1. Classification (NCBI taxonomy): domain Eukaryota; kingdom Metazoa; phylum Chordata; class Actinopteri; order Atheriniformes; family Atherinopsidae; genus Odontesthes; species Odontesthes bonariensis. The sequence continues at coordinate 8,533,781 of NC_134506.1, forward strand.
ATGTGATTAGTGCTCTAGATACGGGAAATTATTTCTGTCAAAACAATTTTTATTGCTTTAATAACATGATAATTATATGTTTCACTATTTACATAGGAAAGATACATGGCTTGTTACTGGTGGAAATCACCTGCTCAAAAACAGTCCAAAGATGGTACAATGATGAATGACATGCAGAGATGACAAAATAAAAGAACTGACAAATAGCAGGCAAGTGAAGGCATTACCATTTCTCTGCATCAATAAGAGTGAACAACAAATTATTTTAGCAACATTGTCAGACACAGAAATATTCTAGGAATCATAAAACTACTTATAATCATGTTATAATTGTTTTGCACTTAAAATTTTAAATTATATTTAATCCAGCATACTGTATATATATACATACACATGTACAAGAAATTGACAAACAATGAATTAAGTTAAAAATGAATACATTAAGATTGATTATTATTGGGGTGGTCCGTGGGTTGAGCAGGCGCCCCATGTACAAGAGGCTATAGTCCTCTGCAGCTGGCCCCGATTCGAGTCCTGCATCGGACAGCCCTTTGCTGCATGTCGTTCCCCCTCTCTCTGCCCCCTACTTCTTGTCTCCCTAAACTGTCCTATCCATTAAAGGCATAAAAAAAGCCCCAAAACATCATTTAAAATAACATTGATTATTATTCATTTTTGGCACTAAATACAATTAATAATATTTTGTCATCGGGACAATTTAGTCAATTCTGGAGTGGTGTTGCACTGTTTTACTATCGAGTAAAACCAGTGCATTCATTACTCTTACTGAAGTCTCATCAAAAGTATACCTTCCTCCAAGCTCATCACAAAATTCGCAAGCAAGCTTGTTGCATTTTGCCAACATCTTTTATGTCCTTCAAAATAAGTTTTGTCACTGCTTTGTTTAGCCTGCTACATAAAGTGAGCATTCTACAGGTGTAGAACTCTCCCCTTGCAACAAAAAACATAATGGGACATTTGCTTAAAGTATAATTCACATTTATTTTGAAAAAAATAAATAGATGAATAAATAAATACCATCAGCTGCACTTCATCACCAATCACCCTCCTCAGTATTTAGTTTCTAGGTTTTCTCATGCACATTGCCAGATCATCAGCGTCCCTCATGCTAAGTCACCGTCACTGAAGTCACAGCCAATTCATGTCGAGTCAGGTTTGTCTATATCAGGTTTGTTCTCATGTTTTTCCACAGTCATAATCAGGTTTTGTTTTGCCAAGTTTTTTCCACAGTTAGGTTTTTTTGGTATTCCGGCTCAGCCGCGCTTTTGTTTGGATTGTTTAAATAAATCAAGTTTTGATTTGAAATATCTGCATCCGGGTCCTCCTTCACCACGCCAACACAACCAACGTGACAAATAGAAGTCCCTGTTATAGAGGACCAAATTACAAGCAATGTAATCTCAAGGTACTTGAGATTCTAATTCAAGCCAACTATATCCTAAATTATTGTAATGCAGTCATAATCCCTAAAATCTAATTAATCTAAATCAAATTAAAAAACAGTCCAATTTATCGGCCAATTAAAGAAAGAAAAAAGTTGCCAACCGCAGAAACCAACTGATTACAGATCATAAAACTTCTCTTCGATTCATCCCCCTTTCATGACCATGTACAGTAGCCTACAAAAGTATTCAACCCCTTTAGCATTTTTCATGTTTTGTTGCCTCACAACCTGGAATTAAAATGGATTATTTGAGAGTTTGCACCATTTAATTTAGAGAACATACCTACAACTTTGAAGATGTTCACTGTGGGGATGGTATTCTTGGCGTGATGGGATGTGTTGGGTTTTCGCCAGACGTAGCGTTTTCCTCAGTGGCCGAAAAGTTCAGTTTTAGTTTCATCTGACCAGACCACCTTCCTCCATTTGGGGAGTTGCCCACATGCCTTTTCGCAAACTCAAAACGTGCCTTCTTATTTTTTAAACTAAGTCATGTTTCTTTTTTTTCTGGCTTTTATTGAATTCACTTTACCTAAGACAATTCAAGGTAATGATTTGTGATAGTAAAAAGCATGGATTGTACGGCTTATTGTGGTCCGATGGACAGATACTCCAGTCTGGTGTGGAACTCCTTCAGGGTTACCTTTGGTTTCTGTGCTGCCGCTCTGATCAATGCTCTGAGCAGCCCTCTCCTGATGATGTGATGTCTCTTGCTTAGTGGTGTTGCAGCCTCTGGGGCCATAAAGGAAAGGTGTGTTTATACTGATAGATCATGTGACACTTAGATTGCACACAGGTAGACTTCATTTCACTAATTATGTGACTTTTGAAGGTAATTGGTTGCATCAGAACTTTTTAGGAGCTTCATAGCAAATGTAAATGTACTTTATTTATACAGCCCTTTACAGACAATCCTTACGATGTACCAAAGTGCTTTACAGCAGGTAATAAATAAAGGGAAGAATAAATAAAAACAATAAAAGAACAGTGAAAGCAATAAAAAAATAACAAAATCGATTAAGATAAAATAAGACAAGAGTACCATCATAATACTGGGTATTAAAAGCAATCTTAAATAAGTAGATTTTGAGCCTAGCTTTGAAGAGGAGATGGATACATATGTATACATGTTTATATATACATATATACAGCAAAGAGGTGGATACATATGCACATGGTAATTTTCAGTTTTTAATTTTTTAAAATTTTTATTCAAATATATTTTTTCTAATTTCACTTCACCAACTTAGATTATTTTGTGCAGATCCATCACATAAAATAAGATTAAAAACATTTTAATTACTTGTTGGACTGTAGCAAAATAGGTAAAAAGCCAAGGGGGGTGAATACTTTTGCAAAGCACCGTATAGGTGACGGGGAGAGAAAAACTCCCTTTTAACAATAATAATAACGAATTAAAGTCGTCCAAGAATGAGGTAACAGATATATATGCATTAGTTTTTCTGCATCACTCAGAGACATGATGTTGCTCTCAAATTTACAAAAGTGAAAGAAGAAAATCCTAGAGACCAGTTTTGTATGTTAGTCAAGGGACAGATAAACATAACACCAGGGTTTCTGACAGCAGAACTGGAGGCAAAGGTAATGCCATCTAAAGTTACTATTTATCTAGACAATGTCTTTCTGAAGCACTGATATCCAGAGACAACAACTTAAGTTTTGTCTGAATTTAGAAGCAGAGAATTCTGTCATCCAGGTCTTTATGTCTCTAAGACATGCTCGAAGTCTAACCAACTGACTAGTTTCACCAGGCTACATGGGTAAGAACAGGAGAAAATGATCCACATAGCATTGGAAATTTATGAGGAAAACTCTTCGTTTCCTTGAGCAAACTGGAATCTACCGAATAAATCTGACTTAAACCAGCTTAATGCGGTCCCTTTAATCCCAATAGCGTTTTCAAGCTTCTGTAATAGAATGTTCAGTTAAGTCCACCATCAGAGGCCAAGAGTTCATTGGTAACTTTCACCAGTGCTGTTTCTGTGAAATAATGAAAACATTGAGCCGCAACAAATTTTTTCAAGTACTTTAGACATAAAAGAGCACGAGATTAAGAGTAGGTTTTTAAAGTGAAGTTCAATTACAGCAACCTTAAATGCCTGTGGTACATAGGCAGTCAATGAAGATAGATTGATGAAATCCAATATGGAAACGCTGATTGACAAACAATGAATTAAGTTAAAAATGAATCCATTAAGATTGATTATTATTATTATTTTTTGGCACTAAACACAATTAATAATATTTTATTAATGATAATAGAATATTATACTTTTTTTTCAAGGTTAGAACAGCCTTGAAAAAAAACTAAGAAATACAAAAATACAGACGATGACATTACTAGAGCCCAGTATATTGAAAACATTCTAAACCTATTAATTTGTCATTTTTTTCTCCATATAATGAAAATGGTAAGAATAGAGAATTTTCCTTGGTATCGGTACTGAGTTTGAAATATTAGTATTGTGTCAACCCTAATTTTATGTTAAGAAAATATTCAGGATCTTCTCTACAATCTTTTTGCTGTGAGGTAATTCTAAAGTCTCATAGAGTTATACTGCAAGCTTGGCATACCTTTCTTTGGAAAATGCTCACATTTTTTTAAAGCAGAGATTTATAGGCTTTGCTGAAAAGAGTGTCACTCTAAGTGCTTCTCACTTACTTTCTCACTAGCCTTTCAAATATTCTAGTTCAAATTCAACCCTTTTTGCTTTGTGACTTAACCTTTGTTTCTCAAAACTAGTCACTTCTTTTGACCAGCGAGTGCTCTGTTCTGTCTGCTTCAGCTCTATTCACCAATAAGAAGCTGTGAAATAATTATATTTGTTGCTCATAATTATTGAAAGTTATGTATCCACTTATAAAAATAATATATATATATATTCTTATCTTTTGCCTATTCTATTATTGTATGACCCCATTTTTCCATATATCCACAGGGCTGACTGATTGAAGAGGCCCTTAGCAGGCCAGCCTCTAGATAATTTTTTTTCCCCAATCACTGTGACTGTATAATTGCAATATGAGCTGCAAATTTATGCATGCCTTTGTTTTCTTCAAGGAATTAATATTTTTGAAAAGAAAATAACACATCAAACCATTTTTGATATGTAAAGTTATAGCAAAGAAATCAGCTTATATATAAATTCCTTATTATTTTCAAATGTTAGTTAGAGAAAATTAGGAAATTAAAATGGATGTCATAATAACGTATGAGCACAAATAAGCCACTTATTGTATTTTTTCACAAATTGAATAAATTTGTTTTTACTTGCTTTAAGCTGGAGTTATCGAGGACAGCTTGCTGACCATCATTCCAAGTCTGTCAAGCCAAAATATCACGCATATAAGTGGCACTATTTTAAATGTAAATAATGTTATTGTAATTAGGAGCCATTAAATGCATGCACATAAACATGAATACTCAAAGACAATATTGCTGTCAAACCCTCCTTACTAACACACACACTGACACAAGTACACTTGGGAACAGCAGTATTTGCTTTATGCATGAGGACATGTAGAAAACACACAAATCCACTGCGGACACAGACTGTAATTGAATTTGACTCCCTCTGTATACTATCCATAGCTTGGGGATCCTACGAGGTAATTGGAATATACAGCTCCCTAAACTGCTGGTGAACTCCACAGAGTCTGAGTTGTCAGATGCTGATGGCCCACCAAAAGTTTGGCTATGTTAAGATGGCATGAGATCTCATACTACCAACATTCAAGCTGAGAGCTATAATTGGAGATGCACTGAACATTCCAATTCAGAATAATGATAGAAAAATCTGTTTATACATTAAATAGTGGGTCTTATTCGTGGACAGGTAAATTTTTGTCAATTTCAAGTTTGAGTGAGTAAAAAATATTGTTAGCAGAAAATGCACTACTTACTTAAATTTCCTTTGTTACTAAATGCTGTCTGACATTACTGCAGCTGGTTTACTGAAAATACTGTGCATGGTGGTTTTTGCTGTGAATAGTGAGCAAGAAAACTGTTTGCGTGTACAGTTACAAGTTTAAACAAATTAAATAGATTTCTGTAACAGCATGTTCTTTCTAGATGTTTTTAATTTAATTATTTTTGGTTGAATTCAACTGCACAACTCCTTCACTGTTTTCCCCAGGGAAAAAATAGGATTATTTTTTCTGTCATATTTTTTTCACAGCATTACGTCACTGTCCAATCAGCGTAAGGCCATGCTCCATGAGGTAGCGCCCCTTTGGGGCGATTTTGATCAGGTTGAAAATCGTTCCAACTGCTCCCATCCATCCATTCATCCATTATCTATACCGCTGAATCCGTCGGTCGGGTCGCGGGGGGGCTGGAGCCCATCCCAGCAGTCAATGGGCGAGAGGCGGGGTACACCCTGGACAGGCCGCCAGTCCATCGCAGGGCCACATAGAGACAAACCAGACAAACAACCACACACACTCACACTCCCAACTGCTCCCATTGACTCAAAATCAATTTTTTTTTCAAATTTTATGGCGTTTCAATACAATCTCTATGGGTTCCGAGAGGGCTCGCTTTATGGGTATAACGTGCTAAAAACGGGAGAAATTTCCCACACGGCCGCCATTACGGGCCGAGCTTGTTTAGGTCAAGCGCTTGTTAATGAGAGTTTGTGCGCTTTATATGTCAACTGGTAGATCAAGGCTTTTTATCGTGTTTTATATGATCTATTTTAGAGTGTTGTTTTAAAGCATGCAGCATCTGTGACTTTTAAGATTTTGTGTTGCATGATGTGTGATGAACACTTTGCATGCCTTTGATATTTTTATGTTGGACTTTTATTAGGGGAGACCGGGGCTGGTTGTCTCACGGGTTGGTTGTCACATTGCTTATTCCAGGCACACTAGGTGGCGCTGTGGTAAAATTTTGATATCAAACTGTTACCCTTTGATAGCTTACTCCTTTGCACTAGGAATTTTGCTGAGCAGACACACAACATTGAGGTGAGGAGACAATTTTAAATTTTCATGGGTTAGAGTAAATTTTCATGTTGGTGTTGTTTTTGTATAGAGAGCTTGTAGGATATTAGTCATTCAAAAACAAAACACTCATTAAAAAGCCAAAGGTAGTAGCTTTATTTTGAGTCATATTTTAGCTATCAAGTTAAAGCCATGTGGCAGCTAGGTTAGCATCTTTGTCAAGAGGTCAGTTGGGGATGGTTGTCACATAGTTCGTGACAACCACGTACTAGAATTAGGTTTTTTTTTCAACTGAGGATGGGCAGACAGTGATATCTTGTGTCTTTGTTGGTAGAATGGTCCGGAACTTCAAGAGAAAGACAGAGAGGGGCAGAACACCAGCAGACATTATACTTTCGGCAGTGAGGCAGGTGAAGCTAGAAGGCAAAAGCATACGTAGGACAGCTAAAGAATTCAATATTAACTACAGGACATTGACCCGTTATTGCCAGAAATTGTCAGATGATGACATCCAGGGTGGCACTACCACTCCCTCAGTGCCAGTTGGATATAGAAAAAAAATCGCCAGATTTTCAACAGTCACCAAAAGCAGCAGCTGAGAGATTACATATTAAAGGCCTCTGAGATCTATTATGGTCTCTCTCCCAAAGAAGTGCGCAGTCTGGCTTACCAGTTTTCTGTCACAGCAAATTAAAATTCAACAGTCCTGGAGTGACACTAGTCAAGCCAGTGCTGACTGGTTCAGTGGCTTTCTCAAGCGCCATCCTTCTCTCTCCATCCGATCACCTGAAGCCACAAACTTAGCACGAGCCTCAAGCTTCAATAGGGAGAATGTTGCCAAGTTCTTTGACAACTTGGAGAGGGTCATGCAGAAGTACAAATTAGGGCCTAATGATATTTGGAACATGGACGAGACCGGTGTCACCACTGTACATAAGCCAAATAAAGTTGTGGCTCGGAAGGGCCACAAACAAGTGGGCAGCTTCACATCCGCCGAAAGGGGAACACTTGTCACAATCGCCACAGCTGTTTCTGCCACTGGGAACAGCATCCCCCCTTTCTTTGTTTTCCCAAGAGTCAATTACAGAGATCACTTCCTTAAAAATGGGCCTGTTGGAAGTAGAGGTGTAGCAAACGTGTCTGGATGGATGATTGAGGAGCATTTTGTGGATTTTCTGAAGCATTTTGTCAGCCACAGGAAATGTTCAAAAGAGAAGCCCTCTCTGCTGCTTTTGGACAACCACGGATCACATATCTCTGTGGATGGCCTTGACTATGCCAAAGAAAATGGTGTGGTCATCCTGTCCTTTCATCCACACTGCTCACACAAGCTTCAGCCCCTTGACAGGTCAGTGTATCGACCTTTTAAGAAGCATGTCAGCTCTGCCTGTCACGCCTGGATGATGCAAAACCCAGGGAAGACCATGTCAATTTATGACATTCCAGGCATTGTCGCCATTGACTACCCACTGGCTGCAACCCCTACCAACATCCAGGCTTCAGGGTTTCGGGCATTTACCCATTTAACAGGGATGTGTTTGAGGACTATGAGTTTGCCCCATCTTTCGTTACAGATCGGCCACTAGCCCCTCCCACCACTGTGCAACAGCAAGACCTGGCCCCTCCCACCACCAGTCAACAGCAGCCACTCCAGAAAAGAAGAAAACGCACAAGTGCTGTACTAACAGATACTCCTGTGAAAGCCCAAATTGAAAATGAGAAAATGTCTGCTGCTGCTAGGAAGAAAATTGTTGTGACCAAAGATGCTCCTCAGCTGTCAAAAAGAAAAGCCCCTCTTAAAAAGAAGGTAGCCAAGAAGCTAAAGCTAGAAGAGGAGTCTGAGCAGGAATGCTTCTGCCTGGTCTGCATTGAGCCATACAGCAATAGCAAGTCCAGGGAAGTATGGCTCAGAGGTGTTCGCTGCCAAATGTGGGCCCACAAAGGTTGTACCCCTGGCAATCCAGGGGGATACATCTGTCACAACTGTGATTCTTGTGACTCTGAATGAAGCACAACCTGTACTGCGCATGGTTTCCTACTTATGTTCAGTAGATTGTTTAGAATATTGTCTTGTAAATCTTTTTAAGACTGTTGGTCTGCTTGTTTTTGTTTACTCTTATAACTTACATAATGAATAGCAAGTCCAGGGAAGTGGCTCAGATGTGTTCGCTGCCAAATGTGGGCCCACAAAGATTGTACCCCTGGCAATCCAGGGGCATACATTTGTCACAACTGTGATTCTTGTGACTGAATAAAGCACAGCCTGCTAGTTTAGTTCAGTAGATTGTTGAGAATAGTGTATTGTAAACCTTTTAAGACTGTTTGTCTGTTTGTTTTTGTTTGCTGTTAGGCAACTTACATGCTAATAAAGAGGTTTTAGCACTGAAAATGATTTCATTTTATTTCTCCACACAGTAGACAATTCAAGTAACTGATCACCTCCTTTAATCCCATTGTTTAAACATAAGGGCCATTGATAACAACTATCATAGGGGTATTATTCATATTAAAACTTATTTGCAGTTTCTAGCTTAAAAAACTAAAAAGTTACACATCATTTTTCAACATCCCTTTTTATCACTGAAATCCCATTGAAACTCTATAGGGAAAACCAACCCCATACCCTGTGACAACCAACCCCGTGATGGGGTTGATTGTCACATTGTGTCAGAGTGTCTTTGATGGTTAATTTCTCCCTGTTACAATACATTCTAAAAGTAAAAATTATACACATTTGAAGCCAAGACCCCAAGCTTTCATTTCATGTAGGAGTTACTGCTGAAAGAGTTTTTGAAGATGAGCAATTCATGCATGAATAAAAATTGTGACAACCAACCCCGGTCTCCCTAATTGACTCAAAACCCTTGATCTGACCACACCCTCACCCCGTATCACTGGCTTGCGCAGAGGAGCGCCAGTAACGAGAAATGGACATCAGGTGCGCTCACAGATTGACAGCATAAATATAAGTGAGGAGGTTGGACACAGAAGGAGGGAGGGAAACAGAGGAAGAAGGGAAGGAACAGCATGGCATGTAGGCCCGGTAAAGGGGGAACCGGGGGAACTGGCAAGGAGGAAACGGGGGAAGAAAGATAAGAACGGCATGTAGGACGGACAGCGGGACTGGTAAAGGGGGAACCGGGGGAACTGACACAGGGGAACAAGAAAAGAAGAAAGGAAAGACAGCAGCATCGGCAAGGGGAGCCGATACGAGGAAGGAGAGCAGCACGGAATGGCAACGGAACGACAGCAGGACCATTGGAACGACAAGGAGAACGGAGTGAAAGGAAGACGACCACACCTTTGCTGGGGCCAATTGGGTGAAACTGGAGCCTGCCGTCGGTTACGCGGATATGAGCAGGGGTTTCAGCCCAGGACGGCAGCGAGGTGACGAGGACAAAGTCTTAACACAACGACCTGTGTTCAAGTGGTGAAGGAAAGTACTTTCTCCTTCTCTTGCTCGTTGAATGTGTTTTTCCTGTCCCTATTGTTGCTGGAAAACTGAGTAATCTCCTTATTCTTTGAGGTGCAGTGGCGGGCCGTGATCACGCCGTGTGAGGACATCAGCCGAGTACACAGAACCAAGACAACTCCACGGACCCGTCCACTTGGCAATTGACGGCGTAGTGGACCTTGAAGACCATAACTCTTTGGCCCTTTGACTGTTACATTTTATTCCATTTAGCCTCTTTTTAGCGTCTGTTCTTCGTTATATTTAAATGGTTTTACCCTATATGGTTTTTTTATTTCTGGTCGACACATTTTATTGGTTTTTAAGCTCTTGCCTTTTTTATTTGTTTTTAGTCTATTGCCGTTTAATCTGATCCCAAATAAATTTTAATTGTGAATCCCAACTTTTTGAATCCTGCCATTTCGCAACAGTGGACTCATTGCTGGTGTTACTGGTTGATATTTAATTTTGGAAACCCCCGCACTTGTGACATGGGTTAATTGTGTATCTTTCCTGTTAAAATGTATTTTGTTGAGCTGTGAATAATTATAGTTAAAAGTGACCGAGTTTATTAGCTACAAGCACTTCTGTATAGCTAACAGATGCAGGGTTGATCCAACATGCTGGATTTTCATGATACACGGTGATGGTGATTTCTACCAGTAAATTACTGAATTAGACAAATGTGATGTATTTACAGATACTGTTTATTGGATATAACTATGTATGTAAAGAAATGTGATGATTAGAGAAACTGAAATGGCTTAAAGAGAACAGATTTCAATGAGGTTGTGGAATAGTTGAATGTAAGTGATGTGACCAAAGAACCAGCTGAATTGTATAGTGAAGATTCATGTTTAGTGTTTACAGAGCTTTTATTTTGTGTAAAATAATTCAGACTCAGACACATTCTGGGGGGAAAAGAGAGACGCATCGTGTCTTCATTACTCCGCTCTTCACCTGCTTTTACAGGTAACATATTTGCCATCGCGGTCCCCATCCTTGGGACCCATAACATTGGCATGCTGTACCAACAGCTGCAGAAGAAGGACATCGATGCAGTCTTCATCAAGCGTGCCCTCCAGAGCTTTACAAGCAGTGTGCAGGCCATAAGGTAATAACAAATTATATTGTTCAGTCCTTTTCAATACAGGTACAGATGTGCAGTCTAACTCAATCCAATATAAAAAGCTCTGCTGTAATTCTACATTTATTAAGTTTATACATTTTAAGTTTTTGTTAACATTGTCAAAAAAGTGATAATTCTACTTTATGTTTATTACTGAGGTCACTGTGGATAATGGTGGTGTATTAGTGTGAATTATATTGACTGGTGTTCCTAATGTTTTGTCCATTCATCGACATACAAAATATTAGAATTGCTTTTCAAAATAATGCAATCCAGTACACCATCATCACCCACTGCCACATAAATAACAAAGACAAAGTAGAATGATCACTTTTCTGAAACTGAAAAGCTTTGTAAAAGCAGAATTTATAGCAGAATTTTTGTACTGGATTAAATTAGATTGCACATGTGTAGCTAATGAAGTGGCTGACTGTTTATGCAGTAAAGCTAGATACTATTACTACTATTAGCTAGATAAATATCAATGTTTTGAAATTAGCACCTTCTTCACTTTTGTAAATGCTACCAGGCACTCATGTTTTCATGTATTAACAAACACTGTTGGTCCACTTGCTCCCAGGGACTCACCTCAACAGCAGCAGGAAGTACAAATAGGGACGACAAGACCAAGGAGAGCCTTCAGAAAAGAGGAGAAGCAGAGGCTGTCTAAGGAGATTTGCAACGCCATCCTGACTCACACCAAAGAAAGGTTCTCCTTCAGCGACCACCTTGTGAGTGCCACACTGCTACAGGCAGAGATGTTTGAGCTGCACTGCAATGCATTTCCTATTAGGGATGGGCATTCGACTAAATTTTCTTAGTCGATCGTCGGGAGAATTAATGACGAATAATCAATTAATCACTAATATTTTTATATTAAAATTAAACTATTTAAAAACTATTTATTTGCTGTATTCAAAATGCAATGAAAATAAAAAAAACACAGCGTGTTTTCCTCATTGAGATCTTTATTATTAGATGCACAACTCTTGTGGCAGTAAAACCGGATCCATTCAATCGTACAGTAGCCTAGATGCGCTGTAACGGCGTCTGCAGAAGCCGGTGCTCATAAACACAACTGAGAACTGACCCTCGTTTCCCCCAAAATAATAATAATATAAAAAACAATAATGTTATTACTTAACCAATAATATATCATGCTTAGTTCGGACTGGTTTCGCCAACTCAAAACTATAAAAAAGGCAGAGAAAGAGGGTTATTGTTAGCCTACCTAAAATGAATTTGGCTTATTAACAAATCTTCAGGAAAGAAACAGTAACTCACATACAACTTCAGCACCAGTCTACAGATTTTTGTTGAGAAAGATGAGCATGTTAACATGTTTTGGGGTCAGACGCGACCGTAGCCTGGTGACCGTCAGTCCAGCCGCAGAAAACACCCGCTCTGACGGGGCCGACGTTGGCGTGATCCACAGGTACCTCTGTGCTAACTCGGCAAGCCGGGGGAACCTTATTCCATTAACTTTCCACCAGTCTGTAGGGGTACAATCCAGGGACGGGGGGGGCTCCCTCAGAAAGTTCTGAATTTCTGCTTCGATGCTAGACTCGCATTGAGTGGTATAATGCTCCCCAAGGAGTTGTGCCATAGCAGAGACCCGGGACTGAGAGGCCACGTTTGTGTTCCCCTCGTCTCCTCATCTCCCCCACCCTCTGGGATAGCCGCCCTATCGATCTCCACTGCTGCTCCCAGTTCAATTAGTTTCACATTAGCCGTCATTTTCTGTGTTGAGGTAAGAAAGCCCCGGTGCTTGTGACGAGGGTCCAACATTGATGAGACTATGGGGGTGGATGACACAAACTCATCAGACTGAACCTATAAATATATGAAAAAATGCTATATCTAAATAGGCAACACAACGCAGAAAGACAATTATGCATGTAATTAGGCTTACCCCAATTGGCTATTTATTATGGAAATCATGTAAACTAAGATAAAACAGTTTAGCTTACATGCATTCGCTTGATGAGGGAGGACCGCACTTTTTCTTTGAATTCGATGGGTCTTGACCCGTCTTCTTCACTGCGCATGAGGTGGATATTGATGAGACCGAAGGTAACGGGATAAGTGTTCGAGATGGAGACGTCTTTCTCTGCAGACATAACCGTGGTGGCACATTTAAGTGCTGACAGCACAGGCTGTGTGTCCTCCATCATCTGCCAGTACTCATCCTTCAACTCCAGGATCCTGGCATCTTGAAGTATAGTTACGGTTCGGTCCGAAAGTACAGCAGCAACAGCCCACCGCTGCTCCACCAGCCGATGAAACATCTCGCACATGGAGTTCCACCGTGTTTTACACGACTGGATAAGCCGGTGAGTTCCGAGGCCCATTTGTTCCTGTTTCCGCTGCAGTGCATTGGTTGCTGCGGTGCTGTGATTGAAGTGGCTAACAAGTTTACTTGTCGCCGAAATTACTCGATATAGATACAGTGCAAATCCGTCATTTATGGCCAACTGGAGTGTGTGTGCAAAGCATGCAACGGAAATCCAGTTCACTCTGGTGGGACTGTTGGCAGCAACAATATTGGCTGCGTTGTCATGAACACATGCAACAACTCGATCTTCAAGTCCCCATTGCTCTACAGCTTCATTCATTTTCTCAGCGAGGTTGTCAGTTGTATGCCGGCCTGGCAGGCTTTCTGTGAGGAGGACTGCTGCTTTCATTTGCCAGTTATCACTGATGTAGTGGCAGGTGACGGTGATATAGCTCTCAGCTGTTAAAGCGGTCCAGCAGTCTGTGGTTAGAGCAACTTTTTCAGTTGTGCTCAATTCTTTTAACAGCTCTTGCTTCCGTTCTTCGTAGTGAGTTTCTATATATCTGGTGATGCTACGTTGTGACGGAATGTGATATGCTGGTTCCAATAAGTTTATCAGTTTTCGAAAACCTTCACCCTCAACAATACTTAAGGGCAGCATATCCATCTCAATGAACTTGCAGATCCCTTGGGTAATGTTCTCTGCTCGTTGTGCATCGCAGCTCCTCCGTGTCCGTGCTAACATTGAGTCGATGCTAGGTTGAGACTGAGAGCAGGATGCATCGCCACTAACCAGGGTTGGATGCGCGACGTTCAAGTGGTACATCATTTGTCTTGTAGCGGTGCTGTACTTATATTGAGCTTTGCTGTGTTTGCAATGAACTAAGTCATTTTTTATATCAAAATGGTCCCACACCACACTTCGCCATGACCTTCTCTTCATGATTACTTTTGAATTTCGTCTCGCAGGTAACGAGTAGGCCTGTGGCCATCCATCCATCCATCCATCCATCCATCATCTTCCGCTTGTCCGGGGATCGGGTCGCGGGGGCAGCAGCTTGAGCAGAGAAAACCAGACGTCCCTGTCCCCGGCCACTTCCTCCAGCTCTTCTGGGGGGACCCCGAGGCGTTCCCTGGCCAGCCGAGAAACATAGTCTCTCCAACGTGTCCTGGGTCTTCCCCGGGGCCTCCTCCCAGTGGGACGGGCCCGGAACACCTCACCAGGGAGGCGTCCAGGAGGCATCCTAACCAGATGCCCGAGCCACCTCATCTGACTCCTCTCGATGCGGAGGAGCAGCGGTTCTACTCCGAGCCCCTCCCGGATGACCGAGCTTCTCACCCTATCTCTAAGGGAGAGCCCAGCCACCCTGCGGAGGAAACTCATTTTGGCCGCTTGTATTCGCAATCTCGTTCTTTCGGTCACTACCCACAGCTCGTGACCATAGGTGAGGATAGGAACATAGATTGATCGGTAAATCGAGAGCCTCGCCTTCTGGCTCAGCTCCTTCTTCACCACGACGGGCCAGTGCAGAGCCCGCATCACTGCGGACGCTGCACCGATCCGTCTGCCAATCTCCTGCTCCATTCGTCCCCCACTCGTGAACAAGACCCCGAGATACTTGAACTCCTCCACTTGGGGAAGGATCTCATTCCCGACCCGGAAAGGGCATTCCACCCTTTTCCAGCTGAGCACCATGGTCTCAGATTTGGAGGTGCTGATTCTCATCCCAGCTGCTTCACACTCGGCTGCGAACCGCTCCAGTGAGAGCTGAAGGTCACGGCCCGACGACGCCAACAGAACCGCATCATCCGCAAAAAGCAGACCCGATTCTGAGGTCGCCAAAACGGACCCCTTCAACGCCCTGGCTGCGCCTAGAAATTCTGTCCATAAAAATTATGAACAGAATCGTGACAAAGGGCAGCCCTGACGGAGTCCAACCCTCACAGAAAACATGTCCGACTTACTGCCGGCAATGCGGACCAAACTCTGACACCGGTCATACAGAGGGACACAGTCGAACGCCTTCTCCAAGTCCACAAAACACATGTAGACCGATTGGGCGAACTCCCATGCACACTCCAGGATCCTGCCGAGGGTATAGAGCTGGTCCACTGTTCCACGGCCAGGACGAACACCACACTGCACCTCCTGAATCCGAGATTCGACTATCCGGCGGATCCTCCTCTCCAGTACCCCCGAATAGACCTTACCAGGGAGGCTGAGGAGTGTGATCCCCCTATAGTTGGAACACACCCTCCGGTCCCCCTTTTTAAAGAGGGGGACCACCACCCCGATCTGCCAGTCCAGAGGCACCTCCCCCGATGTCCACGCGATGCTGCAGAGGCGTGTCAACCAAGACAGCCCTACAACATCCAGAGCCTTGAGGAACTCAGGACGGACCTCATCCACCCCCGGGGCCTTGCCACCGAGGAGTTTTTTGACCACCTCGGCAACCTCAGCCCCAGAAAAGGGAGGCCCCACGTCCGAGCTCCCCAACTCTGCTTCCTCATCGGAAGGCGTGTCGGTAGGATTGAGGAGGCCCTCGAAGTATTCCCCCCCACCGACTCACAATGTCCCTAGTTGAGGTCAGCAGAGCCCCGCCCTCACCATACATGGTGTTGACGGTGCACCGCTTCCCCCACCTGAGCCCCCGGATGGTGGACCAGAAACTCCTCGAGGCCGTCCGGAAGTCATTCTCCATGGTCTCCCCGAACTCCTCCCAAGTCCGAGTTTTTGCCTCAGCAACCGCCGAGGCCACGTTCCGCTTGGCCTGTCGGTACCCATCAGCTGCTTCCAGAGTCCCACTGGCCAAAAAGGCCCGATAGGACTTCTTCTTCAGCTTGACGGCTTCCCTCACCACTGGTGTCCACCAGCGGGTTCGGGGGTTGCCGCCACGACAGGCAGCGACCACCTTACGGCCACAGCTCCGGTCGGCCGCCTCAACAACGGAGGCACGGAACATGGCCCATTCGGGCTCAATGTCCCCCACCTCTCCTGGGACATGGTTGAAGCTCTGCCGGAGGTGGGAGTTGAAACTCCTCCTTACGCCAGCCGTTCCCAACAGACCCTCACAATACGCTTGGGCCTGCCAGGTCTGACCGGCTTCCTCCCCCACCAGCGGAGCCAACTCACCACCAGGTGGTGATCAGTTGACAGCTCCGCCCCTCTCTTCACCCGAGTGTCCAGGACATACGGCCGCAAGTCCGATGATACAACCACAAAGTCGATCATCGAGCTGTGGCCTAGGGTGTTCTGGTGCCAAGTGCACATATGGAAACCCTTATGCCTGAACATGGTGTTCGCTATGGACAGTCCGTGACGAGCACAGAAGTCCGATAACAAAACACCACTCTGATTCAGATCGGGGGGGCCGTTCCTCCCAATCACGCCCCTTTAGGTCTCACCACGTGAGCATTGAAGTCCCCCAGCAGGACGAGGGAGTCTCCCGGAGGGGCACTCTCCAGTGCCTCCTCCAGGGACTCCAAAAAGGGTGGGTACTCTGAACTGCTGTTCGGTGCATAAGCACAAACAATAGTCAGGACCCGTCCCCCCACCCTAAGGCGGAGGGAGGCTACCCTCTCGTCTACCGGGGTAAACCCCAATGTACAGGCGCACAGCCGGGGGGCAATAAGTATGCCCACACCTGCTCTACGCCTCTCACCGCGGGCAACTCCAGAGTGGAAGAGAGTCCAACCCCTCTCGAGGAGGCTGGTTCCGGAGCCCAAGCCATGCGTCGAAGTGAGTCCGACTATATCTAGCCAGAACCGCTCAGCCTCGTGCACCAGCTTAGGCTCCTTCCCCAGCAGAGAGGTGACGTTCCACGTCCCAAGAGCCAGCTTCAGTAGCCGAGGATCAGACCGCCAAGGTCTCTGCCTTCGGCTGCCACCCAGCTCACACTGCACCCGACCCCCATGGCCCCTCCCACGGGTGGTGAGCCCGTCAGAAGGGGGACCCGTGTAGTTTCTTCGGGCTGTCCCCGACCGAGCCCCACGGGCACAGACCCGGCCACTAGGCGCTCGCCGGCGGTCCCCACCCCTGGGCGTGGCTCCAGGGGGAGGCCCCGGTGACCCACGTCCAGGCGAAGGTACACATTCTCCAAAAATATTATTCATCATAGGGGTTTTATGAGCTGTTCTTTGTCTGGTCCCTCATCTAGGATCTGTTTGCCATGGGTGACCCTACCAGGGGCTTAAAGCCCCGGACAACATAGCTCCCAGACTCATTGGGGCACGCAAACCCCCCCACCACGGTAAGGTGACAGCTCATGGGGGAGTAGGCCTGTGGCGTTTTTTTTAAATATTGCCTCCGTGTGGTCAAATGTTTAATTGCTGCCACATATCGAAATTCATTGCATTCCAAGACACGCACTACGCAGCAGAACCTACATTAGTTTTATCGACAAACAATTAATCTCTTCGACGAAATTCTTAATGATCAATTAGTCGATCGTCGATTAATCATGCCCATCCCTATTTCCTATTGAGGCTCTGAATTCCACTCTGAGGGCATATCCCATGATTAGCAAGGCAAAGCTGAAGACAGAATTAGCTCTGATCTATGAGAATCCAGAGGTCAAGAACTGCTGCCATGCACTTGCGCTGTAGCAGGTTCTGCAGAGGTACAACCGCCAGGAGACATTTTCAGAGACTGTAGCTCTATTGAACATTCTTATTACCATGCCCATGACAACGGCTAAAGCTGAGAGGTGTTTTTCCACACTGAAGAGAATCAAGATGTTCCTGTGCAATGCAATGGGCCAGGAACGTCTGAATGCACTGGCCATGCTCTCCATGGAGAGGGAGTTGATTTCAATGAAAGGGTTATTGATCACTTTGCTCCTTTGAAAGAGAGATGGGAAAAATTTCAGTACAATTAATAGAGTTTTATAGTGTTATAGTGTCTCTTTCTCTCTCCCCCACCCCCCCACACACACAATCTTTTTACTGTTGATATAGTTTTTTATAGTTATTTTTTCATTCAAATGTTCAAATGTTTTTCAGGCAATATGTCAATATGTTTATCTGTCTTCATGTCTGTTCATATTTACTCTGTGATTTCTTAATTCTGCTTTTTTAATGTAAATAGTCTGGTTGTGTATTTGATTAACGACAGAAATTGTAACTATTTGTAATGGAAAATCAATGCTAATATAAAGTCAAGAACTGTAAATAAAAACTACTAATGTTTTCAACTTGTATCTAGTTCCTGTATTCATTTATGGCGAAGCAGATATCTCTGTCCATGTTCAAAGGTATTTGAAGGTAAAACTGATTACCTACTAGTACGTGGCAAATGCAGCTCAAGGGAAAATCTTTATCTTGCAATCTGGTGCTTATATGCGGTGTTGGTAATGTGAATTGACCAGAAAAAAACACAAATTGTGACAGCTGACTTGCTACTTATTAATTTACCCATTGAACGGGTCACTTTAGTCATTATCACTACTATTGCCCCCCCCCTGACTAATTTGTCAGGAGCCAACACCATGTCAGACCATGTCAGACAGACACTGTTGGCCAAAAATAGCCTGTTATCAGTTGGTCATCGTGTGTCTTTCTTTGAGTCTTGTTGAAATTCAATGAGGTTTTTTTTATGCTAAAACACATTCCTGAAACATTTTTCTGTGCTTATTAAGGTTTAAGATGGGATGCGTTATATGCTACGCTTACCACAGGGGTAGAGTGCAGGGCAGGAGAGCGGGCTGCACACATGCAAATTGAATCTGAGATCGGTGCCAATTGCAAGGCAATAGGCAAGATATCAGGGAAGAAGCTACTTTTTCTAGCAGTGGAAGCACTGTAACTCAAGTTATCAGAGGACAGCTGTGGCATTATTACAGAGGAGGATGAAGAGATGAGCAGCTGCTAAGAGGATGTGGCTTCATAATATGCTCCAGGCAATTTGACAACCAGGAGTAACACTGGAACATAAAAATGTGTACAAGCTTCAGGCCACTGACAGAGCTAAAAAACGTTTGTAAATTTTTCCGAGATGGATGACTTGTTGAGATCTGCCATACTCCTGATGACTGGACTCTTTGATGTGTTGTCATAGAGTGCTGTCCCCAACTTGAACTGGTTTTGTTACAGATAGCTCAGAAATGGCAGGATCCAACACAGAAGCCCAAAAACAGGAGTGAAAATGGGTAAACAATTTGCTGTTACAACTGAAAAAAGGATGTGTAGAAATCCAATGAGGTAGTGAATCCAGTGGTTGGAGCATGTAACTCTTCTCAATCTTAATAAACGGTGGCGGGGCAAGTGATTTAGCCAAAGAAGCTGACAATCTGCTAGCTTGATCTAATTCCATAAAACAGGTTTTAAGCGGGATATTATCAGTCCAGCAGAGGTGAGTCAGATCACAAATTAACCACTCTGAGAATACTACCCAAGGAAGGCAGGGAAACAGGAGGGAGAGATGGCATAAGAAGGAAAACATTTTAGAGCACAGTGCACTGATGGCCTAACATGCTTGGCCCACCGCAGATCCATTCTCAGATTGCCCATACACAGAAATGAATGAGATCCACCCTCCACCCCTTTTTGCGGGTGTATCATAACATGACAAGCACTAGAAGAAGAAAGAAGAATTCAATGTGCCATGATGTTTTTGTCCAGTCTCTGTATGACCCAAAGTCCAGACAAAATAAGGATTCCTTTGACTTTGTCAGACAAAGTGGGAATATACAGAATAATAAAATGTGTTTTTTTCCTGAGTGATGGCTGCAAGAACATATCCCAGACTGAAATTACTCTCTATAAGTCTTTGAGATTACACAGGCAGAAAGAGAACTCACAAAGACAAAGTTGCAAGAAAGAAGGCGAGATTGCAGGGGTGTTACACAACATGGTGCAGTCCTGGATGCCTCGGCCTGGTAACTAGCTGTTTGAAAATATGGACTCAAGAGCAGATAGAGAGTCAAGGTAAAATAATTTTTGAGCAAGTGACGTAGGTGGACAGTCAAGGGCTGAATCCAGGTTAACTAGGAACTCTGCAGGAGGAGGGAGAAAGTTAGTGGGTACTTCCAGGATGAGGAATGATCCAAAATAGGCTGGCTTGTCCTTACTTTTTGTCCAAAGGGGATCTAAGTCAGAGGGGAGAGTGCTGGCTGTGTTGCTTGGTTCCGAGTAGGAGTCGGGGTGAGCAGGAAGGTAAGTGATACAGGCAGAAGAGGGAATGCAACCATGGAATGGTGGAACAGGCACGAGGAAACCAGAACACTGAGAGTGGACGTGGGAGACGAGCACTGGAGGAGACGGGTTAAAGTAAGGTTGAAAATTAAATGGAATGAAAATGTTCAATCCTGTGTTTTCCTTAGTTTCGTACTTTTGAAAGATTTCATTGTAAAAGAGCCTAATTCTTGTTTGTTGATAGTATGTGCTTGTTGACACTGTAATGACTAAACCCTGTATAGTCAATTCCCGGAGGCTGATTAGTGGATCGTTACGACGTGTGCCTATGCACTCGAAAGTAACCAGACGGAGAGTTCGGTTGGTGAAAGTAAAAAGACGTATAGGTTTATTTCCCCTTCATAACGTAACGGCAAATAACTCATAACAAACTCAAACAACGGTAACCAAAATAACATCAAATATTTCTCTCCACGACCACTTACAGTTTCGAGTTACACAGAGACACAGTCAAAAACTGTTTGCTTCCTGTCAGCCCCTGCCGGTGTTAGTTCACCATGGGTATTTAAATGATTCCCCGTTCGCAATGGGTGAGAGTCCCTCTAATGGTATGGAGGTAAATTACATCAACACAAAAATAATGCAAAAGGAAAAAATGGCTCATACACACCCACCCCGAATTGAGTCTGCAAGAGCAATTGCAAAATCTAATGAGCCATAAACACCAAAGTGAAAAGAAAAAGGAATTTAAAAAAAAGGGAATAACCAAGTACTCAGTCGCTTCATTGAGCAAACATATTTTGGTTATGGGTCTTTCAATGATATTGGACTTGGTTTGCAAACGAACCACACGTACTAGACCACTCTTGTCAGGGAATGTCTCAAGTATGCGGCCAAGTATCCATGACCCACGTGGTGCTGTGTGATCTGCGACCATGACTAGGTCTCCAGGAACAAAGTTCCTCTTCTCATGATTCCATTTCTGGCGCTCCTGCAAGAGCGATAAGTATTCGCGAATCCATCTCTTCCAAAAGAGATTTGAGAGGTACTGGGTTTGTTTCCATCTCCTCCTTGCATATACATCATCTTTGTCGAATAGTCCTGGTGGGAGAACTGGTTTTCCTTTAAGGAGTAGCAGGTGGTTTGGCGTCAGTGCCTCAAGGTCAGTGGGGTCCCCCTGAGAGCCGTGTGATGGGGCGATCATTCAGCATAGCTTCAGCTTCACAGAGCACTGTATAAAATATTTCATCATCTGGGGTTTGCTGACGGAGTACAGAGCACAGAATCCTCTTGATCATATGAATCATGCGCTCCCAAACGCCACCGTGATGGGACCCGGCTGGAGGGTTAAAGCTCCACTTGATTCCCCTTTCAGACAAGGCTCTTTCAATGCGGTCATGGTTCAAAGAGGCTAAGGCTTCTCGCAGCTCTCTTTCGGCACCCACAAAGTTAGTGCCATTGTCAGATCTCATGTGCGCCACTTGTCCTCTACGACAGATGAATCTACGCAATGCATTAATGCAGGAGTCTGTGTCAAGAGAGTAGGCCATTTCTAAGTGCACAGCCCTGCTTGTCATGCAAGTGAACACCACGCCATATCTTTTCACAAGGCCACGCCCTTTTTTGCACGTCAACTGGCCCAAAGTAATCTACCCCAACATTGGTGAATGGCGGTAGATCAGGAACCACTCGCTCCTCTAGCAAGTCTGCCATTTTTTGCATGCCAGGTTTCACACTCTGAAACTTGCAAATGAGACATCTGGATATGACCTTTTTCACTGCTGTTGGTCCGCTTGTGATCCAGTACTTTTTCCTGGCAGTGGAAAGAACATGGTTTCTGCCTCCGGTAACGGATGATTAGTTCAGAGATGTACTGATCTTTGGACAAGATGAGGGGGTGTTTGATGTTTTCGGGAATAGCTGCCGTGTTCAGCCGTCCCCCAACTCGCAAAAGCCCTCCTACTAACACTGGATTCAATTTGAAAATGCTGCTACTTCTTGGCACTTGTGATTTGCCAAGAGCAAGGGCCGCAAATTCAACAGGGAATCCCTCTTTCTGGCAGAAAGCGATGATGGAGGTTTCAGCTTCCAAGAGATCTTCCAGGGTCACCTTCTGATTCCCAAGTGACTTTGAGAAGGTTTGCAGCTCCCTTTGAACATCGGACATTACTGCCCTAGTGGCATGAGTGTTTGATAGCTCTAACTCTTTGCTTTTCTTACTTAATTTGAGCAGAGTTCCTCTCAATTTCAGGAACCATGCAACTGCAACCTTCAATCTTCGCCAGTCAGAGAAGTGGGTGATCAGTTGTGATGTAGCTTTAGCGTCAATAAGTATGGTATTGACAGTTAAACTTTTCTTGACCTCTGGATCATCAGCGGTAACACTTATGTCCACAGGAAATGTCGGCCACTTGTCTTCGGTTTCACTTAAGAATTTTGGGCCTTCCATCCATGTTTGCTTCACAAGATCTTCTGCCTTACATCCACGTGAAGCATTGTCAGCAGGGTTCAGGAATGTATCTCCATTGCTCAACCTCCGAGTTATCCCTGATTGTCCTTATCCTGTTAGCAACAAAGGTTTGAAATTTGCGGTCCTCGTTCTTTATATACTTGAGAACTGATGTGCTGTCAGTCCAGAAGCACGTCTTCTCCAGTGGAATATCCAACTCTGAAGCATCTTATCCACTCTTGCTGCAACCACAGCAGCAGTGAGCTCTAAACGGGGAATGGTGACTGGCTTCAGCGGAGCCACTCTGGCTTTACCAAACAGGAGGGCAACATGAACCCTCTTCTCCATGTTCTCCATCCTCAGGTAAGTAGCCGTGCCATATCCGTTCTCGCTTGCGTCAGCAAAGTGATGCAGTTGGGCGCTGGCCATCTCCCCAAATCCATCAGGTTTCAAGCATCTGTGGATCTTGAAATCTGCCACCTTCTCCAGATCTGTCAGCCACTTGCTCCACTTTTGCTGGAAAGCTGGAGGTATTGGATCGTCCCAATCACACTTTGCCCTGCACAACTCCTGCAGCAGTAACTTGGCGGGTAGCACTATAGGTGCCAGGAATCCCAGCGGATCGTAGACTGAACTGACGATGGATAACATGCCTCGCCTGGTTGGTGGTTTCTCTTTGACTTTCAGCTTGAACTTGAAAGTGTCTGTCTCGATGCACCACTGCAAACCCAGGGCCCGGTCTAATGGCAGCTTATCCTGGTCCAAATCAAGTTCATGCAGGTTCTTAGACTTGAGATCCTTGGGAATGCTTTGAAGCACTTTTACTGTTACACTGTTACTGATCCATTGTGTGAGGGTGAAACCTCCCTTGCTGCAAATGTTCGTAAGGTGCTTGACCATAGTGACTGCTTCCACATCAGAGGGCAGTCTCTGCAACAGATCATCCATGTAGAAATTACGGTTGACCGTTTCGATTACTTCTGTTGGAAAGTTGGCTTGGTTGTCTTCAGCAGTCTTTCTAAGTGCATGGCAGGCAACACCGGGTGAGGACACTGCGCCAAATAAATGGACAGTCATGCGATGCTCTACAAGATCCTTTTCCAAGTCACCTCGAGGCCACCACAGGAATCTTAAATAGTCTTGGTGCTGCTCTGCCACCCTAACTTGGTGGAACATAGCCTTTATGTCCGCCATTATGGCTACGTTGTCCTGTCTGAACCTCATTAGAATGCCAACTAATGAGCTGGTGAGGTTTGGGCCTTGCAAGAGCTGACTATTGAGAGAGACCCCTTTGTGCGCCGCAATGAAACACCACTCGCAGCTTCCCCTTCTGCGGATGGTAAACGCCGTGGTGCGGGATATAACACACCTTCCCTGTAGGTGCTTGGAGCTGTGGCTGAGGCACCTCCTCGCCATAACCGTTAACAATGACATCGGCAAGGAAGCTCTTGTACTCATTGTGAAAGCTTGCGTCTTTCTGTAGTCTCCTCCTCAGACCACGAATGTGCTGTATAGCAACACTGAGGTTGTTTGGCATTGAAACATCTTTGCCTTTGAAAGGCAGTTGAAACGTGTAGTGCCCCTCTTGCAGCTGAGCGGAGCTCTCCATGATCTCCACAAACCTTTTGTCTTCCTGTGACATTTCCTCCTGTTCATCAGCAGCTCGCTCATTGAAATCATGATTGTACTGACTAATTAGCAGTTCTTCAATTCTATCAATTGCGACTCTGTTGACATGAACTGGAGGACGATCAGCTTTGCAGTCACTGGTACCCTTTAATGGCCCATTTATTACCCACCCCAATAGGGTCCTGATCGTGTAGGGTCCATCCTCGCCTTCACGACTATTAATTACCTCTCATGGTTCCATAAGCTTGGAGGCATTTGTGCCAATCAACAGGTCGACTCCAGCGTTTAGATGGGGAATTTTCACAGTCTCCAGGTATGGCCATTTTCTTAGCTCCCTTTCGCTGATGATGTTGGCTGTAGAGACGGGCATTTCTTCCTGAGTACACACTTTGGAAAGTGGATAGAAGCGGTCATCCGAAAAGGCAGATATCTCCAGATTGTCAACAACAGAGCTTTCCACCACATTGGCATTGCCTAATGTGTGGATATGAAGCTTTAGTTTTCGCCCCTCCAAATTCAGCTTCTCAATGAGGTTCCTGGTGTAGAAAGTTCCTGTACTTCCTGGGTCTAGGAAGGCATGGGTTTCAATGACTTTGTTACCCTTGGAGCACTTCACCTTTACAGTCAGAATGGGCAGAATTCCGTTGCAGTGGCCAGCCCCTGTAAGACCACAGGCGGATGATGTAAAACAGCTGTCAGATGTGTTTAACTGCTCAGAATTCTTTTGCTCGCCACCCGTCTGAGCCACTCTTTGTTTGTCTCCGATGTGTAATACAGTAGGGTGCGTTCTATTACACTTTTTGGAAGTGATGCACCTGTCGCAGTTTTTGCTCAGATGGCCTGTGCACAAGCAACTGAAGCACAAGCCATTTTCTTTCAAATAATCCAGTTTCTCCCTATGCAGCTTTCTTCCCAGCTTAAAGCATTGATCCAAAGCATGACCGCTAATGTTGCAATACATGCAGGAAATGGAATCAGTGTTAGTGAATATGACTTGGTCATCATCATCTCATGTGCTGGGTCCATCCTGAATGACCACCTGTGTGGCAAAGCTGTTGCGACCCAGGTAGGGTTTAACTGATGACTTGGTTGGATTGGTTGTCCCTTTAACAGCAGATGGGCCATCCTGTATGTCGCCAAAGACTGGATCTGAGGTGATTCTCACCTGACGCTCAATAAAATTCACAATATCGGAGAATTGTGCTCTTCGACTAGTTTTCTCCAGTATGTCACATGCCTTAGTTCTCCACTTATCTCTGAGTTTATACGGAAGTTTCTGACTCAGGATCTTGATGTTAGCTGGCATGTTAAGCTCCTCCAAGTACTGAAGGTCAGCCATGGCATTGGAACACTCCCGTAAGAAAAGTCCGTAAGCCTTGAGCGCTTCAGGGTCCTCAGCTTTAATGATCGGCCACTCCATGACCTTCCCCATATATGCTGCAGCGATTTTCAATTCATTTCCAAAATTCTCCCTGAGCAGCTTCTTTGCTACTGCAAACCCTGTGTCAGCAGGCATGTGAAGGGAGCTGCGTACCATTTCCCTTGGCTGCCCCCAAGTGTATTGCTCAAGGTAGTATAAGCAGTCTCCTTTAAATGTTGTTTTGGCTTCCACACAGTGTTCAAAGGCTCTGATAAAGGTATTAAACTGCAGAGGATCTCCATCATAAATGGGCATTTCCCTGCGTGGTAGCTGTTGCACAGTTTGCATATGAACAAGGAGAGTCGTTATGTCGTTCTGTCGTTGGAGCAAATGGTAGAGACCTGGGGTTTGATTTTGGCCTTGCATAGGTGGGAAAACTTGTTGGCCTAGAATGGGCTGAAGGCTTTGACTGACAACTGATGTTGGTTGTGATGCATGATGAAGCAATGAGGAGGCTGAAGCAGCACATTGGTTGTTCCCAAAAGTCGGCGTGAAAGGTGACATTCCATGTGAAGCATTGCCTTGCAGATGTGATGTATGCCGCTGTGGTAGTGGAGGCACAAAAGTTGACATAACTGGTCCAAATGCTGAGGTATTACTTTCCAATGGTTGAGTTGCATTCTGATGTAATAGTGGAAGTACAAATGTTGGAGCCTGTGGGTTGAGCGAGGTGTGCATGATCCTGGGCCTAGCCCCCTTCCTCATGTACGAAGACATCTCATCAGATCGCTTCGAATGGATGCTGCTGGCAACCTTTAGCGCTGCTAGCTTAGCCATCACTTCAGCTAACTCAGTGTTCAACTCGTGTTGTTCCTTCTTTTTCTTCAGGATGAGCTCCTGCTCCTGTAATGCATGCTTTTCCTCCAAAGCAGCAGCCCGAGCCAAGAGTGCGTCTCGTTTTCCCTCTGCCTTGCGCCTAGCAGCTGAAGAAGTGGAAGAACGAAATTGAGCCATGGTGCTGTGATTGCAAGTTTGAGATACTGTCATGAGGTCAGATGCCATCTTCCTCTTCTTCCCTTTCAACCGTAGCTCCTTTCTCATTGCTGTCATCAGCTTCCTTTTCCGCCGTTTGAATTTCAGTTTGACCCAACAAACTATCATTTTTACCCAACAAACCATCATTTTGATTAGGGTCACCACAGACGCTTGGGGTTGAGCCTGTTTTAGTGTTAAACAGCCATTGGCTTACACATGCAATAAATTCATTGACACAGCATTTTAGCTTGATACCAAATATCATGTTTGCTTGCTTCCTCAGCAGGCAATAACCCCAATAAAGATGTGTGCACCCGATGTATGTTTTCACACAACACATTAAAATTACCAAATTCCTGTTCAACCTCATTTACATGCTTGTCACCCATCAGTTTTACCATACATTCTCTTATGTTAGTCAACTTGCCAAATGCAGACTTTCTCTGTTTTTCGAACATGCTTATTTTTTCCAGCAATGCCTTTGGTGTTAATTTGACCACACGTTTTTCAGACATAGATTTTACATCTGCACTTTCACAAAGTTCAGTCACTTTAAGTTGGCATTCTGCCTCTTCAGCCATAGTGGCCACGGAAGGTAAATTGGCTTCACAATGAAGTACGCAAAGGGTTAAAAATCACCCACGACAGTTCGCACTAACCAGTGAAAGTTCTTTTTAGATGTGCAAGCGTTCCACAAACTCGTCTCGGCGAGCAAAGCGATTTTAAGATGCACGCGAGTCTTACCAATGCATTGGATTTTTAGCGAATGTGTGCACACAAACAAACAATGGCCATTCAAAACAGATCAGCGCTGATCACCACATACCCCAATCGAGCGTTGGCCGGCATTGATGAGTCTCTCCCGGTGTGTTGACGCTGGTATTCGGCTTGCCCTTGTAGCTGATGCAGCTCCAGTCTTGGGCAACTCCAAATGTTTGCCCTCCTCACATCCGGAATTTCCACACAAACGCCGCGAACAGTAATCCCAGTGAAGCAGTTTTCGACCAATGTAATGACTAAACCCTGTATAGTCAATTCCCGGAGGCTGATTAGTGGATCGTTACGACGTGTGCCTATGCACTCGAAAGTAACCAGACGGAGAGTTCGGTTGGTGAAAGTAAAAAGACGTTTAGGTTTATTTCCCCTTTATAACGTAACGGCAAATAACTCATAACAAACTCAAACAACGGTAACCAAAATAACATCAAATATTTCTCTCCACGACCACTTACAGTTTCGAGTTACACAGAGACACAGTCAAAAACTGTTTGCTTCCTGTCAGCCCCTGCCGGTGTTAGTTCACCATGGGTATTTAAATAATTCCCAGTTCACAATGGGTGAGAGTCCCTCTAATGGCATGGAGGTAAATTACAGCAACACAAAAATAATGCAAAAGGAAAAAATGGCTCATACAGACACTATTTGAGCTTGATTTAGCCAATAGTTAGCCAAGCCACCTAACCAGACAAATTTAACCAATTATTTGTCATTATCTAATATTTCAGGAATATGTTTAATCAAGATCTCTTAGTTTATCTTGTTTCTAACTATTTCTTCCCCTTTATATAAGGACACTTCACTTCCAGCAAAGTAAATGGAATGATAAACTACACAAACTGCCAGCCTTATTATAAGGAGAGGAACACTGTGTACATGTGCATAAATTAGAACACTACTGGATGTTTTAAGTTTTATATACAAGCCTAAATATTATTTTGCCCATGTGTTGGTGGCTCCCAGCAGTTGTCCTCTTCAACATTTTGTAAGACATTCCTTTGAAGAAAAAAAAGACCGACAACTGCAGATCCAGCAGATTACCATTTCACAGCAACCTGACACTTTAGATTTAGATTATTTTTTCAGCATACTTGAAGCAAATTCCGGAAGTGAAAAAATGACAGCAGTACACTTACATTCTTAAACAGTATGGATTAGGTGGATAGCTATGATGTTACAGTCTTTTTTTGTTTTTTTCCCCCTCTTTTCTGTCTTCTCAAACCCAAGCTGGTCGAGGCGGATGGCCACCCTTCCTGAGTCTGGTTCTGCCAGAGGTTTCTTCCTGTTAAAAGGGAGTCGTTCCTTTCCACAGTCACCTCATGCACGCTCAGAATGGGAGATTGGACTGAAGACAAGTTTCGGTGCAATCTGTTGGTTTCCTTAGCCAAGAAATATATCACATATAAAGCTCTTAATGACCGAGCTCCATCATATCTTAAAGATCTCATTGTAAGATATTTTCCTAACAGAGCACTTCGTTCCCAAACTGCAGGTTTACTTGAGGTTCCCAGAGTTTCTAAAAGTAGAATGGGAGGCAGAGCCTTCAGTTATCAGGCCCCTCAATTGTGGAATAAGCTGCCAGTAAATGTCCGGGAAGCAGACACCCTTTCCACTTTTAAGACCAGGCTTAAAACTTTCCTTTTTGATAAAGCTTATAGTTAGGGATGGCTCAGGTGATCCTGAAACATCCCATAGTTAAGCTGCTATAGGCCTAGACTGCTGGGGGGCCTCATCTGACACACCTTTCCTCACTTTACTCTCTTTATGTATATGTGATATTATTGTGGTCATTAACTCGTGTTTCCCTGTTCCAACAGATATCCTTTGAATGGTGTTACAGTGCCGCCGTCCCGGTGGCCCCCTGCCCCCCTCCCCCCCCCCCCCTTTTTCTGTCTTCTCAAACCCCAGCTGGTCGAGGCGGATGGCCACCCTTCCTGAGTCTGGTTCTGCCAGAGGTTTCTTCCTGTTAAAAGGGAGTCGTTTCTCTCCACAGTCGCCTCAGGCACGCCGCTCAGGCCGGGAGATTGGACCGAAAAACAAAAAGTTTTCAGTGCAATCTGTTGGTTTTCTTAGCTAGGAAATTGTTTTTGAATTGGCTCTATATGAACGAATTGGATTATTTTATGAATTATGATTATTATTAATTAATTGAATTCCAATTGGCTTGAATTGGACTTACTATCTAAGTGCCTTGAGATGACATTTGTTGTATTTGGCGCTATATAAATAAAAATGAATTGAAAATTGAATTGAAATAGTTTTTGAATTGGCTCTATGTGAATGAATTGGATTATTTTGAAATGAATAATGATTACAATGAATTTAACTCCAATTGGCTTGAATTGGACTTTATTATTTAAGTGCCTTGAGATGACATTTGTTGTAATTTGGCGGCATATTAATAAACTGAATTGAATTGAAAATTATGTGCAGAGCTATTCACAGAAAAATGCACATTTACACACACACAATCTGTATGTGCACATATGCACATACACTGCACTGATATCAAGGGGTAGCGGTCACCCCTTGATATCAGTTCGAGTGACAATGACTGTGGCTGCTGCTGTTCCTGCATGCTGGAGAATCACGATGGAGTGCCATTATATCCGAGTCAAATCCGTGCATTGTATGTTTGTGTGTCCATCGAGGGGGTGGATGTGGAGGTGGTCAGGTCATATAAACATCTGGGGCTGCAGCTGGATGACAGGTTGGACTGGTCAGCAAACATAGACTCTGTACACAGGAAAGGACAGAGCCGTCTGTACTTCCTGAGAAGGCTGGGGTCCTTCAACAGCTGCAAAAAACTGCTGCAGCTGTTCTACCAATCTGTGGTGGCCAGTGTCCTCTTCTATGCTGTGGTTTGCTGAGGAGGTAGCAGCAAGAAGAGGGACTCTGCCCGACTGGACAGACTGGTGAGGAGAGCTGGCTCAGTGGTGGACACAGAGCTGGACTCTCTGGTGACAGTGGCAGAGAGAAGTACCCTGGATAAACTGCTGTCTCAATCCTGCTCCACCAACAGACTCGAAAACTCTTTTGTTCCTCTGGCCATCAGTTTGTACAACAGCTCTCAGTGATGGCACTTCTGAATTTCACTGATCACTTTATATTTCACTTTCATGTCACTTCACTGGTCACTTTATATTTTTAAACAGTTTTTTAAATTCTTAGATTGTTTTTAAAGTGTTTATTATTGTATAA
This sequence comes from Odontesthes bonariensis, assembly GCF_027942865.1. Classification (NCBI taxonomy): domain Eukaryota; kingdom Metazoa; phylum Chordata; class Actinopteri; order Atheriniformes; family Atherinopsidae; genus Odontesthes; species Odontesthes bonariensis. The sequence continues at coordinate 8,564,645 of NC_134506.1, forward strand.
ACATTTTTATTGCTTTATTATGTCTGCTACTGGATGCTTGAATTTCCTTCGGGATCAATAAAGTATCTATCTATCTATCTATCTATCTATCTTGTATTTATGAAAGTGTGAGGGAAAATGAAAAAGGTGTGTGAGTGAGATTGTCTGTGTGTGGATGGGGAGGTCATCATGGAGGAGCAGAGTACAAAGGGGGGGGGGTACTACTTCAGACAGGCACGTTTAGAAAAGTGAAATCAATATCAAGTTAGACACACTATTTCGGGGAGAAGAGTCATATGCCAATTGGTGGGTGGTTCGATTTCCAGCTTATCTAGACCATTTGTCGAAGTTTCCATGGGCAAGACATTGAACCCCACATTGCCTCAAATTAGTACATCAGAGTGTGAATGTGTGTGATAGAGGGGAAAAAAGAAAAAAAACATCAACCAAGATGTGTGTGAATGGATGAATGTTATTAGTGCAATAACACTTTGGTCAGCTAAACAAGAGAGCAATTACAGTCAATTTTACATTTGACATTAAAACTTGTTACATTTTACAAAGAAAAATGTAGGCATATAACATTTTTGAGCCTTGACATTTTAGAAAATTTTACAGATTGCACGACAGTTTCATGGAATGTGATAAGTAGGTCTGTTACAATTTTAAAAGGCTTGCACAGATATGCAACAGTTTTGAAGTCCAGATTTTGCCACTTTTGTTTGACAATTAAGACTTAAAAACGTGTGTGTATATGTACACGAATGAATTAACATGAATAACACATTTTTTAAAAAGCCAAATAATCAGGGATTTCTTTTAATGTCATGTATGAGTTGTGTTTTTCCCTGCCTGTGCTTTGGAGAAAGTGGATTCTGTTTATCTTAAAGGGACTCATTGCAGAAGAAGCACAACTGTTCCTATTTTGAACAAAGTATCTAAATTGACTGAACACAGTATTACACCAATATTACCATGGTTCCCATAGTCCAGAGCCCCCTCAATCTCTATCAGTTCATTTTTAAGTTAACTTGCCCTTTTTTCCCTCTCTTTCTGGCTGCTTACTTGCTGGTCCACCATCTCTGCAGGTTTCCTTAGTGGGATGGTATCGGTAAGCATTGTTGCAGATGCAGCAGCTGGTGGATTATGCACCTGAGCCTCATCTGTGTTGCAGCATTGTTTAAAGACTGGGTTTTCCACTCCACCCTTTCCAGAACATTGAGCTATTTGCATTAGTGTCATGATCACTACATGCATTTCCTGTTTTATTTTTAAATTCCAGTTATTTCCGGTTTGTAACAACCCTTACCTGGTCCAGCTTCACCTGCAATCAGTCTAATAATTTTCACTCATCCACATTCACCCCTTGCTGGATTGTCTGCTCAGCTTCCAGATAGCGACTCTCCAGTCATTTTCTTCTGATGGTTTTGCTGATCCCTGCCTGCTTTTGATCCTGCTTCTACCAACTCCTAGTCAACTGTATATAAGTGCGATTTTCTTGGATTTTATGGCTCTGGACCTGTTTTGAGTTTCTGACTCTACTCTTTTCCTTTGACCCCTGCATCTGGATCTGTCTTGTCCCCTTTATGTTGGAGGGTTGCTAATGTGAGTTGTTCTGAAGAGGATTCTTTTAGATGTGAGTGACTTACTCAAAAGGGGAATGAATGAGTTTTTGTTCGTTCTGCTTCAGGTACCTGTTGTGTGCTCCCATCTAAGGAATGGCCCAGACTTCCTAGTCTCTTCTGAGCAACAGATGCTGCTAGACATCATCTCGGTGACTAGGCGGTAGACGTCAAGTGTGGAAACAGCCATTTTCATCAAGAGAGCATCCCATATTCATAGCCTACGCATACAAGATTTCTCTTGTAAACTAAGAAAACTGTAATCACAAATTCCAAATAAGTCTGGATCATAAGACTCTTGCATATTGAAAGAGTGTCTTTTGCTATAAAATGGGAAACTGCAGGAGTTATCTCTTTTGAATGATTTTCATATGGGATGGCAGCCACAAATCCTGAGATTATGTTTTTCTGTCTGAAGTTTGCACTGCAAGAACTAGTGCACCAAGTTGCATTGCCTCACATTTTCATTCTTTCTGCGTAGTTGCTGCCGTTATACCTCTTTAGGTGATTAAACAAATTAGTCATGTTTCCCATTTTGGCATTCACCAACTGAACATTGCATTCTGTTCTTCATCATTTTTACAGAATCCAAACCACTTTCATATCGCTGACGTAGTGGGACCTTTTCTGTCAACAAATTTGACTTTGGCTATATTCATTCTCCTACATTTCTGCTCAGTCTCCTTCCTCATTCCGCGAATAGGTTCATTGTATTTTTTTCCTTTTGGGTTTTCTTGGCTTTTAGGTAACATGCTTATAGGAGCATTACTGCCAACTAGTGGAATATAGTGTTCTCAGGGGATACCCAGCGGGCACTGTAGGTAGATGAAAATGTACCTGATGTAAATTTAATTACGATCTAAATTTACGACTGATCACCCAGCCCTAGTCCAAAGAAGTATTTTCCATTTGCCTCATTTGGATGTCAAGACTCCGAATGAGGATCTACTTGAGAGCCCAAATGACAAGACCACATATTTTACAACGCATTAAAACCTCTCCTGGACAATTTTTTTTCTCTAACCTGAGAAGTCAGAAAATCAAAGCAAAACTAAATGTTACACTGAAAAAGTATGTGATCATTACTTTTTAAATCCCTGTGAAAACTGTGTATTTTCAATATTCTCTCTATTTTTTAGTGTTTCTATATTTTTAGATTAAATTCAATCTTTCACTTGTGCTTAAAATTTAGGTTGCTGTGACTTTTATGCTCTATTCATAATACCTTTCTTAACTAATGAGTACTGAGAAATTCTAATAACCTGAGAATATGCCTAATTATTATTTTACATCTTTACATTTTGTTAAGATGTAACAGGATTTGTTAAATCAACTGGATTTCTTGACTAAACATATCTGTATAGTTGCGTTGGTCCAGATCAGAAAACAATGCAGCTTCTCAGACGTGGTTAGGGTTCAGATTAATACACATAGTTAGGTATAGATGTTCTAAAATACAGGTTATGGTGAGAAATATGGTTAGCACATACACATGAATGCCATTGAAGAACTATTTCACCCAAAAAAACAGACTAAACGTACACCTCCATCTGATGATATTCAACTCTTAATGATGTCTCTATGATACTTTAGACATGTGGACAAACATAGCTAATACAGGTCTGTCTCGAGCATGGAATGGTTGACTACCTCAGGGTGCTCTACTCTGAAACTTTTTTGAGAGTTTGACGGCTATTAGTGTATCACACAGCTTTACTTTCATGACCTGTGGAGCTCCATACTGTATCATAGAAATACCTCCTAATTGTAATGGGCCAGTTAAAAACATTAATGCTAAACAGAAATGTACATGTTTTTGTTTTTTTTTGTTTTCCAATAATAAGAGAAAAAAAATATATAATAAAAGTAGAGAGAAAGAAGGATAATGAAATAACTAGAAAGCTGCAAGCTGCAGCTGTATGTGGGACCGAGATGTGCGCACGTTGGGGCAAGCGCAGGGCATCGTAGTCGCGCAGCTCTGATGGCGAGTTATGGAATTTTGAGGCGTCGCCACGCCCACACCCTTTAAGTTTTGAAAAAGTTTCCCCATGAATTTTTCCACCCATGTCTTAAGAGTAACCTGGCCAAGTTTGAAGTCTGTAGCATTAAATCTGTAGGACAAGTTTGATCATATGTAAGGCGTAGAATTGGGCAAAAATGGCACCAAAACGCACTTTCCATCCAAAATGGCTGCCTTTCTGTGGACGTGGGACCATGGCGGCAGAAGACTTTTTTGTGCGTCTGGGCATGATGAATAAGTGTACTGAATTTCGTCGTCCCACGCGAAACTAAGCCCAATGCGGGGACCATTTTTAAGTATTGTACGGGGCGCCAATGAGCCATTTTGCTCCAACCACACACAATACCTTATACATACGCACGAGGTCGTCAGGGTGGAAGTGTGTGGCAAGTTTCATGACCTGGCGATAATGAGAAGGCTTTAAAATCACAAACGCCATCACATGATTTTCACTGCCTGGCCACGGCCACGCCCTTTGAGGTTTGATAAAGTTTTTCCACAATTTTTCCCCCCTATGTCTTAAGAGTAACCTGGCCAAGTTTGAAGCTTTTAGCATTAAATATGTAGGAGGAGTTTGATCAAATGTGAGGTGTGGAAAAAAACGTTTCCAACCCCCAGCAGGTGGCGCTATATGTGGATGTCACTATGATTATATATGCACATTCAGGCTGACTCCAGCATTCGCCGTATGAAGTTTGGGACAGATTGGATAATGTATGTGGGAGTTATAAGCGACTTAATTTTTTGTGGCGAGTGATGGCGAGTCATGGAACTTGGAGGCGTCGCCACGCCCACGCCCTTTAAGTTTTGAAAAAGTTTCCCCATGAACATTTCCACCCATGTCTTAAGAGTAACCTGGCCAAGTTTGAAGTCTGTAGCATTAAATCTGTAGGACGAGTTCGATCATATGCAAGGCGTGGAATATGTCAAAAAATGTCACCAAAACGCACTTTCCATCCAAAATGGCCGCCTTCCTGTGGACGTGGGACCATGGCGGCATGAGACTTTTTTGTCATGATGAACGAGTGTACCGAATTTCGTCGTCCCACGCTAAACTAACCCCAATCCGGGGACCATTTTTAAGGATCGTAGGGGGCGCTACAGAATCAATGAGCGACTCACAAAAATATAAAGTTTAGATTTTTTCATGTTGTCGACTGGCAGGTGGTGCTTTAAGAGTTTTTACCTCTTGCAAAGAATAAGAAGACGGAAGACTGCGGAATAATAATAAACCTTACAGATATAATAGGGTCCTTGCAGTTTCACTGCTCGGTCCCTAATAAATAGTTTGGAAAGGTCTTATGATTTATTTATCGGGGGGGGGGGGATTCCAGAGGAAGTTTGGCAGGCTTGAGAAGGAGCAGATGTCATCATCCCCCACCCATCCGCCCCCTCCTATCCTCCTTCTCCCTCTCACCTCGTCCACCCCCAAGAGGGAGCCCACCATTTCCAGGCAACAAAGTGGGACATGGCCTAGAGGCTTTGATGTTTATTTTAGCAAGCCACCCCCCCTGCTGCCTGGCCTTCTTTTGTGTCCATCCCGGTACAACAAGCCCCCCCCCCCCCAGAAAACAAGCCTCTCGGGGAGTCGTCTGAGCTTGACCTGGGTCAGGGGATGTCCAGTATATAAACCCTCAACCAAAAATCCCCCCTCAACTCACCAACCCTCCTTCCTCCGTCTTAAGTAGCAGGCCTCTGCTCTCCTCATCCTCTCAATTTCACACACACACACACACACACACACACACACACACACACACACACACACACACACACACACACACACACACACACACAAATATGTTGTAACTGTTCATGTGGCATTTTAGCTGTCTGTAGTTGAGACAGTTTGAATTCACAACAAATTTATGATTTCCATATGGATGATACTTAGAATATACAGTTAACAAATCACAAAATGCTGGCATTGTGTACACCGAGTTACACATCTCTCTGTTTTTGTTTGTGCCATTACAATACATTTTTATAACTTCAGCAGTTCTGAAGCAGAACACTTGAGGCGTGGGGTCCGTGGCTGACAGTCTAGTTTGGAGGGAGTGGGGGATTGGTGCTGATGATGGGGTTATGTTTCTTTTCACTGACTGCCAATCCATCAAGGCTCAGTCTACTGCTGTGCGCGCTGACAGGCAGCACAGAAAAGAACAAGGTCCAGCAACAGAGCCCCCTCTCTATGGCCATCACTCATCTCCCGGCAGGCTCTGAACTCTGCATGACCTTTTCCAGAGCCTCCTCACCAACTTCCACTCCTTAGTACCTTAGTTAGCCTTAAAGGCTTAGACACAAGCATGCGCTGTCAATTCTCTGGCACCATTTGTTGCGTCTTTGACTTTATGATTGGTTACATGGATAAAGCAGAAGAGTTATGTGTTCGTGTATATGTCAGTTAATGGAAATATATGTAGGCATGTTCAAGGTGGTTGCATTTGTGCAGCCTCTCCCTGACCACCAGATTGTCAGACGGCAAAAGGCTTGACAAGCTACATGCACATACTTATACAGATAGAACACAACACAATGTCATTAGGCCAGACACATTTTACTCGTCTCCTTTCTGCTAAATGGCGACTTAGTCTATCTATTTCACTTATGTCCCACCAAGTGTTATTCTCTAACTCTTTGCCGAGCTCACATCCACCAAAATTCAAATAACATCTCTATGAAACAAAACTCACCAGCATCCTTCTCTTAAGGTTTATTTCTCCAAAGTTCCCTCTCTATTCAAAATAGATTGCTTCTCATCTGCTCAGTGCATTTGCTCCCATCTGGATACATCAGTGTAACTCATACTTATTTGGCAGTGTGGTACTGTTTGTCACAATTTTTTTTTGTGTGTTTTCCTGGTTAGTCTGTTTAGTGTCCTATTCGTTTAGCCCTGCTATTTCCTCACCTTTCCTCAGTTCCCTCCTGCCAGTCGTCAGCTCCACTCCCTTCACCTGTGTTAATAATCTTCAGCCGTACCCACTCACTATCACTCTCCCCACAGTATTTAGCCTCACAGTTCTTTTCAGTCATTGACAGATCCGTCAATTTACCCATGATTTTCCTCGTCTCGCAGATTTAGCTTCCTTGTCTTATACATTTCCTCCTGGCTCCTGTCGCGTGTCTGCATCTGTGTCCTCCTTTGTCTCCATCGCCAAACCCTGACAGAAGGATCTGACCACACTGTGGACCCAGTAGACATACTCCCTCATTGGTCTCAAGTCTCACAGTCCCTGTGGAGTTAACAGGGGAGAGGAATTATTTCCGTCTGGGGCTTGACCTGTCACCCTGAGAAGGGAGCTGAGTTCCATCGGCCTCTTGTGCGCGGCCTCCAGCTGCACAGTCTCCAGCGTCTGGTCCGCCTCCAGCACCCAAGTTTCCTGTGTCCCATCCGCCTGCAGTGTTCGATCTCCTGTGCCTTGTCCACCTCCAGCGTCTCGACCACCTGGACCCAGGCCACCCCGGGTTTCCAGGTCTCCGACCACCGCCAGTGACTCTGAAGTATCTCCACAAACCAGGGATCCAGCAGACCTCCAGGCCCTCAACGAAACCCTCCTGAGCTTTCGTGACTGCTTGGTGGAGGGGGTCGGTCCTTGGGAAAAAGTGCGAGTGGTAAGCAAGATGATGGACTCTGGGAGATACCTGCCCTTCGGTTGCTCTGGGAGCAGGCGAGAATGGTGCACTATGCAGCCATGATGGAGATTGGTGGATCAGTGTATGAACAAGTAACTGCTCCTGCCTTTGTCTCTCCAGCCTCTTTGTTCCCTGCCATTCCAGCATCATAGCCTCCAGAGCATCACAGCCTCCGGAGCTACAGCCTGGAGCTACAGATTGTCCCCGGCTGCAGCTTCATCGCCGCCGGTAGTCTGGCAGTCCGCCAGACCGTCGCCGGCTCCAGGTCCCACGTCGCCAGTCGTCTGGCCATCCGCCAGACCGTCTCCTGCTGCAGCTTCCTCGTGTCTGGTCGTCCGTCAGACTGTCTCTGGCTCCTTCGTCGCTGGTCGTTTGGCCGTCCACCAGACCGGCTCCGGCTCCTGCTTCCTCATTGCTGGTCGTCTGGCCGTCCGTCAGACCGTCTCCCGCTGCAGCTTCCTCGTCGCTGGTCGTCCGTCAGCCTGTCTCTGGCTCCTTCGTCGCTGGTCGTTTGGCTGTCCGCCAGACTGTCCCCGGCTGCAGCTCCCTCGTCTCTGGTTGTCCGCCAGACTGGATCCTGCTCCTGCTTCCTCGTCGCTGGACGTCTGCCGTCAGAGCAGAATCCTGCTTGTTCCCTGGAGTTATTCTTAAGTTTTTGGACTTTTGTTTGACACCCTGACACTGTGCTCTGTCCCATCAGCTTAATTGTATTTTCTTATGAAGTCTGTTTTTTTTTTTTAGAAGAAGCAGAAATACAAAGACATAATGAGTGTTCCCAATGGGGGGAATCTTGTTAGAGTGATCAGGACCTGATGAGTGTGTATATTAGACACAACCTTACTATATCTAAGGCCTGCACACCATAATACAGGAACAATATTGTTATCCAATGAATCCTGTGGGTGACTGCAATAAATTGCATTTGAGGCCACTCCATGTGGCAGTTCTAAGTCACTTCCTGAGAACCAGGTAATATGTAATAGTTTGGATAAGCAAATATCACATTAGGCTAAGATGGCTTTGAATTGGTTCAGAGGATCCTGATCACTGTGTCATAGAGCAAATTATTATGCCAGTTTTGGGGTTCGACGAGCAATAGCTTTACATGCGCTCAAAAAAAACCTTGTGACTTCATCTCTCTTAAATACAGTCTGCGCTACCACTACGGCATTGCTAGCTTTGTTGACCTGTTAGGAAAATAAACCACTTATGTATGAATATATATACACTTTCATCATGGAAGTTCTGCCTTTGCAAAGTTAAATTTGCTCTAAATGATCTTAAACTCAAATCAATTTACACTGATCATACATTTTATAGATTCAAAGACCGTTTTTTTTTACATTGGGCCGTTGATTTCACATTATAACATGATGTTCTACTCACCCCTGCTTGTTGTTGGTAATTTGGAGCTGTTCCGAAGATATTCGAGAGGCGTCTGGCTGCTCTCTTGAGATATTCGGCCATGAAACGGTTTCCTATGGGCAACGTTATACAGGCACAAACTATGCTGTTTATAATTTATTAATTACTGTACACTAGCACTGATCATATGGAGGTGCGTCGCTTACTTAAAAAAATCCGGGTCCTGTAATTTTGAATTTTAGCCGAATGAATAAATAGGCAGCAGGTCTGTGGGCTGTCTGTGGTAGTAGCACGATGATGACGTCAGTAACACCCACTTTACGACAAAAATTCAAAATTACAGTAACCCAGATTTTTTTAAGTAACCGACGCACCTCCACGTTATCAGTGCTAGTGTACAGTAATTAATAAATTATAAACAGCATAGTTTGTGCCTGTATAACGTTGCCCATAGGAAACCGTTTCATGGCCGAATATCTCAAGAGAGCAGCCAGACGCCTCTCGAATATCTTCGGAACAGCTCCAAATTACCAACAACAAGCAGGGGTGAGTAGAACATCATGTTATAATGTGAAATCAAGGGCCCAATGTAAAAAAAAACGGTCTTGTCCTTTAAAGGGGAAATACAATGGAAAAATATTATTTTCTGTGCCTTAGAGCATATATATTTTAGTGTTTGAAATCACTACCCACTCAAAAATACAATACTGGCATTTTGTTTTGCCCCCTAGGTTTGAAAATATCTCACACTTAATGTTCACCCTGCCCTCACTCCTCAGACCTGACCTTACATCCTACCTGCTAGACTGATGAAGCCAGCTTTACTTGAAAATGTTCTGTTGGGGTGGTCCGTGGCGTAGTGGGTTGAGCAGGCGCCCCATGTACAAGAGGTTATAATCCTCGCTGCAGCTGGCTCCGGTTCAAGTCCCGCATTGGACGGCCCTGTGCTGCATGTTTGTTCCCCCTCTCTCTGCCCCCTGCTTCCTGTCTCTCTCCACTCTCCTATCCAATAAAAGCATAAAAAGCCCCCAAAAAAGGAAAATGTTCTGTTGTCAGCTGTGCTGAGGAGGATGAATCTTACATTTATTCCCAGCTTAAAATGATCACAATGGTTAGACTAGTGGTTAGACTATATTTGTGGGCAATGTCCCAACAACAGTAGGCAAAAAACGGTTTTACCAATTTGGTCCAGTTCAATGCTGAACTTGCGAAGAAACTGTCCCACATAGTGACATCAATTCCAACTCTCAGTCAACGTCAGAGAAGGGAAATTATTAATCATGCTTTATTCATTTATTTATACTGTATTTTTGGTTTAGCAATAACTAACAACTTAGTTAATGAAAAGTATGTACACAATTTTTTAAGAAGTTATTGATTATTTTTTGAAAGATTAACATCATTGTTACACCATTACTGTACAGCATAATTTTGTTAATTGAATGCTTTGAAAGCAAAATTCTGTCAGCTTTGAAAGCAGTCTATTTGGGACAACCCACACTTGTGTGAACAAGGTGTGTTTTGGGCAGAACACCAGTCCTTTCCTTACTCTCGTTTGCTACGTTGAACACTGCATACCGTTTTTAATATGTTACCATTGCAGTTTTGGCATGTTTTTACTTAAGATGTCTTAAGGTCAATTATTACAAGTATTGTATATTGATATATATAGATATATATATCTATATATATATAGATATATATATATAAATATTGTTATTACAAGTAAAATCATTTAATGACAATAATACATAAAAAATATTTAAATGCAGTAAATAATGCTACACATGTATCACTATAAGTTATGTTGTGTACAGCTCTGCTTTGGCACTTACTGTTGAAAAGGCATTGCTTAGCGTCTGTTACTAACTTACAGCTACACTGCTAAACAATTTCCCTCTCGGGCCAATATAGTAACTATATAGATATATCTATATATATCATAAAGGGCATATATAATTTTTTTCATTGAATTTTTCATAATTTGTTTGCATTTAATGCATTAAACTACACATCAGATGCCCAGGTATTGTTGACGGGTAAGGTACGTAAACACTCTGTATGATATAAACTCATGAGAGTAAAAAAAAGAAAAAGTAGCTAACATAGAAACATACATAAACCAACTCTTCATCAATGTCCTGTTAAAGCCTTGATGGTTGAACTCCTCCAGGAGGTCCTTCTTGTTCAATGTTTGACTCCAAGTTCAGACAAACTCTGCTTACTCGATTCTGTCAGAGACAGTAACTTTTTATTTGCAAACTCTCTTCCCCTGTTCATTCAATAGTTGCCATAGCAAAGTAATCAACTTTGTCATGAAAGGGGGTTAGGCAGGGTGAGCAGCTGCTTACTTGCCCCTTGGTTTCCATCTCTAAACAGCCTGGTCTCAGGAGAGGTGTTTCAGTGGGGGTGAGAAAAGGGCCACAGTGCTTAAACCAAAAGATATTTTGAACAAAGCTGCTCTTATACATTTCAGTAAGATTTCAGGAAAAAAAGGGGCATAATATATCTAATTTAGAATCAATATACTGGTGCCAGTGGAATAACAAGCCAGCAATAGGCTACAATACAAGACGTTCAAAGCAGGCCCTGCCCATCACATTGCAATCCAGATATTAAAGGTGATAGAGAGTGGTTGAATGGGGCATTAATCTTGTTCTGTGATGTGATATGTAGCCCAAAAAAAAATTGGTTTGGTCTGTAATGGCTCAGAACCTCCCTAAAAGGCTCTCTGAAACAGCTATGTTACTATGCTGGGTTTAGAATGCGTCGTTTGCCCTTATTGGCGTCGTTTCAGAGCTTATCTGGCAACCTCATTATGAAATGCAGGTAGGTGTTGGCGCTATTCGGTTGCCGTTACTTGATTGGCTGCCCTTGCTCTCACTGAAAACAGAGCTATAGAGTAATACACTGACTGAAAAGAAAGCTCATTCCCTTTAGATGAACAAGCCAGAGCTAACGTGCAATTCTTACAACAGGAATATGGCACAACACACATTTAAAACAATATAAAAATGTGATACTTACAGGCTGTACTGATTGCTGGGGTTGATTTTGTTCAGAATCAGAATCAGAATTCGTTTTATTGCCATTGTTAGTGAACAGTGTTCACTAACTAGGAATTTGCTGCGGCGTAAAGTGCAAACATGTAACATAGGATATAATAATAAAAAATAAAGAATAAAAATATATGAATATAAAATGTACAAGGTGTGTACAACAATACACAGTATCCAATATACAGAACAACAACAGTGCAGCTTCATTAGCGCAATTTTAATGATGGTAAAGTGACTGGGGCAGGTTATGAGGTGATTATGAAGTGTTCATAAGTCCAACTGCAAGAGGGAAAAACTGTTTTTGTGACGGGAGGTTCTGGTCCGAATGGACCGAAGCCTCCTGCCCGAGGGGAGTGGGGCAAATAGAGAAGGGTCAGCTGTGATCCGACCTGCTCGCCCCATAGTCCTGGAGACGTGCAGGTCATGGATAGATGGGAGGCTGCAGCCGATCACCTTCTCAGCGGAGCGCACACCTCGCTGCAGTCTGTCTGTCCCTGTCGGAACTGACCCTGTACTGAGCAAAATTCCGACTGAAGCCTGCTCGGAATCGTGCAAGGTTTGTGAAACTGTACTCCGTGAAATGCGCAGCTCAAAGGAAAATTTGGCGGTTGTGTGTACTGGGGATGCTGTTAAAAATAAATAAAAGCCATTGATCGCGAACATTGCTTTCCGGGGGAAGAATATGTAACGATCATAGTCCGCTTTCACAGCCTTGGAAGGCACACCTGTTCCTGTTTCTCGCCGAAGGGGCGTGTGTGAAACGGGTTGGCTGTGGATTTGGGTGTGAGGGGGCGATTGCTGAAAAAGTGACGTCACTTTTTCACAAAAACGGATTGGCACTTTTTCTGGGGGATATTCAAAAAAGGGGAGTACTTGAAACAGAGGTTCTGACACTTGCTGGCACTTCGTGTGTACTCCCCACAGCGGGGAGACTCAGAACTAACACCAGAAACATGAAAAAGACGATTTTGATTCTCTATCCCCTTTAAACCGACTATTAAGATGGCAGCCTTCCTCTTGTCTCTAGTCCCACCAATTGTAACTCAACATTTCACACACTGATAAAATATATTAGCCAGCAGAGACACAGTGACAAATGCTTTAGTATCACAATTTATATCTCACTAAGATTAATAGGGGTGGGTGGAAAAATCGATTCATGTACATATCGCGATTTTTAATGGGATGATTTTAAAAATCGATTTTTCTCCCCTGAATCGATTATATTATGTCATATCCGTGTCCAGAAAAACTTACATTACATTAAGTTATGTTAAAACTAGCCCAAATTTGTGCTGTGTGGACATTTTAATTCATTTTGTAACTGTAAACTTAAAAAAATGATGTACATGTTAAGTACCTCTTTTTGTCTCAGTTGAAATAAATGTCAGCTGCTGGACTGACTGACACAGACTGATGTGCATCGTTTATGGGAACGACATTCATTCTAGAAGTGTATGATTCAACTGTTTTTTAAGGAGGAAGAACATTGCAATTACTGGCTATATCGAATCGCAATACTTGTAGAATCGCAATTATCAAGAATCGTGATACAATCAAATCGTGACCAGAGCATATCGTCCCACCCCTAAAGATTAAGTAAATTCAGCACCAGGCAAAGGAATGCAATTTCAATACCATCAGTAACAGTTTTGCACATTGAATATTTAAAAGAAACAACCCAAAAACCGACCAGGAGCTCTGTCTGATAAAATCTGATCTGGGAGCTCAAAAACACGTAAATTTTGAAATAAACTGTACATATGTAGAAATGTTCTAGTCGAGTTGACTACTCAAAGCGCTTTTACATTACAAACCACATTCAGACATTCGCATAGACACTCATACAGCATATCTTGGTCTATACAGTGTTTCAAGCTACACAATGCTCTCTATCACTTTTATTCACACACTGATGGATGTATCCGAAAAAATGTGGGGTTCAGCGTCTTGGCCAAGGACACTTCAGCATGTGTTCTGGGGAAATCAGAACACAAACAGCCAACCTTCCAATTGGCAGATGACTGCTCTCCCTCCTGAGCTACACAAAAGATGAGGGTAGATTCAGAATACTGAATTTTAACAAGGTGAATAATGACCCTGTCATGTGGGCTGTAATGTAGTTGCATTTCTAGTATGTGCATTCTGCCTTTGGAGAGGGAATGCTAATATTTTCATGTAACATTTATAAATTTTTCCAACCATTACCACAATTTCCACAAGATTATCTGCAGCCCAGTGATGTCCACTTGGCGTTACATGTACAAAAATCTGACAAACTGAAAGTAAATGTTAGTTTTCATGTATCCACTATCCCTGCTGTTTAAGCGTAACATGCCTCAGGTTGTTACTTTATGTGTTTAGTAAAGGAAGCACATCTGACTTAAAACAACTTTTCACGTGTGTTTCAGCCAGGAGATAGATGCACCGGCCTCTGAAGTGATAGGAGAGATAGATAACTCAGTAACATCTGGGCAAGCAACGGTAAAGAGGGATTTAGTGTTTACTCCTGCAAGGCAGGGAGAAGCTGTGTGTCCATTAAATGCTTTATTACAGAGCCAGCAGCCCCATGCTAACTCACTTAGCCCAATGTGCAGGAGACTGCTTAGGAGCCTGACTGCTTTTTTAACTGCCTGCAATGCAACACACACCACGTTGGATGCAGCTTTCTGCGCTCTGGTTAACTTGCTAATCGGATAGTTTGCTCATTTGTCAATTGAAATAGTGAAAGGGGTTTGAGCTAAATATGTTTAGAAAAAGTAAATATGTTGTACTGAATTCTTGAATAAACTATTGCTGCATTTGTCAAATATTTGACAGATTGCTTTTGTAAACTATTAAATAGTTCCTGTAAAATATAAAAATCTTTTGTAGGAAGAATTATGGGTGAGCCAATGCAGAAAGACTTCCAATCCTTCCAGTCCTCCAAACATCCAAAAGCAAGTTGCAGCAGCTAAGATCATTTTTGGAGCTTTGTTTGCCCCCAAAACATTGATTTTTGAGGGATTTTTCTGAGCTGGTTTCAAAGCTGTGCAGTTTGATTGATTTCTTCTGACACTTTAACATCTGTTTAGATGAGTTATCCATGGCAAAGCCTAGGGAAGAGGCACATAAGTGATATCAGTGGCTTTTCAGGGTCAGGAATTGGCTCTATTTTAACTTGCTAATAATGATGGTAACTGATGCTGGACTCAGACCCTGCTCTGGAGCAGTTTATATTCTGTTTCAGAATTAACTGCCTGTAAACAGCTCCATCCTTGCAATGCTTCTGTTCCTGATGATATCCTAGACAGTGATATCAGACAAAGACAATTCAGTTAATTTTTCTTTTTTATAAAACCAAATCACAACAAATGCATTTCAAAGATACAGTTAAATTCTATTCAGTTCAAGTCCATGATAATCCAATTAATGGTAATACAATCCTAATTAAATTAAAAAAAAAAAACAATCCAAATTATTTAAAGTTATTCAACATCAGTTGAAAAATAAAAATAAGCTGCCTAGTTAGGAAACCAAGCGATTGGAGTGGAACTCTGATTCATTCCCTGTCCTGATAATGTATGATGTGACAATGAAGAGGAAAACTCCCTACCCTGGCTGGCTATTTGTCTCAGTTGGTTAAGAGGTTGAGAGGCCAGGAAAGAAGAGTCAACTCGCACCATGACTCCAGGTCAGACATACCTGCAGGTCCCACAAAGAGGAGCCTCATAACTGGTGCTTCCTTCCACTCTAACTGTAGGAACCACAAGTAAACCTTCAGTCTGAGAGCAAAGTGCTCTATTGGGAAAATACTGAACAATGAGATCTCAAAGATATGGTGGTGCTAGGTCATTGTTAGCTTTATGTATGCAGTACCGTGAAGCAGGATTTTTCTAATTTCTAATTTGTCTAATATTACAAAGATGGAAGAAAGTTGTCCTAGACACCTACTGTATACACTATAGTGCCAAAAGTATTCATTTCATTTCAAACCTTTATTTAAGCCTCAAAAATCATTGAAGTTTCCCTCATTTACTATGATGTCGAAGTACAACAACAGAAAAAAATATACAGACAAAACAAATATTAAGACGAAATTAAACCATTAGGATACAATACTCAGTACTCCTTAAAAACAGGTGCACACTGAAGTAAGGTGGTTTGAGAGCAAAGTCTTAAAATGTCCAGGAGTCATGAGAGTGTCAGTCATGAGAATGTTTTGAAGATGGTTCCATGCAGTTGGTGCACAAAAATGAAAAGCAAATTTTCCTAGTTCAGAGTGGACCAGTGGGACTTTAAAGGGATAGTTTTCTTCTTTTGACATGAAGCTGTATGACATCCCATATTAGCAATATTATTTATGAACATTTTCTTACCTCCCGCTCCGTACTGTGAGCCGAGTTCCAGCTGAGTTTTGGCGTTGATGAAGGTAGTCCGGCTAGTTGGCTGAGGCCACAAAAATAAAGAGTTTTGCTTCTCAAAACAATATGCATTCAAAAGAGTAATACATTTGCATCACCCTTTGACCCTTTAAGTGTAGGATAGTCAGCTGAGCGGGTTTGGTAAGTTCCTGTGCTCCAATCCAGCATGGATGATATATATGGTGGTAAGTGTCCAGTGAGAGCTTTGTGAATAAAAAGAGAAATGTGTTTATCCGTCTCTATGTGAGAGGTCAAGCCAACTTTGTTGTACAGGAAGCAGTGGTGAGTATTATATGGATCTCCAGTAATAAACATGATGGCAAACTGATAAACTGAGTCGAGTGGTTTGAGAGTGGTAGCAGCAGCATGCCAATAGATTATGTCACCATAATCAAGGACTGATAAAAAGATTGCCTCGACTGTACTTTTCCTACAGTCTGCCTTTACACGCATATGAACTTGAGTGACATCCCATTCTTAATATGACGTTGGCCCATCCTTTGCAGCTATAACAGCTTCATCTCTTCTGGGCAAGCTTTCCACAAGGTTTAGGAGTGTGTTTATGGGTATTTTTTGACCATTCTTCCAGAAGTGCATTTGTGAAGTCAGACGCTGATGTTGGACGAAAAGGCCTGGCTCGCAGTCTCTGCTCTAATTCGTCCCAAAGGTGTTTTATGGGGCTTAGGTCAGGACTCTGTGCAGGCCAGTCAAGTTCTTCCATACCAAACTTGCTAATCGATGTCTTCATGGACCTTGCTTTGTGCACTGGTGCGTAGTCATGTTGGAACAGGAAAGGGCCATCCCCAAACTGTTTCCACAAAGTTGGGAGCATGAAATTGTTCAAAATCTCTTGGAATGCTGAAGCATTCAGAGTCCCTTTCATTGGAACTAAGGGGCCAAGCCCGGCTCCTGAAAAACAACCCCACACCATAATCCCCCCTCCACCAAACTTTGCACTTGGCACAACGCAATCAGAGAAATACCGTTCCCCTGGCAAACGCCAAACCGAGACACGTCCAACAGATTGCCAGATGCAGAAGCATGACTCGTCACTCCAGAGAACGCGTCTCCACTGCTCTAGAGTCCAGTGGCGGTGTGCTTTACACCACTGCTTTGCATTGGACTTGGTGATGTATGGCTTGGATTCAGCTGCTCAGCCATGAAAACCCATTCCATGAAGCTCTCTACGCACTGTTCTTGAGCTAATCTGAAGAACACATGAAGTTTGAAGATCTGTAGCGACTGACTGCAGAAAGTTGGCGACCTCTGTACACTATGTGCCGCAGCATCCGCTGACCCTGCTCTGTCATTTTACGTGGCCTACCACTTCGTGGCTAAGTTGCTGTCGTTCCCAATCGCCCTGTGATGGACTGCTGACCTACCCAGGGTTTAACCTGCATCTCGCTCAATGCTTTTTGGCTTGTAAATATAAAACCGTATGTCGCAAAGTCAAAAAACTAATATCCACATGTTCCTATGGAGCTTAATCATATGGAATAGGCCACACCCATTTATGTACAGTATATGAAAACTTTTTGTTACACTGCAATATATACAAAATCTGTATTAGTTAATGTCCCATTACTCTTTATACATTAAATGTAAGCGATGAGACGAAATAGTTACTGAAGCAGAATTCTGATTTATCACATTTTTACAAAAGTTATGTACATAAAAGTTTGACTTGCTACCTATACATATACAAATTGGTGCTTTACTCTATTATAGTAATATATCAACATTAAACTTGCCTGACAAACCATCATTGTGATCTTCACTGAATTTGGCAATTGTCAACCTTGAGGGGGTACTGTAAATGGGAAAAGTTTTTTTTTTCTACATCATTAAACATTGGCTGTCTCTCAGTGTAAAAGAAGGTGTAGACCTAAGCAACACATAATGGCACATTTATTTAGTTTAGAAAAAATTTGTTTTTGCTTTGATCTTTTTTTTATTTAGAGAGATTGAAAAGTTGTACTTTTCAAGTATTTGAAATATATAAAATAGCCTGACAACTACTTTATTTGATATTGTGCCGTTTACCTATTCATGAATAAATGCTAAGAGTTACAAATCCTGAAACAAAGAGGAGATTTTGTGCAGTGTTTTGTATAACATTATACTTGCCTGAGAAAGAACAGTTCAAAATTTGTGTCTTAATTGATTTGGAGAAATCTCCATGGCTTGGAAATTGTTGAGAGGACTTCAGTCTTTGAGTATGGTGTTTCTGCCCTGTCTCTCAAATGATGATCTTTCATTTAGATGAGGCCAATCACGAGTAGTTTCTGATAAAATTCCGAATGCATTTTTTCCTCACAAGGTGAATGATAAGCGACAGAAACAAATAACTTCATATTATGTACCTCGCAAAGATACATAAACTAGAAAAATGTGTGTTTGTATCTGTGTATGTGTGTAAAAAGCTCCTGAAACAAGAAGAATGAGATGATGTTCTATGTCTTGCTAATTAAGAAAACAGACGACAGAGAAAGAGAAAGCCAAGAGATGGCAGAAGTCATAATTGCTACTTGCTAATTCATAATTGATGTAGGACACACACACACACATAAAATAGCTGATTATTGATTGACTGGTTGACACACACCCTTGTGTTAGTAATGAAAATATACACCATATACTAGCCTGGCTGACGCGTCCACAATCTCGATGAGATGGTGGTCTGGGAACTAGGTGTGCATTTTCTCGTATTTGAGGCGTGGTCTACGAATGCCTAGAGCCGTTTATTGGGCGCTACGAATGTCTATCAAATGACGTCAGGTTCTTCCCATGCTGCTTTGCGCGCGATTCATAGCCAATTGTATCACTTATACCAGATGACGTATGTAGAGCGACAGAAATTCGACGACGAAGAAGAAAAAAATGGAAAATAAAAGTAAACTTGCGCTCTAAGCTACTTAAATTGACAACAAAGTAGGCCTATATGCTATATTCTACATGAATTTTTATGTTGTAGAGTTGTGAATTTATTTTAATAATGGAGAAATTGAGCAGCCTTGCTTTGTTGTCTACAGTAGTAGATCAACCCTCATCTTACTTTGAAGCTCCCAGCTCCCAGAAGTGACGTCAACGAAGCTTTAGCAGCAGAAAAGCTATCAGGCTTGTGTTGATGATAATAATAAACTCCTGGACTATGTACAAACTTCCAAATGCATCGTTTTGTGAGTACAGACCATATTTGTACAACTGTAGAAGTTTGGTGTCATGACATGTGATTTTAGTGTGGTAATTTTGGAGATACTGCCAGGGTCCGTTAGCGCTTGTACTAAGCTATTCGGGATAACTCAGTAACTCAGCTGATGTTCAGCCAATATCGAAAAAACTTCGGGTGGGCTACTTGGCTGGATGTCACGGTTCAAATGACCCTAGGGTGTATCTACTCCGAAACACTTTCTAAGGCTGCATTGAACGGTAACGTTGTGTCCGCTGTCATGTTGGATTAACGCTCTCAAGCTTCGGTGTAGCGCATAGACGTCGTCATCGTGTTGCTGCCCCCCCCCCCGTTCTGTGATTGGTTCCCAAACTCTAGCAAAAATAAGGGCGGTGGTTTCCAGGCTGACTTTGCAGTGAGAATGAAATCGAGCGCAAAGCAGCATGGGAATTCCCAGGCTAACCATATACTAGGAGCCTTAATGAACAGCAAATCCCTAGCTGTACATACATGAATGGACACCACAGACATCAGAAATGACATGGCATTTGAGACATTTTTTAGACATAATTAGTGCTCAAAATGAGCAATTATTATGCTGCTAGATCAGTTCAGTTTGATCACATTGTATTAGTTGACTGGTGGAGTTTCAATAAGAAGAAATAGTGCCGTCTATTTTCTCTGATGCACCATTACCATCCCTTTACTGAATTCTTATGATGCTAAATAATGTCTATTTTTGGGTTTAATAAAGTAATAATGAATTAAACCATTAGCTTTTTCTGGTAGGTATTCACCAGGATGTCTGGGTGTGACCCACAGTTGGTTCAACTGCATATCTATACATCCAATTGGAATAGTTAGTGTTTGGCGTTTTGGTCTCTCCAGTGTAGGTAGAGTCCGTGGGTGCATAGACCCGGGGTCCATTGTTAGTGTATGTTATATGCTGTTAAAGGGGAGGGAGGGAAAATTTGTGGTTATGTTTTTGGAAGTGTAATGTGCTGCGAAGGTGCAATGGGTTAGGTCAGGTTAGAAATTTAGGTTGAGGACAGTTTAGGTCAAAGTCCTTAGGGTTAGAAAAAAATACCTGGGAAAGGATTTTAGAAAGCTCAGGCCGTACCTAACCCAACACACCACCCAGCTCCTGGTGCAGTCTATGGTCATCTCCCGCCTTGACTACTACAACGCCCTCTTTACTGGTCTCCCAGCCTGTGCTGTGAAACCACTGAAGATGATCCAGAACGCGGAAGCACGCATATGTTTGTTCGTTGAGCTCCACTGGCTACCCTTAGCCGCCCGCTTCAAATTCAAGTCACTAATGTTAGCCTACAAAATGTTTCATGGCTCCTATCTATTTGAATGCTCTCGCAAAGGCTTATGTCACAAATCGTTCACTCCGGTCGTCAAAGGATTGTTGTCCAGCAGTGCCTACACCATGTTCAAGATAATCCAGACTCTTTTCATGTGTCATTCCATGATGTTGGGATGACCTATCGAGCGCTACCAGAATTGGGGCGTCCCTAACTATCTTGAAGAAAATCTTGGAGACCCAGCTCTTCATTCTCCTATCCTAGCACTTACCTTTTACTTCCCTACCCCCTCTACTGCAGTCTCTTTCTGTACTTCCCTCTATGCCTGCACTTTCACCCGTCACTTCTGACAGAGCCTGACTAGTGGTTTTCCTTCTATGTAGCTTATTGTTAGCTTTGATGTTAGCTTCGTTGTTATATCCTCATATCTAAGTAGCTTTGGATAAAAGCATCTGCCAAATGCATAAACATAAACACAAGAAAAATAGGTGTTATGGATAAGGAGGACTTTAGGTTCAGGGCTATACCAGCCAAAGTCCCTAAGGTTAGAAAAAATTAAGTGGGAAATATTTTTAGAAAGGAAGGTAGTGTTATGGGGAACTTTAGGTTTAGGGCTATATAACACCATTGTTAAGGTCAGGAAAATTGGTTGGGGAAGGTCAATAGGTAGTAACTGTCCTCCTGAAGAAGATACTCAATTGAAAAAGAACAGCCTATGCTTGTTGTCTTTTTAAGTTGGATGCCAGTTTAGTAGTATAATTTATAATAGTATAATATTTTTTTTTAAATTAAGATGATAAAAAAGTTCAAAAGACAGCACAGTTGCGTCTTCTGATTGGGCTGTAGGTCAGTTCAATTCAATTCAATTCAAAAATACTTTATTTATCCCAGAGGGAAGTTAAATGTTGATGTAACTCAATTAAATCAAGGAGTTATTATAGATGCTGATGGCTGTGGGCAGGAAAGATTTCCTGTAGCGGTCCGTTTTGCATCCAAACTGAAGAAGCCTTTGACTGAGGAGACTCTGTTTTCCGATAACAGTCTCATGGAGAGGATGTTCAGGGTTGTCCACAATTCTCTTGATTTTATGCAAAATCCTTCTTTGCATTATTGTCTCCAGAGGTTCCACAGTCGTCCCCAGAACAGAACCAGCCTTCCTTATCAGGTTGTTGAGTCTTTTTAGGTCCCTGATTCTGATGCTGCTGCCCCAACAGATGACGCAAGAGGAAATGACGCTCTCAACAACAGACTTGTAGAAGATCTGCAACATCTTGTTGCAAACCTTGAAGGACCTTAGCTTCCTCAAGAAGTACAGTCTGCTCTGTCCTTTCTTGTAGATGGCTTCACTGTTGTGTCTCCAGTCCAGTCTGTTGTCCACATGAACACCAAGGTATTTATATTCCTCAACCACCTCCACTTCTTCTCCCATGATGGAAACAGGGTTTGATCTGACCCTGTTTCTCCTGAAATCTACAATTATCTCCTTTGTTTTGTTAACATTCAAGATGAGATGATTGTTCCCACACCATGCCACAAAGCGGTCCACCAGCTCTCTGTACTCAGCTTCTTGTCCATCTCTGTACACCCGACAACTGCAGAGTCATCTGAATATTTCTGTAGATGACAGGAGTCTGACTTGTACTGGAAGTCTGAAGTGTACAGAGTGAAAAGGAATGGTGAGAGTACAGTCCCCTGTGGTGCTCCTGTGCTGCTGATCACCTTGTTAGACACAGAATTCTTCAGTCTGACAAACTGTGGTCTGTTTGTCAGGTAGTCATTAATCCAGGTGATTGTTGAGGCCTCCACCTGAGTCTTCTAGAGTTTCAGACGAAGCAGATCAGGCTGAATTGTGTTAAATGCACTGGAGAAATCAAAGAACATGATCATGACAGTGCTGCCTGCTTTGTCCAGATGACAGTGGGTTTGTTGAAGCAGGTGTATGATAGCGTCTTCAACTCCAACTCCATGGCGATAAGCAAACTGCAGGGGGTCCTGATATGTGCTGGTTTGCTTACACAGGTGGGTCAACAGGAGTCTCTCCAGGACCTTCATGATGTGGGATGTCAGGGCAACAGGTTTGTAGTCATTGATGTCTGAAGGGTGAGTTTTCTTTGGTACCGGAACCAGACAGGATGTCTTACACAACAGTGGTACCTTCTCTTGGGTCAAGCTAAGGTTGAAAAGGTGTTGCAAAATCCCACAGAGCTGCTCTGCACAGGCCTTCAGGACTCGGGGGCTGACACCATCTGGACCTGCAGCCAGTTCAGTCTCTCTTCCAGTTAAAGATCTGTACAACTTCATATATTTCCTGGTGGTATACTATTTTTGTCATTAAGCTGATAAAACAGTTCAGAGGACAGCCCAGTTGTGTTGTCTTATTGGGCTGTAGGTCAGTTAAAGACCAATATAGCTTCCTACTACTTAGTAGCATGATCGTTTCATCGTTAAACTGATTAAGTAAAAAAAAAAAAAACAGTGTATCTGCCTTACAGGGCTGTAAGTCAGTTAAAGAACAGTAAAGTTTTTGTTTTATTAATTAGTACTAGACCTTAGTTTTTAGGGCTAGATTAGTCAACGTCCTTAAGGTTAGGAAGAATGACGTGGGAACAGTTTTTAGAAGGAAAGGTAGGGTTGTAGAGAAGAAGGGCTTTTAGTTTTTTTGGGTTCTATAACACTAATGTTAAGGTTAGGAAAATTGGTTTGGCAGGCTCTATACGTAATAACTATATCATAATTGTAGAAGAGTCTATTGTTGTCTTACTGGGCTGTAAGTCGGTTAAAGATCAGTACAGGTTCTTGATAGTAAGTAGTGTAATCATTTAAGGTTTAAGGACTTTAGACTTCTTTATAAGGAATTTGGTGAATTAATTTAAGATGGTTTCCGGTTGTCTTTCATCATTTTTGGTGCAAATTTGTTCTTGGTTATGGATTATGTGACATAGATGAATCCTGTTTTTAAGAGCGTATTGTGTGATAATGGGCCATCACATACTGTCAGTGTGGGCTGACGTGTTAGATACAGTGAATATGGGATCTACTTGTCTGCAGTGTGCTGAGGCTGTCTTTGACAGCGTAGTGCTGTCTGTGTCACACTCAAACAGACAGCCAAATAACCCCTTGGCAGTGTAAACAAAGAGAGATTACACCCTGGTGAGTGGAGGGAGTCTGCTTGTACGCTCTCAGCATTGTTGGGAGAAACTGACGATGGGTGGCTGCAGCAGAAAGTGAATGCGAGAAAGAGAAAACAAAGACAGTGAGAGGGGCGGTGGAAGACAGAGTGAGATGCTAAAAATGAGGGGAAATGGTTAAAACACCCATACTGTACAAATATTTCAATCTAACCCTAACCCTTTTAGATTATAATACTGAGGTTTATCTTTAAAAAAATCAATTCAATTCTTTTCAATTCAGTTTTATTTATATAACACCAAATCACAACAGTGACATCTCAAGGCACTTTAAAGATACAGTCCAACTGAAGGCAATTCATGCTAATGCATTCTATTACAATCATAATCCAATCAAATCCAACTAATTAGATATCAAATTGGTCCAATTCATACAGAGCCAATAAAAAGAAAAAATAATTGCCTAGCTAAGGAAACCAACAGATTGCACTGAAACTTTTCTTTGGTCCTAATCCCCCATCCTGAGCGCACACAAGGCAAATGTGGAAAGAAAAAAAAACAGAGTCAGGGAGGCCAGCCATCTGCCTCGACCGGCTGGGGGTTGGGAGGATAGGAAGAAGGGGAAAATAAGCTCCATAACACCAGACCAGGGATACCTGCTGAGAAAGAGAAACACAGGTTGATGACAACAATAATTGTCATGTGTACATAAAGAGTAAAGAGAGCGGAGTGAGGAGAGGGGCATCATGAGAAGTGCCCCTGCAGTCAAGACCTATGGCAGCATAACTATGGGATGGTTCACTGTCCCCCACAGTGCATCTGGAAAGTATTCACAGCGCTCCACTTTTTCCACAATATCCTATGTTACAGCCTTATTCTCAAATAGATTAAATTAATGTTTTGCCTCAAAATTCTACACACAATACCCCATCATGACAAAGTGAAACAAGTTTGTTTTAAAGTTTTGCAAATTTATTAAACATAAAAAAACAAAACAAAAACATTCCTAACTATAAAATTGATCAAAAATGGTTTTAACCCTACATAGCCCGTCAACAAAGATGAATTAAACAAATTCAATATGGAAGTGTCAAAAAAGACATTGGGTGTGCACCAGCAAATCCTGGGTGTGCCAAATTTATTTTCAACAGAGTGTTACTATGGTGCCTGACAGGTGCAAACGCATTGCAAACGGCAAAACAAATCCAACAACAAAAAGCTGCAAGAGAAAAGTGCGGCAATCACAAAAAAGAATGTATCTCTCGAATACAACATTATTAACACAAATCATATCCACACGTTGTGTGCGTTCTCATCAGTAATAGTCAACAGTAGTTCACAGCAGGGGCCCGTTGCACAAAAGTAGGATTTAGACATCCAGGATGAATTACTTAGCCAGGTTCAAGGAATCCAAAACATGGGCGCCCAGGCTTAGTTGGTTGCACAAAGGCCAAGCCAGGATGAGCAGACACGGATTCATTAAGCCAGGTGAAACCGATCCCAGATAAGTGCTGCACACGGCTTGCTTAAATAGACCCCACGATCGATCATAGATTCACTGATTCACCATGGCAACAAGGGCGGTGTATTTCTCCCCAGCGGAGCAAGAATTATTAATGGAAGCATATGAAGAGGTGAAGGAGAAAATAAAACAAAAAGGAAATACTGCCACAGTCAAAAAACAAAGGGAGCAAGCGTGGCAAACCATTGCTGACCGCCTGAATGCGTAAGTAGTGCACAAATCACACTCACCACTCCACTGAAACTATCACAATTAGGCTACAATCAAAATAAAATGTTAATTAACATATCGTCACCTTCCTAAAATAATCGCCCTAGTCATTTTTTGGCATCAAGGGTGTGGTCCAAAAAATGCCTAAGTCATTTATTTAATCTTAGTTTTTTATGAAAAACAATAAGTGTTCTTATGTCAAGCATCCTTTGATACATACTTACTGACTGATATTATTATTTTATGCTATAATTTAACTTTTGGGGGGAGTTTTTTGTGTTTCCTGAAAAACCTGAAAAAATTACTTATGCGATTATTTTAGGAAGGTGACGATATTTGAAAATATATTTGTAGCCTACTTTGATTATGAATAAGTTGAAATTGACTGCATGTGAGTGAAATTATCTAAATGTAACTCCATGCTCCTCCACAGTTTCATTGTATGTTTTTGTGTGTGTAGATTTAACATGACTGGGCCAAAACGAACTAGAATTAAAGTTAGACTGTCATTTCCAAGATGTACATAATATTAGCCAACTAAAATGTCTTTATCATTTTGCAAACTGAGATAAAAAAAAATCTGATAATTCAGATTACACAATAATCAAATAATAATCAAATGAATAAACTAAAAATAATCTTGGGTATAGGACTGATTAGTAACTCTGATTTGAAGATAGCTGCCACTCCTCCGCCTCTTCCTGTGGTTTAAGGAATGTGAACATTTAAATAGTCAGAGGGAGTTGATTCATTAATGCTAACATGATCCTCTTGCGGCAGCCAGGTTTCTGTAAGACAAAATACATCAATATGATGATCACCAATAAAGTCATTTACTAACAGTGACTTGAAGAGGAGAATCTAATATTCAGCAAACCACATTTAATAGTTTTATGATTTTGTTCAGTCAAATTTTTTGTCTTAATTTTCTTTAGATTTAAGGATTTGCACCTCTTGTGTTTATTGATTTATCAAATTTGGGTGGCCTGGGACCAGACACAGTCTATACAGTAAATACCAAGGTTATTTGAATAAAAGACTTAAACTGGGTTAAAAAAAAAAAAAAAATCGATTTTCCAATTCACATTGGGTTTTATTGGAAAATTCCAATACTGATTTATGAAATCCTCAAATCAGCTTTTAATACATTACATTTTTTCGGCATCATATCCATTAAGAATCCTGTTGCACAATGTTGTGAGTCTCTTGTGGAGACAAGAGGTCCGTTTCACGTAGCAGGTTTAGTGAAAACTCTGAGTAGGTTAACCCTGAAATGAGGGAAACCCTGAGTTTTCCGTTTCACAAAGGGAGGTAACTCAACCCTGAGAAAGAGGGGTAACTCTAGCCTGTTTCACAAAGAGAGGTAACTTAACCTCACGGTCAGTTACCGGAGTAACAGACTCTCTGAACCTAACCTGGTCGGGAGCAGGTTTTATTCAAGAAACCTTGAGTTTCTCTCTGTCTCCGCCCTCTTTCAGCCACACACGCCATTTGATTTCCTCATTCATTCAGTCAGCAGAGCGAGTTCTTCTACTTCTATGAGTCCATTAGGCACAGTAGGAGGCAACTTTTTTCACGAACATGTCCTTTTGACAACGATCCCGTGGATGAAGGTGCAGCATTATTGCGCAGAGAAATAAATATTCGTCGGATATGGTTATCAGACCGCGCATAGATTTTTGCATTTACAGACAATTATCTTTTTGAGCGGCACTATCAGAATGTGTTGGGACAAAAGAAAAAAAAGACATAAAAGACAAATAAATATTTGTATGAATAGGCTTAAAAAAGATATATATAGGCCTATTATATTTTATAAAGGCACTCGTGTCTTGGGGGTGGACTCCCTCCGGGGACTCCCTCAGCCACTGCCCTCCCGTTAGAGGTGGCGGTGCTGGGCAGCACCGGTTTTACGGGCATCTGCCTTCTTTCTGTTGGCTCAGTAGGAGTCTGTGTTAGTTTAAATAGGCTTAATTATTTAACAGAACATGATATAGATGATGACTCTAAATTGTCCTTGGGAGTGACTGTGAGTGTGTATGGTTGTTTGTCTCATTTGTCTCTATGTGGCCCTGTGATGGACTGGCGGCCTGTCCGGTGTACCCCGCCTCTTGCCCATTGACCGCTGGGATAGGCTCCATGTAGCCCCCCCGCGACCCGACTGACGGATTCAGCGGTGTATAGATAATGGATGGATGGATGGTATAGATGAGAAGACATAGTTTATGTGTGTGAAAACAGCATTATGTTGGGAATAAAAAAACTGCACAGTCAAATAGCCACTTAATATTTATTTTACAGTGTAAAACATGATCAGAATGAGGTACCTCCATGCCGAGGTCTCACCTGTTTGAACAATGTTTTTATATTTCATCTTAAACTGCTGCCAAGAGCGCTTCTCCCCTGCGGGATTGCACCTAAATGAAATAAATGAATGGGCTACCATTCAAGCAGTTTCCCTGTAATATTATTGTGATTGCAAAGGACTACATTTAAACTTACACTTTTGCTGCTGCAGCGGTGTTGCACTTATTTCTAAAAACGTATTGAAACTCGCCGTTAGGGCCTGGGGGAGCGGTTTGCGAGCTGTAGGTGGAGCGAGAGAAGCTGCATTGGCGTTGGGTTTGAGGTGTGATCCGGGAGTCACAGGAAGTGAGGTAAACACAGGAGGCAGGATGCCAGGCGAGGATGAGGGAGAAGAAATAGATGACATGGAACAAGGCACTGACAAAACGAATGAGCCAATACAGGGTGCTGGAAGAAGCACTGAAGGATGGCAGACGGTCAGCAATCAGAATAAGAAAAGGAAGGGACAATCATCTGAATTAGATGAAAGCGGCAAGGAGGAAGGTAAGCCACCTCAAATCAAAGTAATACTGCGATTTCAATCCACGTGTACTGTCAATCCCATAAAAGCCAGCGAAGAAGTTCATAAATTGGTCGGAAATGTCTTTGCAGTTTGGCCTTTGAAGGACGGTAATTTAATGATTGTGTGTCGAGACAAAGATCAGCAACAAAGTCTAATGAAATGCAAAGAGTTTTTGGGGAAAGCGATTAAACCACAGGTGTGGGAAGAGAAAGGTAAAGTCTTGGGGGTGATTTCAGGTGTATCGACTGACATGTCTGACGATGAGATTAAAACTAATGTGAGGGGTGCACGAATTGTTAAAGTGAAGCGCCTACCAATCACTAGAAATGGAGTTAAGAGTGCAAGTCTGTCTGTTATGTTGGTCATGGATGAAGAACAATTACCAGACAGGATTAAGATTGGATACGTCAGTTATGGCGTTAGACTCTATATTCCCCCTCCAACGAGATGCTATAAATGCCAAAGATTTGGACACATTGCCGCAGTGTGTAGGGCTACACCCCGGTGCGCAAAGTGTGGGGGTGAACACGAGTATGGGAAATGCGCCGAGGGAACTAAAGTTAGGTGCTGTAATTGTGGCGGGGAGCATAGCGCTGCATATAAGGGCTGCGAGGAGCATAAGAAAGCTGTGCAGGTACAAAATGTGAGAGTGAACGATAAACTATCCTATGCTGACGCTATTAAGAAAGTGAACAAAGCAAAACCAGTCGCCCGAGTGATTTCTGCCTCCCAGCCTCCCACGCAAACATTGGTAGGCCCACAGCCCCCGAGACACATTGATAATGAGAACACCCTGATTGTTGACAAACAAAAATTTGTAGCATTTGTGGTGGAATGTATTAATTGTACAGCAATGGTAGAAAGTAAGACACAAAAAACCTATATAATTATAAGAGCAGCTAGGAAGTATCTTGGGATGGAAGATCTGTCATTTGAAACAATCAATGAATTATTAACAGCAAAGGTAAATGAAAGTCAGCAGTCATGTGGTGGTGGATTGTGATGGTACTGTCTATACTGCAATGGAACGCCAGAAGCTTAATATCAAATGGCCAAGAGTTTAAGCACTTTATTGAAAGACAATATGATAAACCAAACATTATATGTGTACAGGAAACCTGGCTCAAACCAGTACTGGATTTTAGAATATTTGGATACACAGCCATACGTAGGGACAGAGGTGTAGGAATAGGAGGAGGAGTAGCTATTTTTATCCAACAGGGTCTTAATTATAAGTTGTTAACTTTAAATGCAGAAGTGGAAGCAATTGGGGTTGAAGTGTGGGCTGGGGACATAAAGTTTGAAGTGGTTAATTTTTATAACCCATGCTTAAAGATAACAAGAGAGCTACTTGAGGAAATCTGCAGTCAAGGGAGTAGTAGATTGATATTATGTGGGGATTTTAATGCTCACAACACACTGTGGGGAAGTAATCGAACAGATGATAATGGACGGGTAGTTGAGGTTTTTATGGATGATTGTAAGTTGGTGTGTATGAATGATGGAAAGGGAACGAGACTTGATGTGGTGCGTGGAGTGGAGTCGGCCATAGATCTTACTATAGTGTCAGAACAAGTAGCAGGAACCACTCAATGGGATGTTCTTAAAAACTCTATGGGAAGTGATCACTTCCCTATTTTGGTCAAGATAAGAGAACATAATGTTTATCTGGAGCACAACTTGCATCCTAGATGGAGTATGAGAGAGGCCAATTGGGGACTATATAGCATGATTGCGGATGCCAAATTTATGGGGAAATTGCCGACTGTTGATGATATTGAGGAATTGAACTCGGTGATCACGAATATAATATGTGATACTGCAGAGGAAACCATAGGTAAGTCTACTGGACATAGGCAAAAGAAGATGGTTCCCTGGTGGACAAATGAATGCAAGGCAGCTGTGAAGGCTAGAAACAAAGCATTTAAGAAGATTAAATGTAATCACTCTTTTGATAAACTAATTGCATATAAACAAGCACAGGCTAAGGCTAGAAGGATTATTAAAGATGCAAAAAAGAGATATTGGAGGAAATTTTGTGGAACCATTGGATCAGAGACCAAAATAGAGGACATGTGGGGTATGATTAGGAAGATGGGTGGAATAAGGAGGGATTTTTCTTTGCCAGTTCTTAAAAATGGAGATTCTGAAGCAGTGACGAATACTGAAAAAGCAGAAATGCTTGCTGAAGCGTTTATGAGAGTTCATAGCTCCAACAACCTGTCTACTAAAGAACAAGTACGGAGGGAAAAGGTGATAAAGGATAATGAAGTGCTATTGGGCAGGAAGGAAGTCAGTGACAGTGCCCTAGATAAGGATTTTACACTGTTTGAGTTGAAAAGAGCTCTTGATGGTGCTAAAAACACATCTCCAGGCAAGGATGGAGTATGTTATGCTTTCATTGAGCATTTATCTGATGTGTCTAAGAATGTCATAATTAAACTGCACAATAAGGTGTGGGAAAAAGGGCGGCTACCATCCGGATGGAGGCATTCTGTAATTGTACCTATACCTAAGCCAGGAAAAGATAAAATAGAAGTCAGGAGCTATAGGCCAATAGCCCTGACGTCAAACTTGTGTAAATTGATGGAAAGGATGTTAACAAAGAGACTGATGTATGAGATTGAAAGGAGGGGTCTTTTCTCCCCGCATCAGAGTGGTTTTAGGAAGGGGCGCACCACTATGGATCCAGTTGTGGTGTTAGAAAATGAAATCCGAAAGGCTCAGGTGAATAAGGACATGGTCTTGGCAGTCTTTTTTGATATAGAAAAGGCTTACGATATGTTGTGGAAAGAGGGACTCTTGTTGAAATTGAACAAAATGGGAATTGGTGGGAAAATGTATAACTGGATTATGGACTTCCTGAACAACAGGACCATTGAAGTGAGAGTTGGAGCTAGTCACTCCGGAATGTATAACATTGACAACGGCACTCCGCAAGGGAGTGTGTGTAGCCCTATTTTGTTTAACATTATGATTAATGACGTGTTTGACAAGGTAGACCTCAGGATAGATAGGGCCCTGTATGCAGATGACGGGGCCCTATGGATGAGGGGCAAAAGTGTTCATGGCCTACAGAGTAGGATGCAGGGTGCTGTTAGTAAGGTGGAGGAATGGTCCCAAGAATGGGGCTTCCGTTTGTCTATTGAGAAAACACAGGTCATCTGTTTCTCAAAAAAAAGGGTGAATCCCAATGTGAATCTCAGAATGTATGGGCAAATACTTAACCAAGTAGACAGCATAAGGTACTTAGGGGTATGGTTTGACATAAAACTGACATTTAAAGTATATTTACAGAAGATACTCGATAAATGTAAGAAGAGTGTTAATATCCTTAAATGTTTGTCTGGAAGAGACTGGGGGGCAACGGGCTCTTCCTTAAAAAGAATTTATACTGCACTAATCAGACCAGCGATTGATTATGGAAGTATAGTGTACAAATCAGCAACTAAGACTTCTCTTCTAGAACTGGACAGAGTGCAAGCAAAAGCCTTGCGAATATGTTGTGGGGCCTTCAGGACCTCCTCCATCCCGGCGATTCAGGTGGAAACGGGCGAAATGCCAATGGACCTCAGAAGGCTTCAGTTATCAAGTATGTATTGGTTAACCCTTCAGGGGCACGACGACAGTCATCCCACCAAAAGAGTGTTGATAGACTGTTGGGAGTATGGACACTCTGTACATAGCTTTGGGTGGGAGGCAAATCAGCAGGCTAGTCAGGTGGGGTTAGATGGTATCCCAGTATGTAAGACTTCTGCCACATCAATTATTCCCCCTTGGTTTTTTTGCTTCCCCTGGGTCAACTTGGGGGCTAAGGAAATTGTTAAACCTGGAGGAGTTTATCAGACAGTACAACAGTACATTGATCTAATGTTTCATGACGCTGTCCAAATTTATACTGATGCTTCAAAAGACCAAGATGGAAAAACGGGAGCGGCAGTACACGTCCCTCAATTTAATTTTCAAAGTACCAAAAGAACATCAGATTTTCTTTCAATTTTCACAGTTGAAATGATGGCGATAATTTTGGCTCTGCGATGGGTAGAAGAGGCGAAACCCAGTAAAGCTGTAGTATGTTCTGATTCAATGTCTTCTTTAACGAGTATTCTTAGCGGAAGGTCTTCCTGTCGTAAAGATCTTTTGGAAGAAATACATCAGATAATATATAAGGTAACGCAACAAAGAACAATACTGCAGTTTTTCTGGGTCCCTGCCCATAGGGGAGTTCAGGGTAATGAAACCGCTGACAAATTAGCAAAAGAAGCTACAAGAGCTGAGCAGGTAGAACTTGAAATTCCTTTAAGCAAATCAGAAATGAAAGCTATACTGAAGGAAAACATAAACAAAATGTGGCAGGAAAGATGGGACCAAGAGGAAAGGGGAAGGCACCTGTATAATTTACATAAGAGAGTTGACATTAGATGGAGTGGGGAACTGAAACGTAGGGAGGAGGTGTGGATTACCAGGCTGAGGATTGGACACACAGGTCTAAATAGTGGGTTGAAGATAGTGGGAAAGCATCAAACAGGAGCCTGCATGCACTGTGGAGAAAGGGAGGGAGTTGAACATGCATTATTGCATTGCACAGAATACACTCATGAGAGGAAAAAGATGCAAAGAGTAATTAAGACACCTATCTCACTGAACACCTTGCTTAGTGCACCATGCATCCAGACAACAGCGATAGTCAGGTACTTGATAGAAACGGGACTAGGAAATAGAATTTGATTCTTTCACTTCTGGTTTTTTATTTATTTATTTATGTTTATTTATTTTTTATTTTCCTTTTCTTTCCTTTCTCTCTTGAAGTATTTTTCTCTCTTTATGATCAGGCCTAGTTTAAATTAATCCCATTGGATCACACCTCAGCCCGGTAGATGGCGGTAGTGCACTTTGTATGCAAACTGCCAATAAACACTACAGAAGAAGAAGAAGAAGAACTCGCCGTTAGAGCTGTAACAAAATCCGGGTTTTCCGGTTTTCAACCCGGATAAATACGTCACCCGGGCAGACCGGATGGTGGCATGCATTTGATCCGCCCAAGTCGAGCCAGGCGGCATTTCATTATGTCAACAAATGGCAGTTACAGCGCTCTTGCACCTTTGTCGTGAGAGAAATAATGAAACCGGAATATATATCCCTCTTTAGTTGCCTACTAGGCTACAGTCATTCTCTAGCATGGTGTTCAGTCACGAACACACAGTCACACACTGAGTGAAACGAAACCTAACTCCCGCCCCGTTTGTCACGAGCCCATTTGTTGGTTAAGTGAGCCATGCCCTCTACTGATCCGTCCTGACTTGCGATCCGTCCGGACGGGACGAATCCCCGCTGACTCGTAACTGCTCGCTCGAACGGCTCACTCTGCTCGCACTCGGCTCTTATTATTCAATAAAAACACGACTTATGTTCCAACTTCGTACCGTTGCATTTTTTTCTCTAGTTAAGCCAGCGCCACTTCATGACGGATCCTTGCTCGGTCAGATCGTATTGAGTTGTTTCTGTGTCAAGGAAGCGGGTGCCTAAGTCTGGCGAATCATGCTGGCTCTGGGTGACTCACGGCCAGTCGAGTCACGCGGCAGAATCGAAACTTAAAAAGATCCGAGTTGGCATGGATTCGCTACTTGCCCGTCTGACCGCTGAGTCACCCAGAGCCAGCGATTCAGCGGTCAGACGGGCAAATAGCGAATCCATGCCAACTCGGATCTTTTTAAGTTTCGATTCTACCGGCAGCAAGGATTGTCGTCAACCCATCTGACTGCTGAAGCCTCTGTACCTCGCTACAGGCTCGGTTAGCGTGGCTTCATGCATCTTGTACAGTCGTTGAAAAATAATCATTTAGTGATATAGGGAGGGCAAGATCATTCCATGTTGTTTACTTGTAGGTCTAAACTCAGCATTGCCTCACCTAATGCTACCACATTTGTCGCTGTGTAAATGCACACACTAGCTGTTGTGTCTGGCTTTCAGATAAATTGGCATTGAATTATTACTTGACAAAAATAAATGAATGAACTTGTAGCCGTAGGCTGCTCTTTGATTTATCAAAATGAATTGATAAATGGGACAAAAAAAGGCGAGGCGCATAGCCACTAAACGGCAGAAAGGGTTTTTTTTTTTTTTTTAATAAGTGATTCAAGTGATCCGTATAACTCGAATCCCCTCCTTGAAATGATCCGATCAGCCCGGATTGCCCAAAAGATTCGAGTTAAGCATCTCTACTCGCCATATGAGCGCATTAAGATTTCCAATTCGAGGTTGGTGAAAAACGTAGCCCCTCCTCTTCCCCGTTGCCAAGGTGACTCGTCGAATCGGGGCTCCATTGATGCTGGCTTTTTAAAGTTGTGGTGCACGCGCTAAACTCAAGGTGAACTTACTCAGAATTGATTAACCTCACTCAAATCAGCGTTTTTGGAACCGAAAACTCAGAGTTTTCTATCTCAGAGTAGATCAACTCAGAGATCAGGAATAGACTCAGAGTTGGTTGAACCTGCTACGTGAAACGGACCCAAGTTCTTCATGACATGAACATGAATCCTGTTGTTCCATGTCTTGAGATTGATCATTTGAAACTAATCTTGCGAAATTGCATGAGATTCTTATCACAGATGATGCAGAAATGGAAGAAAAATAAAAATCGATTCAAGGATTTTATTAATCGACATTTGATTTTTCAAATAAAAATAGATTTGAACCGGAATTTATTATTTTATTTTTACCCAGCAGTAACGGCCAACCAAAACAAAAACATTTGCTGGCCACTGATAAATCAAGATGCAGACAAGTGCAGAAAAAAACAATGTGCTGTCTGTTACACACATCTTTGATCCTGACTCACCCACTGTGGTGTCCTCAATATGTTCGAGTAGTATATTTTGACAGTAAGATTAACGCCTCACTCTCATCAGACTCAGGATCGTAGGTTTATTGATAAAAGTAAGGGTGAAACGATGATGCAACGAACGGCATAAGATGTATGCAGGAATTGTTTATCCAAAAACATGCTGCACGAGCCAAAATATTTCTCAACCACATGCCTGCATTTTTATTTCCTGGATAAAGTTTTTATGCAAATTCAACAAGTATACATGCAATAACAAAAATTGCCAGTAGGTGGCAACATTGGAGCACAAACACACTCGTTCACAGAAAAAAAAGCTACAGAGTAATTGCACAAACTTTTTTTTTTTTTTAGCAAATCAAACCATCAAAAATAACAATTACAGAACACTCCTTGCCTGGCATAAGTTAATGCTAATTACTTTCAGTCTCAAGTTGACATTAGCATGGGTGGCCTTGCGTTTATGAAAGCAAACACCTCGGCGATGAAGGTAACAAGAACCTCATGGGTAAGTTTGGTTTGGAGTTCAGAGAACATGGGGTCTAAGATCTTTCTTGCAAGGTCTACCATCCATTCCCACACCACCAAAATGAGAGACGTTTACGTTGTGATTGCATGCATGGTCCACGGGCCGAACACATCTAACCCCACATTTGTAAATTTACTGCAGCTCTCTTACAACCCGTTTAGAGAGCCCAGTGAGCAGGCCGTTACAGTAGTCTAACCTGCTGGAGACAAATACATGGATTAGAAATAGAATAGAAATAGAAAAATACTTTATTCATCCCCCAATGGGGGAAATTCAAATTAGTCAAGTAGCTCAAAAAATGATTAATATTTACAATGATTGTATATTAACAACAACAATAATAATACCAGTTCTAATAAAAATACTACTACTAACTAATAATAATAATAATAGATAAAATATAAAAATAAATAAATATATAAATAAAATAAGAAAAATCAATCAATTTGAGAAGAACTCAGCAGTCACTGTTAAAAAGCCTTATGGCTGTGGGAGCAAAGGACCTCCTGAACCTCTCAGTCCTGCAGCGCAGAGAGATGAGCCTCTCACTGCAGCTGCTCCTCTGTCCTGCCAGGATGCTGTGGAGAGGATGTTTATTGTTTTCCAAAACAGAATCTTATTTCCTCCTCATCCGTTGCTCCACCACAGCACTGAGAGGGTCCAGCCTTCTGACTATAACAGAACCAGCCTACAGTTTTTGTCTGTAGTGCAACTCTCCCAGCAGACAACAGCATAGAACAGTGGACTCTCAATGATAGTGTGATAAAACATGCACATCATATCACTGCAGACATTGAAGGACCTGAGCCGTCTCAGGAAAAAGAGACGGCTCTGGCCCCTCCTGTACACTGCTTCTATGTTGGCAGACCACTCCAGTTTATTATCCAGCACCACCCCCAGGTATTTGCAGGCAGTGTTGTATAGTAACGAAGTAAAAATACTTCACTACTGTACTTAAGTATATTTTGGAATACTTTTTTCTTTCCTTAAGTTTAAAATTTTTTTTAAAACTTGAGGAAAACTTTCACTTTCACTTTTACTTCACTATATTTTCGAACTTAATTGCATACTTTTACTCCGATACATTTTCATTGTTTGGTTTAGTTACTCGTTACAAAAAAAAGAGAGAGAGAGAAAAAAAAACGCAACAGTGTTTTGACCCCACCTACTTACTGACTTAGGGTGCTTGCCCAAGTCTTGAAAGTCTTAATAAGTATGGAATTTTGAAGCACTGTTTTCCGGACCTTGAAAAGTCTTGAATTTTGTGTGAAAGTCTTAATAAAGTATGGAAAATAAATGTATGGTAGAATTTTACAGTATGCTCAAAGGCATTGTGAAACGAGAAATAGGAAGGTAGGCTATAAAACTATAATTTTAGTAACTGGTCACGTACTGTATTAGCCTAATGGGATGAGATGTGAGTGAAGAGACTGAATTCTACATACATTCATCCATCCATTCTTTTTTTTTATA
Source organism: Odontesthes bonariensis (assembly GCF_027942865.1). Classification (NCBI taxonomy): domain Eukaryota; kingdom Metazoa; phylum Chordata; class Actinopteri; order Atheriniformes; family Atherinopsidae; genus Odontesthes; species Odontesthes bonariensis. The sequence continues at coordinate 8,601,777 of NC_134506.1, forward strand.
GATAGTTTTTGTGACACTTGTTTGATGTGAAATTCGTGTACTTGTGATTTTCATGTTTTGAAACGTTTTCATCAGTAAAAGCACAATTTACTGTGAATAATGCATTAGTTCATTGAATACTAGCCTATAAAAATTAACATTTCTAATAAACACAGTTGGTACAATCTCAACCAATGAAGTAGGCAGTAGGCACACAAGTTACAAGTACATAAATTTAAGGTCTTGGGGAAAAAAAGTATCAGTTTTAAAAAAGTCTGGAAAAAGTCTGGAATTTTAATTTGGAAAAAGAGCAAGCACCCTGCTGACTGCAAAGAAGTCAGGACATGCCTGGGCTTGTTCATCACCGCCAATAGGATACACCTGTTTGGCTTCTCCCATTAAGCAAAAAGCCAGCTCGCAATCAGCAGCCACATGGCACAGGAGACGGAGACAACGACAGTGACTGCGACTGCGACTACGTCTACATCGGACTCGGCTACAGGGGAACCACCAGCTGGTGATGAGAACCCGTGGCCTTATTTAAACACAATGTTTGATTTTGTGGGTGTTAAAGATTCGTCATGCGGTACGCCTGTCCAAAGACGTGGAAATTCTATCTTACAGAAACTCCCCGTCCAACTTGAAGAAACACATCGAGGTAACTTGTTATGAAATGGTTATAATCCTCCTGTTTCAGTAACCATAGCATGGTCATTAGGCACTATTGTGAAATCTTGAGCATAACGTTACCTGTACAAATGAACTTTTTGTTTTGCATTGTTTCGGTTCCACACGTGGTGTATTTAGCGTAGGGTAAGTGTTGGCTGTAGCAGGCTACCTAGCCTCTTCAGTCCAAGGGGGGACGAATGCGAAAGCGATAGCTATTTAGACTAAATTTAACGAATATAGGAAAGGCATGCAAGTTCAAAACTACAAACCATTAACATGTGCTACTCTTTAAAACTGAAACAAACTTTGTGTGTGCGTCTGGTGTCTTAACAAAGCCGAGGTTAGCTGACCTTGAAGTCTTTTCGAATTGCTATAATGGCTAGGTTTACATGATGGTTTTGATTCTAAATGAATAATTCCCGAATTGGAAAGTGTTTACATTGTACTAGATTTTTTTTTTTTTGCATTTCTGTAGACACCTAAGGAAATTAGTATTTGTAACTGATGTGTAGGTGAATCAATTTGTCCAGTTTTGACCTTTTTTTTTTGTCTGTTTCAGAGAAAGCATCCGCACAATGTTCAGAAATACATTGAATTGACCACAGCAAAGCGAAAAAGGGCCAGTGGACCACCCACCCCCGGCAGCAAGGCAAGGCAAGGCAAGGCAATTTTATTTATAGAGCACAATTCATACACAGGGCAATTCAAAGTGCATTACAGCTACATAAAATCACAAGAAGGCAATAAAACCATTAAAAAGGAATAAAAAAAATAAAAGAAAGAAATTAAAAAAAGAAAGAATATTTAAAACCCATTAAAATAATCATTAAGTAATTGAAAAGTGAAGAGTGCAGATAAAATACTTTCAGGTGTCATATGCACAGCTAAATAGAACTGTTTTCAGCCTGGATTTAAACATTGTCAGAGTTGAGGCCTGTCTCACATCTTCTGGAAGGCTGTTCCAGATTTTAGGGGCATAAAACTGAAACGCAGCCTCACCTTGTTTATTCCTGACTCTGGGCACCAGCAGGAGACCCCTCCCTGAGGTTCTCAGAGCCCGAGTTGGTTCGTATGGCTCTAACATGTCAGAGATGTACTTTAGCGCTTGACCGTGAAGAGACTTGTACACAAGCAGAGCTGTTTTAAAGTCTATTCTCTGAGCGACAGGAAGCCAGTGCAGAGACCTGAGCACTGGACTAATATGGTCGTATTTCCTGGTTCTAGTCAGGACTCGAGCAGCAGCGTTCTGGATGTACTGCAGCTGTCTTATAGCCCGTTTAGAGAGCCCAGTGAGCAGGCCGTTACAGTAGTCTAACCTGCTGGAGACAAACGCATGGATCAGTCTCTCTAAGTCTGGTTTAGACACTATTCCTTTGATTCTGGCAATGTTTTTTAGATGGTAAAAAGCTGCTGATGTTATAGATTTAATGTGGCTGTTAAAGTTCAGGTCTGAGTCCAATATTACCCCGAGATTTCTAACTTGATAGTTAGGTTTTAGAGAGAGAGTCTCAAGGTGACTGATAACACTTTCTCTTTGTTTCTGTGGGCCACAGACAATGATTTCAGTTTTGTCTGAGTTTAGCTGGAGGAAATTGTTTTGCATCCACACACTGATCTGTTCGATGCAGCGACACAGTGTATCTACAGGCCCGTGTTCTCCTGCCGTCAGTGACACGTAGATCTGAGTGTCATCTGCATAATTGTGGTAGGACACATTATAGCTGCGTATTAGCTGGCCTAGTGGAAGCATGTACAGATTGAACAATACGGGTCCCAGGATTGACCCCTGGGGAACCCCACAGGTCATAGCCATTTGGTCTGAGACACAGTTACCAATTTCAACAAAATATTTCCTGTCCTCCAGATAGGACTTGAACCAGTTTAAAGCACGACCAGAGATTCCCACCCAGTCTTCTAACCTCTGTAATAACATCGCATGGTCAACTGTGTCAAAGGCAGCACTCAGGTCCAGAAGAACTAAGACTGTGACTCTACTTGCATCTGTGTTCAGGCGGATGTCATTTGTCACCTTGATCAGAGCTGTCTCAGTGCTGTGGTGGGGCCTAAAGCCTGATTGGAAAGTATCAAAAGCATTGTTAGACAGGAGAAAGTCACCAAGCTGTTGGTATACAACTTTTTCTAGGACTTTGCCTAAGAATGGCAGGTTTGATATGGGCCGGTAGTTGTTCAGTACTGTGGCATCAAGATTGCTCTTCTTTAGAAGAGGCTTAATGACAGCAGTTTTTAAGGCCTTTGGAAATGTTCCAGTCTGGAGTGAGATGTTGACTAGATGAGCGAGTTGTGGTAACAAACTGCTCAGCACAGACTTTAGGAATCTAGTGGGCAACTCATCAAGGCAGCACGTTGATGAACTCAGACTGCAGATGGTCTCTTCGACTGTTTTGTCAGTAACAGGTGTGAAATGTGTCAGCTCTAGGTGTCTAGCTGGCTGCAGAGTAGTTATTTGTGTTGTGGAAATTATTGCATTTTTAATGCCTTGAACTTTGTCATTAAAGAATATTGCAAACTCATTACACTTGGATGTAGAAATGAGTTCTAAAGGCAGTGAAACTGGAGGGTTTGTTACTCTGTCTACTGTAGCAAACAGGACACGAGAGTTGTTACTGCATTTTTTGATGATTTCAGAAAAATAACTCTCCCTTGTTCTACGCAAAGTCTGGTTGAACACACATAGCTTTTCTTTGTAAGTCTCATAATGAACCTGGAGCTTTGACTTGCGCCATTTCCGTTCGGCTCTCCGGCACTCCCTTTTCTGTGCCCTGACCGACTCTTCTTTCCTCCATGGCGCCCTTTGCCTACTTTTAACCATTCTAACCTTGACAGGAGCAATGGTATCCAAAACATTTAAGAGACTTGATGTGTAAGAGTTCAACAGATCATCAACATCAGAACACAGGGTGTTCTCAAACCTAATCATTTCCATAAACTGTGTCCCTGTTCTGTCATTTATGAGTCTTCCCCGAACAACTGCAGACCCAGCTGGTGTTTTGGGTAAAGTAGATAGGTCGAAGAAAACACAGAAATGATCAGATAAAGCAACATCAACGACATTCACGTTTGAAATAACAACACCCCTTGAAATGAGCACATCTAGAGTGTGCCCTCTGTTGTGGGTGGGCTCAGTCACATGCTGAGTTAGACCAAACATTTCAAGGACAGCAGTGAGCTCTTTAGCTTCCTTGTTATGCGCTACGTCCACATGCACATTCAAGTCCCCTGTTATGACTAAACAGTCAAAAGCAGACCACATTGACGCACACGTTGGCCATGACTCCTCAGAAGAGTGTTGAGAAGGCCATCGTCAAATATGTTACTGGTCTAAATTTTGCCTGCACTTGATGTGTATTTTTTTAAGTGTATAGCACTGACCTTACTTGAAGAAGAAAAACTGAAGGCTTACAAAAAGTTAGTATTTTCTGTCTAAATTTTGCCTGCACTTTCTTGTTTGTACATTCTAAGTGTATTTGACCTTCAAAGTTTACCAAAATATAAATGTCATTCAAACTGCATTTGCCTTGTTTACTTTTTACTTTTCATTACATTACTTAAGTGCATCTGTTTTTACAGTAATTGTCATACTTGAGTAAAAGATGTTTTGGATACTTTAAGACTTTAACTCAAGTAACATTTCTCAGTGCAATCTGTTGGTTTTCTTAGCTAGGAAATTGTTTTTGAATTTGCTCTATATGAACGAATTGGATTATTTTATGAAATATGATTATTATTAATTGAATTCCAATTGGCTTGAATTGGACTTACTATCTAAGTGCCTTGAGATGACATTTGTTGTATTTGGCGCTATATAAATAAAAATGAATTGAATTGAATTTCAGTCAGTGACTTGGACTTTTACCAAAGTCATATTTTGGAGGGGTACCTATACTTTTACTTGAGTGTGAGATTTCAGTACTTTATACAACACTGTTTGCAGGTCTGAACAGTCCCCTCCATCAATGCAGACTGACTGGTATGGGGTTTTAGATCTCCTGAAGTCCACCAACAGCTCTTTGGTCTTGGTGGTGTTCAGGAGCAAACAGTTCTTTTTGGTCCAGTCAGTAAAGGCCTCAGTGCTTAATTTGTAAAGTGGGAGGTCCCGGAGCGCAGAGGATGAGTGGCTGTGGACCCGGACCCAGCGATCCCACTTTTTTGCACGTAGCACACCACAGTCCTATTTTGCCCATAGAAGAGTTCTCAACGGGTCGGGTCGGCCCGAAAAACCCGACGGGACCCGCGGGTTTGGGCCGGGTTCGGGTCGAAAATATAAGCAGATGACTCGGGTCGGGTCGGTCCTCGGGCTTAATCTTTTCCGCCCAGTGAAAAAAAAAAAAAAAAAAAAAAAATGTATTAATCATCGCTGCTGTTTACCGTGAATCATGGTGAATTTCCCCTTGGGGATCAATAAAGTATCTATCTATCTACCGTAACGAAAGTCTGCATGGAGCGGGGACAGACATGACACCGCTGCGTGCACGCCTTTGGTGAAGAGCAAACTTGCTGCAGGTGAATTCACCGTCGCTACAGGAGTGGGAAAATCAGAGGTCTGGAAAGTGTTTGGAGTGGTGCTGGATTCTGATGGAAATTCCACAGGTTATGTGCAATGCTCAAAATGCAAGGTGCTGTTAAAATATGACAGCTTACTGAGCCGGCATACAGTAAGCTGTGGGCATTCGGCCACCAACACGACGCAGCAGCAGCAGCAGCAGCCAATGACGAAGTTCATGGCCCAAAATGTCCCCCTTAAAACAAAACAGGCAGTAACAGAAAAATGTGTTTACATGTGCGCCAAGGACATTAGGCCATTTTATTTTGTTAAAGGAGACGGCTTCTTAGAACTTGCACAGGAACTCATAAATGTTGGTGCAACACATGGCAGAGTTGCTGCAAGCGCTGTCCTTCCATCTCCCAACACAGTAGCAACACACTGTCGGAATTTGGCAGAGGAAAAAAGAGAAGAGTTTGCGAAGCAGGTGAAAGAGATCCTGAACAAAGGAGGAAAAGTGGGAATGTCTACAGATATGTGGACAGACGACTTCAGAAAGATTCACTATCTTTCAATAACGTGCCACTATGTTACAGAAGATTTTGAATTGATCGGAAAGAATCTGACCACAGCGATGTTTCCCGTGGATGAGAGAAAAACGGGCGATAACGTCAAGAGGGAGCTGGTCAAGCTCTTGGTCACTAAGTTCGGGTTCGACCCACTGTCTTTAAAAGACATTGTTTGGGTTACAGACCAGGGAGCAAATGTAGTTAATGCTCTCAGATCATACATGAGACATGACAGCATGGACCACGTCCTCAACACTGTCCTTCACCATGGACTTGATAATGACGCAATGATGGAGGTGGCCCCTGATTTCGCTGAAACAGTGACAGCAGCAAAGGCGCTTGTCAGGTAAAGGCTACGGTAGAAATGTTTTACTCTTATAATATTATTAGTATCCTATTAATCCATCATTATTTCCCCATTCGTAAATTATTAATATAATCTGATTCTTATGTTTGTGTTTGATTATCACTAGGCTACTCATTTGTGTAACAGCGGCACGCTCTCTTTTCTACAGATATGTCAAGCAGTCGGGAATGACAGTGCAGCTCTCAAAGACCATCCTACAGATGGTAGATACACGCTTCAGCACTGTGTATATGACCCTTAAATCCATCAGTGACATTTACGCGGAGCTGCAGGACAAACTGGAAGCGCGTGGAGAGAGTGACAAGATGGAAAAAATTACCCCCGACACTTTGGGCATGCTGGTGTAATTTTTGAAGCCCTTTTATCATGCTCAGCGTGAACTGGAGGGGGACAAATATCCCACACTGCATCTTGCGCTGCTATGGGTAGAGCGACTCCGAAACCACTGCCAGCAAAATGCCAATGATACTGTCCAGCTGACAGCTGTGCGTCAACGCCATGCGCACTGGTTGCAGGAAAAAATGTCCAAGTCCGTCACTGATCTCCACAAAGCTGCAACATTCCTGTGGCCGAAATTTAACCAGTTGCGGATGCTTGCCGCTGACCAAAGGGTAAATGTGCAACAATATGTCAAGTCCCGCCTGTCAGCTGCTGCTGCGCAGCAACCGGTACCTGAGGCCGAGGGCCCAGGTGAAGCGAGACGAGTGCTTCGTCGTCGGCAGCAGCACCGGCATCCGCCGCAAAGAAAACACCGCGCTTTGATGAATGGGAAAATGTATTCGGGGAGACCGAATGAGAAGAGGATGACGTGGACAGTTACATCCGCCAAAGGCCAACAATGACCGACGATCAGGACCTGCTGGGCTGGTGGAAGACCAACAGCAGCGTGTATCCCAAACTGGCTCAGTTGGCACTGCAGGTGCTCTGTGTGCCAGCCAGCAGCAGCAGCAGCAGCGAGAGGGTATTCAGTGTGGCTGGCCGTACCATTGAAGAGAGGAGAACACGCCTCAGTCCATCCACTGTGGACGCACTAGTGTTCCTCCACGATGCTTTATAAGTAAGCTATACGATTATGTTTGTAGGCTAGGGACTATTTCGTTTCAAAACTTCAAAAATTGTGTGGTGTGAAAAGTAGGCCGCCCTCTGGCTGGGTAGATGTTTGAGTTCTTTTTTTTATTTATTAATGTGTTGAGATTTTTTATTTAAGGCATATTTAAATAGCCTATTTATTTAGAGTTTATTGTTTCAGTTGTTTGTATTGTTTGTAGCCTATGTTAAAAGGCGTGAACATTATGTTAATAAAGGTTGATTTGAATTCCCGTCTGCTGGTCATGATAATACGTGGGAGAGCGGGAGAGTTAAAACACTTTTTAATTAAACGTAATTTACAAAGCGATCGTAGGCCCCCTACTACACTGAAAGTTAATATTTTGACTAGCAACCTACATCTGTCCTCTGTCAAATACAAATGCATTTTCAGCCTTGAACAAAACTGTTCAGGAATTATTAGGCTACGGCAACAGTAGGACGTTTAATTGGTTGAAAAACATAAGCAGACGATTAAAACATAGTTTTAGCCATATATTATAAACTTCCCACAACTTCAAAATGTTGCTACATATCATGAATGGTACTCCCAAAAGGTGTTATCTTAGATTGTTGCTGGGCTATACGTCTTTGTGAATAGCAAACAACTCCTTGCCATCATAGTGAAGCGCGTGTAGCGTTATTGAAATATCATGCTCTGTGCGGATGATTCTGCTTTTTTTTTTTATAGCAAGAACAGTAAGTTTTCCCATTCATATCATATTTCTATTGTGGAAAATATCGTTTCACTAGGTTTTTACATGGGTTAGGCCACTGCACATAAGTGCCGTAACGACCCACAGCCCGTCAGTCTCCTTAGGATAACATGGGAAAACTCGACCCCCGGTGTCGGGCCGCGGGCCGGGTTCGGGTAGATAATTCATATTGATGTGTCGGGTTACATTTGGCTCGGGCTTTGAAAGCCACGGGCTGGGTCGGGTCGGGTTGTAATTTTCAGGCCCGTTGAGAACTCTAGCCCATAGTCAGCCATGGATAGGTTTTTTGTTTTTCTTTAAACTGTTCTTTGGTCCAAATTTCCCCACATGCTGCCTCACCTCCATCAGTAACGACGAGACCTTCCCGCTCATCATTCCCTCTGACTGGTGCACTAGCTTCGCTGTCATCCTTAGCTGTCTCACTGTTATCTCCCCGATCCTCGACAATCCCGCTGACTGAGCTGCTACATTCTCCGTGACCACCACTGTCCACCGCAAGCTTAGGTCACTTGGGATCCGGCTGTCCAGATTTGAAAAACATCAACAAACTTCCTTTCTTCTTTTGCATTTTCTCGTAGGCTACGAACACTACACCACCGCCGCTTTACAAACTCTCTGGCTAACTGTCCAATAGAACGGAAGTGTGCACCCTCCTTTTCCGTAATATAGATATTTTCAATATCTCGTTTCATGACAGAAATCACCAACAAGACGGATATCAAAACCAGACATTGACACTAAACAAACTTTTTTTAAAAAATAAATATTGTTCGTCAAGAGAGGTTGCGGATCGCGGATGACGGCTATAAATAGCTGGCGGAGCCAACGTCAGAGGTCCGGAGCGCGCGTCCAAGGTTCTGGAGCGCGCTCCGACTTGCTTCCCCTCAAATTAAGCCCTGCCTGTACTCCTTCAGCTGTATTGTCAGAATACTTCTGTATGTGGCAGGACTCTGAGTTGTACCTGAAGTCCGATGTGTACAGGGTGAAAAGAAAAAGAGCCAAAACAGTACCCTGCGGAGCTCCAGTACTGCATTCCAGTGTTCCAGAAACACATTTCCCCATCCTGACATACTGTGGTCTAGCAGACAAATAGTTTATAATTCATGATGTCAGGGAGGGGGCCACAGCCATACCGAGCAGCTTCTCTTTCAGTATGGGAGGCCGTATGGTGTTGAAGGCACTGGAGAAGTCAAAGAACATGACTCTCACATATGAACCAGGCACATCCAGATTAGCATATGCCCGATGCAACATGTACAGAATCGCGTCTTCCACTCCTATGTGTTTCTGGTAGGCAAACTGGAGGGGGTCAAGAGCCTCAGCAACCTGCAATCTCATGCAACGAACAAGGAGTCTCTCCAAGGTCTTCATGCTATGAGATGTCAAAGTCATTCAGCTCCACCGGTTGCCCTAATTTGGGCACTGGTATGAGACAAGAAGTTTTCCACAGCACCGGGACTTTTTCCATCTGAATGCTCATATTGAAGAGCCTCTGAAGAGGGACTGCTAGTTGACCAGCACAGTCCCTCAGAAGCCTTGGACAGACTCCATCTGGGCCTGAAGCCCTCCCTGACTTAAGTCTCCTGAGCTCAGCTCCAACCTCCTCTATAGTTAGATACAGAGATTGTAGCGGAGGGATGGGGACAGGAGTGATGTTGCTATCAACCATAGAGATGGGGGTGGGGGTGCAGCTGGACAGAGGAGGGCTAGTGGTGGGAGTTGCTTGCAAAGCAGTCTCAATGCATAACTCGACTCTGGTGACCACTTCCTGAAAGATCTGATAGTAACAGGACGTCTTTGTACACACGGTCTGTATGTGGGTTGTAGATAGACCATGCTGTGATCAGATCTACCCAGTGGTGGAAGAGACACTGTCCTGTTAGCCTCCTCCATGTTAGCATAGAACAGATCTAATGTCCTTTCTCCACTTGTTGGACAGTCCAAATACTGTACAAAGCCAGTCAGGCAGGAGGATAGAGAGACGTGGTTGAAATCCCCTGTGATTGTAATGAACGCCTCAGGATGCTGGGTCTGTATCCTAGCAACGACATCATGGATGACGTCACACGCCGTTGTAGGTGCCGCCCTCGGAGGAATAATGATGAAGACTGTGTATGGGAACTCTCTGGGCGCATAGAACGCACGGAAACCAACTGACAGCAGTTCGATGTCTGGACAACAAACCCTCTCCTTAACGGTCACATTGCGGGGATTTACCCATCTCTGATTAAAGAACAATATAACACCCCCGCCTTTCCGCTTACCGCCGCTCGTACTCAGGTCTCGATCCGCTCGTAAGGCTGTGAAGCCGGGAATGTCCACACATGAGTCTGGTGTGTTGTCGTTCAGCCAGGACTCAGACAGACAGATCAAACTGCTCTCCTTATACAGCCGTTTGTTCCGCACAAGCGCCTCTAGCTCATCACACTTGTTTGGTAGAGAGTTAATGTTTCCCATAATCACCGAGGGCAGAAAAGGTTTGTACCTCCACCTCCTGTTTTGCCTCTTTGCCTTTAGTTTCGCTCCAGCTCTGCATCCACGGTAAAGCTTTTTAAGCTCGGTCGGAATTGGATGTTTAAATCCGCGTCCAATCCTTGACAGTGCCAACAGTTCTTCTCTTGTGTACACTGCTCTAGTAGTAGTGCACATTGTCAAAAAATTAAGATAAAACAAAAAAGCAGATCAATAAAAATAACTAAAAATGTCCAGATAAAAACTAAAAATTAAAAATGACATACAATCATATAAATGACGAAAAAAGAGCTACACAGACTTGCTGCCGACAAGGCCGGCGCATAGCAACCGATGTCATTATTATTATTGGATTAGTCTTTCTAAGTCTGGTTTGGACACTATTCCTTTGATTCTGGCAATGTTTTTTAGATGGTAAAAAGCTGCTGATGTTATGGAGTTAATGTGGCTGTTAAAGTTGAGGTCTGAGTCTAATATTACCCCAAGATTTCTAACTTGATTATTAGGTTTTAGAGAAAGAGTCTACAGGTGACTGATAACACTTTCTCTTTGTTTCTGTGGGCCACAGACAATGATTTCAGTTTTGTCTGAGTTTAGCTGGAGAAAACTGTTTTGCATCCACACACTGATCTGTTCGAAGCAGTGACACAATGGGCCTCATGCAAGAACTGTTCGTACGCACAGATTTGTTCTTAAATCATGCGTACGAGTGATTTCAGAGAATTTACGAATTCACAAATCTTTTCGTATTTTACGTTTTCTTTCAGGTACGAACAGAATTTACGAGTGATCCAGACCTGTCGAAGGAGTTTCGTAAAATAGTCTGCTGTTATTCGAATCAAGTTTGCTTGACTAATGGATTGTATATTTAATTACTTTGAAGCAAAAATAAATAAATATATACATTATACCCCATAATTATGCTGACATTATTCTGTTTGACTTCAATTATGCACTAATTGAAGGTTAATTTGAATCTGTATATAACAAGGTCAATGGGAAGTTTAACCAGCGGCTGACTTGCTACTTTTGGATGCCTTAGTGCGTCAGGCTCTTGGAAGAGACCGTGTAGATGTCCTGTGGAGACAGACGAATGGCTGAGATTGCCAAGGACTGTACTGCTGCAAATATTCAGCTTGCTATAGCCACAACTCCAGAGAGAAACATGCCGATCAAATCCAATTCCACTACACGTCCAGGTCCTCACCACCCTTGGATTTTTGGCCACTGGAAACCTTTCAGAGGGAGATTGGAGACAGATCGGGGGTGTCCCAGTCCTCTGTGAGTCGTGCTCTCCCCTTGGTCATCAAAACTCTCATCAGTTCATCACCCATGGTACATCAAATTCCTATACAACGCTGTCCAACAAGTACAAATTAAGAGGGACTTTCATGCCGTCGCTGGACTGCCAATCATAATTGGAGCACGAGACACATATACGCATCAAAACACCCGTGCTGTCGTGGAGCGCACTGAGCTGAATGCCAGGTGGGTGTGTCTCGATACCTCGTTCATGGCAATATTGCGCCATGAACGAGGGTCTCCACCTGAACCAGCCCAGGCAGACCAGAAGGTGTGGTGCCAGAAGACCCCCCTCATTAACCACCCCATCAAAGTTTCATCATGATGAGGCAACAACTGATTGCACGGCTTTAGTTGCAGTCATCGAGCACCTGCTCATGGCGAGACGTTTTTTTTTTAAAGCTTTTTTCGGTGACATTACGAACTACAGGTGACACGGAATTAACAGCACTCGTAATTTCTTTCCCATTTCTTCGCTATAGCAGGTCCCGTAATTCCACTGCTGACACTGCTAAAAATGACGGATTTTCCTTTTTGGATCTCTGCAAGCAGAACTTCAATCTCAGAGCCCATAAACCTGTTCTTTTTATGCCTTGATGCCATTCTCATGACTCAACAGTCAACACTTCCTGGCACAGGAGCGAGGAAGCACAGCTCCTAATATGGTATAATTTTCGGCGTGGAGTATGCAAATCTACTATCCTCATGCACGTGCACTTAAATACGCACGGGTGGGATTCATCATCTACGCAGGTTGTTTACACACTTTTTCCAAAGTTAAGAGCGTTTGTTAAATCTGACGTGGCGTGTTCGTACGAGACCTTATGAAAAAAGTAAGAGAAATTTAGAATAAAAATACGAAAATGTTCTTGCATGAGGCCCATTGTATCTACAGGCTCGTGTTCTCCTGCCGTCAGTGACACGTAGATCTGAGTGTTATCGGCATAGTTGTGGTTGGACACATTATAGCTGCGTATTAGCTGGCCTAATGGAAGCATGTACAGATTGAACAATAGGGGTCCCAGGATTGACCCCTGGGGAATCCCACAGGTCATAGCAATTTGGTCCGAGCCACAGTTACCAATTTCAACAAAATATTTCCTGTCCTCAAGATAGGACTTGAACCAGTTTAAAGCACAACCAGAGATTCCCACCCAGTCTTCTAACCTCTGTAATAAGATTGCATGATCAACTGTGTCAAAGGCAGCACTCAGGTCCAGCAGAACTAAGACTGAGGCTGTGTTTCGAAACCGCATACTTCTCCTACTACTCATACTGACTTTATTCCCGAATGCATACTAGATTCGCCGAAATGTTGGGTATGCATCATGAGGTTACTACTCATACCCAAAATACCCAAGATGCAACGTAACTTGACGTCACCGATCATCATTTCCTGTCAAAACCGCAGTTTCAAGCTAGCTACAACGAGGGTAGGTTCATTTCCTGTTTTCAAAACAAAAGCACCAATTGTATCGTAATGGCTTTCCCTATGATAAAAGGCAACGGGTATTTTATTTTGTGAAAATAACCGGTAGTGCGTTGCTCACTGTGGCTAGCTTTAGTAGCGCCGAATTCGTCGGAACAAAATTGTAAATAGCCGGTATTTTGGCAGGTATTTTGGTCACACTAACCATCTCCCTCTCCTCTCAGAGTTACCTGTTGTCCCAGATCCACTCAACGGCTCATCGCTGCACCTACCTTTTAATAAAACTTGTCATTACTCAAATCTCCCCAAGTCTGCGTCTGCTCTTGAGTCCAATTTGTGAGTCAGCCTGGTTTTCACCGTGACAATCTGTTAGATTTTCGCCACAAACTGTAGTGCGTTTAGATGTGATCTCATTCAGTGGGATCCTGCTCCCCGCCATGCTTTGCTGCAGGGTCAGACTCTTTGTTCCATGGAGCTGGACCAAGGTGGATAGCTGCAGTGTGTTTCTCACATCACAACATTCATCACAACATTCAGAACACTGCACCTTGGTTTTACAATGTTTTGCCATATCTGCTGAGGAGGCAAAGCATATAAAACAAATACTGCTCTCTTTCAGGAAGGTTCTGCATTCTTCAATGGGCTTCTCTTGAAATGCATGACATTTCTGGAGAGAGTTTTTTTGTGAAGTGGATGGAATTTGCTGTAGTCCTCTATGTTTCTTGTATTTCCATATGACTGAAAGCTAGGTTTTGAAAATACCTTACGTTTTGTGCACTGACACCTCTCTCTGTCTGTTCGATTTCCAGGGAAGCCTCTCGTGTCTAGAAGCAGCGTCAGGATGAGTAGCAAAATTGAAGCTTGGATCGTTCTTGATATTAGCCTCCTGACTCACAAAGTTCACAAAAGCACTTAAGGGTGGAAAGAGACCATGGTGATCACGTTTGTAGTTCGCAAATGATGCCTACTTCTCTTGCAAGTAAAAGGGCAGTTTCTGGACAATTGGGCTCATGTCTCCCAGGCAGAGGCCAGGAAGATTTTCCCTCCTTGGCTCCATGAGTATATCACTGAATTTTCTCAGCTTCAAACAATACTTATTTGTTATCTTGGGAAAGCTGTTAATTCTTTTAAACAGAACATCTTATATAACTTCTGCTGAGCCGTAACATTGTTCAAGTCTGTCCCAAATAATTTTGAGTCCATTATCGGGATGGTTAATGTGTGTAGCTCTTATCTGCTTCACATGCTTCGCTGATTCTTGGCTGAGCCACTTTAATAATAAATCCATCTTTTAACTTGCAGTGAGATCTCGACTTCTTACTGCATTTATGAATGAGTGTGTCCATGCTCTTTAGTTTTGTGGTTTGTCATTGAACTGCAGGAGGCCTGTAGGAAAATCTAAATTTAAGCAACCAACAAAATGAGCACTTCCTTGGTGCTGAGCAGTAACAGTTAGGTCAATAGTCTGAATTTTTTAAACAAAATATAAAGTCACTGAGTGCTCTGAAATGCAATTTCCACCAACTCATTTGTGATTGCAATCCAGAATCAAGAAGCCTCAGGGGCGTGCGTCGCTAAGCTAGTGGAGTAGTCATCGAAAGATTGCTTTCATTTGATCCCATGTGTATCCATGTGTAAAAGTGTCCTTTGGAAAGACACTGAGCCCCACATTGCCCCTGATATATTTATCAATGTTTACGGATTCTTTAAAGAGAATTCGCTGCATACTGTTTATAGAGTGCACATGATCAGAAGCACAGTTTGAATGGGTGAATGAGAAATACATGTAAAGCATTTTGTAGAACCTAGACAAGGTTTTGTCTATTTTTGTCCATTTTGTCTACCTCCTATCCATAACTATTCTGATTAATCGTGGCAAAAAACACTTGAGTTTAACCCTTGTGTTGTGTTCATTTCATGTTAAACAATTTTGTGTTCCTACATACCGTGCCTAACAAAAGTATTCAAACCCTTTCGCATTTTTCATGTTTTGTTGCCTCACAAACTGGAATTAAAAGGGATTATTTGAGAGTTTGCGCTATTTCATTTACAAAACATGCCTACAACTTTGAAGATGTATTATTTTTTTATTGTGAAGCAAACAACAAATAGGAAAAAATAACAGCATGCATAACTGTTCACCCCTCTAAAGGCAGTACTTTGTAGAGCCACCTTTTGCACCAATTACGGCTGCAAGTCACTTTGGATAAGTCTCTATGTGTCAGTGAGGGTGGTGTTAAAGGACACAGATGCAGATATTGAAAAAAGCAAACTTGATTTATTTCACAAAAAACAAAGTACCAACAGAAAGCGCGGCTGAGCCGGATTCAAAAACCTAAACTGTGGAAAAATATTTAACAAAACAAAACACTTTGGCATAGCATGGAAAAACCACTTAACTGGGTCGTGGCATGGCATGGAGGGTGTTGACGGGGACAAGGATCTCACAAAAACTGAAAGGGAACCTGGAAACTAAATACTGTGGAGGGTGATTAGGGATTGAGTGCAGCTGATGGGGAAAACACAGCTGAGGGACGTGAGGCTGATGGCAGGGCAGGAGAGGGTGGCATGACATGAAACTAAACACAAGACCTGAACCTAAAACATGAGAAAACTAAGAACTAAACTAAGACATGATCTAAAACGTGATCTAAAACCAAACATGACCTAAAACATAGTCCCATGACACTATGAGCTTGCCACATCTTGCCACTGCGATTTATGCCCATTTCTAAAGGCAAACCTTCTCCAGCTCATTCATGTTGGATGTTTTTCGCTTGTGAACGGCAATCTTCAAGTCTAACAACTGATTCTCGATTGGATTAAGGTCGGGACTTTGACTAGGCCATTCAAACACATTTAAATGTTTCCCCTTACACCACTCGTGTTGCTTTGGCAGTATGCTTCGAGTCATTGTCTTGCTGGAAGGTAAACCTCCGTCCCAGTCTCAAATCACAGGCAAACTGACACAGGTTTTTCTCAAGAATATCTCTGTATTTAGCACCATCCATCTTTTCCTCGACTTAGAGCAGTTTCCCAGTCCATGTTGCTGAAAAACATCCCTACAGCACGATGCTACCACCACCATGTTTCACTGTGGGGATGGTGTTCTTGGGGTGACGGGATGTGTTGGGTTTGCGCCAGATAGCTTTTTCCTTGGTGGCCCGAAAAGTTCAGTTTTAGTCTCATCTGATCAGAGCACCTTCCTCCATTAGGGGAGTTGCCCACATGCCTTTTGGCAAACTCAAAACGTACCTTCTTATCTATAACACTAAGTAATGACTTCTTTCTGGCCACTCTTCCATAAAGCCTGGCTCTATGGAGTCTTATTGTGGTCCTATGGACAGACACTCCAGTCTCTGGTGTGGAACTCTGCAACTCTTTCAGGGTTACCTTTGGTCTCTGTGCTGCCACTCTGATCAATGCACTCCTTGCCCGGTCTGTGAGTTTTTGGGGGGCAGCCCTCTCGTGGTACCAAGTTCTTTTCATTTGAAGATGATGGATTTGATGGTGCTCTGGGGGATTATCAAAGATTTGGATATTTTTTTATAACCCAACCCCTGACTTGCACTTCTCAACAACTTTGTCCCGGACTTGTTTGGAGAGCTCCTTGGTCTTCATGATGTGATGCCTCTTTTTTAGTAGTGTTGCAGCCTCTGGGGCCATTCAGAAAAGGTGTGTTTATACTGACGGATCATGTGACACTTAGATTGCACACAGGTGGACTTCGTTTCACTAATTATGTTACTTTTGAAGCTAATTGGTTGCACCAAAACTTTTTAGGGTCTTCATAGTAAAGGGATTGGATACATATGCACATGCCAATTTTCAGTTTTTAATTTTTTTAAATTATTTTTTTATATATACATTTTTCTCATTTCATTTCACCAACTTAGACTATTTTGTGCAGATTCATCACATACAATAAGATTTAAAAACATTTAAATTACACACTGGAATGTAACAAAATAGGTAAACAGCCAAGGGGGGTTGAATACTTTTGCAAGGCACTTTATGTTATTACCACGTGTTGTGTTAGATTTTTTTTTCAACTTAAGTTTTTGTAAATATTACAAGTTTTGAACTTTTATTTGTTATTCATGGCCAGTGTGCCTCGTTGATCTGAGTTTGTTAATCTTTTTCAAACTTTCTGGCTTATTTTTTCTATGAGAAATAATCTAATGCAACACAGTATACTGTTTATCACAGACTACTTTGGGTCAAAGTTAACAAGGACATTTCTTTTTAAATTATTTAAAAATTTTATACAGTAACATAAAATAACACCTGTTCCCTGTCAAAA
This sequence comes from Odontesthes bonariensis, assembly GCF_027942865.1. Lineage (NCBI taxonomy): Eukaryota > Metazoa > Chordata > Actinopteri > Atheriniformes > Atherinopsidae > Odontesthes > Odontesthes bonariensis. Next base: position 8,619,170 of record NC_134506.1, read on the forward strand.
GTGACCAGGGAGACTTAATTTGTGTACAAAGAACACTCAACTCCACTTCACAATTTTCACAATATTCCAAGATCAATGTCTTAATACATTAAATAAAAACTACCAAGAACAATAACCTTACAATGTTCATTAGTCAATCAGATGCTTTTGCCTAATAACAAAAAAAAAAAAAAAATAAAAACCGATAACAAAATCAGGTTTCTAATCTTGGTGGAGTAGTTTAACTCAAGGACAATATGCGCAGGTTTTTGCATGTGCCATGTGCAAATAAATGCATTGTAATCATGGTATGATAGGCTTCTTTTCACATGTCTTATCACATCTCTTCCTTTTGAACCCTCTGTCTCTTGAAGCAAGTGATATTGCTTCTTGGCCTTGTATCTCTCTCACCAATCCTGTAAAGGATGGTGTTCTTGAATGTGGGGTGTCAACATGGCTTCCTTCCTCTGACAAGAGTATGTGCTTCTGTTCTTTGGACAATAGGACAGAAGAGTGTGAGTATCAGTAAAGGCAAACCTGGACGAAAACAATCCCTTTCCGGTGAAGCAAGTAAGGCGGGAAGCATCTCGGGTTTATTTAATCTGATCGTCCTGACCATGGTAACATTTTTTTGGAGCAGCTCCTGGCCAAGAGCATAGGAAGTAAAGAAATTATCACATGTTATGTTGTGTCCCTTGAGAACTGCAGTCATCTCCAAAATCACATGCCTCCCTTGGTTCTTTTCAGGAATACCATGCACAGGTTCCTTGGTTTAAACCTGCACGTTCTAGGCATAACTCGTCCTGGCATCACATAGAGCTTATATCTGTATGCCATATTTGGACGGCTTGCTTGGCATATACTGTTTTAAAAGGGCAGCGTCCAGTTGAAGCAAGACGCTCATCTACTGTGATGTTTGGACTTGGGTTATAAATGAGTGGCAGGCGCTCCACCCACTTGTCCCAAACCTCTCTGATCGCTGCCAGTTTATCTTGTTGACCACAGCCTCGTCTTGTATCACAGTTGTCAAAGCAAATCACCTGTGACAACATGTAAAATTGCTAAAGTGACACGGTGGCCCAAAACAATTGTCCGACCAGACTCCTCATCCCATAAATTGCTGGTAGATTTGTTTTTTGGGTCTGTTCACTCAATTCATTTTTATTCAATTCAATTCATTTTTATTTATATAGCGCCAAATACAACAAATGTCATCTCAAGGCACTTAGATAGTAAGTCCAATTCAAGCCAATTGGAATTCAATTAATTAATAATAATCATAATTCATAAAATAATCCAATTCGTTCATATAGAGCCAATTCAAAAACAATTTCCTAGCTAAGAAAACCAACAGATTGCACTGAAAACTTTTTGTTTTTCGGTCCAATCTCCCGGCCTGAGCGGCGTGCCTGAGGCGACTGTGGAGAGAAACGACTCCCTTTTAACAGGAAGAAACCTCTGGCAGAACCAGACTCAGGAAGGGTGGCCATCCGCCTCGACCAGCAGGGGTTTGAGAAGACAGAAAAGGGGGGGGGGCAGGGGGCCACCACGACGGCGGCACTGTAACACCATTCAAAGGATATCTGTTGGAACAGGGAAACACGAGTTAATGACCATAATAATATCACATATACATAAAGAGAGTAAAGTGAGGAAAGGTGTGTCAGATGAGGCCCCCCAGCAGTCTAGGCCTATAGCAGCTTAACTATGGGATGTTTCAGGATCACCTGAGCCATCCCTAACTGAAGGCTCTGCCTCCCATTCTACTTTTAGAAACTCTGGGAACCTCAAGTAAACCTGCAGTTTGGGAACGAAGTGCTCTGTTAGGAAAATATCTTACAATGAGATCTTTAAGATATGATGGAGCTCGGTCATTAAGAGCTTTATATGTAAGGAGAAGAATCTTAAATTCTATTCTGAATTTAACAGGGAGCCAATGAAGAGAAGCTAAAACTGGAGAAATATGATCTCTCCTGTTAGTTCTCGTCAAAACTCTGGCTGCAGCATTTTGGATCAACTGAAGGCTTTTCAGAGAATATGTGGGACAGCCCAATAATAAAGAATTACAGTAGTCCAATCTTGAAGTAACAAATGCATGAATTAGTTTTTCTGCATCACTCTGAGACAGGATGTTCCTGATTTTAACAATATTACGAAGATGAAAGAAGGCAGTCCTAGAAACCTGTTTTATATGCGAGTCAAATGATAAGTTCTGGTCAAAAATAACTCCAAGGTTCCTCACTGTAGAACTAGAAGCCAAGGAAATACCATCTAGAGTAACTATATAGCTAGACAATTTCTCCCTGAAACGCTCAGGTCCAAAGATAACGACTTCAGTTTTGTCTGAATTTAGAAGCAGACAGTTCTGAGTCATCCAGGTCTTTATGTCTTTAAGACATGCTTGTAGTCTGACCAACCTATTGGTTTCATCTGGTTTTATAGATAAGTACAGCTGAGTATCATCAGCATAGCAATGGAAATTTATGCCATGCTGTCTAATAATGTTACCTAATGGAAGCATGTATAAAGTAAAAAGAATCGGTCCAAGCACAGAACCCTGGGGAACTCCATGACTTACTCTGGTGTGTGAGGAAGATTCTTCATTTACAAGAACAAACTGAAATCTATCAGATAAATATGACTTAAACCAGCCTAATGCAGTTCCTTTAATCCCAATAACATGTTCAAGTCTGTGTAATAAGATACTGTGATCGACCGTATCAAATGCAGCACTGAGATCCAACAGGACAAGCACAGACACAAGTCCGCTATCAGAGGCTAAGAGGAGATCATTGGTAACTTTCAGCAGTGCAGTTTCTGTGCTATGATGCACTCTGAATCCTGACTGAAACTCTTCAAACAGATTATTTCTGTGTAAATGATCACAAAGCTGAGCTGCAACTATTTTTTCAAGAACTTTAGACATAAAAGGGAGATTGGATATAGGTCTATAATGAGCCAACACCTCTGAATCAAGAGTAGGTTTTTTAAGTAAAGGTTTAATTACAGCAACCTTGAAAGTCTGAGGTACATATCCTGTCAACAAAGACAGATTGATCAAATCCAATATGGAAGTGTCAATTAATGGGAAAACCTCCTTGAACAGTCTGGTTGGGATTGGGTCTAAAACACAAGTTGATGGTTTAGAAGAGACTATTGCTGTTGTTAGTTCAGAGAGATCAACTGGGCAGAAGCCGTCTAAATACAAATCAGGTTCTAAAGATACTTCTAAAGCTGCTGTACTTGATGATATATCACTGATAATAGTGGGAAGGACTCCATCAATCTTCTCTCTGATAGAAACAATTTTATTAATAAAGAAGCTCATGAATCATCACTGCTGAGAGTTAAAGGAATAACTGGCTCAGCAGAGCTCGGACTCTTAGTCAGACTGGCTACAGTGCTGAAAAGAAACCTGGGATTATTCTTATTCTCTTCTATCAATGATGAATAATAAGCAGTTCTAGCTTTACGAAGGGCTTTCTTATACATTGTTAAACTATCTTTCCAGACTAACTGAGACTCTTCTAAATTAGAGGAACGCCACTGTCTCTCCAGCTTTCTTGCAGTCTGCTTTAAAGCACGCAGCTGTGAATTATACTAAGGAGCCAACCTCTTCTGACTGATTACCTTCCTTTTCAGAGGGGCAACATTGTCCAGTGCTGTACGCATTGAAACTGTAGTGCTGTCAACAAGAGAGTCAAGTGCTGCTGGAGTAAAGTTTATGTAGTCGTCCTCTGTCATATCTGCACATGGCAGTGAAGAAAAGGATGATGGAATTAATTCTTTAAATCTGGTTACAGCATCCTCTGATAGACACCTTCTATACGTAAATTTCTTCTCAGAAACTGTATAGTCAAGTAATGTAAACTCAAAGGTTATCAGCAAATGGTCAGATAAGACAGGGTTATGAGGGAACACTGTTAACTGTTCACTCTCAATGCCATAAGTCAGAACAAGATCAAGGGTGTGATTAAGGCAGTGAGTCGGTCCGTGAACACTGAGAAAATCCAATAGAGTCTAATATAGAATTAAAGTTCATATTCAGGCTGTCATTTTCAACATCTACATGAATATTAAAGTCACCCAATACAATGACTTTATCTGTACTCAGCACTAACTGGGATAAAAACTCTGAGAATTCAGACAGAAACTCAGAATAAGGGCCAGGTGGACGATACACAACAACAAACACAAGAGGTTTCTGGGATTTCCACTTTGCGTGGGAAAAACTGAGAATCAGATATTCAAAAGAGCTAAAACTAATCTTGGGTCTGGGACTGATGAGTAACCCTGATCTGAAAATAGCTGCCACTCCTCCTCCTCTGCCTGTGGTTCGAGGAACGTGAACATTTAAACAGTCAGAGGGAGTTGCTTCATTAATGCTAACATGATCCTCCTGCTGCAGCCAGGTTTCTGTAAGACAAAATATATCAATATGATGATCACAAATCAACTCATTCACTAACAGAGACTTCGAAAGGAGAGATCTGATATTCAGGAAACCACATTTAATAGTTTGATGTTTTTGTTTAGTTAAAGTTTTTGTTTTAATAATTTCTTTTTGCACAAGAGGATTTGCTCCTTTTGTGTTAATTGATTGGGTGGGTAGCAGCAGGTGGGAAGCTGCAGAGAAGTGTGTAAGACTACAACTCTGCATCCTGGTCTAAACCCTGGGTTGTCATGTTTTAGGGTGGCAAATAAATTCATCCATATTTCTAGAAATGAGAGCTGCTCCTTCCAAAGTGGGATGGATGCCGTCTCTCCTCATCAGACCAGGTTTTCTCCAGAAAGATTGCCAATTATCTATGTAGCCCACGTTGTTTGCTGGACACCATCTAGACAACCAGCGATTGTAGGACGACATGCGGCTAAACATGTCATCGCTGGTCAGATTTGGCAGGGGTCCAGAGAAAACTACGGAGTCCGACATTGTTTTGGCAAAATCACACACCGATGCAACATTAATTTTAGTGACCTCCGATTGGCGTAACCGGGTGTCATTAACGCCGACGTGAATAACTATTTTACCATATTTACGTTTATCCTTAGCCAGCAGTTTTAAATAGGATTCTATGTCGCCCGCTCTGGCCCCTGGAATGCATTTGACTATGGCCGCTGGTGCCTCTAATGCCACGTTTCTGACTATGGAGCTGCCAATTACCAGGGTTTTGTCCTCAGCGGGTGTGTCGCTGAGTGGGGAAAATCTGTTAGAAGCGTGGACAGGTCGATGGTGAACAATGGGCTTGACTTTAGAGCTATGCCTCTTCCTGACAGTCACCCAGCCACGATGTAATCCTGGCTGCTCAGGTTCTGCTAGGGGGAGGCTAATGGAGCTAGCTACGCTAGGTGGCTCCACACTGGCAAAAGGGGCCTGGCTCGCTATCGGTTGATTTTCAACAGTGCAGAGCCGAGCTTCCAATTCAGATAACCTCGCCTCCAAAACTACAAAAAGACTACATTTGTTACATGTACCATTATCGCTAAAGGAGGCAGAGGAGTAACTAAACATCTGATACACGGAGCAGGTGAAAGCAGGAGAAGGAGGAAGAGAACCGGTAGCCATGCTACGCTAGAGAACCAGACACACCGCTAAAAAGTGAGAGTAAAGATTAAAGATCTGTAGGAGTGTGTTAGAACAGAACGGTAAGCTATAGAGTTTAACTATGCAAAATTGTGTAAGTTATAGATCGAAATAAAGTGATTATCAGTACTCCAAGCGGAGCAAGAAATTCCACAGTGCACAAGCAAGGTAACAGGAAGTGATGCAACACGTCTTACCGCAAAGCGTCACAGCGTCCAGATCAAAAGACCCATGTATATTTTGATGTCTGTCTGGGTTACCTCCTTCCAATTGTCTTTGTAAATCTGTTTCCCCTCCAAATCAGTCAGGAACAGCTCAAAGCAAGATTTGATGCCATCACATTTTTGTATGTCCTGGGGTCATTCTGATGACATTTTCAGCTGAAAGCCTACCTTGATTCTTAGGTGAGAAGGAAGACCAAGATAAGTTCCCATTCTTTGATTTGAATGTGACAGCAGCTTCATCATGGTCATTCTTTTCATAACCGGATTCCTCCCCATAAGTTATTTTTTGGTCCTCACCAGTGTGGTGATCAAATATCTGATCAAGACTCTCATTTACGGTATATCGATCTGCCATGGTGCTACCCACAATGAACTGTGAGCAAGGCCTCAAAAAAGTATTATATACCAAAGCTACGGAAAAAGTTCAATGTCATTGAAAAAACTATGTTGCAACTGTATGTGAGAACTGCCAACAGGTGTTGTTCCCATGGAAGAGAGACTCTACTTGGCAATGGTTCCCATAGTGATTGCCAGGGAATCCATGGTGTGTGTGTGCACATGCATGTGCGCGTGTCCATCTGACAAATGAGGATGTACCTGAGCTGTTTTTTACACTAATTGTAGTCTCCCCTATTCATTTCTAATGACTAGTCACATCTGACCGGAACACAACATGAGGGTTTCACATTACAATTTGCCAGGAGCAAGAAACAGCAAGTGTGTCATTTAGGTGCAGCTGTTATCAGGTAGTTTTATATCATCAACTGCCATGCAACATCTCCCAATCAACCTTCATCACGTCTGTGTGCGTCTGTGTGCGTCTGTGTGAATATTTGTGCATGCACTTCAAACATCTCTAGCTAGAGCTGGAGAGTGTCTGACTGTTTATATAGTCAGATGTAAAGTGCAATATAGGTATGTCACACCATTATCACTACTATTAGACATTTGGCATAACAAAAAACATTGCCTTTGTTCCTTTTCTCTATTCCTTTCTTAATCTGAATGGCTTATATGTTATTGCTTCAAAGCTCTCTCTTTGTCAAGGCTCATCGAGCCAACATTAAAGGAACTCTTATGCAGGGCACAACAGAGGCTGGGTTTTTCAAAACAGAAAAAAGATTAATCATAACTGTTATAGATGCAGGTGTGGTCAGTGGGTTCAAGGGAACTGAGTTTTTGGGAGCGAGGGGGGGAAGGTTATTTCCAAAAGTGTAGGTCAGTAATTTTCCACAGGTTAATCCAAGGATTGATAATATAGCAGTTTAGTCTTAATATTGCTGGTTTTGAAAGGGTTTTGAGCAGGGCCACTGATTGATCCAGGTGAGTTTTTGAGCCATAGGAAGTTGAGCAGGCAGGTATGAAACCGAGGTGAGTTCTCAATGTTGAAGTGGTCCGAGGAACGGTTTCAGACAAGAACGGCAAGAAAGAAGGAGAGGTTGGGTCGTCGGTTCCAGAATTGAGAGATTTTGCTAGAAAACACAGGGAAACACTGGTAAGTAGTAGCAGTGACATTCAGAGCGGGCAAGAGTTGAGCTGATTACCACGCTAGAGACGTAGACAATCTGGTGGAGACTGGTTGCACTAGCGGGTCCTTATAAGCAGCTCCTTGATAAGGCTCGATGGGATGCAGGAGAGCAGCAACCAGTCTTCACCCAGGAGAAGGAACTCTCCAGCCTGCTCAGCCCAACCTCCGGCTCAGGAAAAACACTTAAAACTAACACCCAGTGCATAAACATGGCAGTCTTCTAACAAATCTGTCTTTTGCTTACTTAAAACACCGAGCTTTAGTTTATGAATTCAATTCAGATCTTCTGTCTTAAATGGAGACAAAATACCAAGACAGACTTAATGCTGCACTCGATATAGATTTTGCATTCTTCTCTCATAAACCAAACTAGTACGTCATTCAATTCAGTTTTATTCAAAAAGCACCAAAACACAATAAATGTGAATATACAATCCAACTCAAGTCAATAAGAATCCAATTAATTGTAAGATGATCATAATCAAATCAAATCCAATTGTAAAAAATCCAAATGAGTCCAATTCATACATACAGAGCCAATTAAAAGAAAGTAGTCAAACTAAGAAAACCAATAGATTGCATCAAATTTCCACTTCAATTCAGTAGTAAAAATTCTGAAACATCCAGAGACATGCTTGTACTCCAACCAAGTGATTGGTTTAATCTGGCAGCATAGATATAGATAGTTGAGTATCATAAGCATAGCAATGGAAATTTATGCCATGCTGTCTAATATGACGTACAGTATATACCAAATGGAGGCATGTATAAAGTGAAAAGAATCGGTCCAAGCACAGAACCTTGTGGAACTCCATAACTTACTCTGGTGTGTGAGGAAGATTCTTCGTTTACAAGAACAAACTGGAATCTATCAGATAAATATGACTTAAACAAGCCTAATGCAGTTCCTTTAATCTCAATAACATGTTGAAGTCTCTGTAATAGAATGTTTTGATATATTATATCGATGCAGCACTGAGATCCAACAGGACAAGCACCAACACAAGTCCACTATGAGAGGCCAAGAGGAGATCATTGGTTACTTTCACCAGTGCCGTTTATGTGCTATGATGCACTCTTAATCCTGACTGAAATTCTTCAAACAAATTAAAGTTGAGCTGCAAAAGTTTTGTCAACAACTTTAGACATAAAAGGTAGATTGGATATAGGTCGATTATTAGCTAACACTTCTGGATCAAGAGAAGGTTTTTTTAAGTAAAGTTTTAATTATAGCAACCTTAAAACTCTGTGGAACATTGCCTGAAGACAGATTGATCAAATCCAATATGGAAGTATTGATTATGGGGAAAATCTTCTTCGGGATTGGGCCGAAAATACAAGTTGATGGTTTGCATATCTTATGTAACTTTCTAATGAATCAGTATCACATGAATAAAACTTTTTCATAGTAGATTTCACATATCCCGTTCTCATCCCCCCACATTTTGCACCTCACACTCGCTCTTTTTCTATTTATGAGAATATGTTTGGATCAGTGTATTTAGTAGATGTTTTTAGTAGATAAGTTTGAAACCTGATGTTAAATCACTTGTCATTCAGTAATCAGCTGTTTTCTCCTTTACATTCCTTCCTCCCTGGCAAAGTGTATATAATATATAATTATCACCAATGTGTAGGTGTCCTTTAATCTTCTCCCCTCAACTATGCTGCTGGCATGAGAGTGCCAGCATAAAGGCTTTGGTGTAAGAAACAACATATGGAATAGTTTATAAATTAAAGTTATAATTTTTTTATTGTTTTCCATTGTTCCACAGCTCTAAGTTACTCAACTTTTATCACCATCAGTGTGTATTTTATTTCGGTTTATTAATCAAATGTTGTGGATTTAAATAACGAGAGCTTGTAATGGTTATTTCCCTCAGGGTGGGGTCTGTTGAATTAATCAAAAATCTATGTAATTGGACATGACATATTAAGATAATCTTAAGGTGAGAACATGTAAGATACCAGGTAAAATGCTGAGAGCAAATACAAATTTGGAGCAGCATGGTGGCTTGGAGGTTATCTGTCATATCTGTTATCTGCAAAAGTGTTTTGAGTTTTTAAATTTCGTGATTCATTATTTAAAACTAGTCCATGCATTCATCTTTAGTAGGCTTGACTACTGTAACAGCATCTTTACAGGTCTACCTAAAAAGTCAGTTAGACAACTGCAGCTTATTCAGAACTCTGCTGCTCGAGTCCTCACTAAGACCAAAAAGGTGGAGCACATCAGTCCAGCTCTGAGGTCTTTACACTGGCTGCCTGTCCATCAGAGGATAGACTTTAAAGTTCTGATGCTGGTCTATAAAGCTCTGAATGGTCTAGGACCAGAATACATCAGTGACCTCCTGACCCAGTATGAACCTTCCAGACCCCTCAGCTCATCTGGATCCGGTCTTCTATCAATTCCCAGAGTCAGAACCAGACATGGAGAAGCTGCATTCAGATTCTATGCTCCACATGTCTGGAACAAACTCCCAGAAAGCCTCAGATCAGCTGAAACACTCAGTGTGTTTAAGTACAGGCTGAAGACACACCTATTTTCAGCTGCATTTGAATAAAGCTCTAAATCTGAACCTTGAGTTTCAAAACTATTTTTTTTCCTCAAGATGGCTATGGATCCGGAGGGGGTATCCGTGGAGTAGTGGGCCACTTGGACACAAGTCGGGGGCTGATCACCCCCGGCTGGGTCGCCCGAGCGAGGGTGTTTGATGATCAAAGACCCGAAACACCCCATGACCTCGGGTTCATCACTGATGATGTGTCCAAGTAGCAACAAGAGGTGTATGTAAGAACTTATTTCTTACTTTTTAGTATAAAATTGAAATCATGCTTATTATTTCTACTGTTTTAATGTATCTGTAAAGCACTTTGAATCGCCCTGTAGTTGAATTGTGCTATACAAATAAACTTGCCTTGCTTTGCCTTGCCTTGCCTTACTGTGATGTTGCTCAGCTGATCTTGAGTTGGAGACTTTGCTCTCAGATCTAGCTTCAAACTTTCTGTTGATCTTTTTTTTTTATATAGATATATGGGTCTGTTAGTATCTGTTTTTGTTAATAAAGCAAGATTTTCATGACTTTTCTAGTAAGTCTAGTAAAATAATTTCGACATATAATTAATAACTAATGTGTGCCTTGATCCATGGGTTAACGCACTAAAAGTATCCCTTTGGCACCAAGACAACACCGTGAGCGAGACCACATCTACTCGCTAAACAGTATATTTACAATTCCAGTTCCTGAGCTCATCGTCTTAATTCACAAACACAACCTACCGGGGCCAGCAACTAATCCTTCATTCACAATTCACAGTGCACTCACATCATCTCACAGAATAGCATGGCTGGCTTCCTTCACAGCCACCTGCTTCACAATCACATCTCACAAGCTGCTGTTTGTCCAATTATTATCCAACACTCAGCACCTCTGTACTCTCAAAATTTTCTCAATAATTTCAGCAGTCTCCTTGTGCGCAAGAGCAAGAAGAGGGTATGATGATGAGCCCACCACTTCCTCCTGTGTTCTTAATTTGGGGAAAAAACCCGGAGGGCTGTCCCACTGTACACAGTAGACTCACTCAGCGGGGCTACAGATGCCCAATTCCCGATTTCGGGTCACCATCATATTGTGGAGAACAGACCAGAGTAGTCGGACTCTTTAGGCAGCCTCTTAGGGGAATTTATTAATAAGAACAGACAAGACATACATACACACAGCAGCATACAAGGAACTCACAATTGTTATACTTTCTAATCATGTTCTTTGCATACATGGCCAAAAAACAATCTCTATCTGGTGTCACTGTGTCTTAGATTTCCACAAACATCTTATGTTGTTGACCTCATCAGAGAACACCCTGACCCTAAACAATATGTGGCATAAGCAGTGGCAAGACACAGCTTCCTCCCACACGGTTGGATATATATTTTATACCCTGGTTTTCAGTATTATCTATATTGTAATCAAAATGGCATTGAATAACCTAACTATGACTGTCAGACTATGTTCTTGAGTCATTTGATGTAACCTTTTATCAAGTTGGATTGAGTGATTTGGCAAAAGGCAAAATCCCTGCAAAGTAACAATAGCTAAATGAAGAGACGTCAACACATGAAAACGTAAATGATTCTAACTGTTGAATTATTAGACAGGATAATGCATCACAAATTCATAACAAAGCATACATCCAATATCAGTGTCATCACCAAAAACAGGACTTACTCAGAATATGGCTTTAAACTGTGATTAGAAAAAGTTGCTTCCCCTTTGGTGGTGTCTTTTTGAAGGTTTCTGTTACGGTAATAAGATTAGTAGTTTTGCTATGCGCTCAAATACACATAATAAATTAAAGTGTCTCTGTATTAGTGTGTCACAGTTTGTGATATGCTGAGGACCCATTTGCAGACTCAAACACAGGATGTAGGTTGGTAGATCGAACTGATGATTCTTGTCAGGGTCTGTCTTGTCATTGTTTTATTTTGATAGTCTTGTAAGTTTCCTGTTTTATTTGTGTTCCTCACTTCCTGTTGTGCGTTACTTTAGGTTTCTTGACTTCCTGTGTGTGTGTGAGATTGCCCATTGTTTTCACCTGTGTCCTGTTTATATCTACCTGTTCTCCCCAGTGTGCCTTTGTCAGATTGTCTGCGTCTTTTGAGTAGCTTTCCGGCAGTTTTTTCCCTTGTGATAATATATTCCTGGTTTTTCGACTTTTCGCCTGAGTTCTCTGGATATCCCTTTAGCCTAGCGTTTTTGTACCTTTGCCTTAAAGTAATACTATGTAACATTTCCACCTTAAAATAACAGCTTGAAAAAAATTGTGCGGCTAGAATGAGTTTTAATATTATGATTGGCCTGTCTCCTATGCCCTTCGGGGGTCTGAGTTGGAAAAACTGCGCTATGTAACTTTGCTGGACCGGCCCGGGAGCTGAGCGGAAGTACTTCGACTTGCTTTCTGGCACACCTACCGCAAAAACAAATAGACCCCTCTCACCCTCCCAGGTACATTTGATTACTCTTACCTTCTCGGTCGACATAGCTTGCACCTTCTGACTCCTCGCCGGTTCGTCAACAAACGTGAAAGCGAAAGGGTGTTGTATTTACGACAGTGTAACCGTACATTACCTCCAAGCCTGTAGGGGGAGCTCCATAATGGGCTTTTTGAGAAGTTACATTGTATTGCTTTAATGGACTGCCTTCTCGTGTACCGACTTTGGATAATAAACTCCCTTCCTCCTACCTCGTCTGCCTCTGGTCTGCTGTGTGGGTCCAACTGTCTGTCTGAACCTGACAATTCTGTTTCCAAATCATGTAACTTCCTTCTAAAAACATCAAATTTAATTCTTTTTTCAAGTTTCAGGTCTTTTTGCAAGGTATTGTAAGCAACGGGAGCAGTATATTTAAAAGCTCTCTTTCCCATTTAGGTTCCAGATATTTGGTAAAGTTAAAAGAAATAGATCCTGGAACTGTAGACTATAGCTCTCTGTACCCTTTCGCCTTACATAGGTTTGAAGATACCGGGGCAGCAGACCTAAAATTGATTCATAAATGATAACATGCTAATGTTTCAGCCTACAAGCAGACAAGGCAGACCAGCCAACACGACCATACAATAAGCAATGGTGAGTGAACGATTTAAAATTAATAATAAATCTTAGAGCACCATGAAAAACAGTGTCCAGGACATTAGGCTATCCGAAGGTGCATACGTGTAAATCACATCACCATAATCCAGAGCTGACATAAAAATTGCTGCAACCAGCCTCTTATTGGCCTCAAAGGAGAGGCAGGCCTTGATTCTAAAATAAAAACTTAGTTTAAATATTAGGTTTTTGACCAGTAGCTAAATGTGCGGGGTAAAAGAGAGAGAGTCATCAATTAAAATACCCAGGTACTTGTATTGGCACACAGACTCAATCTGCGAGCTTGAGAGGTGGTGATATTTGGAAGGTTTTTTATACGAAAACAGTATAAGTTTAGTTTTGTCAGTTAAAAGTGAGTTAAAGCTTAGAGAGAGCCTGGTGTGGTGTGGGTGCTGTACAATACTGATAAGATACGATCAGATTCATTGTCATGCATACAGATAGCATACACACGAAATTTGTCCTCCGCTTTTAACCCATCCGGGTTGGCACCTGTTGACACACTCATGCTCATGCACAGGGTCACACACTCAGACAGACGCCATACACTGGAGCAGTGGGGAGCATAGGGTAAGGTGCCTTGCTCAAGGGCACCTCTGCTGTGAAAAGGAGGTGGACTGACACCCCATCCAGCTGTCAGTTTCACCAATCTTTTTGCGTGGTGAGAGTGGGGATTGAACCTCCAACCTTCCGGTTATTGGACGAAAACTGGCATCAGGTACATTTTGATGAATGTTATATAGATCATGAAGAGAAGTGGACTGAGGACTGAGCCCTGAGGTACGCCTTTAGTTACTGAAATGGATTTGGAAGTTAAACCGTATGCCTGTACAAGTTGAGTTCTGTTGGTGAGATAGTTACTGAACCAGTTGACAGCCTGCTCCGCAAGTCCAATGTTGACAAGTGTCTGTTTCAGTAATATGTGGTACACAGTATCAAAAGCTTTAGACAACAATTAAAAGAGCTGTACAGTGTCCTTTTGCTGCTTGTTGATGAGAGTTTCCAGTACTTTAGCCAGGCACACAGTTTGGAGATTGGACGATAGTTGTTGTGCAGGATCTCCCCCTTTGAGTTGCGGGACAAATGCAGATTTCCATAATTTGAGGATTTCATTAGTGGCCAATGAGAGGTTAAAAAAAAGAGTGAGAGATGCAGCAATATAATCAGCTGCCAGCTGCTGGAAGTATGGTTACAGGTTGTCTGGGCCAGCAGATTTTGCAGTGTCCAGGAGCTTGACAGCTCTATGCACCTAAGAGATAGACGCTTCGCTGTGACGCTTTGCTTTGCGGTAAGACGTATTGCATCACTTCCTGTTACCTTGCTTGTGTACTGTGGAATTTCTTGCTCCTCTTGGACTACTGATAATCACTTTATTTCTACCTATAACTTACACAATTTTGCATAGTTAACTCTATAGCTTACCGTTCTGTTCTAACACACTCCTACAGATCTTTAATCTTTATTCTCACTTTTTAGCGACACACCCGCTGAGGACAAAACCTTGGTAATTGGCAGTTCTACAGTCAGAAATGTGGCATTAGAGACACCAGCGACCATGGATCAGTGATCAAATGGATTCCAGGGGCCAGAGCGGGCGATGTAGAATCCTATTTAAAACTGCTGGCTAAGGATAAACGTAAATACGGTAAAATAGTTATTCATGTCGGCCAGGGGCGTCTGTAGCTTGAGCAAACATTCGGGGCTGTAGCCCAGACATGAAAATAATTTTTAACAGGGGTCCGGGGGTTTCTCCCCCGGGAAAAAAAATTAAAAAAGGGGGTGTTAAAATGAAAATTTAACACACTTCATGACCAGCTGCTACACAATTAAGAGTTATCCTTGTCTCTACTAGGTATTTTATGTAGTGTCAGGCTGGACATTTCTGATGTGTGTTAGGCGACTTTCTTTTAGCTATAGCCCTTATCCATCAGATTCTAAAGCGAATTAGCTTCGTTTTGTAGCGAAGTAAGGTGCTGTTTAATCAACAGGACGATTATAGCGAAATATTCTTTTACATTCATCATGACATATCAAATTGCTTTCTTTTTCCTTTTAAATTGGCATTAGGAAAACAAAACAACTTCCCCTTAAATATATGTCTATATATATCGGCATAAAATAAAAGACTCAATACACACAAGTTCCAAAATATCACACCATTAACAACCTCAGTTCACTCTCATAGACTTTTATATCACCACAACTTTCTTTAGCACACCGAGAAACAACAGAAAAATAGCCTCAGAGCAGCTAAAAAGACAAGTTTCTCACCGTTGCTCTCTGTATTTCAAAGTACGCCGATATCGGAGCTTGCAGCGGCTCTACAGATGACAGGTGAGTAGTTAGCCTGTTAGTCACAGAGGTTGCAGCGGCTCTACAGGTGACAGGTGAGTGTTACCCTGTTAGACACAGAGCTAGCATTAGCATGGACGACGGTAAGCGTTAACAAGCATTTATTTTGATAACTGACTCGTCTTACCGACGTACTTGTCTCCTGACTTCCAATCGGTATGTGCTCTGACTTTCTTTCAGTGTAACTCCGAGCTGAGAGGCTGAACGTGGCCTGCGTAGCCCCTGATTGGCTGTTGAGGCACTCCCCACGTGGGGTCATACGAACTGTGCGGTGCATTCAAATGCAACAGGAACATTAAACTTTATCGATGCAAACATAAAATAAATACTCTCCCGCTTCTTTTATTGGTCTCTGTGTCAGTCCAGAGAGATTCGGGGCTGAAGCCCCGAATGACCAGGTCTCTCAGCGCCCCTGACATTGGCGTTAATGACACCCGGTTACGCCAATCGGAGGTCACTAAAATTAATGTTGCATTGGTGTGTAATTTTGCCAAAACAATGTCGGACTCTGTAGTTTTCTCTGGACCCCTGCCAAATCTGAACAACGTGGGCTACATAGATAATTGCCAATCTTTCTGGAGAAAACCTGGTCTGATGAGGAGAGACGGCATCCATCCCACTTTGGAAGGATTTCATTTCTAGAAATATGGATGAATTTATTTGTCACCCTAAAACATGACAACCCAGGGTTCAGACCAGGATGCAGAGTTGTAGTCTTACACACTTCTCTGCAGCTTCTCACCTGCTGCTACCCACACAATCACTTAATACAAAAGGAGCAAATCCTCTTGTGCAAAAAAATTAAAACAAAAACTTGAACTGAAGAAAAACATCAAACTATTAAATGTGGTTTGCTGAATATCAGATCTCTCCTTTCGTAGTCACTGTTAGTGAATGAGTTGATTTGTGATCATCATATTGATATATTTTGTCTTACAGAAACCTGGCTGCAGCAGGAGGATCATGTTAGCATTAATTAAGCAACTCCCTCTGACTGTTTAAGTGTTCACGTTCCTCGAACCACAGGCAGAGGAGGAGTGGCAGCTATCTTCAGATCAGGGTTACTACTCAGTCCCAGACCCAAGATTAGTTTGAGCTAAAGCTAGAACTACTTATTATTCATCATTGATAGAAGAGAATAAGAACAATCCCAGGTTTCTTTTCAGCACTGTAACCAGTCTGACTAAGGCCGATTTCAGACTAGAGCGTGGCGTGGCGGCAGCGAGACGACGGCAGTTATCAGGCGGTGTGTTCTACTTCGCTTTTCACACCGGACAGTCCGCGGCCGCGGTAGTTCCGCTCCAGCCCTGTCTGCATTCCCCATTCATTTCAACGGGACACCGCCGGCCGCCGCCGGCCGCCGCCGGCTGCTGCCGTCCAAATTCCGCTCGAGTTCTATTTTCCAAAAGCAGCGCGGGACGGAGGCGTCTCCCGCGCCGCTACCGCCCGACTACCGCCGCGTCGGTGTGCAAGGACAGATCTGTTTCCATGTATTTTCGCCTCCGCCGGTGAAAATCGCTTCCGTTCCGCCACGCTGGTCTGAAATGGCCCTAAGAGTCCGAGCTCTGTTGAGCCAGGTATTCCTTTAACTCTCAGCAGTGATGATTTCATGAGCTTCTTTATCAATAAAATTGTTTCTATCAGAGAGAAGATTGATGGAGTCCTTCCCACTATTATCAGTGATGTATCATCAAGTATAGCAGCTTTAGAGGTATCTTTAGAACCTGATTTGTATTTACACGGCTTCTGTCCAGTTGATCTCTCTGAACTAATGACAGCAATAGTCTCTTCTAAACCATCAACTTGTATTTTAGACCCAATCCCAACCAGACTGTTCGAGGAGGTTTTCCCCTTAAAGGGGAACTCCGGGGCATTTGGGAGATTTGTCGTATGCTCCGCCTGGTGGACGGGCGCGGGAGACGCGTGACGACGTCGATGACCACGTCGGGGCGGCGGTGCCGGCGGTCGCAAGGCCGGAGCTGCGCTTGGCTGCGAGGGCCGATATCACTGCTCGCAGTTTTAATTATAAGATATTTTCCTAACAGAGCACTTCGCTCCCAAACTGCAGGTTTACTTGAGGTTCCCAGAGTTTCTAAAAGTAGAATTGGAGGCAGAGCCTTCAGTTATCAGGCCCCTTCTCTTGTGGAATACGCTGCCAGTTAATGTCCGGGAAGCAGACACCCTTTCCACTTTTAAGACCAGGCTTAAAACTTTCCTTTTTGATAAAGCTTATAGTTAGGGATGGCTCAGGTGATCCTGAAACATCCCATAGTTAAGCTGCTATAGGCTTAGACTGCTGGGGGGCCTCATCTGTCACACCTTTCCTCACTTTACTCTCTTTTTCCCCTGTTTAATTTCTCAAATGATATTATGTACATGTGAGATTATTGTGGTCATTAACTTGTGTTTCCCTGTTCCAACAGATATCCTTTGAATGGTGTTACAGTGGGTTTTTTTCTCCCTCTTTTCTGTCTTCTCAAACCCCAGCTGGTCGAGGCGGATGGCCACCCTTCCTGAGTCTGGTTCTGCCAGAGGTTTCTTCCTGTTAAAAGGGAGTCGTTTCTCTCCACAGTCGCCTCAGGCACACTCAGGACGGAAGATTTGACTAAAGAGAAGTTTCGGTGCAATCTGTTGGTTTCCGTTGGCAAGGAAATTGTTTTTTAATTGGCTCTATATGAATGAATTGGATTATTTTGTAAATAATTATGATTACAATGAATTGAATTCCAATTGGCTTGAATTGGACTATACTATTTAAGTGCCTTGAGATGACATTTGTTGTATTTTGCACTATATAAATAAAACTGAATTGAATTGCCCCCCAATGAGCTGTCACCTTACCGTGGTGGGGGGTTTGCGCGCCCCAATGAGTCTGGGAGCTATGTTGCCCGGGGCTTTTAGCCCCTGGTAGGGTCACCCAAGGCAAACAGATCCTAGATGAGGGACCAGACAAAGAACAGCTCATAAATACCCCCTATGATGATGGACAATATTTGACGGCGTTTTCCTTCGCCCGGACGTGGGTCACCGGGACCTCCCCCTAGAGCCAGGTCCAGGGGTGGGGCCCGCCGGCGAGTGCCTGGTGGCCATGGGGCTCGGTCGGGCACAGCCCGAAAAAATGACGTGGGTCCCCCTTACGACGGGCTCACCACCCGTGGGAGGGGCCAATGGGGTCGGGTGCAATGTGAGCTGGGTGGCAGCCGAAGGCAGAGACCTGGCTCTTGGGACGTGGAACGTCACCTCCCTGCTGGGGAAGGAGTCTGAGCTGGTGCGCGAGGCTGAGTGGTTCCGGCTAGATATAGTCGGACTCACCTCGACGCATGGCTTGGGCTCCGGAACCAGCCTCCTCGAGAGGGGTTGGACTCTCTTCCACTCTGGAGTTGCCCGTGGTGAGAGGCGCAGAGTAGGTGTGGGCATAGTTATTGCCCCCCGGCTGTGCGCCTGTACATTGGGGTTTACCCCGGTGGACGAGAGGGTAGCCTCCCTCCGCCTTAGGGTGGGGGGACGTGTCCCGACTGTTGTTTGTGCTTATGCACCAAACAGCAGTTCAGAGTACCCACACTTTTTGGAGTCCCTGGAGGAGGCACTGGAGAGTGCTCCTCCAGGAGACTTCCTCGTCCTGCTGGGGGACTTCAATGCTCACGTGGGCAATGACAGTGAGACCTGGAGGGGCGTGATTGGGAGGAACGGCCCCCCCGATCTGAATAAGAGTGGTGTTTTGTTATTGGACTTCTGTGCTTGTCATTGACTGTCCATAACGAACACCATGTTCAGGCACAAGGGTTTCCATATGTGCACTTGGCACCAGGACACCCTAGGCCGCAGCTCGATGATCGACTTTGTGGTTGTATCGTCGGACTTGCGGCCTGGGCACTCAGGTGAAGAGAGGGGCAAATCTGTCAACTGATCACCACCTGGTGGTGAGTTGGCTCCGCTGGTGGGGGAGGAAGCCGGTCAGACCTGGCAGGCCCGAACGTATTGTGAGGGTCTGCTGGGAACATCTGGCGGAATCCCCTGTAAGGAGGAGTTTCAACTCCCACCTCCGGCAGAGCTTCAACCATGTCCCGGGGGAGGTGGGGGACATTGAGCCCGAATGGGCCATGTTCCGTGCCTCCATTGTTGAGGCGGCCAACCGGAGCTGTGGCTGTAAGGTGGCCTGTCGTGGCGGCAATCCCCGAACCTGCTGGTGGACACCAGTGGTGAAGGAAGCCGTCAAGCTGAAGAAGGAGTCCTATCGGGCCTTTTTGGCCAGTGGAATTCTGGAAGCAGCTGATGTACCGACAGGCCAAGTGGAACGCGGCCTCGGCGGTTGCTGAGGCAAAAACTCGGGCTTGGGAGGAGTTCGGGGAGGCCATGGAGAATGATTTCCGGAAAGCCTCTAAGAGTTTCTGGTCCACCATCCGGCGGCCCGGGGGGGGGGGGGGGGGGGGAGCGATGCGCTGTCAACACCATGTATGGTGAGGGCGTGGCTCTGCTGACCTCAACTCGGGATGTCGTGAGTCGGTGGGGGGAATACTTCGAGGGCCTCCTCAATCCTACGGACACGTCTTCCGATGAGGAAGCAGAGTTGGGGAGCTCGGACGTGGGGCCTCCCATTTCTGGGGATGAGGTTGCCAAGGTGGTCAAAAAACTCCTCGGTGGCAAGGCCCCGGGGGTGGATGAGGTCCGTCCTGAGTTCCTCAAGGCTCTGGATGTTGTAGGGCTGTCTTGGTTGATACGCCTCTGCAGCATCGCGTGGACATCGGGGACAGTGCCTCTGGACTGGCAGATCGGGGTGGTGGTCCCCCTCTTTAAAAAAGGGGACCGGAGGGTGTGTTCCAACTATAGGGGGATCACACTCCTCAGCCTCCCTGGTAAGGTCTATTCGGGGGTACTGTAGAAGAGGATCCGCCGGATAGTCGAATCTCGGATTCAGGAGGTGCAGTGTGGTTTTCGTCCTGGCCGTGGAACAGTGGACCAGCTCTATACCCTCAGCAGGATCCTGGAGGGTGCATGGGAGTTCGCCCAACCGATCTACATGTGTTTGTGGACTTAGAGAAGGCTTTCGACCGTGTCCCTCGGGGACTCTTGTGGGGGGTGCTCCGGGAGTATAGAGTGCCGGACTCCTTGATATGGGCTGTTCGGTCTCTGTATGACCGGTGTCAGAGTTTGGTCCGTATTCACGGCAGTAAGTCGGACATGTTTCCTGTGAGGGTTGGACTCCGTCAGGGCTGCCCTTTGTCACCGATTCTGTTCATAATTTTTATGGACAAAATTTCTAGGCGCAGCCAAGGCGCTGAGGGGGTCCATTTTGGCGACCTCAGAATCAGGTCCCTGCTCTTTGCGGACGATGTGGTTCTGTTGGTGTCATCGGGCCGTGACCTTCAGCTCTCACTGGAGCGGTTCGCAGCCGAGTGTGAAGTGGCTGGGATGAGAATCAGCATCTCCAAATCTGAGACCATGGTCCGGAAAAGGGTGGAATGCCCTCTCCAGGTCGGGAATGAGATCCTTCCCCAAGTGGAGGAGTTCAAGTATCTCGGGGTCTTGTTCACGACTGAGGGACGATTGGAGCAGGAGATTGAAAGGCGGATTGGTGCGGCGTCTGCAGTGATGCGGGCTCTGCACCGGCCCGTCATGGTGAAAAAGGAGCTGAGCCAGAAGGCGAAGCTCTCGATTTACCGGTCAATCTATGTTCCTACCCTCACCTATGGTCACGAGCTGTGGGTAGTGACCGAAAGAACGAGATCGCGAATACAAGCAGCCGAAATGAGTTTCCTCCGCAGGGTGTCTGGGCTCTCCCTTAGAGATAGGGTGAGAAGCTTGGTCATCCGGGAGGGGCTCGGAGTAGAACCGCTGCTCTTCCGCATCGAGAGGAGTCAGATGAGGTGGCTCGGGCATCTGGTTAGGATGCCTCCTGGACGCCTCCCTGGTGAGGTGCTCCGGGCCCGTCCCACTGGGAAAAATCCTTTTTTTCACACAAAAGAGCTTATTAGAATATGTCCAGAGCATAAACAACAAGAGATGTTGTTTATGGCCACATGTGATGATTCTGTTTGTACAATCAGAGGTCTACAGTGTTTCCACATTAGCATATAGTATCAGCTAGGCTCACTTGGAACAATAGTCCGAAAAGTATCATAGTGACACCTGGGTGTTACTACCTAAAAAGAAAAAAAGAGGAAGCGAGCTGTACCATACTGAACCGCACTATACAATGTAATGTAAAAGCACTAATGGATACCACTGCAAATGAGAATCTGATGAGTTACAAAATTTTAGAACTGTGGCAACAGTAGTCATCTTTAATGCAGTGTTGGATTGCCTGTCAAACAATCGCCAACATCCAAAAAGATCTTTGCAATGTCTTTCAAGAGTCCAGGAGAACAATCATTGGAAACTACTTAAAGAAATCTAGCCTTGTAGGCAAGCTTGTAATTCAGACTCGCACTTAACATTGACTTTTATGGTCAGTGTACAAATTCAGTTGTTTGCACATTTCAATAACATACAACAACAAACTTTTTCCCCTTTGGAGGACTGCATGTAAAGCTGTCTGCATTGGCCTATCCATATTCTGCCCTTTACATACGGCCAAATAAGTCCGACAGATATTTCCACAAATCATGCTTAACTGTTTAGAAGTCAGCAGGCCGTTGACAACAAACTTACAGTATATTTCTTCTCTTATATGTCACTCCTACTGTCCTGCTCCTATCAGGGGCTTTCTGTGTCAACAGAAACTCGTGGCTTCCTCATCTCGCCCTGCCATGGGCTATCAGTGTCAACAACCCCCATCCCTACTAATAGGTCTGTCAGCTCTGTGACACTGCAGAGTTGAACCACATCATGACACCGGACGTCAGAGCCATTGCCCATTAGCGAGCATGGCTTGCCTTCACTGTCAGTAACCGTGACATGCTTGATTTGTTCACTTACACACTGATCATGATATCATATTTGTCAAAAGGTCAAGGAGTGGCCCTCATGAAAAGTAACAGGAAACGATACAATGTATAGCTCAGTTTTGAAGTTGCTTGTTAAAATTTCTTACCGAAAAACTTTATTAAATGGATTAAGAGTCAGCAGATGATTGATTAGTTAACAATTTATATTAATGTTCAGTGAAAGACCTCCACTTAGAGTGCAGTTAATTCTAATTAAAAGAGCGGCCATGGTTATGCTGGGAAAGGAAAAAAAAACTAACAATATTATCAAGCTAATTAAATGGTGGTGGTCCGGAACCCCACAGTTAAGAAGAACCGATGATGCCTGAAAATCAAGTGAGGTCGATCCACAATCACATAAAACAGCTTGTTTAACAAATGCATAACAACAGCTTCTCAAGGTATTACAAGTACAGAAGATTACACAATAACAAAGATCCTAAAGCAAACTTTAATCAAGTACTCTCAGGTGCAGTGAATATGAAAATAAAGAAATAAAAAACTTAGAAATTTTGTA
This sequence comes from Odontesthes bonariensis, assembly GCF_027942865.1. NCBI lineage: Eukaryota > Metazoa > Chordata > Actinopteri > Atheriniformes > Atherinopsidae > Odontesthes > Odontesthes bonariensis. The sequence continues at coordinate 8,641,921 of NC_134506.1, forward strand.
GACTGGAATTAATTCCACATATTTTTCACTTTCCTTAATTTCTGTCTGCTATGCCTGCGACAATCAGCCTTTCTTTTTAATGACGCCAGCAGAGATGTCACTATGGGTGTTACTGCAAATGGACCATATCCTCTGTGTGTGTCTGTGTGTAAGAGGGAGAGAGATAAGGCCACTTACCTCAACATGACCTGATCTCTTATTTTCCTCATCCTTTATTCGTACTTTTGTCATTTGGCTTCATTAGGCCCTCTTTCCTACCTGCTTCACTAGCTGCACAAAATGCACACACAGACACACACACACACACACGAATGCTAGTGCTAAAACGCCAAAAGAAACTCTTAGATAAAACTCCCTGTGCCAATCAACCTTCACTAGTTTTACTTACTGTGACAGCCCTCTGTCTATCAAATGCCACTGTCGTGTTGCTGTCGCCTGACATCTGATAGTGTTAGGTGTCACACACCAGCTTTAGCTTGTCACATTCCATCTGTATATCAGCCTGTTACTCCTCTCTGGCCCCACTTTCAATCAAGCCTGTCAGTCAGCTTGTCCCCCAAGTTGCATTTCAGTCTCCTCGTTCATCAACTGCCTTTCACCTGGCCCCTCTCAATATCAATAAAACTAATCTAATTGAAAACAACATCCTATCAGCACCTACATAACAGGATGCTAAGCTACCAGGTAGCTTATATCCTGGCAGTGTTGACTGACATTATATGACTGACACAGTTCAGTAGTGGCATGTCTCAATCTGCCCTGATCTCAGGGATGGTTTATGAATTGATGGAAGAGGATGAAAGGAAAATTCAATTTAATTTTCTTTCTCTCTCTTCCACTCTGTCTCAATGTCTTATATTTATTCTAAGTTTGTGTGTCAAAACATCAATTCAGCACTAAGGGGATGTGACAAGCTCAAGGGCCTGGGGGGTAGCTTTGAATTGAGGGCCTTGGTGCAAAATTGATCTAGATTTGTCTCCAAATCAGTCAAAGTGTTTAGCTTTAATGCAAGCTGATCAGAGCGCCACTTGGAGCACGACAGGATGAGGAGAGCGGCACAGTATCTGGGAGATTAGCCCTGTCACTTTGGAGATCAGTGCCTATCACTGGAAGTCATAAACTCAGAGACACATTTTCACCTGATTTTTGAAGATTCCTCAGAAATTGCAGGCATATATGAAATTGTCATTAGCTCTCATTTATGTGCCCATGAGGTCATGTACAAAGGTGGCACAACAGCACCAAACTCAAATTACACTTGCATAAACACTTTCACTTCTTATTACACTTTCTGCCAGCAATGTAGTGCATACAAAAGATGGAGTGCTGCATTATTATTGCAATTGCAATATTTCTAATTCTTATAAATAACACTACTGCAAACAGCAGAGGAGTCATACACAATCCAACACACATGGAAGTGTTCTGTCCTGTTGCCTATGTAAAAGACACTGGGGACAGGAAATGAGTAAAGTCTTTCTTTTCTGCGATTAGGATTTATGTTCAGGATATGTTCATATTGTAAAGATGTTTTGATGATATGATATATGAGTCCACTTTAACATTATTTGAATGCTTGAATAAACTGGTGTGTTTAAAGAACACATTAATAGCACGCTAAAGGTCCTTCTGACAGAATAGAATGAATACTGTTCTTTAGCTATTCATAGTCATTATTATCAGTTACTTTAAACAGTTTCTGATTATATATTTTGCTATGGGCAGGTATGACTCATGTACAGTTTTTTGTTGCAGCAGAGCTGAAGAAGCCTCTGACTGAACAGTACATCATTTAATCAAGAGGTGTAAAATGTTTTCAATAAACGTCTCCAGACTCACAAGCAACTTTTCCACTGACAGCATGGGAGCTAACTGAGAGCATGATCACCAGCACAAAAATGAGCATCACTTCATTTAACATTGATGAAACACTTTCATTTTTTCTTTGACTGTATTATGGACTGCACAGTGGTGTGGTGATTAGATTCAAGATTCAAGAAGCTTTATTTATCCCGAGGGAAATTGCTGTGCAACAGTTATGTTATGCAACAGTTACAAGAGGGAAAGTAATAAAATAAGATAAAATAAAGCTAACATAAAATGACATAAGTAACTGAATACAATATGTGCAGTGTGCAATTTAGCAGCCTCAAATAAAAAGCAATAGATACAAATATACAAACAAGTGATTTGGAGAAAGTGACATTGTCTAAAGTGACATTTGATATTTGGCATTTGGCCTCAGGACGCAGTGTTTCTACTGATGGCCACAGCCAGAAAGGACTTCCTCTGGCGTTCTGTCTTACACAGGGGTGGAATGAGTCTGTTGCTGAAGGTGCTTCTGTGGGAGGTACCCCCTGTACTCTTCCTCCTACAGCCAACAATTGCAGAGACGTTCCGAAACCTTCTGCAGGTGGCTGGACTCAGAGTGGAACTTGAAGTCAGAGGTGTACAAGGTTGAACAGAAAGGGGGAGAGAAGAGTTCCCTGTGGGGCCCCTGAGCTGCGAACCACAGTGTCAGACGCACAGTCCTGCATTCTGACATACTCTGGAAGACCCGTCAGATAGTCTGTAATCCAGGAAACCAGGGGAGGGTCCACCTACATCGCCGTCAATTTACTCCTCAGCAGGGCAGGCTGGATGGTGTTGAATGCACTGGAGAAATAAAAAAACATGATTCTCACAGTGCTTTCCGGTTTGTCCAGGTAGGTACAGGCACGGTGGAGCGGGAAGATGATGGCGTCCTCCACTCCAAGTCTTGGCTGGTAGGCAAACTGAAGAGGATCCAGTGATGAGCTGACCTGGGGCTCAGGAAGTGACAGCAGCAGCCTCTCCAGGGACTTCATCAGGTGGGACATCAGCGGCACCGGTCTGTAGTCATTGGAGGTCCTGGGACGCACCTTCTTTGGTACTGGAACTAGACAGGATGTCTTCCACAGCACAGGGACCCTCTCCAGACTCAGGTTGTAAGATGTGCTGCAGGACTCCACTCAGCCGGGCTGCACATGTTTTGAGGACACTCATAGCATGTACATAGCTCCCTCCCGTGAAGGTCTGCGTGTCGGGGGGGGGGTGATGGCATGAGAAAAAGAACAGTTAGGGCGTAGTCAGGGAGGAAAGATCGGGGAGGGGGGACAGCAGCGCTGGAGGTGTGAAGGTGGATCATTGTGGAGGAGTTGGGGGAGGGGTAGTCGGAGCCCTCTCATCAAATCTATTGAAAAACAGATTCAGTTTGTTGGCTCGTTCAGGACCACCCTCTGCTGTCTGCCTACCAGATTGTTTGTAGCCAGTGATCTCGAGTGATCTAAATAGCGTCCGAAGGACGCCGACTTTCACCAAACTGTTATCAGTGAGTAGATGAACGTATTTTATGCAAGAAAAACCGAACTTCCCCTTTAAGTTTTAATGTAAACAGCTAGCTCATATGGAAATAATTAAATAAAGCCAATAGTTTTTGGCCACACACTGCCTTTATCAAGGCTTAACAAAGAAATTAATGTATATAAGTAGTAGTATAACATAGCTTATGTTGCTACTTCTAGCTATTATTAGCAAGAGTTCAATAAACACACAAATTCACGTTAGGCTATTGCTATCTGTTCCATTGCATGCATAATACTCAGAGACACTGCCATGAGGGCTTAGTGCATACCTTTATCTTTTGTCCACTTCTCTTCTTCTTTCCTTATTTTCCTGAAATGGGCACCTGACGGCTTTTTTAACCTTTTATTTTCCATCCTTCACTTGACTTGAGAATCAACTCTGTGGCGGAAAACCCTCTTACGTAATCCACGTCTGTCTTCTGCTTCTGCATGATGCGCTGTACAGTTTTAGCTAGCAACATATTGTTAGAACTAGAAAAACCGAAACAGTCTACTTTGTATATTCAGCTATAAAAATAATAGATACTTTGATTTTTTTTTCTTCCCCTTATGCATGGTGCGCCTTTTCACAGATTGCTCCCTTTTTTTTTGCCCACTTCCCCCACAGCAAAAACCGCCCCTGACCTTAAACATCACAATATTGTTAGGATAACATTGGAGCTACGGGTCTCTTCTTCTTCTGATGCTATCTTTTCTTCTTTTGAGTTTTATAGATATTTGAAATAATGTAACAGCTGTCAACTTTATTGTTCCCTGAGGCTGGTAAAAAAATAAATAAATATTATTGACGGAATGCTATTTTTTATTGGCTTCAAATTCTCAGTTATCTTCCATTTCTGCACCAATGCAGGATTGATCATTTCTGCATTAAGGTGCATCTTAGAATTGAGACTTTTTCACATCTCCAGGTGCAATATATTATACGTTATTGTTCTTCTCAGATTGTTTTTAATTGTAAGATCTGTAAGGATCAAACAATTTTTTTGTTATGTCCTGATACATAAAATTTACGTTGTACTTTTTTTTTTAACATGACCATATGTGAAATGGCAGTTTACACATTAATGTATCAGATTAATTTTATTAGCTTAAAAGATGTATATGAATTTATAATAAGATCTGAAGGACAGTGTATATACTTCTTTCTTTAAAAACTTCTAACTTAATCATTTCTTTTCTAATCTTTGTGTAACATACTTGTAGCTTTCATGAAATTTTCAATAAGATAAAAAGTTGAATAGTTTTAACTATACAACAACTGAATTATCTGAACAAAAAAATGTGTCTGAACTTTTTGTCAACTCCAGCATCTTTGACATTGTACAATTTATTCATTTTATTTAACCAGGATATAAAAACTCTTGAGGATTAAAATGTATTGGCCAACATAGGTAGCAGCTTAGGTCAGCAGCAATAAACACAACAATACACTCAAAATATGTACACACAGATGTCATAACCGGGAGCTATACAGCATCATCAGTTTAAACAATGAAAGCTTAAGACAACAAAACCGATGTAATGTCTGGAAACACAGCTTATAAGGCTTCAAGGTTTGTGCAAAGTGCATGACTGTTTCCAGTGCTACATCACCCTGTAGCTGAGATAATACTGAGTTGGGCATGGGGACAGACAAGAAGCTCCTGGCCAAACCACTTAGATAATCCCCCATGCCAATTTCTGCACATTTGAAAGAGCTTGATAGCCTTGATCTCTCTGAGCTGATGGAAAGTGGCTGCAATAAAGCATGAGCAGAAACAGTCAAACTTCACAGACCTTCATGTCAGACAGAAAATCCCACTTGGAGAGTTAGTGGCAAAGAAACAGAAAGGAAGCTTGAAAGATGGCAAAAAAGGAGAAGTTTTGAAGGACGCAGTATAACTCAGCCCATCTTTATAATGCATCAGTCAACCTCTTCCTATTACCACGGACCTTACCAACTTAGTGATCTTCAAACTCCAAGAGGTAAAACACATCATGCTTGACAGTAATACTGCTCTTTAGATATATACATACATATCCATGCAGATGTACAGATGTATTTCTTACACCTTCCTCTGATCACACTTTCATTCCAACACAAATCCTGTTGTACTTTTATGGACTTTAAAAGGCCGCAGAGTGGTTTAGGGGCCTGTTTCCCATGAGGTCAGCATTTTGCTCCAGTGCCAGAGAGGGGCTTTAAGGTACCTTGTAATGTGCAGGGAGATGGGACCTAATAGATTGATACACAGGTTTTGACATGCTATTTGAGCATGCAGGCCTGCTGTAATTGGCCACGTCATCATGCATTAAATTAACAATATATAGGAGTGCCCTGAGACGAATGTCTTGGCCTGATCCGTCACCCATCACCGCAAAGTGCATGTGACAGGCCTCTCTAAGAGGAGGAAGAGGACAGGGGAGAGGTGGAGGGAGTTGTTTTTTCTTCTTTTTAAGTATTACTATCTTAGCCCTCACTAGTGATCTAGTAGCCATCAAGGCATTTGTTCACACCTGGTTCCTGTATTAAACACCATCAGAGGCACCTTCAGACTTCAGACCAACTACAAGTTGTTCCAAAACTGTTTAACTTAATTTGCGATAAATTGTATTTGTCTACTGATATGTCTAGTATGGACAAAAAAATATTGTGAACAATAATTATATATGTGTAATGTCATACAAAATTGGTCTCTTTTGAATCATGGCAGTGGCGGGAATATATTTTACATCCAGGCCTCCAGTGCTACCCCACTGTAATTAAATTGCCTTGAATATGGGCCACATGATACTAAAATTTTGTCTAACCACACTGTCCTCACAGTAAAAGTGACCTATTAAATATGGAGCTGAATGCTCCATACTTGCAAGAATTACAGTCAGGAAATACATGAATCAATCAATCAATCTTTATTTGTAAAGCAGTTTTCAGACAAAAAAAATTGCAACACAAAGTGCTTTACATAGCCAATAACATTAAATTAAAAAACAGCAAAGAAAATAATCAGCAAAGATAAAAATGAGGAAAATGAAAAAAAAAACACTTTACCCATCCAAATCCCTAAACCACAAGTCCACTAGTCGCACACACACACACACACACACACAAATATACACAGAATGACGTTCATTAATAGTACAAAGAATATAAATGTGTTAAATAAGTAATTGATAAATAAATTGGTAAAACACAATCAGAAAATGATAAAACTAGATTTAACATGAGAGACTAAGAAGGAAATCAATATAAGTAAAATACTGATTATGAATACTAATAAAAGATATTCAATTAAAAACTTTACTAAAATGGTAGGTGTTAAGCTTTCTTTTGAAAATATCAACACTCCCAGCTGCCCTCAGGTCTCAGAAAGGCTGTTCCATAAGCAAGGACGCAAGATGCTTCTCAATATGTTTTAGTCCCCACTTTACAAATAAAGAGAGACCAGCCCCCGATGATCTGGGGGCTCTGGAAGGTTCATAAACTAAAAGCAAGTCGGATAAATACTAAGATCTGAAACCATTAAGAGCTTTAAAAACCAATAAAAAAAAATTAAATTCAATCTGGGAACACACAGGAAGCCAATGCAATGATTTTAAAACTGGAGTAATATGAGCTCTCCTTATGGTCTTCGTCAGGAGACAAGCAGCTGAGCTTTGTAGCAACTGTAATGGACTTATAGTCTTTTTCGGAAGACCAGAAAGAAGAGCATTATAATAATCTATTCTACAAGTGATAAAAGCATGGATCAGTATATCTACATTGGCCTGAGAGAGGAACTGTTGCTCTCTTGCGATATTCCTTTAATGTTATGCTTTTAATGTGAGATATAAAATCTGGATTTGAATCAAAAATAATTCAGAGGTTCTTTACATACCGTATTTTCCGCACTATAGAGCGCACTGGATTATAAAGCGCACTGTAAATGAATGGTCTATTTTCGATCTTTTTCATATATAAAGCGCACCGGGCTATAAGGCGCATTAAGCGAAACAAAACAGTGTCGTTGCTGTTACCTGGCAGTTCAGTGATGATTCGAAAACGAAACTTATAAAATCGGCTCGGCGCATGCGCAAAACCACAAAGTAGCAATTCTCGACAAGTAGCACAAATCGACTGAACACCGGCGTTCGTGAAAGCTCGGACCACAGTTGAGACTGATACCTTAGCCCAGGCATCCACGATCCACTGGCAGATAGTAGCGAAAGTCGCCCGGCGCTGTCTCCCTCCCTTGGTGAATGTGTGTTCGCTTTCTGTCATCCACTGCTCCCACGCAGCTCGCAGTTTAACTTTGAACGCCCTGTTCACACCAATATCTAGCGGCTGGAGTATTTTAGTTAATCCACCTCGAATGATGGCAAACTCCGAATTGGTTTGCTTCACTCTGTTTTTGACAGCATCGGTGAGATGGGCGCGCATGGAGTCGCAGATCAATAGGGACAGAGAGTTGTGGAAAAAGCCATCCGGTCTCTTGACGTATATTTCTCTCAGCCACTCATCTTTTCCTCGTCCATCCAGCCCTTCGGGTTAGCTTTGATGATGACGCCGGTTGGAAACTTTTCTTTTGGCAAAGTCTTCCTCTTAAAAATGACCATGGGTGGAAGTTTCTGGCCATTAGCCTGGCAACCGAGAACTACAATGAAGGATGACTTCTCATGCCCTGTGGTGCGTATAGACACCGTTCTGGTCCCCGTTTTCTCCACGGTGCGGTTCACGGGGATATCAAAGGTGAGGGGAACCTCGTCCATGTTGGTGATGTGCTCTGGCTGGATCTTCTTTTCAGAGATCTTGTTCTTGCAGTACGCGCGAAAAGTGGCTAGCTTTTCCTCGTAATCTTTTGGTAGTTGCTGTGAGACTGTAGTTCGTGTGCGGATAGAAAGATTATGTCTTTTCATAAAACGAAAGCACCAAGAAGGACTGCCTCGAAAGTCACTGATATCCATGTCCCCTGCTAACGCTGTTGCCTTCATCGAATAGAGACTGTAGAGATGCTTCTACCCGCTGCTCTCTGTTCAATAACCCACTGTTCAATTTTGTCCTCCAACTGTGGCCATCTCGCTTTGTTCCCGCGGAAACTCTGTGTGGTCTTCTTTACTTGGCGCAGGTCATCTTCTTGCTTCCTCCACTTCCGTACCATTGATTCATTAATATTGAATTCTCTCGCAGCTGCTCTATTCCCATGTTCTACTGCATGACTGATAGCCTTTAGTTTGAAGTCTGCGTCATAAGCGTGTCCCTTGAAAGGTGCCATTTTTGGGTCCACTCAGCGGTAATGGTGAGTGGGGCTTTGTGGGGCTTTGTTCTTTCAGGTGTGTATTCTTCAACCGTCACCTTACCTTACCCCCCCCCCCCCGGGGAAAGTCTCGCACTTTGGAGAGGATGTAGGATCTGGTAACATAGTAACAGAGCGCCGTGTACCACACAAAATCAATTCGAGCTCAGTAAGCACAACAAGAATTAATCCATATATAAAGCGCTCCAGGTTATAAGGCGCACTTTTGTTTTTTGAGAAAATTATAGGCTTTTAAGTGTGCCTTATAGTGCGGAAAATACGGTACTTCAGCGTCAAGCCAGATGTTGATGTTTATTGTTGTTGATATTGATGTTGCTAATGTTGGGGGGTATGTCTGCAGTGTGGTTGTCAGTGTGATGTTGTGTGTGAGTTCATGCATGAATTGATTTCATTATTTATTTTATGATGTAAAGCACTTTGTGCTGCTTTCTTGAAAAGTGCTATATAAATAAAGTTTGATTTGATTTGATGAAACTTACCAAAGTTCCTCATTTGTTGGGGTGCCACAAAAATCCTTCTCTGGCTCAGGCAGCGCTAATAGCTGTGGGGCAGGATGACCCTTCCACTCCAGATTTTTTCCTAAAGCCCCCCCCCTCCCAAAAAAAAAGGCTTTGCAAACTAATCAACTTCTTCTCCTCCTTCAGCACTCGTGGGTTCAAAAACAATCAAGCAAAGTAAAAATGAAAGCAAATATACTAGCTACTTCGTTTAGGTGACTGGCTAAAGCCTGATTTATAGTCGTTTGGGAAAGGCTACGGAGAGCTACGGAGAGCTACGGAGAGCTACGGAGAGCTACTGAGAGCTACGGAGAGCCCTCTCCGTTGTCGGAAACCCTCCCGGAGATGCTCCCCATCGCTTGTATGCGTCGGGCAAAATTCCTATCCATCTGTTGAGGAGACGGAGACTCGCGGAGACCGCAAGGGTTGTGATTGGTCGGCTAACGACATTGTCTCCGGAATCACTTTTCCGGTTTAGCTCCTTCCTCTCACAACAACAACACCGCCATTTTTGAAAGAGTTTACTGCCGGTCAACATTTGGTCAAAATGATTTGCATTTTAATATCAATAAGCTCCAACTCCAACAACAGTCTTTCTCTCTCGGTTGCCATCGTTTACTGTGACGGGTGGCACGGGGCCGAAAGGTAAACAATCAATCAACAACTTTAACGATATACGTCGCGAGATTAGGTCATCTCGCGTAGCAATGCCTACTGATCGGGAGGTGAATTGCTTTGCGTATCCGACAACCCGACGGAGAACTTCGAAAGGTTTAATAGTCTCTGCGTGACCACGGAGTCGGATTGGCGGATAGCCGGATTGGATTTATTACCAACAAAAAGGAAATAGTTGTAGTGATTCAATGAAACATGTACAAACATAAATGAAATACAGCACATGAACTGCAAAAAAATTGTTTTTACAATTCTAACAAGCTTGAAAGTCAGTATTTCAATATCAACACAGCATGGGCCGTCTTTGGCAAAATTGTAATTTCTTTGTATTGAAGAATAATTATCTGGATTTCTTGAACTCCTCGGTGGCAAGGCCCCGGGGGTGAATGAGGTCCGTCCTGAGTTCCTCAAGGCTCTGGATGTTGTAGGGCTGTCTTGGTTGACACGCCTCTGCAGCATCGCGTGGACATCGGGGGCAGTGCCTCTGGACTGGCAGATCGGGGTGGTGGTCCCCCTCTTTAAAAAGGAGGGTGTGTTCCAACTATAGGGGGATCACACTCCTCAGCCTCCCTGGTAAGGTCTATTCGGGGGTACTGGAGAGGAGGATTTGCTGGATAGTCGAATCTCGGATTCAGGAGGTGCAGTGTGGTTTTCGTCCTGGCCGTGGAACAGTGGACCAGCTCTATACCCTCGGCAGGATCCTGGAGGGTCCATGGGAGTTCGCCCAACCGGTCTACATGTGTTTTGTGGACTTGGAGAAGGCGTTCGACCGTGTCCCTCGGGGACTCTTGTGGGGGGTGCTCCGGGAGTATGGAGTGCCGGACTCCTTGATATAGGCTGTTCGGTCTCTGTATGACCGGTGTCAGAGTTTGGTCCGCATTGCCGGCAGTAAGTCGGACATGTTTCCTGTGAGGGTTGGACTCCGTCAGGGCTGCCCTTTGTCACCGATTCTGTTCATAATTTTTATGAACAGAATTTCTAGGCGCAGCCAGTGAGTTGAGGGGGTCCGTTTTGGTGACCTCAGAATCGGGTCTCTGCTTTTTGCAGACGATGCGGTTCTGTTGGCGTCGTCGGGCCGTGACCTTCAGCTCTCACTGGAGCAGTTCGCAGCCGAGTGTGAAGTGGCTGGGATGAGAATCAGTACCTCTAAATCTGAGACCATGGTCTTCGGCCGGAAAAGGGTGGAATGCTCTCTCTGGGTCGGGAATGAGATCCTTCCCCAAGTGGAGGAGTTCAAGTATCTCGTGGTCTTGTTCACGAGTGTGGGACGAATGGAGCGGGAGATTGACAGGCGGATTGGTGCGGCGTCTGCAGTGATGCGGGCTCTGCACCGGCCCGTCGTGGTGAAGAAGGAGCTGAGCCAGAAGGAGAAGCTCTTGATTTACCGGTCAATCTATGTTCCTACCCTCACCTATGGTCACGAGCTGTGGGTAGTGACCGAAAGAACGAGATCGCGAATACAAGCGGCCGAAATGAGTTTCCTCCGCAGGGTGTCTGGGCTCTCCCTTAGAGATAGGTGAGAAGCTCGGTCATTCGGGAGGGGCTCGGAGTAGAACCGCTGCTCCTCCACATCGAGAGGAGTCAGATGAGGTGGCTCGGGCATCTGGTTAGGATGCCTCCTGGACACCTCCCTGGTGAGGTGTTCCGGGCCCGTCCCACTGGGAGGAGGCCCCGGGGAAGACCCAGGACACGTTGGAGAGACTATGTTTCTCGGCTGGCCTGGGAACACCTCGGGGTCCCCCCAGAAGAGCTGGAGGAAGTGGCCGGGGACAGGGACGTCTGGGTTTCTCTGCTCAAGCTGCTGCCCCCGCGACCCGATCCCCGGACAAGCGGCAGATAATGGATGGATGGATGGATGGATGGATGGATTTCTTGAACACTTTGGATTTGGGCTACCTTTTGCTTAATTTTTTATCAAGAGGATCCCATAGTGCTTCAATAATGTTGAGGTCTGGGCTCCATAAAAGTTATTGTCACTAAATTTCAGTCCAGTTCTTGTGTCATTTGACATTAAGCCTTTGTCTTTGTTCCCCTTTGGCTTCTTCACAGCCATCCTTCCATGGAGGCCATTTCTAATAAAGCTTTGGTGAACATTAGATGGATCAGCTGAAGTTCAAAATGCATCTTTCAGGTCCTATTTAAGGTGCCAAGATCGTGCCAAGATGCAAAGTTTCTGGCAAGTCACTCTGTGGGAATCATTTTGTTGGTGCAAAACTATCATTTTTATGTTTTTCAAACTGTGTTAGTGTTGGAATTTTTCATATATCCAGTCAGATTTTAAAAAAATTACGTCTTTGTGACAAGCTACTGGTAACAAAGTGGCTAAACATAATATTTCATATTGGTCCTTTTTTATACTAGAATAATGTAAAGCGTTATGTCTGGTCTATGGCTAACCAAGACACAACATGAAAATGACCCATCTTCCTCAGGTCCCAAGCAGCCACAGACACAAAGTTAGGATGTATCAGCAATGAAGGTTTATTTACAAGTTGTATGAGAATACAGAATTTTCTTGGAGTAAAAAAACAAGCTTCAGGATAGGTAAAGGCCAAAACAACAAAAAAAAACTATCTACGTCAGGAGGGAAAATAACCTAAGCAAAGCAAAAGAGAAGAAAATTACCTACCACCCTTGTCTAACAAAACAGGAGAAAACGAAGGATAATAATATGTCAGCCCACCCCTACAACCTCAAAGATCAAATGTTTCAATATTACTTGTTACAAGCAGCGTGGCTGGTTGGGAGGAGAGGGAGATGAGTCGGTGTCATCATCCCAGGTCTTTAGAGGAGAAATTTTCCCTGGTAGCCAATCCTCTGTGAGCTCCGTGTCTTTGAGTTTTACCCAATCGGAGCTCAGCACCTGCACACTACAATTTGCATTTAGACAAAACACAGCCGTCATAAAGACAGTTATTGCAGAACATAATTTTTCTAAACCTAACCAAGCAGCTTTGGTAGCCTATACATTAACTAAAGAGAAGTTTAAAAGGGAGAAAAATACCGGTGACATAACTTGGCACAGAATGCAACTGTGATATCTACAGCAAAGGAAGGAAAGAAAAAACGTTTATCTTGCAATAGTAGGACTCAGGTCTTTCAGGTTAGAGTGAATTTTTTAAGGAGCCTCATACCCTTTCTGACCTTAGTAAGGGCTTGTTCTTTACAAAGCTAATAGTGGCATGTGATCCAAATGTTAGACATAAAGAAAAATAAAATGACTGAAAAAAAGAGACTGGGTTGGAATAAAGTTAGCATGCTATAGAAGGTTATTTAACATATGCCGTTTTGCTTACATTTTCAATTAGAGAAAATTTGTTAGCATTCAAGGGTTATTACAATGCTGTTATTTCACAGTTCGGGTAAGTAGTTTTTACATATATGTCATGATCCATTGGGTTGTGTGTTCTATGTTGTAGTTATTTCCTGTTTTATTTTGATAAATCCTTTTGTCATTTCTGTTAGTTTCCTTCTTTTCTTGTTACACCTCGTTTATGTTACTGATTAACTCTCATTGTCATGTTCATGCTGTTTCTCCACGAGTCTCTATCTGTGAGTTTGTGGTCAGTACATCAGTTGTTTCTTCAGTTTGTGGTATTATAGTCCCGCTCCAGAATAATTTCAGTTTGATTAAATAACCCTTTCATTATTTTACAACCAGTCTTAGTCTGCTCTCCCGCAATAGTCCAGTATTTCGACTACTTCCACCTTCAGCTAAAAGATTATTGAACAAAAGTAAGAACATTTGTATGGAAATAATTCAAACACTAAATGTACCATGGACACAATTATAGACACCCCTTAGTGAAATCGTTGCCCTCTCAAGAATGACGGCTTCCAAATGTTTCTTCTTACATTTTCCTTACACCATCTACTTCTTGGTAGATTTGTGACTCCTCCATTGCCGTTTGTTTGAGCTCTGTAAAGTTTGCAGTCCTTTTTTTTTTTCCATGCAAGATTTTAGTCCTCACATTGGTATATAATAATAATAATAATAATAATAATGACTTGGTTTGATATAGCGCCTTTCAAGTAACCCAAGGTCGCTTTACAAAAAGGAGATGGGGCTAGGGAATAGAGGAAAGAAGAGGGGAGGGGGTAGAAATGGGGATGGGGCCAAGGTGATTAAGGACCATAGGCCTCAGTGAATAAGTGGTATTTGATGTGCTTTTTGAACGTATCCAGTGTGGGAGCTTGGCGGATATGGAGAGGTAGACTGTTCCAAAGGGTGGGGGCAGCAACACAGAAGGCTCGGTCTCCAAAGGTCCGTAGTCTGCAGCGGGGAGTGACGAGCTGGTTCTTGCCAGAGGACCTCAGGGACCTTGGTTGGGAGTGTTGCTGGATGAGATCGGAGAGGTACTGGGGAGCAAGAGTGTGGAGGGATTTGTATGTGAGGAGTAGGAGTTTGTAGGTGATGCGTGACTTCACTGGGAGCCAGTGAAGGTGTTTGAGTGTGGGGGTAATGTGTTGCCACCGCTTTGTGTTGGTGAGGATCCTGGCAGCCGAGTTTTGGACACGCTGTAGTCTGTCCAGTGCTTTGTTTGGAAGACCATAGAGGACACCATTACAGTAGTCCAGACGGGAGGTGATGAAGGCATGGATTAGAGTCTCTGCAACTGGGTCTGACAGTGAGGGCCGGAGTCTGCAGATGTTTTTGAGATGGAAGAAGGCAGATTTGGTGGTGCTACTGATGTGAGCTTGGAGTGAGAGGTTACAGTCCAGGATAACACCCAAGTTGTGTACTTCTTGGGAGGGCCTGATGGTACAGCCATCAACATTTAGAAGGACATCCCCAACTTTCTTGGACTGAGATGGAGAGGCCACCACCATGAGCTCTGTCTTATTGTTGTTCAGTTTGAGTAGGTTGGTGGCCATCCAAGTCTTAATGTCTCTCAAACAGTGAACTAGTGATAGGGGAGGGAGATGGGTAGATGGTGTAGTGCTAATATAGAGCTGGGTGTCGTCAGCATAGCAATGAAAACTGAGCCCATGTTGGCGGATGATCTGGCCGAGAGGGAGCATATAGATGGTGAACAGCAGGGGGCCAAGCACTGAGCCTTGGGGCACGCCGTGGTTGACTGGAGCTGGGGTCGAGTTGGAGTCCTTGATAGCGATGTAGTGCGTCCTAGTGGAGAGGTAGGAGTGAAACCAGGAGAGGGCGGAGTCAGAGAGGCCAATGTGATCATGGAGACGGTGCAGCAGGATGGTGTGGGAGACTGTGTCTGCAGCTATGAGGAGGTCGTTCATGATCTTAATGAGCGCCATCTCCGTGCTGTGGTGAGGTCGAAAGCCAGATTGGAGGGGTTCATAGAGTTCATGGTGGGACATGTGGTCCTGTAGTTGGGCAGCCACTGCTCTTTCCAGAATCTTGCTGAGGAAGGGTAGGTTGGAGATAGGGCGGTAATTTCCAGGGTCATCAGGGTCCAGGCTGGGTTTTTTGAGGGTGGGAATGACCACAGCCGTTTTAAAACTGGAGGGCACCACACCAGATGTAAGGGAGGTATTAATGATGTCAGTCATGGTAGGGTAAAGCGTAGGTAGGCTGGCTTTTGACACAAGTCCATGACCTGGTTGTTGCTGAGTGGTGAAAATGAGGAGAGGGAGCACTGATGTGACTGGCAGAAGAGGTTGAGTTGCAGTCCTTCAGGTGAAAGGCAGGTGGACATGGAGCGCCTGTCTGATGGAGCTGCAGGTGAATGTCGTCCACTTTCTGCTGAAATAAAGTTTGGAACTTGCCGCAGAGTTCAGCGGCGTCCGATGGTTGGGGTGGATCTGGAGGGCGGAGGAGGCGGTTTACAGTGGAGAAAAGCTGCTTTGGTTGATTCTGATGTTTACTGATGAGAGTGGAGTAATACAGAGTTTTTGCCCTGGAGAGAGCCTCTTTGTAGTTCCCCACATGGTCTTTGTAAGCCTCTCGATGTACAACTAGTCCAGATTTTTTGTACAGTCTTTCAAGCCGACGCCCAGCTGCCTTCAGGAGGCGGAGCTCAGGAGTGAACCAAGGTGCAGGCTGGCTGAAAGTGACGGACCGAGTCTTCAGGGGGGCTACAGCATCCAGACTGCGAGAGAGAGCTGTGTTGTAATGCTCGGTTAGGGCATCCACAGTGTGGCTGGAGGGGTGGGAGGCAAGATGTAGTGCCAACATGCTCGACAGTGCAGGTGTGGATACGCGCTTGATGTTTCTGAACGTGATTGTTCGATTCACACGCAGTCTGGGTGGAGGCTCAGGTACAGAAAAGAGGATGGCATGGTGATCTGAGACAGCTAGGTCCAGGCACTGGCGATTGAGGGGAATTATGCCAGTAGAGCACACTAAGTCCAAAGTGTGGCCTTTAACATGTGTGGGACCATGTACATGCTGTGTGATGTTTAAACACTCAAGGATGGATAAGAACTCTGTTGCAAAAGGGCAGCTATGTGAGTCCACATGAATATTAAAATCACCCAAAATGATGATATAGGTCAAGACTAATTATTTACCAGTGTATTGTATCTTATCATTATCCAATCTTTTCTTTTTCCAACCTTCCCAAAACTAAACGGATCCAATTGAATTGATGCAGTTTATAGAGACAAGTGAATTGCAATCTTGAAACCACTGATTTGCAGTGACGGACATGTTAAATTTTGGCGCAATTATAAGTAGTGTACAATATTTTAACCAAGTAAAGATGATGCATAGCATATATTTAGTGTCTGCCAATTATTATCCACAAACTATTATGTTTTTGCTGGCTTCATTTAACTAGCTTTGTTTGACCTGCACAACATTGAAGGCTAACTGACTGAGTTGTCTACAAACATACTCTGCTGGAGGACAATTTTCAATGTTAAGGTTGAAGTGTTTGCATTTGTTCTTATATAACCAGAATCTCCTTTGGGGTCCTTGTCACCTTATTTTCCCTGATGATCGAAGTATGACAAGACATCAGTGTTTTAAAATATTTAATATATACATTAGGTACTGGAAACTCAATTTCTTGCCAGATGTTAATGTCTGCAGTCCATTTATTCTTTGCTAGGTTACATAGTTAAGTGTTGACACGAGCATCCTTTCATTTAAGAGGATATTTACATGTTGTACTTCTAATCCTTTGACTAACAGCCATGTTGAATGGGGTAATCCCTATATGAAATAGAAGTCGGTGCGTTCTTTCTATTCCTTGATATGTTAAATTGTTTCTGAGAGCCAATTGAGAGCCACTACTATGTTTTACTGTCAGTAGGATGTTGATTCAAGGGTTCAAATAAGACAGACAATATTTCTATCCAGCATTAATTTTATATGCCTTTTTTTCACAACATATCTTTTTATTTTTGTTGTTACTTGACAGTATAAACTTATGCTGTATCCCCATTTGCAAGGGCAAAAAGTCAGACTTCTACATGGTTCAGATGTGGTTGTCGAGGACCTAGAACAGCTGGTGTTGGACCTGCCACTAGTGATGTTGTTTGTACCATACGCAAACTCTCAGACAACTTGAATCTGAAGGGATTCAAGATGTAGCTGGTAATTTTTTTTTTAATGTAAGCAGCTGATATACTCATGCAAAATTAGATGAGAAGTTATTTCTCCCAAAGGTCTTAATACTAGCTGTTGTTATTTTTGTTGAACAAATGACTAAACTTACTGTCCTTTTGACCATTTGGGCTGCATTAAGTAGTTTCCATGAAGGAATTTCACTCATAGTTTCCACAAATTCCCACTCTGATATTAAATTAAAAAAAACAGGCTCTCACATCAATTGATGACAACATCTGGAGCTTCTCAGAAACTGTAGCTTTTAATGACAATTGAATGTGTAGTCTGACTTTTTTTAGATGGACGATTTTGTGATGCAAATGTATTACTCTTTTGAACGCATATTGTTTTGAGAAGCGAGACGCTTTATTTTTCTAGCCCCAGCAAACTAGTCGGACTACCTTCGTGGACGCCAAAACTCAGCTGGAACTCGGCTCACAGGACGCAGCGGGGGGTAAGTCAATGTTCATAAATGGTATTGCTAATATGGGATGTCATACAGCTTCATGTCAAAAGAGGCGAACTATCCCTTTAACGCTTGATGTTTAATACGAATGGCACGCCAGTAAAATGAGATTGACTGAACTTGAAAGTAGGGATGTCCCGATTGGAAATTGGGGCCTATCACGTGGTTTCTGACTCGATCGGTATCGGACAGTTCATCCGGATCAGCGATCGGATATATAGCCTATCTATATATGTATATTTTTTCTCCTTATTTTTTTTTTTTTTTTTCAGAACTATAATATTTCAAAACAAATGGGAAAAAATAAAAGCTTAGTATTTACTGTTATGTGGTGGTACCGTCAGACCGTCTCAACCATAGACATAATATATACGTAGATGCCTCATAGACCTCATTGGAGCTGACGTATCAGCGCGGTCGCCATCTTGGATGGGTCTCCAATACCCCCACATTACATTTATTTTCGACAATAATCATAACTCCCCAAATTTTATGTCTATGGTCTCAACAACACACAGAAACAATGCATGTGGCATGACTTCACTTTGCTGCGTGTTGTAAAGCGAAGCAGAACACGGCAGCAACTTGAAGCTGGGGTCGCGAATGTCCGCAGTGTGGAGGTATTTTAAAGTGGATGACAAAAACGTTGCGATTACAAACTGTGAGATATGCAAACTTGGGATTTCAAGAGGTGGCAAGGACATCGCTAACATCCTTGATGAGAACAGGAACAGGCTCAAACCTGACAAGGTAGAGATGTTGGTTTTCATCAAGAAAAACGTACATTTCCTTCTGTGAAGCCAGAGGAGGAGAGTAAGAATTAGGAGTGCAATTCCGAAAAGCACATTACTGGCCTTACTTTACAACTTTTACTAGCTTATTTGTTTACATGCCTGCCAGGTCTTTCAAGTTGAGCTGCTGCTCGTTTTTATATAAGACATTGTTGCACTAAACTACAATGTGAAGAATTTGTTTATTACTTGATTTTAATGTACTGTAGAAGTATCGGATCGGGACTCAGTATCGGCAGATACTCAAAATCAAATGACTCGGACTAGGGGGCATAAAAACCTGATCGGGTCATCGCTACTTGAAATTCAAATTGATGCAGCAGGAAGTGTAGGTATTTACTTCACAGAAGACATTATCGTAAATACCTACACATAAATAAGAAACATCATCATGTAACAATGGAAACAAAGTTCTGGGTGTGCACATGTGTCCACATTTTCTGTGTGCATGGATGTGCGTGCATACATGTGCCCATATGCCCATTTAAAAATGTGTGTTTGCAAGTGAGCGTGATGGAAACACTGACTCCTCTAATCTTTAAATTACTTCTAAAAAAGAGAGCACTGACCTTTACAGAGAAGTTATATAAAGTTCAATTTAACAAGCCTCTCCTCTCTATGATTTATTAACCTGAAATCTGAAGTGGAGCCCATTACTTTTACTGCTATTCCTCTTGGTGTGCTGCATGAAAGACAGACAGCTAAATATCACCTGTGGAGGACTTTAACAAGTTTGTACCGGTGTATGTTACATGTTGTCTTTCTGTTTAGATTCATATCCTCCTTCTCACTGTACAGCTTGAGTTCAAAAGAAACTGTTCATTTTCTGATAACTAAATATAACTATATAACTAAAAGAAAGGTGGGGCAGTTGTAGAATTAGGTAAGAGGAATCCACACAGATCTAGAAGACAGAGGTAAACAACTGAGATGAAAGGTTGAATGACAGAACGAGAGAGACAAAAATGGAGAAAAAGACAGGATGGGAGGAGGGAGATCTTCACAGAGCAGCCGGGCAGTGTTTGAAGCAGGAAGCTGGCTAGACAACAGAGGCAGCTTTATTCCACAGACACAATGTGTGAACACCACAATGGGAATCATGCTGAGAGCAGGCCTGCACTACACTGAGCTTCACACACAGGATTAAAGCAAGCGCATACTTAAATATCCACCCCATGAAAGGGAAGGGAGGGGATGCAAGGACACCAACGGAGAAAACGGAACACAAAATGCTTTTTGCTGGGCTTTGATGAAGACATTTAGTAGAAAGTATACTGTTTACTTACTCTTTCATGATAGCTGTAGGTACATTGTGACAGCTGAACATTTTTTTTGCCATTATGGATGATATGATCCCTGCATTAGAATGAATGACAGAAGCTTGGGGCAGACGGTGGTGTTGGAAGGGGTGGGGCAAGTGGGAGAACAAACATAATAAGTGCAGTGCTACTTTTAACCAACTTCTTGTCTTTTTAACCCCCTTTCCCTTAGCACACCTGGGCCTTGAAGCCTGTGTCTAAAGCTGACAAGACACATTTACATAGAAAATCTGTTTGCATATCAAACAGCTGGGATGCAGAGCTCCCATCATCTTTCATTGATTTACAGGAGATGCATGTTGCGCTGACATGTTGGAGTACATGTCCCCTTTACCTCAATCTGCCCTTTGTGGGCATATCTTAAACCATCACCGGTGGCTGAATCAAGAGTGTATGTTTCTCCGTATGTGTCTATTCTATGACAGTGTAATGTGTATTTGGATTCATATTCTGCACTTGTAATATAGAGGTGTTTGAACCCACACAGCAGACCTTCTGTACCTCCCTCTTTTACAATCACAATCACACACACGCACACACACACACACGCACACACACACACACACACACACACACACACACACACACACACACACACACACACACACACACACACATACTGCTGGTCAGCTCTGTTCTTGACAGGGTGCAGTGTGGCTGCTAATAAGGGTATTCGTCACGCCAGCAGCTCTCCTTGACAGCGCTCTTTGACCGGCTGCCTCACAATTGTCCCTCAAATATGAACTTATCATTTAATTACACTTGGGTGGGATTGGGAGGGGGTGATTGCCTTGTCAAGATGCGTGTTAGTTAAGGGGAGAAGGATCTAGGCGACGACCTCAATGTCCTGACAAGCTATCTGCTCATCACTGGATAATATAAGTTTCAAGCCCACCCTACAACGAGCTGTGATTCCTACTCTTCTTCTTCCTCTTCTCTTCTACAATCCCTATTTTTATAGCAATCTATTTTGTTTTTCTTTAATTTAAGAACAAAGTTTTGCGTAGATTCAGGTCTGTGCAGTTTGGTGGTGAATTTATGTATGCTGTTCTGCATGTTGAAATCCATTTTCTTCATTGGGCCTAAATTTGTCCAGTGTCTGAGGTAATGAAATCTGTCACGGAATTAAGAAGTAACTTGGCATTTCCTTTTATTTCCTGTGCACTGCCTAACAGTTCTCCTGGGGGAAACTGGCTTTTGCCAATGAAAGTTCCACCCTGGTACAAGCTGAGCCTTCACAAATGAAGACATATGTCACTAAAAGCACAAGCCAACACATACCTCTCATTTAAAAATGGGGGTAAAAAAGACCTAATAAATTTAGCCTTTTCCAGCTAGACACAAGTATAATAGGGAGCATGCAGTTCTGGCTGTTTCTTGGATGAATACAGGATAGTAAAAGTTTAATAACCTATTATGTGTGCGTATACGTGCGTTTGTGTGTGTATGTGTGTTTAACTTGCCTGGTTGCTTGGACTCTCTGCTTCTCTCGGTCTTCCCTTCCATTTTTCAGTATTTTCCCGTGCTTATGAGCTTCTGGTGCAACTCAAATACAATTTTTTATTTGACATGTTGTGCCTTCCAGGTAAGATTTGTGTCATTTAGAAAGCTTGAGTCTGCAGCTTGTAATGTGTCTCACCAAAGTGCAAAATAAGCCAGGTCAAATGTGCAGCTGCAATCAAACAATTCATTGAAATATATTAGAAAGTAAATGAGCGTAAAGAAAATCTTTGTAAATTACAAGTAACATTCCATTATAGAAAGGGAACCACAACCACATCTTTCATCTTTCAATTTTAAAAGCAATTCAACAGCAGATAATTTTTTTGCAATATACAAACCATACAAGCATCCACTTAAAATCACGTACAAATATTGTTTTCGGACACAGTCTATTTTTGTCATCTGATATTGTCAAACACTCAAAAATAAATATGTCATGCGTGCTTTATACACCCTGTGTCACAGAAAACTATGAAATATTCACTTAAACATTGTTTTCGGATTTGTGTCTCCAAAAATATTTTTTTTTCATATGAAAGGCACATGAAAATAAGCAGCATTAAATTGAATAATCAATAAATGGACTGTTGCATCACATTGAACAGGTGAAAGAGTTTGATTTGGAGGCCAGAGGGGTCGGAGAATGGAGTGACACTGCCAAGTGGGAGAGCCAAGATCAGTATTTGTCCTAGTTTCTGGTGCTTACAAGTGACTTTTATTTTGATTGTTGTTTTTGCAATCAGTCACTGTTTCGTTACAGTTTTACACATTTTGAAGTAACCTTGGTTAAGGTTAGGTATTTAGAATTAGCTGTCACATCAAAATATTGTTTGTCTGGATTACAGCCACCGATTCCTGTTTCTTCAGTTGGACACACAAACCAGACAGAAAGTTGTGCTGCATCACATAAAAAAAATTTAAATTTCATCTTAAATTGCACAAATACAAACTTTTTCTGTTGTGTGACTTTTCGTGTTTTGCCACAAGACTGCCTTGCATTACGTTAGTCATATTTACACTCTGAGTCCAAACCTTACGCTTTCAGTTTTCCTAACAGATTTGTTTCTTTGTGTGCAGTTTCAACCCATTATTATTTAATTTCTTTTTCAGATTTTGAGGAAATGAGAGAACCACAAAATCAGCATCATTAATACTAGTGTCTGCCATAAATAGAGTTATCTAACACTCCAGTATGTGAGCATTCTAAGTGTAACTATGCCAAATGTTAGTTTAAAGGAAAGAAATATGTCCTCGATGTGCAAAGGCCTTCAACATAAATACAAACAGGATGCAGAGTGTAAAGATATCAGATCATATTAGCTTTAATGAAAATTGTGACAAGGATGTTTTTGCTTTAAGGTTATAACAATGTACTGTACATTGCTCATTGCTAGACTTTTTACATTTGGTCTGATAAAAAGGGAATAGTAATGGCATGTAAGTAATCATGTGACAGTAGAGTCCTTGATGAAAAAATGACTCCACTTAATATTGTAACAACCTGATGTCAACAATTTCTATCCTATACGATTTTCATAAATGGTCTGACTAACACTAAAACCAAAAGGTTTCAAATAATAAACAGGCATATATCCAAAACTGGACACATGTTTTACTTTGTGACATAAAGAAAACCTTTAAGAACTATTTCATAACTCCAAATTAAGCTGAAAATACGGGACTAATTAGTTAATAAGGGTTCTGAATCGATTCACAAACATCCAAATTTCGATTATTTAAATAAAGTAATACAGACGGTTCTAGGTTGCAAGGCCCCGTGGGTGGATGAGGTCCGTCCTGAGTTCCTCAAGGCTCTGGATGTTGTAGGGCTGTCTTGGTTGACACGCCTCTGCAGCATCGCGTGGACATCGGGGGCAGTGCCTCTGGACTGGCAGATCGGGGTGGTGGTCCCCCTCTTTAAAGAGGGGGACCGGAGGGTGTGTTCCAACTATAGGGGGATCACACTCCTCAGCCTCCCTGGTAAGGTCTATTCGGGGGTACTGGAGAGGAGGATCCGCCGGATAGTTGAATCTCGGATTCAGGAGGCACAGTGTGGTTTTCGTCCTGGCCGTGGAACAGTGGACCAGCTCTATACCCTCAGCAAGGTCCTGGAGGGTTCATAGGAGTTCGCCCAACCGGTCTACATGTGTTTTGTGGACTTGGAGAAGGCGTTCGACCGTGTCCCTCGGGGATTCCTGTGGGGGGTGCTCCGGGAGTATGGAGTGCCGGACCCCTTGATAGGGGCTGTTCGGTCTCTGTATGACCGGTGCCAGAGTTTGGTCCGCATCGCTGGCAGTCAGTCGGACGTGTTTCCGGTGAGGGTTGGACTCAGTCAGGGCTGCCCTTTGTCACCGATTCTGTTCATATTTTTTATGGAGAGAATTTCTAGGCGCAGCCAGGGCGTTGAGGGGATCCGTTTTGGCGACCTCAGAATCGGGTCTCTGCTTTTTGCGGATGATGTGGTTCTGTTAGCGTCGTTGGGCCGTGACCTTCAGCTCTCACTGGAGCGATTCGTAGCCAAGTGTGAAGCGGCTGGGATGAGAATCAGCACCTCCAAATCCAAGACCATGGTCCTCGGCCGGAAAAGGGTGGAATGCCTTCTCCGGGTTGGGAACGAGATCCTTCCCCAAGTGGAGGAGTTCAATTATCTCGGGGTCTTGTTCAAGAGTGAGGGACAAATGGAGCGGGAGATTGACAGGTGGATTGGTGCGGCGTCTGCAGTGATGCGGGCTCTGCACCGGTCCGTCGTGGTGAAAAAGGAGCTGAGCCAGAAGGCGAAGCTCTCGATTTACCGGTCAATCTATGTTCCTACCCTCACCTATGGTCACGAGCTGTGGGTAGTGACCGAAGATCACGAATACAAGTGGCTGAAATGGGCTTCCTCCGCAGGGTGTCTGGGCTCTCCCTTAGAGATAGGGTGAGAAGCTCGGTCATCCGGGAGGGGCTCAGAGTAGAACCGCTCCTCCTCCTCATCGAGAGGAGTCAAATGAGGTGGCCCGGACATCTGGTTAGGATGCCTCCCTGGTGAGATGTTCCACTGGAAGGAGGCCCCAGGAAGACCCAGGACACGTTTGAAAGACTATGTCTTTCGGCTGGCCTGAGAACGCCTCGGGGTCCCCCCGGAAGAGCTGGAGGAAGTGGCCGGGGACAGGGACGTCTGGGTTTCTCTGCTCAAGCTTCTGCCCCCGCGACCCGATCCCCGAAGAAGCGCTAGATGATGGATGGATGGATGTATGGAGACAGTTCTAAAATAGAAGCTCTATATCTGCTGCAGAGGCTCCGGAGTGCCGTGTGACGGAGCCGGTGGAAGCACAGTCATTGATTAGAATTAAAACATATCAGCTCCGCTGCCGTGTTGGAGCGCAGACGCAACACACACGCATTTGGTGGAATTTAGGGGTTAACTCGATTCCACCCGACGTAACTTTCCAGGTGGCACGCATTCCCATTTGTTTAATAAAATATGATGGGAATTAATTAAACTCTTGTTTCTTATTACAAATGCACTGTTTTTCAAAATTGCAAGTTATGATTGCTTATTTAGTGAGACAAAAAGAAATGTTGTGAAAAAGTGCATCAATATACATAAATTAAAGACCCATCAATATTTTTTTTATAATCGAATTGTAGCCCCTGAATCGTAATTGTAATCGAATCGTGAGGTGCCCAAAGACACCCCCATCAGTTAACTGACATAGAGCATGCATACATTTGTAGACTGAACAATAACATGGTGACTGCAGTGCATGTAAACCCATCCAATCATCTGTGTGGCCTTGGTTCTCCTTATACTGCTTCTTATGCATAAAAATGTACTCCATTCCGTTAAAGCTTCCCTTTTTGTAACAACATGACGGTAGCCGTAAGCTGGATTTACAGTTGATGCGTTGCTCACGGCGCGGGCGGCCTGTGATGTCAAAATGATGTTTCAGGCCTGGCGCAAGCCATGAAAAGACAGCGCTGCACGTTGTCGTACACCAGTCAAATTTTATAACTTTGCGCGCGCTAAGAAGGACAAACCGGATGGACCAACTCGAAAAAAGGCTCACGGCTGATGATTCTGTCAGGTAAAATACTTTATGAAATAATTTGTAAATAAATTATGTTGTTAGGAATTTGCTGTTGTTTCGTTCACTGGAAGCGGCTTTGAGTATTAAGCGCTATATAAAACCGATCTATTATTATTATTGTCGCATCCTGAAAGGTAACGATAATTCCCAAGTATGTCCATTGAAGCACACTAACAAACAAACAAAGGAAAGGTAACACAATACACTAGGTTCTAAGCATTTCATCTTCCAGATACTGCTGCAGTATCATTGATGACTGCTACAGTGGCATTGTTTTCTTCTCGACTTTTGTCGTAGAATAGTTAGAGGTAACCTTCACGTAGCAGCGACACCTCTGTGACGGAGAAGATTGCAACTACTGGCGCATCGACTTGTGCCACCATAAATAGCTGGCACAAAATCGTGACGTCATCAACACCGACGCAGCCACCATGCTAGAGCCTTTAAATGCCATTTCACCAAAGTACAGACAGACAAAAGCATTTGGGATGAGAACACAGTTTTTAATAACATAGTTCCTAAATATACCATGTGGCACCTAGTAGTGCTGTCTTTATTTCCTTTAACCCTCTAGACCCCATAGCGGCCGTTGCCGGCCGTTCTTAATTCTCCCATAGCGGCCGCCGCCGGCCGGCATGAAAATACACGTCTTACTACGGGAAAATGATGTTGTTGAACTGTAACTACACACTTCACTAGTTCACAACAGCTTAATGAATAGATTGTTGTATTAAAATATATATGTATGTATTCAATTATTTCGAGATATTGTCATGTTTTTGAGGGATTTCTCTTGGCCGCAGTTGAGACTGATATGAGAGCGGAGGTTCTGCGTTTGGGCGCAGCTTCACTAGCCGGCTAATTGTGCTATCTACTGTAGTTATGTTTGATATTGGTTCGCAGTGTGCCAAGTATTACTTTGTAGCTACCAGCTTCGTTCATTATTACTCGATTACCTCAGCCACTCAATTCAAGAAAATCAAGATCAAGAAAATGACAGCTCCGAAAAGACCGCGGATGTTTACCTGGCAATTTGCACCGGTTCGCAATTGTCCGACTCGGATTTCAATGACACTAACGTAAGTTGTAAATGTGATTTAGATAGATATACAACCTAAATTTGAGACGTAGTGGCCAACCTTGTCACCTACAGCCGTTTTGATTAGCCATGCTAACTCCAGCTGATTTATCGTTAGTTATTTGCGAGCTTGCCGGTCAGTGTCCTTCAACAGAGCATACTACAGACTACACCTAAACTAATAGATAATAAAGCAAAGATGATGATGATCATTACCTTATCTGTTGGTTACCATTGAATATCCCAAAATAGTAGTAATAGCAGTAGTAATTTCCAAATCCAAGTCCTTCCTTATTTAGCGATGTAATCCTGTGACAGTGCTAGCAAGAGCAACTCGAAACGCTGAACTCCGGAGAGGAAATGTCGAACGAAACTGTAGATTTTTTTTAAATTCTAATTCCTTGTTTGCTACTGGTAATCTAACTACCTGCCTGGTATAAGTAGCCTACACATATTTCCCGGTTTATGTAAGGCGCCTATCAACAAACATTTCAAGTGATGTCGTGCCTGATTATAATGCGAGAATGTCAAACCGGACCTGTCACCATCATTCGTACACCAAGTGATAGCCCCAGCATTTAGGTTGCCAGAGTTAGACTACGATCAACTCGATCTTATAAATGTAATTGTGCAAACGTATTTGAAATACTTAATACATTTTGTGGAAAATTGTTTGTGGTAGTCTTGTCATGGTACTGTAGTGAAGTTCTGAAGTGGGCCCAAACTTTTTTGCTCTGAGGAAGGTTACCAAACAGCTGCCCCTATTTCTCTGCATTATAGCCTATCGTCTATAATAATAATAACAATAATAACTTAGTTTTATATAGCGCTTTTCAAGATACCCAAGGTCGCTTTACATTACATGTAGGCATGTGTGTAAATGTGTGTGTGTGTGTGTATGGCAGGGGGTGAGGGGGGAAATTGTCCGCATCGCTGCAATTGAATGACTGATGGTGCAAGTCAAAGTGTCTAACCTCTGTAGGCCTATCATATGCCGTGGGTTGCTAACTGAACAAATTTGAATCCAAAACAAACACCTCAATCACCTGAGATGTTGATATGTTATGCAAAATAATACTTAAATATGCCTACAGTACTATAACTATCCATTTCAAGTTAAAAAGAGGAGTGAATATTTGTTTAGTTTCAAAATATCCTTTTTGATACAGTTCAATGGTCATCTATGGAATACGTGAATGAATAATTCCTAATGGATCACATATCATTTGAAAGAGCCATTTCCAATCTTTAAATAGAAAGAAACTTACAATGAACACTTGTCATTAGTTTTCAAGTTATTCTTTGTTATTTGAAATGTTTCTCAAATTGCCCATTTCTTTCGGAATTCTCAGGAATCTGGAGCATTGCTGTAAAATTCTGTTGGGGTCTAGAGGGTTAATTAGTTGTCTTTTTTAAAAACCTGGGTGCTTTTCCCATTCCCCACCATGACTGTGATAAACCTATTAATATGCTGAATGTAACGTACACACATCCACATCAGCATCATATTCGGATGTGACAAGTGCGGAGGAGTAATTGATTACATTAATGGCTAATTGCTGGTTCATAATTGGATCTGACTCAATTAAAAATTCTCTGGATGATAGTAATGAAACAGAGGGCTGCGAATGAGCGGCTGGTGGTGCGACCATGCTCAATGCTGTGCCACAGACAGCAAAAGTGAGAGAGAGGAGGAGCGTCGGCTCCTGATACACCTGCAATGCTAAATCATAAGTGCTTCACTAGATAGAGGCCGGCCTGGGAATGCTTTGTGCTGTTTTTGCAGTTCCTCAATGCGGATTTATATCTTTTGCATTGGGAAAGGTTGTAATATTTCACTGGGTGTGCGGCAGTGGGAGTGCACACGGGAGGATTCGGAGAGGGGGTTGTGAAAGGGTTGGGGTTGTGGAAATATGGTATCAGCATATATTGTAATTTCCATTTGATAAGGCCATGCTTAGAGCCTGGTATGGCTCATCTTGAGTAGATTGGAACGAGTGTTATTTTACATATTCCCCCAGGTCGGGACATTGAAGTGCCATCATTAGCGAGGCTGCGCTAAAAGTGGATAGGATCTGCAAATTAGGACAGGTGCGCTGCTAGCATTGCTAACACAACACACTGGAAGGCCATGATAACACAAACTGGCTTGCAGTCAGCTTATTTCCTGAAATGCAGATTTGATTTGTGCTGATATTTGTCTCCATATGTATGTTTATGTTGAGTCTGTATGCAAATAGGTACACATTAATATCCCTGCATAAGTATTTATCTTGGCTCTTAATCTTTGTATAGATGTGCGTATGACTGCTTTTATGTACTTCCCTCACTGTCTACATGATTGTGTGGGGGTGTGTGTGTGTGTGATACATTCTTTACCTCCGCCGCCCTGTCAAAATTCCTCTCAAAGCTGCCTGATCGGGTCGAGCCTCGTCAGCCTGTCAAAGAGGCCGGCGTTTCATTAGGGCTGCCGCTCTCCGTCCGTCCGCCTCGCCGAGCACAAGAGCTCAAACACATGCGCAAATTAAATCGACATCCAAACTCACTCCCATACACAAAGCAATTTAAATGATATTCATTAGAGCGATGACAAGTCCTGATGAGCCTTTCAGTACTGTAGAGGCAGGAGGAGAGACTGAGAGACAGAGGATGGAGGACTTTTTTTCCCCCTATCAGCTTTTTGCCAACTCTGTTTTAAAGGCACTCAGGCGAAGCACCCATCAGCTCACCTCCTCTAGGACAGAAGAAGAGATAAAAGAATACAGGAAAATATAAAGAGTTTCCTTGTAGATATGAGCTCATCTGTCCTTTGCAGTTCACTCTGTCTGAGCCAATCAATTAATTTTGCATTGTTTTTCTGTGTTTCACTAGCTATTTAGTATAACTTGTGGTGACACTTGCTGACCTCATTAGTGGCAGTCACTCATAAACATTTGAATAAACAACATTTCACTGTAAGTTGGAACTGCAAGGTTTGACTTTTATCAAACATATTTCATGGTCTCAGGCAACTCTGCACACCATTAAGCCACAAAAATGCAAGACACACTAATGCCACAGTGATGTGGCAATCAACAAGAGATAAAGGAATATGCTTCATAACTCTTCATAAAATAAAACACGTATAAAAACCATAAACAGGCAAAAAATGTTGTTGGGCAGCACAGAACAGCTAATAAAATTTTTTGTATATGTTACTATTTCTATAGAAAAAAAAATGCATAAATTAAATAGTGAAAATCCTTCTGCACTTATCAGTTTAAACATTGCCTTTGCATTTCTCTGTATTTCCGAAGAACCTCAAAAGAAATATTGGAAGGGAAGTCAAAAGAAATTAAGTGTTTCAAACAACATAAACCCACTGTTTAAACAACAGTTATGGATAGTTTTCCACATTTATTGGTTTTCATAAGTTTGGTGCTTTGAAAGTTGGTGATTTCAGTCAGTCCACCAGTTTTTAGTTTTTATTTCGTAACAACTTAACTATGTCTCTTAAAGATTTCAGCTGTGTTCACCAGTAAAATTACTCAGAAATTTAGTTTAAAATCATAGCTACTTTACAAAGGTAAGAGAAAAATCTCTTCATCTGCTGCAGCAAGGGGAGACAACTTGTGTTTAGCCTTGTACACCTTCATCTGTACCAAGACCCCTTCATATTCAGAATTTAAACAAGCTAATACATGAAGCCAACCATGATCAGTTGAATATGCTCTCTGTATTTTCATCACAGTGATAAGTGTGTAGTTACGCTACAGTGCCAGGCTGTTAGAAGTAAACTGTATGTATGAAACACAGCGAAACCAAAAAGTCAGGACAAGTGAGGTCGAGCTCCCTGTCTCTCTGCAGGTCACTTCTTCTTCCCTTTGACTTGCAAAAGCAGCAGGAGTTTTTTGCCTTGAACAGAAAGGTGAACCTGGGAACCCAAAGCGTATTTTTTATGATAGAAGTCATTCAGTCTTGCAAAATGTTGGAAAACTATATAGATTTTCATTTTTAGTAAACAACATTTTAGAGACAGACATGGAGTGTGTGAACTTTGCTTAGTGTGATACAAAGTAATTCAAGGGAACTGTGGGAAACCGGGTGCTCTGGTCTTCCCATGCAGGAGAATGTGCAACAACTCAACACGTGAGGAACTAGATGTCCCAGTGAAACATTTGTTGCATCTTGCTCACAAGATTGTTTTACGTATGCTGATTGTAACTAAGCTGTGTAATAAAAAGAACTACACGGGGAAAGTCGGATGGAGTCGTTTGAGCACGGGTGAAGGAGTAAGTTCTGTCACTCCGTCCGGCTCCCCTCGCAAGTAAAAATACAATCTTGTGCACTGTGTGTTTTGAGTGAACTGTGTTCCAGCTGGGTTAACTTTTAGACCCAACATTTCTTGGTCCTTCGAGCCGGATTCCAACACATCGCCGTCTGCCGAGGAGGGAGAGGACACACCGAAGTCTGTCGACAGCCAGACGTCCAAGACGCCTGACAAAGACCTGGGGCGTGAATTTGTAGCCAGGCCGGTGATTAGTTGTCTGATCTTCCCTCGTTGGACGACGATTGACGGAATCCAGAGACAGCTCCAGTGACAAAACAACACTGAAATAAGGTAAGAGAGCGACTCTATAACCGCGGTTGAACGTATACGAAAGGCTACTCCGCCAGAAGGAGGTTAAAACAGGTCTCTCCGCCGTAAGGGAGAGTAAAAAGGGCTACTCCGCCAGAAGGAGGTTAAATTGGTATCTCCGCCGTAAGGGAGAGTAAAAAAGGGCTTCTCCGCCAAGAAGGAGGATAAAATAGGCCTCTCCGCCGTAAGGGAGAGTAAAAAAAAAGGCTTCTCCGCCAGAAGGAGGTTAATACACGTGTCTCCGCCGTAAGGGAGAGTAAAAAGAGTGAATGAGCAAGTGTGAGTGTGAATGCCACTGGTGGAAGCAGCAGCACGGACTGAAACCTAACGGTGTTAACGTAAATCCGTGGTCTGTTGAAGTACACAAAGTAGTGGATTAAATGTTTTAGGTCTCTAAAAAGGCACGTTGCCTGTATGAGACGACAAGTTGACATAATGGGGGGCGGCACAAGCAAACCTGCCCTAGAAGGGGATTGTAAATATATTCAAGATTCAAGATAGTTTTATTTGTCACATACACAATCATATACAGTACAATGTGCAGTGAAATTCTTCATTGTCCTGCTACCAATAAAAAGATAATTAAAATAAAATATGAAATATGAATAAAAAATATGAACTATGAATAAAAATATAAAATAAGAATAAAAGAAAATGTATATTGTATATTAAAATTTTATATTAATATATTAATATTTTGAATATTAAATGTATATATGGAACAATACTGTGATAACAGTGTTATTCCGATTGTAAGGCGCTGGTGGACTAACTCTGTGTGAGTGTAGCAAGTAAGAGAGGAAAGCAGAGAGAGAAAAAAAGAGTTGCAGCTTCAAATGGCAATAGTGTGGCTCCAGCAAGCTCAGAGCAGGAAAAAAGGGAGAGATGAGACAGCGTTGCAAGCAGTGGTAGCAATTAAACCTGATGATGAAAAGCCACTTCAGAATAGAATATACTAGCACATAGAATACGAAGGGCAGAAGAAGAAGAGGAAGTATTCAATAAGCCAGAAAGTTTGATGAAAACACGGTCAAAAGTGCAAAAACAAAAGCCAGAAGTATTCGGGACCTATTTCCATGTGTTTAGTATCAGCACCAACAGTTGATCTTTATCATCCAGCTGAGAGACTTGACAGCTTTCTGAAAGAACAGGAGTTTTTATGAATATTATTAAACTGGATTGAATTGGATTATAATTTAATTAAATTTGACTTGATTTTAACTTGTTTATTTTTTTCTGTAAAATGGACTTTTGTTGTGAATTTGCTGTCCAGTCTCACCAGAAAATGAGTTATAGTAATGTCCACTTGTCATGGACATGGTGATGGGTTGACAGATCTATACGGTTGGAACTTTTAATATTCGAGGGTTGAGATTCCCATCATGCTATGCGAATGTCACAAGTTACAATATTTATGTAGAAGTCACAGAGAGTTAAAAACATCTTAACACCCGATGCAAGGGTTAACGTGGAAGATTTCATAAACAAGCACAGGCAGCTCTGTAATTCATACAGACTGAACGGCTCAGAAATGGAAGTCACCTTTAGGAGGTGTCTGACATATGACTGGAATCGGGTCAGGAGCGAATTTACAGGGTTAGCTGCTGGTGACCAGGCCCTACTGCCCCATACTGACAATGCACTTACGCAAGAGAGATGCAGTGTATGGCCGCACGAGGGACATATTTATCAAATCAAATCAAATTTATCTGTAGCACATTTCATGTACTAAACAATTCAAAGTACTTTACATAAAATAAAAGGGAGTGTAAGAAGCATTAAAAATACATAAAAGAATACAAAGAGAAACAAATAAAATAATTTAAATTAATTTAAAAACAAGCAACAGTCCAGATAAGTTCAAAGATATCGTGCAGATTTCATGCAAAGACACATGAGAAAAGAAATGTTTTTAGACCAGTATTTAAAAAAAAATAATAATCAAAACAGGGGTAGTGGAAGAGGCACCAGAGGCCTCTTGCAACACACAAATCTTTTCAGTCAGAAAAGTAGATTCTGAGAACTGGAGAATGATACAATATCTTAGAACTGTGAATCAAGCTGTGGAAAGCACAGCACCTAATGTGCCTGACCCACACACACTGTTAAATCAAACTAAGGACAAAATGATGACATCTTTTTAAATAGTCTTTATATCAAAAATAGTAAACCAATCCTTCCACGCAATTTATATGAAACAGCTGCAATTTTGAGCCATGGGCCTTGCCATGTCTCAACAGGAGGGATGGTTAATATGATACAGAAGCATTTTTATGCATTTGGATTTAATTCGTACTCAAAAAATTTTTGCAGAGCATGTCTTATTTGTTGTAAGCACAACGCTCAGGGCAATGTAAGACCTAAACGTGGTCAGTTCCCGCAAGCTCAACACCCATTTCAATATCTACATATGGACTTTATCGAATTAAACAAATACAATATGGCATTCCTGAGAAACTGTATAGTGATAATGGCACCCACTTTGTCAATGATGTTGTGTCCAGGATGGCACAGCATTTGGGAATGACATTAAAAAATCATTGTCCTTACCACCCACAAAGTGCTGGGCTGGTGGAAAGAACAAATGGGACAATCAAACTAAGACTCAGGAAAACAATGGAGCAAACAGGGAAAGCATGGCCAGACTGTTTAGACCTAGTCAAGCTGTACATGCGAATCACACCCACAGGGAATGGTTTAACTCCATTTGAAATAGTCCAAGGCAGACCCTTTCGATTACCTGTGTTTGCAGCAGACGAAAATAAAGCAGTAGAGGAGACCACACTGGCAGAATGGATGTGCAAAATGTTGCAAGAGAAAGAAATTGTGAGTGCAAATGATCTGCCGAATGCTGTTATTTCTCCACAGGAACGACATGCCAAACCAGGAGACTGGGTCCTGATAAAAGTCATAAAGCGGAAGTGTTGGTCAAGTCCACGCTGGGAAGGCCCGTTCCAGGTCCTGCTGTCGACCCCCACAGCAGTGAAAATCGCTGAAAGGTCAACGTGGATACATCTCAGCCACTGCAAGACAGTAACACATTTCCCAGCTGACAACGAGTAGTGGTGGAAGTCTGGCTACAAAGGGCAGTGTGATACATAGCTCACACTAGGTCTCAAACCAGTGAAGAAAACAACTGATCCACACTCATTTAGAATGGCGAGAAAACTCTGTCTGGTGGTTACAGGAATGTTTTTAGGTGTATCCCTAAGGCTGTGGACATGGTCAGGAGCAGGAGGGCTGCAGCAATCACGACGATGGACATACCATACCAACCATGACTGGATTCCTGAGGACCCTAAACACCCAATAGACACTAACATGTGGTACTCTTATGGGCGACTGTTAACTCGCACTTACAACAGAAGCAATTGTTATGTGTGTTCAGTTATGCCTCACTCAGCTCAACAAGCTGCATTGTATGGGAAACAAATGAACAAAACTCAAAGTAAATGTTTGGCGAGCTTTGCTGCTGGTGTGGGTTATCAACATTCAAGTATCAAAATTGATGACACTGTCTCCCACGCAGTGGGACTACGAAATGGCATATGTGACACCATGTTCTGGATAAATTACAACTACACCATCAAAGGGGAACTAAGACCACAGAAAGTGTTTATGAATTTAACTGGAAAACATGCCATGTGTTATTGTCAAGAGAATGGTTCAGTCCCTGTAGGCAGTCTTAATATGACTGCTGACTGTGATCAAACGATGGTCAGTGGAGAAGGGGCTCCAGTAAAAATAAATGCAAATTCAAACGGCACTTATTTGGTGCAAGGTGGATGGTGGTTGTGTGGACGAGATGCATATCTGATGCTGCCAGCCAATTGGACGGGAGTGTGCGCGCCCATATTCGTGACTGACCATACAATTATAATCAATGCAATTCCAGGTCAACTAAAGATGGGTGCGAGAAGAAAAAGAGATATTCCCGAGTTCAAACCACATGATGCAGTCTGGGGCTCAGATGTCCCTGATGAACACAAACATTGGTCAACGGGCAACAAAGTCTTGCTTTCTGTCTTTCCCTGGCTGGGAGTGGGCAAGAATGTGCTCTGTTTGGAAACCATAGAGTATAGACTTGGAGCTTTCATTAATCTTACATCAATAGTGCATGAAGGTCAAAACAGAGAAATAAATGCTTTGCGGACAATGGTTCTTCAGAACAGAATGGCTTTAGATCTTCTAACTGCAGCTTCTGGTGGCGTTTGTGTGATGATGAATACTTCATGTTGTACCTACATTCCGGACGAAATCGGAACTAATGTATCCGTAGCTATGCAAGGCCTACGTAACCTTCAAAAGGCCATAGGTCAAGACAATAATGCTCAAGGTCTCGACTTGATGTCCTGGCTGACTTCAGGACCATGGTGGCACATCCTAATGCGAATTATAATACCTATTCTCTGTGCCATGCTTCTGCTTTGCCTATTTACAATGTGCATTATTCCTTGTCTTAAATCAATGATTAACAATATGATGGCAGGGCTGTTTTCTAACTACGTCTTACTTGTCCAACATGACCCGGAGGAGCTCGGCAAGGATGCTACAGTCTAAGTGACACCAATACTGAAAACACATTATGTGAATGGTACTAGGTTGATGTTGACTGATGGTAACTAAAAATGAAAAACAGGAGGGAAATGTTGGAAAACTGTATATAGATTTTCATTTTTAGTAAACAACATTTTATAGACAGACATGTAGTGTGTGAACTTTGCTTAGTGTGATACAAAGTAATTCAAGGGAACTGTGAGAAACAGGGTGTTCTTGTCTTTCCATGTAGGAGAATGTGCAACAACTCAACACGTGAGGAACTAGATGTCCCAGTGAAACATTTGTTGCATCTTGCTCACAAGATTGTTTTACATATGCTGATTGTAACTAAGCTGTGTAATAAAAAGAACTACACGGGGAAAGTCGGATGGAGTCGTTTGAGCACGGGTGAAGGAGTAAGTTCTGTCACTCCGTCCGGCTCCCCTTGCAAGTAAAAATACAATCTTGTGCACTGTGTGTTTTGTTGATCACTGGGGTTGTCTTGAGTGAACTGTGTTCCAGCTGGATTAACTTTTAGACCCAACACAAAGTTTCTGTGCATTCTTCCTGTATTCTGTGTTTACTTGACTTTAGGCAAGGCAAGGCATCTTTATTTATATAGCGCATTTAATACCACAGGCAACTCAATGTGCTTTACATAAAGACAAGGCATTTAAAAGAACAGCACAAGGCAGCATAAAAACAAGCAATTTAAAGAGAGAGAAAAAAAAAAGCACAGTTAAATGCAATCAAAGAAGAGGGGAAAAAGAAAAATATGAACTCAACCATAAGCACACCGAAAGAGAAATGTTTTTAACCTGAATTTAAAAGTGTTTACAGTTGGGGCTGTAAGCACTTTTATCCCTGTAGATATATCTACATAGGATGTAAGCTTCCCAAATTATTTGTGATAAATTTGTGGGATTTGGTGAATTTATGCACGACACCCACATCCCTCACTGGAATTCAGGCCCTGGACATTGTAGATATTTTTGGTTTCCAGAGATTTCAAATACTAACTGGGTGTAAATAACTACCTGGGACCAGTAAAAGTTCATCCATCCATCCATCCATCCATCATCTCCCGCTTCCCCGGGGATCGGGTCGCGGGGGCAGCAGCTTAAGCAGAGAAACCCAGACGTCCCTGTCCCCAGCCACTTCCTCCAGCTCTTCTGGGGGAAACCTGAGACATAGGCCCAATCCCAATTCACCCCTTGGCCCTACCCCTTACCCCTTCCCCTCCGTTTTGCGCGTTCACGTGAAGAGGTAGTGTTGTCCCAATACTCTTCCAAAGCCCTACCCCTTAGCCCTACCCCTCCGTTGTAGCCCTTGAAACGGAGGGCTTCGGCCAGGCAGACTCCGTTTGAAGGGGTATGATATATTTCCCAGAGTACAATGCGACTACCGGGAGATCGTGAGTCTTTTTAAAAATGGCAGAAGCAAGAGCACCACACAAATGTAAGTTCTTCTATGTTTTTGCCATAATTTAACTGTTTTAATCGTTTTAGGTTGTGATAACTGGTGTATTGTGTGAGTTTAACATGGTGGCAATGTGTAGTTATTTTCTGTTATAAACGCACATGGGAAAAGTCGCTATTTTACATGGAGTAATCGGTCAATGCATGTGAAGGTGCTGCGAAAGAGTTGTTTTTTTAAATTGTAACATGAGTATTTACAAGCAATGTAGTTGGTTAACCATAGAGAAGTTCCTTTTGAGTGACATGAGCGTCATTTCGCTACCTATTATCACAAGTATTCATATACGTGACTGATTCACAGGGACTCAAGCACAAAGAGCCTGATCAGGTTTAGCACCCAAAACGAAGATCTGTTTCTAAAGTCATCCCCATCCCCAAAAAGAAGTAGGAAGTCCAATCCCATAATGGATTACCTGATACAGGAGAGCCTGAAGGAGCAGAAGCGCCACGAGCAGAAAACAGAGCGCTTTTTAGCTCGGTTTGAGCGCATGATAGACAAACTTTACGGTGAGTTGATGCGCCATGCACCTATTGTACACACAGCCACCACTACCGCATTCTGAAACACCTTTTTTAAATTTTTTACAATGGATGAAAGTACATGCTATAATGTCATGTCTTGTTCCCCCAGAACATCACTGAGCCCATGCAGCACCTCCGATGCGCCAAGCACCTTCGCTGTTCCTGCTCCGGTCATCTCGTTCTTGATGATTGTACTGTTGCCCGTTTATATTCATACTGTTTATATTCATACTGTTTATTGTCCATATTTGCAGCAGACACTTTAAGCTGTTATTTCTGAAAACAAGCTGCCTTACCAGTCTGTAATTTGAGCCTAATAAAAGAAATTAAGGACAAAAGGTTTGTGAGCATGATTATCACATCAGCATCATATTAACGACTGGAACGGATATTGGTATGAAGAGATTTATTATACAAGGGATAACAAAAAAATTGGGGTACATGTTGTGGTCCAATGGGCAATAATTTGTAGGACGACCCGTCTGCTGGAAAGAAAAACATGGAAAGATCAGGCTTTCATCCTCCCAAACCAACACATTGATAGCACACACAATGCAGTGCATTTATTTAAGTCATCAAATCTGAACCTGGTACAAAGAAAACCGCTTCAAAAACGCATTGTTTATTCCAAACGGAATGAGGCGAGTAACAAAGGCTAAACGTTAGCTTATGCTTTCAGCTAGGTTAGCCAGGTTAGGATACTACTCCAGTCAATAAATCAGCAAATCCAACGAGACAAGCAAATTGTTTCTATATTACACGATATCACAAATGTACGGTTAGAAGCACTTTCATATAGCCTATACACACAAATACATTATCATATGCACACGCCGGCTCTGGAAGCTACCAGCCGCTCACTCACACACGTTATTTAAATTAATTTATCATTCTACATACCATAACAAGATCCAGCAATGCTCCCACATGTCGAAGACGCCTTCGCCTGATGGCACTCCGTCGATTCGACGCAGATATTTCTAAAAATATCCGAATAGCCCAGGACAGCGCGAACACCACAGCACCGGTCATGTTTGTTTACTTCTGGCTAAAGCTGTCGCTTTTGGTTACGTAACAACTGACGGCGCGGACTTATTACGTTCGTGAGTGTGAAGTGCTGTCCCAATTCGAAGGGGTGACATTCTTAGCCCTTCGCCTACCCCTACGTTTGAAGGGGCGAGGGGTAGGGGCGAGGGGTAGGCGAAGGGGTAGAAAATAGAATTGGGATTGGGCCATAGTCTCTCCAACGTGTCCTGGGTCTTCCCCGGGGCTTCTTCCCCCAGTGGGACGGGCCCGGAACACCTCACCAGGGAGGCATCCAGGAGGCATCCTAACCAGATGCCCGAGCCACCTCATTTGACTCCTCTCGATGCGGAGGAGCAGCGGTTCTACTCCGAGCCCCTCCGGGATGACCGAGCTTCTCACCCTATCTCTAAGGGAGAGCCCAGACACCCTGCGGAGGAAACTCATTTCGGCCACTTGTATTCGCGATCTCATTCTTTTGGTCACTACCCACAGCTTGTGACCATAGGTGAGGGTAGGGATGTAGACTGACTGGTAAATCGAGAGCTTCGCCTTCTGGCTCAGCTCCTTTTTCACCACGACGGGCCGGTGCAGAGCCCACATCACTGCGGACGCCGCACCAATCCGCCTGTCAATCTCCCGCTCCATTCGTCCCTCACTCGTGCACAAGACCCCGTGATACTTGAACTCCTCCACTTGGGGAAGGATCTCATTTCCGACCCGGAGAGGATATTCCACCCTTTTCCGGCCGAGGACCATGGTCTCGGATTTGGAGGTGCTGATTCTCATCCCAGACGCTTCACACTCGGCTGCGAACCGCTCCAGTGAGAGCTGAAGGT
The DNA here is from genome assembly GCF_027942865.1 of Odontesthes bonariensis. Classification (NCBI taxonomy): domain Eukaryota; kingdom Metazoa; phylum Chordata; class Actinopteri; order Atheriniformes; family Atherinopsidae; genus Odontesthes; species Odontesthes bonariensis. Next base: position 8,681,517 of record NC_134506.1, read on the forward strand.
CACGGCCCCACGACGCCAACAGAACCACATCGTCCGCAAAGACAATGCGGACCAAACTCTGACACCGATCATACAGAGACCGAACAGCCCCTATCACTCCATACTCCCGGAGCACGACCCACAGGACTCCCTGAGGGACACGATCAACGCCTTCTCCAAATCAAATCAAAATCAAATCAAATTTATTTATATAGCACATTTCATGTACAAACAATTCAAAGTGCTTCACATAAAATAAAAGCATTGCAGCAGGGAGTGTAAGAAGCATTCAAAATACATAAAAGAATATAAAGAGAAACAAATAAAATAATTTAAATTAATTTAAAAACAAGCAACAGTCCAGATAAATTAAAAGATATCGTGTAGATTTCATGCATAGACACATGAGAAAAGAAATATTTTTAACCTGGATTTAAAAATGTCTACATTTGGTGAAAGTTTAATCTCCACTGGCAGTTTGTTCCACTTGTTTGCAGCATAACAGCTAAATGCTGCTTCTCCATGTTTAGTCTGGACTCTGGACTGGACCAGCTGACCTGAGTCCTTGGATCTAAGAGCTCTGCTAGGTTTATATTCTCTGAACATATCACAGATGTATTTTGGGCCTAAACCGTTCTGGGATTTGTAAACCATTAGCAGGGTTTTAAAATCTATTCTGTGACTGACTGGAAGCCAGTGTAAAGATTTTAAAACTGGTGTGATGTGTTCAGATCTCTTTGTCCTGGTTAAAACTCTAGCAGTAGAGATGCTTAACTCGAATCTTTTGGGCAATCCGGGCTGATCGGATCATTTCAAGGAGGGGATTCGAGTTATACGGATCACTTGAATCACTTGAGTCACTTATTAAAAAAAAACAAAAAAAAAAAAACTTTCTGCCGTTTAGTGGCTATGCACCTCGCCTTTTTTTTTGTCCCATTTATCAATTCATTTTGATAAATCAAAGAGCAGCCTACGGCTACAAGTTCATTCATTTATTTTTGTCAAGTAATAATTCAATGCCATTTTATCTGAAAGCCAGACACAACAGCTAGTGTGTGCATTTACACAGCGACAAATGTGGTAGCATTAGGTGAGGCAATGCTGAGTTTAGACCTACAAGTAAACAACATGGAATGATCTTGCCCTCCCTATATCACTAAATGATTATTTTTCAACGACTGTACAAGATGCATGAAGCCACGCTAACCGAGCCTGTAAGCGAGGTACAGAGGCTTCAGCAGTCAGATGGGTTGACGACAATCCTTGCTGCCGGCAGAATCGAAACTTAAAAAGATCCGAGTTGGCAGGGATTCGCTATTTGCCCGTCTGACCGCTGAATCGCTGGCTCTGGGTGACTCAGCGGTCAGACGGGCAAGTAGCGCATCCATGCCAAATCGGATCTTTTTAAGTTTCGATTCTGCCGCGTGACTCGACTGGCCGTGAGTCACCCAGAGCCAGCATGATTCGCCAGACTCAGGCACCCGCTTCCTTGACACAGAAACAACTCAATATACGATCTGACCGAGCAAGGATCCGTCATGAAGTGGCGCTGGCTTAACTAGAGAAAAAATGCAACGGTACGAAGTTGGAACATAAGTCGTGTTTTTATTGAATAATAAGAGCCGAGTGCGAGCAGAGTGAGCCGTTCGAGCGAGCAGTTACGAGTCAGCGGGGATTCGTCCCGTCCGGACGGATCGCAAGTCAGGACGGATCAGTAGAGGGCATGGCTCACTTAACCAACAAATGGGCTCGTGACAAACGGGGCGGGAGTTAGGTTTCGTTTCACTCAGTGTGTGTCTGTGACTGTGTGTTCGTGACTGAACACCATGCTAGAGAATGACTGTAGCCTAGTACAGGCACGGCGCCAGGATTTCAGTTTTAGATGGGCCAGACCAATTGTGGGTGGGCCTTAAATAATAATAATAAAAAATCAAATCACTGTTTAACCTAATAAAAAATGACTGGCAAATATATTGTCATATTATCTTTGATAGATAATAAGAGATATTTTAATAGCTTGCTCTTTAAATATTTTGATGCATTGTGAAAAGTGTCGGTGCGGATCCGCGATCGCTCTCCTTGGTTCTGAGCAAAAAGAGCGCTTTGGAATCTCCATTACACACCTAACATGGCTTTAGCGCATCTCAGACCTGAGGCCTATAGTAAAAATGGTCAGGAATATTTCCCTAAAACATATTTAAGTTCTGCTCGTATAACATGAGGCTGAATATTTCACAACTGTGTTTAATTCTTTTAAATTAACAAAAGGCTTATATATCAACACTGCCCGACAGTTCAAACCATCGGGCACAGAGAACTTGGCCAACGTCATCCGTCACAACATGCTCCAAAAGAACAAAAGAAGATTTTATACAACATTCATTTCTGATTTTGGCTTACAGAGAGAAGATACATTAAAATGTATCTAGGCTACTACGAAATAATAACTAGGCCAACAATAGCGACCGCTAATTCACGCTCATCGGAAGATAACAGCCAAAAACGCATATTGGATCAAGCACAACATTATAAAAGTTTGCTTTGCTGCATTGCAAAAACAAGAAGCATTTCAGAAGCCACTATGGCTAACTTATCAGGCTAAAAACGAACTGGGTAGACAAAATGAAAAGCTCTTTTCCAAAACGCTATATCCACCTTGCATTTTCATAAATATATATATTTTTAGATTGATATTACCGGAAATACACAACTAAATAAAATTACTTTTTTTATGTTTTCAAAAATGGCTTTATAGCGTTTTGGAAAAGATCTCTTCAAATGACAATCATATTTTTGCACCAACAGGCAAGATTAGAATATTGCCAAACATGAAAATAGTCATGGGAAGAAGACAGCGCAGAATAGGCTTATCCATTCATTCAATTAGGCTCCGAAATTAGCCTACAGGAGCAGTCGACGGGGCTTGCTCTTGAAAATGTCAATGATTTCATCGAAGTCGAGAGTTACCGTAAGCTCTCTCTCAAATGTCAACAGACAGAGGGACATAAGGCGAGAAGTAAGCATGGTGCTCCTATTTGGCGTTTTAATCCGGTTGACACTGGAAAAGACGCGTTCAACTGTACAGGATGTCATTGGTAGTGTTATCAGAGCTTTTAAGAAAGCATGAATATTCGGAAAAACGTCCTCATTACATATGTCCATCACTTCAAGAAGACTTTTGAGAAGTTCTCCCCTTTTTTTCTTCCTCTCTATGAGTTGCACAAACACTGCGAGCTCCGACTCTGATATCGTTATGTGGAAGCGCTTCGCAGCATCATTGAGAGAGTTCGCTATAGTGGCCAAGGTGGTGTCATTTGTATCAAGGCCAGGGGACCTCAGGATTGCCGCAGATGCCATGAGGCCATAAGTGTCACTGTGGAATCGAGTGTTCAGTTCATTAAGTTGGCAGTCTATTAGCGCGTTGGAAATGTTGCGCAGGTCACTGTCACTCCTCACCCTTGTAGATTTCCCCAACGTGCATGTGACAAAACTTCCCTCAAATCGGCCTGGGAGCTTTCTTGAGCGGGACGGCAAACTGGGTACATCCCAATTCTCGACACCATGATCCTCCATCATCTTATTTGTTGTTTCCAGCATCTGTAAGAACGCACAGTCACCGGAGCGAATGTCTGTCAGTTCTTGTTTGAGGTTCTCGATCAAATCAACCGTGTCTGTCACTGATGTGGAGATAGACTGGAGGCTTTTAGACGTGAAGTCTGATTTACTGAACAACTGTTTGAAAAATACAAGGAGGAATATGAACTTTTTTGTTCTGATCTGCTGAAGGAGTGACTGTGCCTCAATCTCACTCTGCCCCCCCTCTTCTGCGTACTGTGCCAGAACCTCCACGATAACATCATACAAAATGAAAACTTTTGTCACTGCAGCAGATCTTGAATCCCACCTAGTGTCACACCCTCGCTCCAATTCCAGTGACCTCTGATCGGGCCGCATCTCTCTTTGCGCGTTGAGGAAGCGGGCATGACGTTCGCTGCCGCACATGAAGGTGTGCAAGGTGTTGAGAGAGTCGAAAAAGGTTGAGGCATCCAGCGATGTCCGGGCCACAGATGACAGGACGAGGTTTAACCTATGGGAGTGACAGTGCACGTAGACGGCGTTTTGAAACGTGCCCCTAAGGATGGCTTGGACACCCCCCTTATGCCCAGACATTACCGATGCACCATCAAACCCAAAACCAACGCAAAGGCTAGGATCTAGTTCAAAAGGTGCGACAACTTCCAATATTTTCTGTGCTATCGCATCAGCAGTCATGTTGTCTGTGGCTACCAGGCCAACAGCGCGTTCTCGCACAGTCCCCATGTGTACATACCGTAAGCAAACGGCCACCAGCTGCTTTTTAGATACATCCTTACACTCGTCTGCTAAAATAGCATAGAAAGATCCCTCATGCAGTTCACGTTTAATCCGTCGCAAGAGGAGAGTGCACGAAGCATCCAACAGGTCATTCTGGATTTCGTGACTGAGCATCTTTGCATTGCTAGGGATCGCATCTAGTCGTTCTTGAATTGCTTTGTCATGTCTGCAGACAAGTCTATAAAATTCCAGGAAATTACCTGCGTTCTTTACCTCATCATTCTCCCGGTTGCCACGCAGGGGTACTTCTTGTTTGGCACAAGTGATGAGAACGTCCAGGATGACTTTGATGTGCTGGCGATTCCTTTCTATGATTTCACCCTGTCTGCCATCTGTGTTGTTGAGTTGATGGATGACAGAGCCACGCTCAGACATTGATAGCCTGTAATTGTTCAACTTATCCAGTGCAAACTTGTGCGATTTGCTATTTTGGTGCTTGAAACAAGCGTGATTGAGGTGCTTCCAGTCGCGGTATCCAGTCTGGCTAAACTTCTCCTCCCTGCCCCGCTCACCAAAGTGCCGGCACATCTTACAGAAGACTGCATCCTTCCTAATGCTGTACTCGAGAAAATTGTATCTGCTATACCAGTTTGTGGAGAAACTCCTTGCTTTGTCACCTATCACTGTGACCGGATACTTAAGCACTGGTTGAGTTGCTGGCTCATCCACAGAAGACAGATCCACAGTGCTATCATCATCCACTCGCGAGGAGGCAGCAGGAGCAGAGGCACTAGCACCAGCGCTGGTCGCACTAGCCACATTAGCATCCTGGGGTGGCACAGAGGAAGATGTGCTCGCAGGTGTTGTGGATCTCAGCTCTCCCTCATCTCCTGGTTGCAGTGATGACTCCGATACAGTCCGTGTACGTTTAAGGTATCTAAACAATGACTGCTGCGACATTGTTCTAAAATGGAAATTATTCTCACACTTGGAGCTAGCCTAGTATTACAGCCAACCAACAAGCTACGATCCCAAACTTAGCCTAACTGTCTTCTGAACTTGCGCAGAAACATCAATGTGACCAGCTTTTTAATATTAAAACAAAACAAAACAAAAAAACATTTAGACTATTTTCGCACAAATTATTACATTATTTGTCGATTTTTAATAATTATTCACAACATTAAAAAAAAATTATTTTTTGGAAGAAAAGTTTTGGGTGGGCCAGTTGAAAAGTGGGCGGGCCTAGGCCCATCAGGCCCACCCATAACGCCGTGCCTGGCCTAGTAGGCAACTAAAGAGGGATATATATTCCGGTTTCATCATTTCTCTCACGACTAAGGTGCAAGAGCGCTGTAACTGCCATTTGTTGACATAATGAAATGCCGTCTGGCTCGACTTGGGCGGATCTTCTTTTTTTTTTTTTTTTTTTAAGGCGGATCAAATGCATGCCACCATCCGGTCTGCCCGGGTGACGTATTTATCCGGGTTGAAAACCGGATAACCCGGATTTTGTTACAGCTCTATCTAGCAGCAGCGTTCTGGATGAGCTGCAGATGTTTAATGCTCTTTTTGGGAAGTCCAGTTAAAAGAGCATTACAGTAATCGAGTCTACTGGAGATGAATGCATGGGAGAGTTTCTCCTGGTCTTTTTGGGAGAGGAAACGTTTAATTCTTTTGATGTTTCTGAGATGGTAAAAAGCTGCCTTGGTGAAAGCTTTGATGTGGCTGCTGAAAGTCAGATCTGAGTCTATCAACCCTTTTGAGGTTACGAACTTGATCAGTGATTATAAGGTCCCGAGTCTCAAGATATTTACCAATGCTGACCCTCTTCTCTTTGCTACCAAACAGAATGATCTCAGTTTTGTCTTCATTTAATTGTAGAAAATTCTCTCTCTGTTTATTTCCTCCAGACACTGACACAGTACGTCTGCTGGGCTGCAGTCGTCCAGTGACAGAGACACATAAAGTTGTGTATCGTCTGCATAACTGTGATAATTGATGTTAAAGTTCTAGTATATTCCAGCATATACAAGTTAAACAGAAGAGGTCCAATAATTGACCCCTGGGGGACTCCACAAGTCATGGCCACTCGCTCAGATTCATAGCTGCAATTGTAACAAAATAACTCCGGCCTTCTAAGTAGGACCTGAACCAGTTAAGGACCGCTCCAGAAAGTCCAACCCAGTTTTCCAGCCTGTGCAACAGGATTCTGTGATCTACAGTATCAAACGCTGCGCTGAGGTCCAACAGAACCAGGACTGAAACATTACCAGAATCAGTTTTCAACCTGATGTCGTTTAACACTTTGACCAGAGCTGTTTCAGTGCTGTGATGACGTCTGAAGACTGATTGAAAGTTATCAAGACTTCCACTTTCATTCAGAAAGTCGTTGAGCTGGTTAAATACAACTTTCTCAATAATCTTGGATATAAAAGATAGGTTAGAGACAGGTCTGTAGTTGTTCATCATAGAGGCGTCTAGAGTTCTCTTCTTAAGGAGTGGCTTAATGGCAGCTGTATTTAGTGACTTGGGAAAAATCCCTGATCCCAGTGAGCTGTTAACTATTTGTAGGAGATCACTTTCTACTGAGGTAAAAATAGTTTTTAAAAAGTCGGATGGTAATATGTCCAGAGTGCAAGTTGTTGATTTCAGATGCCGAACTGTTTCCTCTAGGATTTTTAAATCAACAATATTATTAAGTTGGCAAATTCGTTGCATTTCTCTGTGGAGAGTAGGTCTGGGTTTGACTGTTTAGGAGGATTTGTGAGTTTTTCAACCATAGCAAACAGAGTTCGAGAATTGTTGACATTCTTATAAATCATTTCAGATAAATGCAGCTGTCTGGCCTTGCACAGCTCATTGTTATAACTACGTAGGCTTTGTTTGTACAGCTCATAGTGAATCTGAAGCTTTGTTTTCCTCCACTTATGTTCAGCTTTCCTGGATTCTCTTTTCAGGTTTTTGACTGTAGTGGTGTTTCTCCATGGTGTTTTCTGTTTGCTCAAAGTGCTAATTCTTATCAGTGCAACACTTTCCATTATATTCAAAATTTATAAGTTGAAATGATCCAGCAGTCCTTCAACCGACTCTGCGCTCATTGTTGGTAACATAGCCATGGCCTCTCTAAACTGAGCACTTGTTTTCTCATTAATGTACCTCTTCTTAACTGAGAAGCTGGTTGTTTGAACATTCTGAGTGATCAATAAATCAAATTAAATACAAAAATGGTTAGACAAGGCCAAATCAATAACCACAACAGAAGAAATATCAACACCTTTAGAAATGACCAGGTCCAGAATGTGACCTCAAAGGTGGGTAGATTCTGTTACATGTTGCCACAAACCAAACATGTCCAGCACAGAAGAAAATTCTTTGGCATTACCATCCATCATATTATCTATGTGAATGTTAAAATCCCCGGTCAAGATAAAATGGTTAAAATCAGTCGAAATAACAGACAATAATTCAGAAAATTCATCAATAAAACTTGCACAGTATCCTGGAGATCTGTAAATGATTAAGAACAGGATTTTAGGAACACCCTTTAAAATAAAACAAAGGGTCCACAAAACACATGTAGACCGGTTGGGCGAACTCCAATGCACCCTCCAGGATCCTGCTGAGGGTGTAGAGCTGGTCTACTGTTCCACGGCCAGGATGGAAACCACACTGCACCTCCTGAATCCGAGATTCGATTATCCGGCGGATCCTCCTCTCCAGTACCCCCGAATAGACCTTACCAGGGAGGCTGAGGAGTGCGATCCCCCTATAGTTGGAACACACCCTCCGGTCCCCTTTTTTAAAGAGGTGGACCACCAGTCCAATCTGCCAGTCCAGAGGCACTGTCCCCGATGTCCACGCAATGCTTCAGAGGCGTGTCAACCAAGACATTCCTACAGCATCCAGAGCCTTTAGGAACCCGGGACGGACCTCATCCACCCCTGGGGCCCTTCCACCGAGGAGCTTTTTGATCACCTCGGCAACCTCAGCAACGTCCCGAGTTGAGGTCAGCAGAGCACCTCACCAAACACGGTGTTGACGGTGCACCGCTTACCCCCCCTGAGCCGACGGCTTCCTTCACCACTGGTGTCCACCACCAAATACGTTTGGGCCTGCCAGGTCTGACCGGGTTCCTCCCACAGCTCCGCCCTTCTCTTCACCCGAGTGTCCAGGACATACGGACGCAAGTCTGACGATACAACCACAAAGTCGATAATCGAGCTGCGGCCGAGGGTGTCCTGGTGCCAAGTGCACATACGGACACCCTTATGCCTGAACATGGTGTTCGTTATGGACAGTCCATGATGAGCACAGAAGTCCAATAACAAAACACCACTCTGATTCAGATCGGGGGGGGGCGTTCCTTCCTTCCCCTTTCCAGGTCTCACTGTCATTGCCCACGTGAGCATTGAAGTCCCCCAGCAGGACGAGGGAGTCTCCTGGAGGAGGCACTCCAAAAAGTTTGGGTACTCTGAACTGCTGTTTGGTGCATAAGCGGAGGGAGGCTACCCTCTCGTCCACTGAGGTAAACCCCAATGTACAGGGGCACAGCCGGGGGGCAATAAGTATGCCCACACCTGCTCTACGCCTCTCACCACGGGCAACTCCAGAGTGGAAGAGAGTCCAACCCCTCTCAAGGAGGCTGGTTACGGAGCCCAAGCCATGCGTCAAGGTGAGTCCGACTATATCTAGCCGGAACCGCTCAGCCTCGCGCACCAGCTCAGGTTCCTTCCCCAGCAGAGAGGTGACGTTCCACATCCCAAGAACCGAGGAACAGACCGCCAAGGTCTCTGCCTTCGGCTGCCACCCAGCTCACATTGCACCCGACCCCCTTGGCCCCTCCCATGGGTGGTGAGCCTGTCGGAAGGGGGACCCACATCATATTTTCGGGCACAGACCCAGACATCGGGCGCTCGCTGCCGGGCCCCACCCCTGGGCCTGGTTTCTTTTGAACAATGTAAGAGTGACTTTGACCAGGATGGTGTGTGTGGGGTTGGGCTTAAATAAGGAGCGGTGCTACTAGCTTCTGGACATCATTGGAGCTGCATTGCAACAAGAAATAAGATTTATCCAACACTGGAAAGCAGACAGTACTTGTTAGAGGGATCATTGTTGGTTTTAATTCTTTCATTAGACTATAAACCATTCGGAATATTGCCATCCTGATCCTTGAACACTAATTATCTCATATGTATACCCATGTCAACAATGTTAACCATTCTTCCTCCCTTTCTGTTACTCCCTCCACATTTTTAGGCACAAACTAATTAATGCAGGTCTGTCCTAGCAGCCCCTAATTAACCCCTTCAGGACTAGAATTATGCTAAAACTGGTTATTGAGGCCGAGCCTGAAATTACCCGCCCTGCTCTTACATATTGACAAAATTTCCCTTCTCAGTTTAAAGAGTCCATAAGTGTATATGTGCTTTTGTAATACCATGCAGGCACTTTCCTTTTGTATTTTCTTCCAATATCTCTTAATTAATCCAACTCTCCTTGTTTATTTTTTTTCAACGCTCTTTTTCCCATAAACATTTGAGCTAAAAGCATTGCTCTTTTTTTTTTTTTTTTTTTTTTTTTTTTTACAAGCATGCAGGGAATAGTTATCTTTTCATTTTGTGGCATATACAAAATGTTTCTCCTGCAATTAAAATTCTGCAGGCCTCACTGTGGGCTAGTTGCCTTGTTCCTTCAGAGGCCAACGACACACTCACATTGGCTCTGATGCCTTAGTCAATTTGTGTGGCCAGATGTAGTCTGTACATGCGTGTTAATTAATGTTCTTGTGGGAGGAAATAATTTAACTGTGATAATGAGTTTGAAGAGATGCTGTGAGAGGGGTGTGATCTCTGGAAAATCAGACAAACAGAAAAGGGAGTATCATAGCCATCCCTCTGCTGACTTAAACTGATTATGGAGAGCACATGAGAAATTAACTTGTGTTGATTAGAGGTGTCAAGTAACAAAGTACAAATACTTCATTACTGTACTTAAGTACACTTTTTAGGTATCTGTACTTTACTCCATTACTTATTTTTCTGCCTACTTCTGACTTCTACTCATTACATTTTCAAAACAAGCAGCCTCGTTACTCTTGGCTTCAGTTTTTTTTTTTTTTAACTCTTGGCTTCAGTTTAATGTTTATGTATTTCACGTCATGTGTGCCATCCAATACAGATCAGTGGCGCCATCCACACCTAGTGAGGACGAGTGTAATTGGATGAATCCTATTACGCAAACACTCATCGGTTAGGCTATTCGTCAAATTTGTGCTGACACACAAGGAAATCGTCATTCGTCAGAAGCAAGCAGGTGTTCTACAAACTGCAAACGCGAAGCTGCGCGAAGTGTGTGCCACACCACAATATGGGATTCAGAAAAAGATAGCGAAATGTCTGAAAGGTCGGACACAGGCGAGAGCGTATCGGGAGATGGAGACGGAGACCAACAAGACCTTCCTCCCCGCACCCCTGTTGCCTGGTTGCTGCCTGGGGTGGGGGGACCAGGAGGAGGAGTTGTCCTGCTGGTTCGGGGTCTGTGGTGGCTGGGGGGCTGCTGGCCCCCGGATGTGCCCACTACGCCACACTCCAGCGGAAGTGGGGGATGGATGCATGTGCTGTGCAAGTGTTTGTGGATGTGTTTTTGGTTTTTTTCTTCTTTTTTTTTTCTTTATGTATGTATGTATGTATGTATGTATTTATTTATTTATTTTATTATTATTATTATTGTTATTATTATTATTTTTTTTTTTTTTCTCTTATATGATTTATGGGGTGACTGGGTCTGGGTCCTGCTGTCCTCTGGCCTGCTTGTGCTGTTCCTGATGGGGGAGGGGGTGGCATTGCTTCTCCCCGCTGCTCGCGGCCTCACCCACCTGTGGGCACGTCTTGACTCCCGGGGCGCTTGCCCAGGGGCACTGGGGCAGGTGCTGGCCCGCTGCGGTTGGCTGTCTGGGGCGCCTGGCCCTCTTGGGTGTTGGGCGGGGCCCCTGCCGGGGGGTTTTGGTGGCGCTCGGGCTCGCGGGGGCCGGTTCCGGCGCGTGGCCCATGTCTGGGTGGCGGGGGCCTGGCGGGGCTGGTAGGCTGCCGCCTCTGGTTGCCGGGGGGGCTCTGCCCGATGCTTGTGGGGGCTCTGTCCGGGAGCTTCCTCTGCTGTCTTCTGGGGAGATGCGTGGTTGTCCCTATGGTGGGCTTCCCGGGTTCTGTGCTCCTTGGGGGCTGTTGGTGGCCTGGGTCTGGGGGCCCTCTCAGCCTGCTTCTGATTGCTGGGGGGGGGATTGTGACACTATACACTGATATTTAAGCATAGTTATTATGTGGGACCATCTATGTGTATTGCATGTTCATGCACACACACACACACACACACACACACACACACACACACACTCTCACAAACACACACACACTCACACACACACATTCATTAGCCCAGTAGCATGCTCACTATGCTCACTAACACAAGGAAAAAAAAAAAAAAAAGAGTGTCTTGAGTCATTTTATGTGTGGTTCGTTCACGTGTGTCCCGTGCTCTCACACTTTGTCTTTTGAGCCCATTGGGATTACATTTAATGAAATGTGCCATGTAAATAAAAGTGCCATTGCCAAAAGGGAACCTAAGTTTAAAAACTCAAACCAACTGAGCAAGTTCCTTCAGTTTCTTACCATTCGCTTTCCTCTGTATTACTATGGCTTATCTTACTGTTGGAAACTATACTGATATGTACTCAAAATACCCAGATGTCTTTCGTACACTTTTCTTCTATTTAGTTTCAGCTTTGATCAGAGTTTTCCTGGAGTAATATCAAACTTTATTTTGACATGAAAGATAATTATTGCAGAAAAAGAGTTTGAAAAATGTTGCCACTTTTTTCCTCTGTCTCTTAGTGTTGTGGCTCAAACAAAACACACACACATTTCCTATTTCCAACTCAGTTTCTGTTTTATCTTTTAATCTTTATTTTATCTGAAGATATTTGTGAAGTTATATTATGAAAGTGCGTATTTCAAAAGATCATTTTTTTTAGGAACATTATTCCTCCTCTCATAATCAGGCTACAAAACTTCTCTCTGATGACCAAACCCTTGATCATTTGTGAAGCACACCGTTAACCTCATGGTTACCTTCAAATAGTGTGATCACCGACTGGTCAATAGCTACTGAAATCTCTCACCACTTTCAACTGTACAGTTTTATGACAATTCATGATATGTATCTTCAACATCTGTATTAAAGGGATAGTTCGCCTCTTTTGACATGAAGCTGTATGACATCCCATACTAGCAATATTACTTACGAACATTTTCTTATCCCCCCGCTGCGTACTGTGAGCCGAGTTCCGGCCTCGTTTTGGCGTTGAAGAAGGTAGTCCGGCTAGTTGGCTGGGGCCACAAAAATAAAGCGTTTTGCTTCTCAAAACAATATGCGTTCAAAAGAGTAATACATTTGCATCACAAAATCTTTCATCCAGAAAAAGTCAGACCTCACAATCGCTTGGCGCTATTTTCTCTCCCCTCATATCACTGCACACTGCCACCTGCTGATAGCCGCACCTGTTACGGTGTTTACTGCTCGGAAGCAGGGGACTGCTCGGTCTGCACTTCGGTCTGCACTTCAGTCTGCACGGTCTACATAGCCCGCAGTGATACGAAGGGAGAGAGAAAATAGCTCCAAGCGACTGTGAGGTCTGACCTTTTCTGGATGGACGATTTTGTGATGCAAATGTATTATTCTTTTGAACGCATATTGTTTTAAGAAGCAAAACGCTTCAGTTTTGTGGCCCCAGCCTACTAGCCGGACTACCTTCAACAATGCCAAAACGAGGCTGGAACTCGGCTCACAGGACGCAGCAGGGGGTAAGAAAATGTTCATAAATAATATTGCTAGTATGGGATGTCATCCAGCTTCATGTCAAAAGAGGCGAACTATCCCTTTAACACATGGTTTTCTTTAAATGACAAATGTGGACGAGGTAATTAGATTTTAAACTCCGAGCAAATTTCATTAGCTCCTATCTGCTGATATCATGTATGGACATTGAGCAGAGAGAAAGCAGGGCCCTTTTGTGTCTATCAAAGGAAAACACAGCTAATTCTGTTTTAATTGGGTCACCCATTTGACCTCATAATCTGACTTCACTATAAATACACAACATTCCTTTGGGGAAGCTTGGGGTACTTAAAGAAAGCACACGCTCACCTACATGTGCACAGACATTCACACATGAGAACAGAAATACTTATAGAAACGTCCTTGTTTGACCTTTGATTCTGTGAGATGTTCTTCAGAAGATTTTGATATTCAGACATTTAGGATTTCCTGCCTTGAGGGAAGAAATAATGCTGACATCAGTGAGTCAAATTTAATAAAGTCAGTTGTTTTTTTTCTTGCGTAGTCTGACTGTGTAAAGATTTCATACCACCTCTAGAAATAAATACACTTCATATAAGATTTTGTAATTATATGAATAAAATATTGTAAGTTAAGCTTATCTTCATCTGTGAATAATAACACATTTTACCTAGTTCAAATAATTGTTCCCCTGAGGTTTAATCTACAAAAAGAAAGTCTAGATCACACACTGATGCCAAGAATATTTAATAAAGTGCAGCAAGTAACATCTTTATCAGAAGATCAGATTGAAAGAGAAAAAAAAACTTTATTCCACTGAGGATTACAGCAGTATTTCAATATATATTTTGCCACAACTGCTGTTCCCATGAGAAATGTTTGCCGAATTAAAATCCGAACCTCTTCTTTCTCCAGTAAGTGAATGAACAAGCGAAACACTCAATATTTATCTGGGCTAAAACTACTACTATAAGTAATTGTAAGCTACCCCTAGTGCTGCTTTAGATTGGAATCAATGCAAAGAAAAATATTTGCGCTCTCCTAATTTCGTGTGTAACACCCATGTAAATTTAGGCACATTTTGTTATAAAACCACTCACAGACTATGGTTGAATCCATAATCCAAAAATGACCCTTATGTCCAAACATGTTCAATGACTTAAGCTCATTCTATTTAAAAAAAAAAGGAAATTTCTTTTATGAATCTCACTTTATGTGGTGAAAAAACAAACAAACAAAAATACAACTTCATAAAACCAGATAGTCTGTAATTTTGTGTGTATTTTGAATTAAAGCTGCCTTAATATGGTTTAGTGTTCTCAAAGAACCAAATTACAACACGCAAAAGTAGTTGTTCATAGAGACAAATCTTTGGAGAATTAGAAGCTGCTGGTTCTGCCAGCAGTATTATGGGCATGATTTAACTAATTTGATCCACTCTCTGCCACCTTGTTTAAGATAACAGCAGACTGTTTTTTAGTAAATATCCAAATAAACCCACTGTGCGATAGCAGTAAGGGAACAAATTACATTTAGTGAAAACAAAATCCACAAAACCAAAGCCAAGAAAAGCAGCAGAGAAAAACTTGCCAGTAACTGTCTGAATTTCAAGAGGGTGGAATTCCGGGTAAGATTGGGTGCTTCGCTTGCATTCAGGTGCGGAGATTGTGACAAGTACAAAAGGTGAAGAGACAATACAACTGAAGGGTTATGGCTAATATTAACTTGGCTTTGACAAACAAACTAATTCAATGCATGCCAAGTGATGTAACACAATGATGGTGAACTCCCCAGCTTTTTAAGAAGTCACATAGGAATTTCTGCCTGTATTCCAGAATAATTTTGCTTAAATGGTGGAGACATGAAGAAACACAGTAGGAGAGCTCTCGTCGCCATTGGTACTACATGCCAGTTTGAAGTATAAGAATGTGTATATCTATATAAATATATATTATTTATTTTGCTTTATGATAACTATAGTACTTCCACTACATACACATGGAGACAAGCACATACACTTGAGTACACACTCAGAATGCATTGTCTTGTGTGAGTGTGTGTGTGTGTGTGTGTGTGTGTGTGTGTGTGTGTGTGTGTGTGTGTGTGTGTGCGTGTGTGTGTGTGTGTGTGTTAGAGCATGCAACTGGGATTCTATTTGTGTCAGTAAAGTGGCTGAGCTGTGTTTGTAGCGTTTAGAGGAAATTACCCCGCAAGCGATGCCTCGGCCACAGTAGATAGCAGGTCGACTCTCCAGGCTGCATGGCATATTGATTTCTTGTTGTGAGAAGTGCTGTTCAAGCCCCATTTAAGATTTCCATCCAGCCTGCAGACCTGAGTGTGGCAGTCAGCCGTAAATTAGGGAAATTGCACATTCATCAAGTGCGTTATTTTTAAAATACTTTAGAAATGTGTGTTTCCACAGAAGAGCTAGAGTCATCCAAGTAACAAACATTAACAATGACTAAAAAAAATTGGTAATAAATATATTCTTGATAGGCTAACACAATTTAAAGCTTATCCTTAGAGCTTCAAACTTCGCAATATTCATGTTGAAAATATCGCCTTTGCTTCTGACTTTTCCCATCTTATCTTTTGATAAATATTCAATACTCTGTCGGTACATTGACTTAAAAAAGAAGATACAATTCTTCTATTAAAATTTAGAAAAATAATCACATTTAAAGAAACAGATCATGAAATATCAGCTGAATTAATTTTTTACAAGTAGAAATGTAATTCACTACTTTTCCCATCTGTAAACAAACATCCTGATATCAATGCAAAACATGAAATAGTCACCTAAACTTAATCAAATGATTTTTGCTGAGGGTTTCTTTGTTTTGCGGTTCGAGGGTTCGGAGGATGAAGCTACAAACCACAATCAAGTGGATCAGCCAAAATAGAGTCCCGTGGTTACTGCTATGAAATTTCATTGTTGCAATCAACTACTATTTCCTTGCTCTTTCACTCACTATTCCATTGCTGTTTTAAACATTACAGATTACTCACTTAAGGTTAGTTTGAGTAAAAAAAACGAAGTGATAAGCTTAGGAAAACATCAGGACTTGCATGACAACAGTCACTGTGGCTTAATGGTTTATTAAATCAAAATATCCATTTTGTGGATTACTTGCTGCCGAATTCTAACTCTGCTAAACCCACAAAGCACAACGGGCTTGAAATGTGTGCTTGGGAAAGAAATTCAGATTCTATTTTCGTCAGTTTGAATACAACATTTTCTTTATTATGACTATTTCCATTTTTTCTGTGATATTGGCTTGAAAGAAGATAGTCAAGTAAAAGAAGAAGGCTACCCTGTATCATGTTAGGAGGCATATTCTTTACGTATGCATGGATAATATATAATGAGTGAATCCCTTACACTTTAAATAGATAAGTATCTGTCTCCCTCCCATAGGCACCAAAAAGAAGGTTCAGAGCAGTACTAGAATATGAAAGTTAACCCTTGTATGCATTCTTTAAATATTTTATTAAAAAGCAAATAAATGTCACAATTCTACCTCCAAGCTGCCTCTGATGTATGACTTTGATGTATAACTTCCCAGTCTCTTGGCACACTTATAGTCTTCTTAAGGAATCTAGACTGAGAACCGTAACCAAACAGAATTTACATATGTCATTCCTATGATCTAAGACATCGGTGGCTGTACAAATAAATAGCTTTCCCCAAATCGAGATATTAGCAAATCAAGGCTCTGATAATGTTACCAGAGGAGTTTCTGTGGTGAATTTACAACTAAGAGGCTTGATACATAGCTACAGAGTGATCTTTTGGTTTCATGGAACATTTCTTTCATACTTTACATCCGAATGAGTTCAATTTAGCTTGTTACTGTAGTGCACATGCTTATGCTGTGTTTAGTAAAAAGTGTGTTTTGTTGCTTCAGGTAAGACAAGTTTGCCCACACAAGATGTTGAAAAGGAGGTTGTTGTTCTACTTTTCAATCAACCTCAAGCAAACAGCCAGATTACAAATGTAATTTAAGATTTAATTTTGCTTACACTGGACTGACAGCTATGGTTTCACCATATTATGACAAACTTCTCTATCTCCAGTTGCGAAAAGGGAGAAATCTGTGACCGCAAACTATTTCCATATGCCGTGCTTGTAATTATCAGAGAGGCTGACATAGACTCTTTTTCTTTACACAGTATAAATATGATTAGGCAAAGCAACATTACCCATTTTTTATATGATTAGTAAGTCCTCCCACTGTACCAGAACAGCCTCAGTGATTCAGCCTGATAAATGTGTGACATGAGATTATTACTGTATGTCCAGCCTTTCAGAGCTAAAGTTATATATAGTCAGTTTTCACCGTAAATATATTCATGTGTTATGGCAAAACCATTAGATAACTGTATGCAGTGATGATTTGTGAAGTCAGATGTGTTTCCCATCACTGGTTTTCCATAATCTTAGTCATAAATAAGTCCTTCATTGACTAAAAACTGCCCAGGTAGTGCTGTTTTTTTGTTTTTTTGCTTTGAACAAAATTTCTCTAACTCACTGCTATAGATTTTGTACCTTGTATACATTGCTTCATACAGCTCCAACAGCTGCCCTTATATCATAGATGTCAAACTCAGGCCTGCAGTGTAATTATATTTGCTCAATTCCAAACATCCACTTGAGCTGGCCCACCCGAAGATAGCGCATGCCCCGCTAACACTACAAGTCCCATAATGCTCTGCTGGTGTGTTGGCCTGTCAATCAGGACCTACAAGCTGTTGACATTCATTAGCGACCTCGTGCTACCATCTGGCCACCCCTTCCAAAAATGGCAAAAACGAAAGGTGGAAAACAGGAGCTATCTAGACAGGTGCAAAGTAAAATATCTGTTCACCAAAAAAATATTATTATTATTATTGTTAGCCTGCGAAAAAAGGTTACCATTGAAATTGAACTCAGAAGGCTACAAATAGAGAAAGAGGCATAATATTTTTAAAAACAAATCTATTTAAAAGCTGAATGCCACAGATTTTATTTGACATTTAATTTCAAGTTTATTGTATTCAGCTTTGATTGTTCCAGATTCAATGTTGAAGCAAAACTAAGCAAAAAGTTTGCTATCAAATGAAAAGGTTCATCGTTATCTGAAGAGAAGGAAAAACTTCCTCAATCGTAGACATTTTTACAATAAATACCAAGGCTGGCCCACGACTTTGTCCAAGTTTTTCATTTTGGCCCACTGTGTATTTTAGTTTGACACCCCTGCCTTATATGAGTTTCCTAACTAGCAAACTGTATTGTAAAGACTATCTTAAAGACAAAAGGTAGTGACAACTTTCTTTATCATTTATCTTTAAATAAAAGACAATATGTATATTGTCATGTTCATCATGGCTTTGATTGTTGGAGATAAGATATATTTTCTATTTTGTTTGTGCTGTTCTCACCCAAGCAAAATTATTCAGATTAGCTGTTTGAGTGTGGATAATGGTTCACAATAACATTTCTTTTTCTGAATCAAATTTTTATTGTTGTCCTAACGAATATTTCATGCTTTAAAAATCTTTAAGGTTGTAAACTTAAGAGTTTTCTGAGCTTTGACAGCCTTTAAAGGAGTGTGAAGCAGCACTGTGGTGCCTGAGCAGAATGCCAATTAATGAATAAAAGTACTTACAGGAACAATGCGACCATGGAGAGCTTTATGTCCATCATAGTTTATCACCATGTGAACATTTTTCCAATAAGCTTTAATTGTAAAGCATAACCATTCAAGTTTTCTCAGCATACAATAATTTTCTGGAATTTCCAAATGCCTTCACAAACTTTTGTTTTTCCATTCTAAGATATTGAGATTTTTCACCAATTGCGAGGAGTGATGTTTGATTGACACTTGAGGGAATTTAGGAGATTACCAAAGTCATTCTAAATGATCATCAGTTCGCCAAGAGCCTTAAACTTGTAGACATTATTTTTCTTCCTTGATGTTCTACTAAGAACTTCTGATTAGTCAGTGTCTGGAGGAAGTAAACACCTGGATGAGAGAGAATTTTCTACAATTAAATGAAGACAAAACTGAGATCATTCTGTTTGGTAGCAAAGAGAAGAGGGTCAGCGTTGGTAAATATCTTGAGACTCGGGACCTTATAATCACTGACCAAGCTCGTAACCTCGGAGTGTTGATAGACTCAGATCTGACTTTCAGCAGCCACATCAAAGCTGTCACCAAGGCAGCTTTTTACCACCTCAGAAATATCAACAGAATTAAAGGTTTCCTCTCCCAAAAAGACCAGGAGAAACTCATCCATGCATTCATCTCCAGTAGACTCGATTACTGTAACGCTCTTTTAACTGGACTTCCCAAAAAGAGCATTAAACATCTGCAGCTCATCCAGAACGCTGCTGCTAGAGTTTTAACCCGGACTAAGAGATCTGAACACATCACACCAGTTTTAAAATCTTTACACTGGCTTCCAGTCAGTCACAGAATAGATTTTAAAAGCCTGCTGATGGTTTACAAATCCCAGAATGGTTTAGGCCCAAAATACATCTGTGATATGTTCAGAGAATATAAACCCAGCAGAGCTCTTAGATCCAAGGACTCAGGTCAGCTGGTCCAGTCCAGAGTCCAGACTAAACATGGAGAAGCAGCATTTAGCTGTTATGCTGCAAACAAGTGGAACAAACTGCCACTGGAGATTAAACTTTCACCAAATGTAGACATTTTTAAATCCAGGTTAAAAACATTTCTTTTCTCATGTGTCTATGCATGAAATATCTTTTAACTTATCTAGACTGTTGCCTGATTTTAATTCATTTAAATGATTTTATTTGTTTCTCTTTATATTATTTTATGTATTTTTAATGCTTCTTGCACTCCCTGCTGCAATGCTTTTATTTTATGTAAAGCACTTTGAACTGTTTGTACATGAAATGTGCTATACAAATAAATTTGATTTGATTTTGATTTTGATTAATCTTTGAACAATATGTCTGAAATAAAAGAACAATTGCTAGCCCTTTAAGGAAATCTTGATATTTGCAACAAAGACTGTTATGTTCAGTCAAGCAATAAATAATTAGATCTGCGAAGCCCTTGCTTACTATGTCAATAGGTAGCAATGTTTACGTTGCTGCTGTATTGTGTTCTAATATAAAGAATAGAATGGAAAGAGAACAAACAGGAATAGAAAAAGAAATCAAGAGAAACTAAGATGGACGGGGCATTCTCCTTGTGTGTTTGTGTAAAGAGTGTGCTTGCTTGTACCTTGGCTTTATTCGTGCTATGCTTTGTGATTCCATTGTGAGGAGTGGATCTTCTGAGCTTGTATTCCCACCCTCCCACAAGTCCCCTTTTTTTTTTTAGATGAAGCTATGTGAATCAGCAGCAGACCTTCTACAAATGCATGTGAGCAGCTTACTGTGGTTAAGGCTCTCACTGTGTTCCACTTGGATTCTGACAGTTGCATTGTGTGGGCTACAATGAGGATGCGGTATGCTGGCACATCGAATCATCTCCTAAACCTATGTTAAGACATTAATGTTCACCAGGACAGTCAGCTTCAAGCGATGAAGTTTACTTGCATCTCCGGAAGCCAACCTTCAATTTGAAAATCCACACAATGGGACAATTCGCAACAATTGCCATCTATTTTGGACAACTAAGTTTCCAAAAACCATAACCAATTTCAAAGTGATTTTAATCTTTTATTTAATCGAAAAAGCAAACAAAGAACAAACTTTTTTTGTGGTATGCTAGTTTTGACATTGCTCATGTCTGAACAATTGGGACAGTTTGACCTTTCCAACTGTGTTGCATCACCTCTTCTTTGGTGAAAATTGTCAACATTTCAGGGAAATGGTAATTCTGTTTGCATTTCTTATATAGCTGTTTTATTTATTTATTTTCTTCATATGCAGAATGTCTACATGATTTATGTAACTGTTTTGACTTTGTTCAAGAAAATCCTTTTGGACACCTGCATGGCTGGCTTATTACTTGTGTAATCAGCAACTATATGGACCAACAAACAGGTGTTTATTAGACAGGAAAATGGGTAAATGGGCAATGTATACAGCAATTTGTTGTTTCTAGAAATAGAAAAAGACATTTTTTTTACGGACAACTGGGCAAGTTGAAAGCAAAATGTTCTTTCTTGGTTAATTTCTTTTTTGGTATCATTTAGCGGTTGAAATGTCCTTTGTCATATTTTTCAGTTTTTAATTCTCCAATTTTTTAGGTCTTGACTGCTGGTTGGAAAATTTGGCACCTTTTGCTACCAAGCCATGCTGTTGTTCTTTGGCTCTGTCTTGTTAAAGTGAGTGAGTATTTGCCCTAAAAATATACTGGTTGGATAGTGACATATGTCACTAATGGAGCCTTCACAAATGGTATTGAGCCATATGTCCATTTCTTCAAGGATGCTGACTTTTGACCTGTGGCCTATTGGTGAACTGGATAGTCCCTCTACTGTTCATCCCAGAGGATGCAGTGTCCATAATTTTCAAAATAATTTCAACTTTTCATTCTTAAGATTACAAAATAGTTTTTCCATTATGCCTAAATCCATCTTAGATGAGTCTGGGAACAGAGAAAGCAGTGGTGTGGTGTGGAGCTTGTTTATTTGAATGTTAGGATTTAATTTGCATTTATGGATTTAGAAAGAAACTGTCAGTTTTTAATGTACTACCTCACAGCCTTTCAATAAAGCCTTTTAGCCTTGACTGATTTGTATTACAGCTCCATTATCTTGGTATATATGTATGTGTGTGTATATGTATGTTTGTATGAATGTATATATAAACATACTTATATATATATATATATATATATATATATATATATATATATATAGAATCATTGTGTGCATGTGTGCTTGTGTGCAAGCATAGCCCATTGTCTTTTGGATGAAGGTTTGAAACCTTAATAAGCCCATGCCTCTGCTTTCTTGGTGTAAGGACAGGAGAGAAACTGTTTTTTTTTACCTTTCATTTTCATGCATATTTCCTTTAAGGCTAATGAGAGCCTTAAATACGGTGCCAGACATCAGTCTGCACTGCTGAAGGCTGACATTTTCACACACAGTGGCACCTTGTCACTGTGGATGAAGTCCCTCTACCTGGCTGTTGAGAAGGGTGTGTGAGTGTGTGACTTCTTTGCATCTTATGTATATGTGTGAGGAAGAGAAAGGAAAAATGAAGAGCTGTAGAATTCTGCGTGGTTTGTGTTGTATGTAATGTGTATGTACTTTCCCATTCATGTTTTTCTTTCAATATGTTATATCAGATTGCAGAACAAAACAGAGCAGAAAAATAGGAGACAGTTTAGAAAAAGCACACATGGAAACCGACATTTCTTAAAATATTTTGTGTGCAATTATACCTCCAGCTTATACCTACCTTTACATTCTACTTCTTTTATGTATTGTTTATGTTCCTACTCTAAAGTGGATCGGTAGGGTAAAACATTTCTTTTTCTCCTGTTACCTTAATTTACTTACTCCATCTGCATTGACTATATTATACTTTTGTGTAATACACATCATCAAATTTATTGTGATACAATTCCCTTTTAATCACAGTTGCAGCCAAAAAAAAAAAAAAAGATTAAATAAACACTTAAAAGGCCCCGTTCATCCTGTCAGCATTGTGATCTTTCAGGAATCTTAAATAAATATATCTACCAGGTTTCTTACCTTGTGAAGAGTAGTTACAAAATGTACGTCCAAGGTGATTATAGAGTGGGAGACATTGTTGGGAAACTTAGTTAGTGTGTGTGGGTCATTATAAATCCCAGCTGGAGAATGATAGTAAGTTCATAACTCAGTATACAGTCTAGTTTTTAATTGTACTGACTGGGTGAAATGGACTGTAGATAGTGAAACTCCAGTGTACATCTGTGCATTCAAATTTTGTTTGCATGATAGTCTCATAAAATCAGCAGTGAAAATGAGATTTTTTTGAAAATGCATTGAACTGATAAGCAGCAGCTTTTACCTAGATCAATACCTGTGCCGTTACAAAGTTAGAACAAACTTTTTCTTACTGTTTATGAGACTGAATGCTGCCAGCTTAGTCTTCAATATGCAGTATATGCCTTAGTTGTAAGGCACCAACACAACAGAGGAGGATACAGGGAAGCTCAACAATGGTGTCTGTTTGCATGTCTGAAAATGAGTGCGTGCATGTGTGTGTGTTCCCACACGGCCCTGCTGCTGCCACTCACTGTAAACTAGTCTGCAGCTCGTCACAGACAGACGCTGACACACTCCCAGTCTAATGTGCTCATTAGGGACTGCACAGCACACACATAATTGATAGCCATGACACACAGAATGTACACACACACATTATTGCAAAAAAAAAAAACAGTTTCCTTTTTAATGCTGCAGTAGAAAACAAGTTTATATGAAGTCATATAATGGGGATCATTGTCAAGAACAACAACAACAGAAAACCAAAGAACCAAATGAAAAAAGACCAGCAGCACAGAATGCATAACAGTATCTGTGCTGTTTACATGCTATTTTACAAGTAAAGATTGTTCTTCTATTATTATTTCTCTACACTGGCAGATGTCAGTTACTTCAGTAAATTAACTGCCAAAAATGTAGCAGAACTTGTCAATCAAGAGGTTAGTGTAACCATGGTTACCTTTCATATCGAAAAAAATAAAACTGCAGTGCAGAATCATGGTGGAGTAATTATACAGAAAAACAAAAGTAGGATCAATCAAAAAGGCATTCAACAATATGAAACAACTAATAGTGCTTATAAATAACAATTTACACTTGAAATATCTTCATAAAGTAATATCTTTTTGTACAACCTTTAATATATTTTAAGAGTTTATACAGGGGCACATGTAGAGTAGCTTCTGTTAAAAAAAAGAAAGAAAGAGTCTTTAACCCTTTGAGCACGAGTTGGGAATAAAAATATTCACCTGTTGTCACTCATTTGTTACCTCCCTTTTTTGTCATATCTTTTGAACATAACACATTTACAAAAGTATTGTGCAAAAACAAGTGTCTGTCTTCATATACTGTGAACCAGCAAATAGTCATAGTCCTTTTAAATTAAAAATATAGAAATGATGCATAATTTAGACAGGAATTGATCCATTTTTTTTCTATACATATTTTACACTGACCTGAATTAATATAGGTCCCTGATCAACCAAAGTAAAGCATCTCTCTTTTTTTAAATCATTTTTTACACATACAGTGCTCATGTCAAGTCCTATGAGCATATCCCCAGACAAATGTGAAGCTCGAGATGAAAGTCTTGCACTGCACTTTAAAAATGCTTTTATTTTCAGAATTAGACTGGACACACTGAATGTCTGTCAAACAAGAATTGTGGACAAAATCCACATCTAATTCTCGCAGTAGCTTGCTTTAAGAATTCACACTCTTAAATCTTCAGTCAGTGATGTTTGGATCCCAAGAGTATAAATGCTTAGACGTACTCAGAGGGTTAAATTGTATATGTTGACCCCAGCATCAAAATGTAGGAGGAAAAAAAATAGCAATTAAGAGAAAAGAAATAGAAACCATGGAAAGTGCACCAGATTTAGTTTTAAAATGTTTAGCTAAACTGTTTCTATTTTTGCATGCAGATTATCACATCTCAGCAATGCCAAAATATAAAATTACCTAATTTCTTTAACACAAAAGTACTCACCACTTTATTTAGAATATCTTTTACAACTTTTATATTAATTCCTCTCAATGACAACAGCCTTAGTTTGTCCCTTTAGAAAAAAGTTATTTCAGTCAAAGGAGATCAGTAAAACCAAGTGTGTTGGGCAAATAAAAAAAAGAAGAAAAAAAAAACCTCCTACAACACAGAATAAAAAACCATGTGCCGACACTCATAGCAGTAGTTTTATGGCATCTTTGTGCAGTTCCATCACTTTTTATAATCCTTTCTTTTTTAATGTCCACGAAAGGCTAAAGAAAGACAGAGGGAGAAAGAGTGGGCCATAATGAAAAAGTACTGCATTGTCCCTGACCAGTGCTATTGTTTCTCTTGCTCACACACATACATGAGATGATCCTCAGGGGATTTCCCATGAGTTTTGCTCAGGTGAAGCTTAACTGCATGCTTACTTGCAAAAGTCCGATTGCAGAGCTTGCACTGGTAGACGGACCCACTGTCATCGTCATCAGGAGAGTTAGGGGATTCAGCCAAGGGCAAAGATGTGGTTAAGGACGAGGACAGGGAGATTGGTAAGGAGGAGGGTAGAGATGTTGGTAGAGAGGAGGGTAAAGGGTGGCTGGATAGATGAAGATTAGAGAAGAGTTTTTCAGACAGTCCTTTGGTTTGACGTTGTTGATGATGCTGTGATATCTGGCTGAGCAGCTGCTCCCCAGAAAGCTTAGCCAGGTCTCGTAGACGAAAGCCCAAGTGGGATTCCAGGTGGCTGACATAAGTGGATGGTGAGCGAATCTGAGAGGCGCAGTCACTGCAGAAGAACACAGGGTGACCTGAATCCAAGTTTTTCAAGAATTTTGTGCCACCGGTTCTTCTCAACTGGTACTTGACATTAGCCAACCAGTGGGATATTGTAGTCATTGAAAGACCAGTGAAACGGGAGATGTGCATTCTCTCCTGTGGGCTAAGATCAGACATCATGTATTTGCCATCATTTGTCTGTCTTAAACTGGAAGCAAATTGGGCTTGTAGTATGAGGAGATGTTGAGGGTTCCAGTTGGACTGACGGCCTTTACGTTTCTGTGCTGGTGAAACATCTTCTGTCTCCTCTTGTGTGGCACCTTCAATGTCAGAACGCTCAGACTGGCTGGTAGGTGTGGAGGATTTCGACACAGCCTGACTCTCTGTCAGGTTCCTTAGCATGTCAGAAATATCTGAGAGGGCATTTTCTCTCAAAGGGGAGGTGGACATAAATGAAGCTACTGCAGCTGAGGCTTTTGTCATAGTGACAGCAGAGGAAGGAGAAATTGATGGCGTGGAGGTGGTGGAAGAGAGAGCCGCTGAACCCAAAGAACCACAATTACTTGTTTTGTCAGCATTTTTTCCTTTGGTGAGATCTATAGGCTGGTCATTGTTTTGATGTTGGTGGTAGAAGTAGCGGTCCAAAGGGTCATTACTGGTCTTTTTGGTGTGTGCTGGTGGGGTGGAAGAAGCCACTGCTGCTTTCTCTGCCAGGCTGTTGCTCATCTTGAACAGCATGCTCATGGGGTCAAGGGAGGGCAGGGCAGGTTTGGCAGCCTTTCCCAAGTGAACGTTCATTACTGACTGCAGTGCACTCAGAGGGTTGACAAAAGGCTGTTCTGGAGGTGGATGGTCTGTGATGATGGCTGTGCTGCCACACAGAGAGGCAGGAAGGGGTGATGTAACACCGGTTGGCTCCACTCCATTCTCCACAGACTCCTTAATGGAAATATTACCATTTGAATCTCTGTGAGTGGTTCCAATTCCATCTCTGACTGCTTTTTCCCTTTTACTCGCATCCTCAGGAGTTTTACAGTCTCTATTTTCTCTAACTTTATTTCCTTTAGGTGACTCTCCCGGGGCTAAGTCCTCTGCCTCACTGTTGCAAGGTGAGGGTGTGGCTCGTCTCAAAGGAGACTCTCTCATGACAGCACTGGGCTCTCTCATTTTCTCCTCAACCTTGGCAACTTTCTCTGTCACTTTTTTTACTAGCTCTTCCATTGCATGAAAGTTGTTTTTAGGCAGCGGAGAGGTTCGGTGGCTTGGAGGCGAGATCAGCGGTTGATCCTTACCAACGGGTGAGAGAATCCCACCTCCAGGGAACATATATTTTAGGGGGGAGCTCTTTCCAGAGTTACCAAGAGAGAGCTTCATTATGTTTGGAAGCTGGTAGGCAGCATGGATACTGGGATAGCCACCCCAGCTTGGAGCTCCATTCTGAGCTTTGTTGATGGCTGAGGTCACTGTGTTCTCCAAGGACTTGAGGATATCAAGACCCCCCTTTGGACTTTCATCCAGATCCTCCTCAGTCAGATAACTGTATTTTGAAGAAATATCAAACTTCTCCTCAACCTCATCCTCCCCTACTGCTTTCTTATCTTTGATAAGATTGTTGGCATTGTTGATCATGGACTCTTTAGTGCATTCCTCTTCCTTTTCCTCCTTTTTTATTTCTAAAACCATTGCAGTGGGTGAGTTGCTGTTTGGAGGAGGCACTGGGGCAGGTGGAGGGGAGAAGGTTGTGGCTGCCAGGGGAACAGACTGCACCTTCTCTTCAGCTGCTGAATTGGACATTGGAGTTTGGGTGGATGACTCTATAATTGGTTTGCCTTTCTTAATGGCAGAGTTGGTAACTTTAATAAAGTGTCCTGTTACCATCATGTGAGCAGTCAGCTCTTGCAGTGTGTCATGAGAGCTGCCACACTCCATGCATTTGAGGATCTGTGACTTCCTGGATTCAAATTGCCAGGCGTAGCTTGCACCATTTTGGTGTCCATAGCGGTTATTAGGTGTGATGTAGGGGTTGGTAACTTTTTGGAGTATTTCATTGGTGTTATTGAAGGAGGGAGGCTTTGGTGTGGTGCCTCCAGTGGAGTCAGGTGAGCTTGGTATGTCAAGGTCAATCGGGGCTCTTTTTCGAGCTGAGGAAATAATCTTAGCTGCCACTGGTGTAACAGGTTCTTTCAGAGGCACTTTTTGGTAATGTTTTGTCTTGATCATGTGGACACTTAGGTCCTGAAGGGATTCAAATGAGTGTCCACAGTACATGCATTTAAGAACCTTTTGTGCATCTTCCTTCCCTTCCATTTCTAGTAAGGAACGTTTTCTGGGTTTTGACCAGCGTTTAGCACCCTCACCATCTATTTCGTGGTTATCATCACGGTAATGGCCTGTCTCATTCATATGCACTGTGAGCTCCACAAGAGTGTCATATGCGGCACTGCAATCCTTGCAACGGAATTTACTGGCACCAGTGAATATAGAGCCATACAGCTTGGAGCTCTGCCGGTAAAGCTGGACAGTACTGAAGAGGTTGGGCTCTATAGAAGCTGTGGATACAGCCACTGTGGGATGCTGAACCAGGCTCAATCTATTGTGATGGTTCTGTGAGGCCTGCTGAAGAGTTTTAGCCATAGCTGTCTGATGCCAGTCATAACCTCCACTTCCACAGCTACTGCTACTGCTGCTACTGCTGCTACTGCTATGACTGCGAGGGTTTTTTTCTGCTGGGGGTTGACTCATGTTCAAATTCAGTGTAGACCAATAGGAATTGGTAAGGAAGGAGTTGTAAATGGCCTTCATTTTCTCAAGGCTATCAGCCACTGAACCCGTTGCCGCTAATATGGCCTCATCTCCAATTACTGACGCAGTGGCATTGGCTGCAGCAATTATGGCTGAGGAAGAAGATGGGGACAATGCATTGGAGGGGTCTTTAGAAAGTAGGACATCATCCTCATTTTTAAGTGAGGAGCTCTCAAAATCTGACAGTCTGTCACTGGATTCACTTAGGTGAGACTCACTGTCCAGCTCCTGACCAGAAAAGTCAGCAGCATTGGGGGAGTCACGGATGAAAGTGGATTCTGGTCTGTCCTTGAGAAGGAAATCCTTGTCCTGACATATGAGCTTGGCAGCAGGCCCCTCCCCTTCCTGAGCTGAGTCTTCTCCATCCAGATCCTCATCCAAAAGGGCTGCTTCCTTCTCATCCTCGGGGACATATGCTGCTCAGATTGACAGGGCAAAAAACACAGAGCAAGAGATTTGTTAGAATCAACTGACAACATATCTAATGACATTCACAAAGTATGTAGTATCATAAACAGTTGTTCTATTCTAACCTTTCTCTTATACACTGACTTTTTACTACTTGTATCAAGTAACCCCCCCCAAACTTTTTCCATTTCCACCCCCAGGTCTTTGTTCTGTACTGCAGAAAATCAAAGTCAACAGAAAGGGAGAGGCAGGGAGAGAAACAGAAAGATGAAGTGAGAGAGAGGGAAAAATGTGTCCACAAACAGAACTTGCCACCTTATTCTTCTCAAGGGGCAACAGCTTGAAATTAAAACTAAATTTGAAATTAATGAAGCACATTCTGGCGGTGGCATTCGTTTCTGAAGTAATAAATTACTTGTATCAACCTCGGAGACAGCGGTTCCTGTCTGTCAATTAATATGTCTTACGCTTCTTCTGCAGACTCTAATGCATTCCCTAACAGACACACTCGCCATTTAAATTAAGCATGCATTTTCACTCATTACACTGCTCAGCCCTCGCCTCCTCGTAAATAAAAAAAATGTATGTATGTTTGCCTGCGACAAATCTCTCCCGCAAAACCCATTTGCTTCAATTACCAAAGATTAGAAAAAAGTTTAGAGTTATTATTTACAGTTTAGCTTCAGGGAGAGGGCTTGCAGCTTTCAATTTATATTCAAATCCTTCTAGTTTAAGAAAAATACAATGGAAATCATACAGAGAAAAGATGTATTAAGACAAATCACAATCTCTCCTCGTTGCAAATCTCTGAATGTTTCTTTTGTTAATAAGTCTATAAAAGGGATAAAACTACGTCAGACGAGAAATGATTTATACTCATTTTGTGAAAAAGCTGGGTTTTTGAATAGCAACCGCAGCTAAAACATATGTATACAAAAACTTCTGCATGTTTTAGCAACTCCACTGGCAAGATGAGCATGTGTAGATGTTAGTGGCCTTGTGCTGAGCATTCCTTTCTGTTACAAGCCATCACTCATATAACCTGGTATGTAAACACATGAGCTGGTCAGTGGAATGGGTGTGGAAGCACGTGCAATAACAAGAGGAATAATTGTCTGATGTCTGCCAAACAGAAAGACAAAATGCATTTGGTAATATGGTTGAAAATCAACCTCCAGATATAGTTTTGAATTTTATGAAAATATTGTAAAATTGTCCATCAACAAGTAATACCTGTGCGACATGCCAACTCTATCACACCACACACTTCAGCTGTTGCCAACTCTAATCTCTCACTGAGCACTGCAAGTTGTATGTATGTGAGCAAAACAGAGAGGAGTCTTTGTCATTGTCAGAGACCCTTCGTTGCCATCGGTGATGATACAACACTGCTATGGGATAAACAGATGCAAAGAGGCACAGATATCCCTGTCTCTTACACATCACACACACACACACACACACACACACACACACACACACACACACATTATTGTACGATAAGTGTTGTAGTGTAACATTTCTTTGCTTTCCGGCAAACTCTTGGGTTTCTCTGTTCCAGCACTCATTGTAGCATTTAAGATCCATCTGAAATCCCTCAAACATGCTGTTATGTGCAACTTAAAAACTGTAGGGTTAACTGACATTCACCAACACTGCATACATTAATGTAATTTTACTTTTATTGTAAATTGCATTGGTGGAAATAATACATACACAGACTAATACATAGCCATGTACCCTCTCTCAGAGTTTTCTCATCTCTCCCTGTCTTCTCCCTCCAGCTCTCTCTCCCCTTCTGTCTCAGAGACACATCTACCGCCTGCACATACGTGCAGCCAAGGAGACGGGCATGTACATGCCATCTGTTCTGCATCAGCCAAAACGACAGCTGTTTAAGAGAACAATGCTCTGTCTGAGCAAACAGTCGAACACAGCAGCCCGCTGCTCTCATCACGGCAAAACATCTTTGTGAAATCACCTTTTGAAATACAACATACACTTCAAATTAGCTGCATTTGTATGAGAAGAACAAAGTGTGTATTTGTTTGCATACATATTTCCATTGGTGTGGAAGTGTGTGAGATCTGAACATATTTATATATATATCTTTATATATATATATATATATATATATATATATATATATATATATATATATATATATTTATCATATCATTGCAGTGTGTTTGATCACACAATATATATATAATATAATATAATATTATATATAATATAAGAGGAAATTAAAAGTAGCATTTGCCAGTATACCTTTGTGTGCTGAATAGTCTGTTGACTACTTTTACCAGTGTATGGCATAAAGCACATTGACGATTTCTAGACTTATTTGAAGCCAAAAATGGCTGAAATTAGGAGTAACTTGAAATAAACAAAATGTTACAACAAATCCATACAATCCCTGTCAAAGGCTTCATTGAAAGGCTTAGTTTAAACACAGTTACAGACATTGATCAAATGATTAAATCAAATCATGAATTTCTACCATGCCATACTATCGTCTCTACTCAAATATGGCTTCAAAATGTTTTTCTTTAACTTAGATTCTTGTTTTTAGTTGCCATCCACTTACAAATTATTTGTCCCTCAGGCAGATTAGATGAGTTTAAGCAATTCTGCATCATCACGACTTCCTATTTTTCAAATCCCTTTTAACTATAGCATACAAATGATACTGTGCAAGAGGCACTGTGATAGGGGAAGGTTACATTTTGTCTCTTTGAAGATTCAACAAAGTCTGCCTCACACAAATCCCTATTTATAACCCTATACATACATGCAAAGATGTGTAAATTTGAAAAAAAAAAAATATATATATATATATATCTTTTGAAAGAACCAATGTCAAGCAAAGTGTTGTCCAGAAGAAGATTAAGATTAAGAGACTTATTGTCATTACATAGTTGAACAGTGTACACAAGCACAACGAAATTGGGGCACAGTTGTCCTCCCGGTGCAAACATGTAATAAATAATAAAATAACTAAATCAGGCATGCACTTATCAAAAAAAGAGACACTATATACAAAAGGGACAACAGACAGGGCTATAAACAGAGACGTGTGGCATATTATAAATGTGAGCACTGCACATATATACATGTGAGAAATTAGAAATGAGAAAAATATTGCACATATATTCATTGCACCTGGCCCGTGGCTGAAATGACACATGATAGTGTCACAAATTTGCATTTAACAGGGCTATGGTCCTGTTGCAAAAACTGTCCCTCAGTCTATTTGTTCGTGTTTTAAGCACCCTGAAACATCTGCCAGAGGGCAGCAGCTGACACACCCGGTGTCCTGGATGTGTGCTGTCTCTCAGAATGCTGGGTGCCCTCCTGAGACAGCGGGTGTTGTAGAGGTCTTTGAGGGAGGGGAAAGGATAGCCAATGATCTTCTGGGCGGTGTTAAAAACCCTCTGTAGTGCTTTTTGTGTGCCATGGTGCAGCTGGATAACCACACAGAGATGCAGTATGTAATTGATAAATTGAAGAAATTGATAAATAATAATAACAAACATAATAAGTATTATTATTAATGTTATTATTGTATACGTAAATTATATAGTTGTATGTGTATTTAATCTTTATTTCATTGATGCACATCATACTTTTTACCAAATTATGCCTTTTGCCATTATAAAAAGTCACTGTAATATTTATATTGGTTTGAAAACAGAGTTGTTGTTTATTATCTGCCTTTCGATTTTCTTTTTAGCTGAAAACTTTTTTTCATGAAAGATTCTTTAACTATGTTTAAAGTGTTTATGAGCAACGCAATATGGGTAAGGGTCACTCCATCTATTTTCCAATATTGTGTTTATTGTTGCTGTAACTGCAGTCATATAAATTTGCAACAAAATTTATAGCGTAAACCAAGGGAAGAAAGAGAAAGGGCACATGGATAAATGTGATACAGGGAGAGGACAATGACGAAGGAGAATCAAGAGGAGGACGAGAGAATCAGGTCTTGGAAAAGAGTCAAGAATGGGGACACACACATTTACTCGCACACATACACAGACATGCTGAGATGGTCCCCAAGGCCACTGGCTTAGGCCCAGACTGAAAGGATCTCAACACTATGACCCAAAATATTTGGATGAATGTGGAAAAAAAAACACATCCACGCACAGACACACAAAAAAACTGCTGGAGGGGAGAACCTGGGCCAAACACCCCAGGTATGCAGGTGCTCCTTTAATTAGTAGAGAGAAAGATGGTGAGAGTTCCAGATGAATTGTCAGCAGGGGGAAAGAGGAGGTTTGATCTCATGCTCCGGAGGATCAGGCTAGGTGAGACTGAGACTGCAGATTTTGAAACGGAAGCAAAAAAGAAACGTTTTTTTCAGAGTTGAAGGGTTTGAAGATAGTCTTCACATCTGAACAAAATCAATAATCCTGGTAATTCTATAATATCTGCCCAAACAAAGTGGAAAATTAAGAATTTCAGTCAAATCAAAAATTCATAGAAAGGTAATGAAGCTGAACAACATCTTTGGATTCATGTCTGTGCAGAAAGTGAGGAAATCCTTCTGCAAACTGCAGATGTTATGATGTTGCAAAAACAGTTTATCATGCTTATATAACCACTTAACAGCCCTATCAGACACACAGGCACGTCAGCGCAGTCTGTTTACACTTCAGCTTAGATAGTGCAGTTTTTCTCTATGTGTATGTGATGGGACAGATAAAGAGAGACTCTCCATCTGCGTCAGTCACATGCGGGGAACCTTTTTTCCATAGACAAAGCTGAAAGCATGCCTGGAGGTCTGAGATGAAAGCAACCACCACCCATTTATTTATTTTTTCACATCATCTCTTTGTGCGAGTGTGGTTCCACATGTTTATAGTTACATGCATCCAATATTCTCCCCTTTCCTACTTGATGAGATCCTTTAATCCCCACTCTCACCTCCTTCCCTCATTTCTTTCTGTCTCCAATCACCAGTGCAACCCACTTTAATGAAGTTAATTGAATCTGAGATCGATAATGTTTAATTATTGTGATTTGACATGCACAGACAAATTGGTTAGATGACTTCTGTGCGTGTGGCATGGCTGTCCGCAGAGAGTGCCGTGGAACAGGCGAGGCGTGCCATTGATTTCAAGAGGTGTTTGATCGACCCAGAAGCCTGATGAATGGGGCTGTATCTTCAACTGGCTGCATTTCCACTGGAACAGTGACATAGCTACAGTATCCCTGGAATATGGCTCCCTAATTCCTTGTCTATTATTTAGCCATGTTGAAAGAAGCGTCACCCACATACTGTATTGTTATCCAGAAATTATTATTATAATGCTGTAGAAAAACCATGAACACATCGTCCCAGTAATTCAATTAAGTAGGCGTATCCAAATGTTCCACTGGTAATATTAATCTGTGATAATTCTATAAAGCAAAGTTAAAGTTCTTTGCTAACTTTCAGGATGGCACATTTCTATTTAATTCATATAATTCCTATGTATGTACAGTGGTGATCTACTTTTCTGTTCATAGTAACAGTAGAATCAGACATTATTCTTCTTCTATGAATTTGTCACTTTCTATATGAATTAAAACCAAATGAGAAAGTATAAACCACATCCTTTAGATAAATTACTTTAAACTCTCTCTTAGATAATAAGTTCTTTCAAGAGAAATTTTTTCGCCTTCTGTTCAATTTTTATTTGAACTATTTTTACACAACTGTATTTTAGATACCTCAATATTGTATTTTTGTTTTAATAGATAAACATTTGGAATATTGGGACTGTTGAAAAAAACAAACAAAAAAAACCCTGAAACACACAGAGACAGTCGTATTGGCACGAGGGGAGGAACTTAGATTTGGAGTGGCAACAGTTATTGTCTCTGTCCCTGACAAGAGTAACATCACAACTGTGAAACACAGAAGCTGTTGCAGCATTCTTGTGTATGCTCAGATATGTTTGTGTGTGTTCATGTATGTGAGAATTGTGTTAACCTGGCTAATCATCTCCCCATGCCACTCAGCTAGGGAGCTCCTGACAGCGTATGCACATGCTGCCTGTACATTGTCAACACGAGAGTGTATGTCTGGATTGGGGATCCAGTAACATACACACTGATGCATGTATATGTATTCACATATTTACATTGTTGACTTTTGGTGAAATATCTATTTAGCAGAGGTACGTTTTATACAAATGCGTGTTGCTCCAAAGAAAAAGGCAACTGAAGTGGAAATGCTGCATGTTACCTAGTCAAGTCTTCTTTGTTGTTTAACTCAGTTTTACACCTGCACAGCCCGATTTTTAAGTGTTAGCAAACTACCATGTATGTGCCACGATGCCAGTTTTTTTTAGACAGTATGGGTCAGTATAGCTTGCTGTTTTTTCTTTATTTATTTATCTACTTATGGTCTTTTGGTTTGTCATTGTAGTACCATAACTGATATTAATTGATCCTGTTATTTAGAATTCACACCTGTGACCGTTAACAACACACCTTTCGATTCAATTGTCATTTGAAAGATGAAATGATTTTCAACATAAATCACTATTCATTTGTGTGCACATATTACATATTGTGTGAAGGAATAATTCATTGATAAACATGTTTTTTATTTGCCTAGTATGTTTATTCTAACCTATTCAACATTCAAACATATCTGAAGTAAAAACACCACAAACTCATTCACTGCAGTAACCACTCTATACTACTCACTTGTAAGTTGTTTTGGACAAAAGTCTCTGCTAAATCAGTGTAATGTAGTAAACACACACACACACACTTCAGTTGTGTGTCTCCTCTTTGTGATGCTACAGCTTCACACACACACTGGAATGATATTCACCTGATCCAGCCGACATTGAGGGGAGGCTGTCTGTAGTGAAGATGAAGTAGGAAACATGCTGAGTTGAACTGACCGTACCATACCGTACTGTACCATTCAACAGAAAAACTGTTAGAGGCTACACCCTCAAAATACATGGCCAATGCTATAGTGCTAACAACTGGACTAGCCAACATGGTTGTCACTTCTAAATAGCTGAAGAAAGAGACAGCTTCAGACGGCAGTTCTCACAACACAGATAATGTGTTGCCAGATCTGTCATTTTCCTCTGGAATTCAGCTACTTTGAATGAGTAATATGCACATGTATATAGAAAAACAATGTTCGAAATTATTCATGACACGCATATGACACGAGACAGATTCAATACCATCCGCTGCACAGCGCCCACCTCTCATTAACAGACACCTATTTTGAGTTATATATGATCTTGTGCTGGTTTGAGTGGCATGAGAAATCATGCTGGTTTTGTCACACAGACCAGGCAGTCCTCATCTTGAGTTTTTAAAACATCAAAACTAAAGTTTAAACTAAACCCCCATACCAAGCAGAAAGAGTAACTCAAATCCTCAAATCCCTCTACATGCTTTTCAGTGCCTTTTCACTCTTTCTGTTACAGTTCTCCTCTGACCTTCTACACTTTGGCTGTATCATGGCGATCTCTCCTTCTTGGCCTTGGAATTATGCTGGGTAGTTAAGCATGTTAGCACGTGGCAACGTTGCAGTTCCTCTACCTCCTGTTGCCCTGTCATTAACTCCTGGGAGTCACTACATGAGGGGAGCATGCTCAGAACGTGAGCTGTGCAGGTACTGTGGTGCACCAGTCCTCTCCCATCCCTTGCCTTGTATAGACATAGAAAACTTAGATGATTGTCACTAAAAGGGTGTGTGGTTGTTGCCTGATTTGAGTATAGTCTGATTTTTCTATAGTATGGACTGTGCTGGCAGTAAAATTTGTAGATAAAGGTCATGAATAAGTTAACAAAGTATATTCAGTTTTACCTCTGACTCAAAAGTAATTTAGAAACAGGAGACATTCACCCTAACTGGGGACTGACAGCTGAACCCAAGTTTTCTATGTTACCCTTCTCAGATTGGGCAGTGACTAACACATTTTCCCATCTCTTTGTTCTGTGCAAATGGAAACACGCCCCCTGTTGCCAGTTGGCTGGAATAGCACTGTATGGATTGGCTTGTCCCACTTAAAATTTCCAGTTATAGAGGCCGGAGATAAGACAAACACTGCACATATTTCAATGCATGCACAGAATGGACATCTGGTAGGCCAGTGCAAGGTAGGTTTTGAATTTGGCCAAAAGGCATCTGACATTAGTTCTCAACTGTTAACTAGAATTGACCAAAAGTCAATATATAGTCAATAGATATTGCTAACACTACAAAAATATTATCAGTGGGTCTCTCTCAGTAAATTATCCTCTGGCTTTCGTTTGTTATTCCAATAGTTTGGAGCGGTCGACTCTCAAAACCAAGAGGGCAACCCAGGGTCATGAGCACCCATTCAAGGGGACGTATAAATGTATGACTGTCTATGTGTGTGTTTGTGTATGTACAGAGAGAAGAAGACCAGTGGGTTGTGCAGTTAGCCAAGCAAGGCCGAGCAAGATCCATCATTTTCACTGTCTCCCATTTGTTTCTTCTTCTGCTACAGCCATGTTCTGCCTCTTTTATGCCTCTTTCTCTCTAATTCACTCTGCTTCTGCCTTCATCGTCTCAAATCTGCTTCACTCACATAGGCTTGCTCTTCTTTCACTTGGCAGATTCTCTTTCTTTTTCTTTAATGCCTTGATCTTTGTCACAGGTTCTCATCAGTCCACCAGAGAAAAGATGTGACTTGCCAAAAGAAACAGGAAGAGCACACAAATGGGAGGTCATTGTTGTGCACATACAATAAAAAGAATATGCCATAACACAGAATACATGAAAAACTGAAGGTAAAAAAATTCTATTTTCTGCTTGCACACACACTAGCACATGTGCACACCACCAGAAATACACACACTCACATACTCTTTGCAGTTAGTTACTGGGTATCTATTACCTGCCAGTCTGCTCTGATCTCTTTGGACAGCTCTGATCAAAAGATGTCATCCAACCTTTCCAACCAGGCTCACTAGGGAAGTTAAAATGGGGAGTGTTTGTGTATGTGTGTGCATGTGTTTCAGAGTAAATCACACTGTGGCCTGGGTGTAAATAAAATGACAGAATCACTTTAAGGTCCTGTCAAGTAGGCAGCAGGCGATTATGATAACGCCTGGCCTCTTCCAACGCAAACGGACACCCATAAATTTACTGGCCGGAGGATAATATACATGATATAGCTCTTTTTCCTGTGTTTCCTGCCGCCTGCCTCTCTGCCTCAATTTTCTATGCTTTATTTTCCTCGCCAACTATTTTGATTTTTTTTTTTTTTTTTTTTTGTCTTTTGTTTTTTGCTAGAAGCCTGAGGTAGAACTTCAGAGAGACAGTTAAGTAGAGCTATGGTTATAGATTGACTAGACCGGGGGTTTTCAAACTTTGTGTGTGTGTGGACCACTATTTGTAATCAAGAATTTTCACGGACCACCATAACTAGCGGACCCCTACTAGCAGGGGTGAAAGTAGTTTTAAATTCATGCTGGTACTATTACAATTAATCAAACGCACCGATTCCCATGGCAACCGCTGTGTTTCGGAAGTAGACTCGCATGCGCACTCACGTACTACTGCGTGAAATATCCGGTCGTTAGCTCATAAGCAGTTTCTTTTCCGAGCTGTTCTGTGATGCAAAAATTGAACAAAATAACACGAAACACAACTGCTTACTCTCCTACTGATTTGAATAGGGACATTTTGCCACGAACGTAAAGACATTAAATGTGTGGTACACGTTTCAAAGGCAAGGCGCAGAGGAGACCGAGGGGAGGGGGAGAGAAGCAGGGCAAGAGTATTGAGGAAGAGAGGGAGATGCCCGGCCAAGGCTCCGTCCAGCATGGACTAAATTTAAAACAAAGCACAGGCAGTTCAGAAACAATTCGAAATGAGTTAAAAGGAATTTTAAAACAGACAAAGTAGTTTTCAAGACTGCATATTGCTAGCGGATCTATTTTCTGACCCAGAGTGCAGCAGTGACTGGTTCTGAATGAAGGCTATATAGTAGGCAGCCCATCTTCCTGGTACTGCGTACCGCCACTGAATTTAATAGTGGTACGCAGTACCGGACCGTACCGGCTTACTTTCATCCCATTAAACCCCTGTTTTAATGCTAAAAAAAATAATTACTTTATATTCTATTTTGCTTTTCCATGGACCACCTGCAGTACCGTCGCGGACCACACTTTGGACTGGACGAGACCATTTAATTGGACGACTTTCCTTGAATCAGCAAACAACCATAGGAGGAGTGTCAATTTAGTGAATGAAGTGTGTTTGTCTCTTTTATTCTACGGCAATAGAAGGCCAGCTTGAGTCCAATTGAACATAAATGCAAGACCTATTCAACTCCAAACACATTATCGATGTGCTTAGTTTGAAAAAAATTGAGTATAATTTAAGTTGCACTAACATGTTTTACATGTATTTTAAAAGTCCACTTTTACAAAACAGTTTGATTTTTTTTTTCTGACTTCATGAGGATAAATTAACTGAAGGCACTTTACATCTGTAGATAAACTAGAGCATGCATGCGCACCAACTTATCTTCCAGACACAGTTTTACACAAATGCATACCTTAAGCATCTAAACAAAGAGAATATCTCCTCTGTAAAGAACTAAAAAGAAAGCCCAAAACTACAAAAAAAAGAAAAGTGTAAAAGATCTAAAAGAGCAGTTGCAAAAATCCATCTGAGCAATAAAAGGTGTTAAATGTAAGAGGTTTTGGAGGAAAGAAAAACGGCTTGCAATAAAGCTGGAAAACAGCACTGCTCCGAGGCAATTTAGACTGCAAAACACAAACCATTAAGTTTGTGCATTATCTTTTAATTTAATCTTGAATGATTTATAATCCATCACGCAAGGCTTCAACCATATCCAATTATTCTCTGCTGCTTGATTGACAACAAAGGTGATTTATTAAGCTAATAAAAACTGATGTACTCTCCACTTGCTCTGAAAATAACCAGCTGGACGAAGAGCTTAAAGACACACTTACCCCAAAGACAAACCTCCACACCTCCTTCCTAAGAGGAATGAGATCAATACTTTGTCTATGAATCCGTGTCTATTTTGAAGCATGTGTTTTCTTTAAAGGGCTAAAGTATGTGTTTAAACCCTTTAAAAAATCATTTAAGCTGTATCTCTTTACTTAAAAGAGAAATTAGTCTCCATCTGTCCTGCTTGCTCTCTTGCTGTGCAAGAAACATCGGAAATCAAAATGTCGACCAGAGTAATTGTTTCTTCCTTATGCAAGACTGAGTGATTATATTAGGCTTTAATTCCTCCATCTTTGGCATATATGTCATCTTAGTCTCAGCTTTATCAGCTAGTGTTACACTCAATCACTTGATAGTAATGGAAAAACAGAGAGCCAGAGGGCCCCGTAATGTTGGCGCCAGTGCGTGAATGTGTATGTAGCTCTAAATTGATGAGCAGCAGGGTGGGGTGGGGTGGGGGGGTGGAGGTTAACGGTCTAGAGTTCACAGGCATATCAAAATAGGAGAGTGCCATTAAGAAATATTAGCATGTTTACAGCACCAAGCCATGTATGAGGCTCATTTACTAAGGCTTATAGTCTAAGCCATACATGTTTTTTGCATTAATGTAACCACACACACTCACAGACACACACACACCCAAGCACTGGGTCCATCTTTTTTTAAAGAATTTACATATTGATGTCATTCATGCTAAGATTTTGAAATATGAGTTGTATGAAGTTAGCTATTTGGACGATTGCAGTGACAGGAATAATGTGCTCAGAAGAAGAGGAGGGTGGGAATAATTAAACAGCCCTAAGACGAGACAGTTTGCCTCTCTATAACCATACAGGGTTAAAACCAAAGTTGGAATGATGGCTACACAAAGTTATTAGAACTTATCTCTGAGGCTGTTTCACAGTTTTAAATCAAGCCTTTTGGTTAAACAACAAGATTTTCTGTTTCGGGACCCTCTACTCTTTCTTTTTAATTTTTAATTTTCTCAACACTTTAACATCATCTGTGTAGTAATGTGAAATTAAAAAACCAACCTGATCCAACAACAAGGTTGTTTCTTAGCTTGATGTGTTGTTAAAATGTTTGTGTGACTGCAGGGATGCGATAGCGTGCTGTGTGGGTCTGAATATGCAACTATGATGGGTATTCAGTTTCAAACTATTGGATCTGTGTGTCTGCTACTTTGTATATTTACCATCCTGCTGGAAATGCACACTCCGACATAGTTATAAATTACGTCAGGAAGAGGAGCTCCAATTTGAAACAATGAACAGGCCTCAGAACTAACAAAAGTACATTGAAACTTTGTTTACATCATACATATGATGTCAAAACGATAGTAGTGATTTGTGGGTACAGGTGTGTTTTTTCAAAATAAATAAAATCACACAAACTCTGTGAATAGAAAACCCAAAAGACGTGTCACCCAGGCTACAGGTAGAGCAATAATACAAACAGCGGATACACTCAAGAGAAGATTATTGGTGTCAGCCTGCCCTCCATCCAGGATCTGTACCTGTCCAGAGTCAGGAAACGGGCAGGTAACATCTCTGCAGACCCATCACACCCTGGACACAAACTGTTTAAACTCCTCCCTTCTGCAAGGCGCTACAGAACTCTGTACGCCAAAACAACAAGACACAGGAACAGTTTCTTCCCTCTGTGTTAAACAGCTAAAACCGGACTTCAGTGTTTCATCCTTGCACCATGCGCCAATTTGCACTTCTGATTTAATCTTGTTCTATGTCTATTTTTTTGTCTATTTTTTTTTTGTAATTGTTGCACTAAAGAGAGTGAGGTGTAACCGGAGTCAAATTCCTCGTGTGTGTCCACATACCTGGCAATAAAAAGCGATTCTGATTCTGATTCTAATTCTGATTCTGATATACTCAGCTGATATGGTTACCAAACGTTAAGGGAATATATACAAACGCATGCAAACAAATATACATTGGCTATAAGTGCAAAAATCTCAAGATGAATTGGTAATTTTTTTTAAACTCTAAAAACCTTGTAACTCATCACTGTTGTTTACAATGATTATTTGAAAACAATAAAAAAGATGCAACTACAAATATTCTATTTCAAATAGCTGAAATGACACATCTCTTTAAACATGGCAGTAACTTTTGTTTAATGTGCAGGATGCAGCAGCTGAATAATGAATAATTTGAAAAAAAATATATATAAATATTCAATATATATATATTTATTATATATATATATATTATATTTATATTATTCTGATTCTGAAAAGGCACATTTTTGTATTTTCAATTCCTGCAGAAAACAACAAGGAGATAAACAATTGCAATGTATAACAAACTGTGACAAACATGAACCCAAATAACTAACAAATATGACTAACAAAAATAAGAAAAACAAATGATGTATTTGCTATTTAACACCCATACACACACACTAACATGATACATACAGTATCCATGGTGTTGGAGACGCATAACTGTGATTTCTGACAGCTGTGTGCAGGACATCATGTGACAGCTGTGCACATATGCACAAACTTATACACACATCCCTCCCAATGTAAAACAGACCGTTCTCCATGTCTGGCATGCCATGACACAAACCACAATTGATTAGTACGATTTACAACATAACTACCACACACAAATGCACGTGCA
The DNA here is from genome assembly GCF_027942865.1 of Odontesthes bonariensis. Classification (NCBI taxonomy): domain Eukaryota; kingdom Metazoa; phylum Chordata; class Actinopteri; order Atheriniformes; family Atherinopsidae; genus Odontesthes; species Odontesthes bonariensis. The sequence continues at coordinate 8,723,929 of NC_134506.1, forward strand.
CACACACAAAGTACACAGACATATATACAGACATTTTCATTCGCAGTCAGTGTGTGTTTGCACGCATGTGTGCATGTGTCTGTGCTGAACTTCATTTGTATCAGGTCTGTGGAATCCATATACACTGGCTCTTGTCAGGATTATGTCTAACGTTTTCTCTCTGACAGTAAGACACAAGCTTTCTCTCTGTCTCTGTCTATCACACTCACACACACACTTTTATTCTGATACTGCTCAACAAGTCTGTTGATAGAAATAGCAAAGGAAATTATTAAGAAATAGACAATTTGTGTTTAAATGACACAGAAAATTACTAAGCTAAAAATACCTGCTGTAAGTACGTCACATACGTGAGTATGTGAGTACATATGTGACTGAGGATATATCCTTTATCACTGTTTGGGGTGTGTGAATAAGTTCAATGTAAAAAGATATTTAACAATCACAACATTTGTTTTACACCGTATGTTTGCTTCTGATGTTTTGGATGCTGATGAAGGAAACATCTCATTTTAAAAGCAGAACTAAACTTAGCAATGAGGAGAGGAGAAGTGCTGACATAGCCTCGATCTTTTAGAGACTCCAGGAAGTGTTTTCAATTTTATGCTTTGTGCACAATCAAACAAAGCCACCCCATAACCAATGCTCATTAACTTTTAAATACAAATATTTATCTCTGCAATGAAGTGACCAAGCCTTGAGCTGCTCCATAATCTTAAAAACATTTTACAGCAATTTTTACTTTCTGTTCAGCAGTCTTGTTTTTCATTTATTTGGTTGTTTGTTTTCCACATGAAGAATATCTCATTTGGTTTTCATTCCAGAGTGACGCAGCTTGAGTTTCCCTTGATGGAAGTCAGAGTGGATGAATCAATCAGTTTGTAATGGCTGACATTCTTGACTGAGATATGTAATGGTTGCTTTGGTTTAGGCCATGTGGTGACAATTCATGCAGTGCAGCCAAGTGAAATGAAGTCCGCATGACATAGGGGAGTTATTTAACACACATTATTGATTTTTCATTTTTTAAATCATGACTGATAAGAGTTTTGGAATGCTCAATAATGATGGACTTCCCAGAAACACCCATTTATTTTGATTTCAAGAGCTTGGTCTTAGTAAAGCCAGATGATATTTAATTTAGGGTTTGACCTCCCTGGCAGAATAACCAGAAAAAGGTTAGAATAAAAAGAAAAACATTGCAGTAAATGTTTTCTATATTTCCATGCCTTTTGTTATGAGTGTTAGATATTTGAAAACAAATTCTGCTAATACAGTGTTAGCTGTAACTGTGTATGAGGAGACACTCTGCTAATAATGGTCAATGATTCAATAGGTACATGTTAACCTATCAAGAGCTTATTGACTAGGTAATAAGTGCTAATGAAAGCCACTCACACACATAACCCTAACCACCTCCAGTTTTCAGTGTCTGCCCCTAATCTGTGGATTGATCATGATCATGCACGCTTTTAAATAGCCTTTCATGTCTATGATTGTTTGATGGATACAATACGGTATGTGCGTATGCATGTCAGTGTGTGTGTGTGTGTGAGAGATGAGTGGTGAAAGTCGTTCAGTAAGACTGAATATAACCCGAGGCAGGGCTTGAGGCTAAATCATTCCTGGAGGAGTGACAGAAAATGTAAAAAGCAAAGTGTTAAATGTTGACTGATGCTGTGTCTGCTGCATCCATCCCCAGTGCTCTGCTACTCCCTTTCTCTTTTCCTGCTCTGAGTATCTCTATAGTTAGGCCTGTTCACTTTCTCTTAACTTCATGAGAAAATATCTGTCAGTCATCTGTTAAACCTTCAAATCTGCCCATATATATATATTTATATATATAAATATCTGACTTCCAGTCTTTATCGATACAGGAATACATTAGAATGCCATTTTGTATTACATAAATCTGGCTAATAATCTTAAATCAGAATATTTTTTATTATTTCCAGTGAACAAAATGTACCAGTTGAGTCAGTATGGATGCAATGACATTTGTGTGTGTGTGGGGGGGGGGTGTATAACACTTGTGTATATTGTATATACACAGTATACACGAGCAATACCGAAAGCTTTAGATTCAGTTTTGATCTATCCAGTCTGCGACAGTAATGACGATACTAGTTAGCAACACGTTCCACAGTGGCCATATTCCCATGTTTTAACCTATAACTGACTGATTAAACAGCATGAATCATAATTGGTAGATATGGGATCGCAGCAGCATATGTACTGATTGGTAGTATCACAGAAAGCTGGCAGCCATGGTGGTGTTGTGACACCCGGCTACAACCCACTCAAAATTGAGCAAGCCAGTGTTGCCAGGCAGTGACTGCAGTGTCAATTGCATGCTCACCATAGCCCTGTCAAAGCGCCCTAAACAACTTATATACAAATACAAAATGTACCACACAAACCTCAGTCATTCAAAGAGAAAAATCTGTTGCTGTGACAACAAAACTCTTCTATTTAAATATAAGAAGACTGCAACTGACTCCAAGAAAAGGAGTGTGGATACAATCCAACACCATCCTTTACCAGCTGTTCATTGTAACATATTGAGTAACTAATCCAAAAAGAATATTGCACACCTACAGCCAAACTATAATCACTAATTCATCTTACAGGCATGTCTTTGGAATGCAGATGTTTCATTCTGTTATGTCAAATATTGTTTGATTTACAAAAGACTTTTAAGAGGTTTTCCTAAGATAAACAAAATCTTGTGTTTTAAAGGAAAACTAAAACATTAAAAATTTGACCATTCAAAAACGGTAAACAAAACCCTAACTACAAGACTATTTCTGATAACCTGAAATGAGCTTGATGCATTAGGTACAAATTAATCCCTGGTTGTTGGTCAGTTTCCTCTCCATCTATTTCTCACCCATACAGTTATGTCTCAAAGAGTAACTGGTTGTGGGTACAGAACGTTTAGTCCCACTACTGTGCTGGCTGTATATAAACTTCAGATAACAAATGGTGGTGAGAAAATTAGGGATGTGAAAACATGCTGGAATCTAGCTTTGGAGATCAAAGATGTGACACAGAGAGCAGTAGATATCCTGTCTGATTCTTCTCCACATATGAAAACTTACAATGCAATGCATGTAAGTTCAATGCACGAGTGTGAAAGTGAAGTGTGGGCAAGTCAAACTGATGCAAAACACGCACGACACACACACACAAAAATCTCCTGGAAGAGTGATTATTTATTGTAAAAATCTTCAGCTTTTAAATATATTTCTTTATTTAAAACATAGAAGGGTTATGTATACAGTTCTTCTTGACCTTGAATGTAACAACTCAATGGACACAGAAAAAAAACTACCTCTGAGGCATCTTTCCACAGGATTGTGTAAAGGTTTATTTGTGCTTCAAAACGTAACGGCTGTGAATTTTTAGAAAACACATTTTTATCTCTCTAAATAACTGCTTTGTTGGTATGATCATGTTTTTTTCTCTTAATTAACTCCCTACATCCTTAAACTACCACCAAGTCAGAAAAGTTTTTAATACTACGAGCGGTCCACATTCAAACAACAGGTGTTGCAGGTAATATACAGTAAGTTACCTGAGAGGATTGATTATTATATTGGGGAGCACATTACCTTGACTCACTTAATGTGAAATCCGAACTTTGATTTACCCTCCATGTCTCACTGATAAATTATATTAGACATCAGACTGACTCCCTTTGTAAGAGGAATATTTTGACAGGATATATTTTTCTAATGGCTTTGTGCATATGTAGATAAGAGGTAACTTTATTCAAAACAAAATAGTAGGTTTGCAAAGTTGCAAAGCCATCAAGAGGAGGGGTTAGACATGATTAATTTTAGGGAACACGGACAGTCATTCTTCAAAGAGTGTTTTAACTTGTCCAAATAGTGACAGAAGTTGCAGGGTCAAAAATAAAAAAGGTAACTTGAGAGTGAATCTCAAATCCTACCCACTATGTCTAAATCATCTAAAAGTTGGGTTCGACAAGCAGCTCTGATAATGCATACTAATGCCTTAATGCTTTAAAGGGCTGAGACAAATATTTAAATTATTTCAGGTGATCCTGTGTCCTCTCATTTTCCCTTTAATTTTTCTCCTACATGTTTAACCTGCCAAAGATCACTGAACATAACCAAAAATAAGACAGGAGGTGGTTTTCACTCGGTCTGCATAGTCTGTATATAGGTGCATAAGTGCAACTGGGGATGATGGATCAGTTTGAGAAACTCTTTCATTCCCTTTGTCAGATTTTTGAAAAAATCTTTACGTTTTTTTTTTTCCCACCCCATCTCCTTGTAATCAATTAGAACACTGCCACTGATTAACAGGAGAGCTGGTTTTATCAGCACTCATTCATTCCACTTCTTCACATTTCTCTAAGTGTTTGAGGGTGAAAAAGAAGGGGTCAAATACAAGATTTCTAGAAACAAGGCAAAGTCATTTAGACATTAGATCAAATTTGAGTTGATAATACTGTGCAGATACAGTGATGAAGAAACAGGCCTTTCCCTCTCACCTTCTCTAGTTTTCATACACAACCCCCCCCCCCCCCCCCCCCACACACACACACACACCCTCTCATCCTCCCTCTCTTTTTGCAGGCAAAACCAAGACCAAGTATCAGGAAGGGTCATATCTTTTTAATTATCTTTCCCACCTTTGATTAATTATTCTCCGTGACAATGGCGTGTTGGTAATGCTTTTCACCTGCCGCCGCTGACTGACGGCCCCTCTGTCGAACTCAAAAGCAAACAGCTGCTGCCATGATTGCCTAGCAACCGGCCAGTGATGGATGAGTGGAAGAGATGGATGGCCACAATAAATCACCATGTCTGCCTTGGTGCTATAGAAATCTGGGAAGAGTGAGGGAGCAAAGTGTGGGAGGGAGAAAAGGAGGGGAAGATGGACGCAAACCCCAAAATGTTTGTATTGTACATATTGAGGTGGAAGAAGTTTTGACAGGAGGCCATATAGTTTCTTGTGCTAATCAGGCGTCATCTTCCCCTTATTCTGGCATGAACTAATTTATCAAAAAATGTCTCAAAAGCATTCTGTGATCATCAATAAGGTGTTCTTAGAAAAGTCTAATTAAAATTGTAAATGACTGAAGGTCTTGTTGAGAATAGCTCAAAGTAACGATGAACACAATAAGTTCCATATCAAAAATAAGTCAAATTGACTATTCTCTCCCACATGACGGCAACATATGCAAATAGTTATCATGCATAGTTAACTATTTTGGGGTATTCACAAAACTATAAAGCTAACTTACAGTGAATAATCCACAAAATATTTATTACCGACAGTGAACCACCAACTTTTCAGTTCAAGATTGTACACACACATGCCAAGTCTTAAGCCTCAGTTATGCCTTAGTTACTGAGAAAGTGAATGTGACATCATCACAACAGCATATTCATATGCAACTACAACAACTATTCATACTGGTGCTTAAAGCATTTTGGACTCACCGTGGTCTTCATTCGATACAGTAAGCGTCACTAATGACCACTACACAAAGCTGTAAAGTAGTAGATCGTTTGAAAAATAATGTAACTAGAATGATTTAACCTATCTGCTTTATTCTTCAGAAGCATTTGATGTTTTTTAATGGGCCATACAAATGCTTGTAGAGACAAACTGGCCATCACATTCTTCCATGTTGCTCTTCCTGTTTTTGAAATGCAATACTTGCACGGGCGTGAAAGGTTACAAAAATCAGGAGGGCTGAAAAGACATCAAAGACCTCAGCGCACAGAGTGCTGGGATGTCACTTTTGCCGTACGCCGCAACATAAACTTTGTTTAATCTAAAGTAAATGGTTGTACTTTGATTTTAGTAACTTCGAATTGAAATTAATTCTTTTCTTTTCTTTTAATAAATCTAACTGGTAGTTACTATGTCCTTTGTAATATAGTGTATTTTAAACACACACACAAGTTAGACATAGAGAATGTACAATACAGAGTAATGATTAGCGAAGTAAACTCTGGAAATGATTTTAATCTTAAACCCTTTCAATTTGAATGCTTTTGACACAGTCAAAGAAATACATGTTAGAGTTAGTGCACCTGTGACACTGACTGGCCAAATAGACTGCACTCCAAATTGCACTGTAATACATGATAAAAGTTGAACTATGTATGTATGTAGCTTGTTAAAATAATACGCATTGTCAACATAAACAGACTTATAGACAAATACAATTTCTGAGAAAATGATAGAACGAAAACAAAATGTAGATTAAGGCAAGAGCATCACAACAGGCGTCATCCTGCTTTCTTGTCCCTTGTCCAAACTAATCTTCTGTCTCACTCATACTTCACTCAGTCTCATGAGCTCTTACAATTCAGCTGGATATTTGTGTGTGTTATAGGGGTGGGACGATATGCTTTGGTCACGATTCAATTGTATCACGATTCTTGATAATTGCGATTCTACAAGTATTGCGATTCGCCATATAGCCAGTAATTGCAATTTTCTTCCTTCTTAAAAAACAAACAAGTTGAATCATACACTTCTAGAATGAATGTCGTTCCCATAAACGATGCACATCAGTCTGTATCAGTCAGTCCAGCAGCTGACATTTATTTCAACTGAGACAAAAAGAGGTGCTTAACATGTACAGCATTTTTAAAGTTTACAATTACAAAATAAGTTAAAATGTCCACACAGCACAAATTTGGGCTAGTTTTAACATAACTTAATGTAATGAATTGATTAAGTTTTTCTGGACACGGATATGACGTAATATAATCGATTCAGGGGAGAAAAATCGATTTTTAAAATCATCCCATTACAATTTGCGATATGTACATGAATCGATTTTTCCGCCCACCCCTAGTGTGTTATGTAAGTAACACCTAATATAGCCTCTCTAAAGTTGAGCAGGGTTACAGAGGTTTGGAAGAACAAGTTGTCCCTCACTTTATTGTCTCTTTCAGTGTTGTAATCAACAACTCCAACAAATGCTGACTTAAGTGCCACAACCTGAAGAATTCACACAAAAAAAGCTTATACAACTATTCTCACATATGCAGTAGCACTTCCCTCAACTTGCAAAATGACCTTGTTGGAGATTCCCACAATACTTCTAAAAGCAAAAATACTTAATTATAGAATTGATTTCACTTTGTTCCATGTATAATATTTCTCACTTGATTCCCTCAAGTAATCCAAAAGTTGTTGCATTCATAAGTGCGAAGAGCAGGTGAAAGAGAAATATGTCCATAATTATCTAAAAGATTGTGGTGTTTATAGGCCTTATATGCCTTTTATGTTATTAATTTTTTGCCTCTTCTTCTTTGTTTTCCTTTAATTCTTCTTTTCATCTTTTGAGACCTCAACTGTCCATCCTGCTACATCTCCTCCCCCAGTCACCTACCATGTCCTCACACAAACACACGCTCATTGCGGTAGCTCAGGTTACAGCTCTGTAGCTATCCAGTCTAAATAATATAGCAGTGATGAATGGCGGGGCCAGATTCATATCCATCAACAGGCTCTTTTTTTAAGGAGCATCCATCTTCTATAAGGCCTCCCTTTGAATCTGGGAAAAGTGAAGAGAGAGTGAGAGACTGCACTACCCAAACCCAGGGGAGAGACTTCCGAGCAGTTGTGACTTTGTGTCTGTGTTAGATAAGACATCATGACTGATACACGCCTGCAAGCAACCCCCAAGATATATGAGCATGGAAGAGAGGTGTATGCAGATTATTGACACAAAAACACAAATGCATGCCTTCACACCAATCAAGGAGATTATCGGAGTTATAGTTTACAATCTATACTTACTTATTAGGTGACCTGAGTAATTGTGTGTAAAATGCTATCTAAATTTGCAATATCAATATCGGACACTAACAAAATTAAATATACGTGCAATTCCCTGCCTCCTCCACAAAGGGAAAAGGGGAATTAGCTGGACTAAAAGAGTGAAAGTAGTGCAGCCAGTTCCTTCCTTAACACCCCCCCCCCCCCAAACTTCTCATGATCTCATTCATGCATTCAACCAATAATCACCCTCTTCCTCTTTGTTTCCTTCTGTCTTCCCCACTTTTCATCCCTCACTCCCTCCCTCCTCCCCTGCAGGGCCTCAAAAACCGAAGGAAAGACTGACCTATACACTGAAGCACACATATGTGTTTGCATGCACACACACCACCATGCACTCCCACACACACATGTGAGGCCCTGGCAAGGCCCTGTTTGATAAATGACACACATCATTGTGTCAGAAGAGAAGGGTGGGTCTATGATGTATGGTGCGGACGATGAGAGGGGGAAATCGACTGTTTGGCAGTGAGACGGGGCTCGTCTGCGAGCTACTCTCCTCCTCCGGTTCATGGAAAACTCTGAATACGTGCAACAACATACAGGCACCTACAAAGGCATGTAACACACCACTTTGGTGAACAGTCTGCAAGAGCATGAATAAATGCGCGTAAATCCAGTGTGGATTTCGGGGGAAATTTTCTGAAGCAAGTGTGCCCTAATTTTTTCTCTTTCTCCTCTTTCTTTCTGCTATCTCCACCTTCGCAGGCCTCTTTCTTTTATTTCACGACCTATGCGTTCCCTGGCCGAGTTACACAGATGAGGAGTTCATTGAGGAAAAACAAAAAGAGAAGAAAAGAGAGTGAAGAGCGGGATGTGGGCAGGCAATCGGTGAGGGGGACACAGAGATATCAATCACAGTCCCGTTTGGCAACAGGGATACTAGTATTTCAAATAAAACAGCCAAACCTAGACAAATAGCCCTAGCAAGGGGCTGTAACATGAGCACACCTCCTCCCTCCCCTCCGACACCACCCTGAAACTTCTTATAAAGTGGAGAAACAGACCACGGCTTCGGCTTTGTATTTCTTTTTTTCTCTCTTTTCCTCACTGACTATCTTTCTCTTGCCTCTTTTTCTCTCTTTGTCGCTACCAGGCGAGGTGGCTGACATCTGCAGAGTGCATTTACAGGAAAAAAATGTGTCAGAGGAGTGTGATGCACTCTTTTGCGCACATTCACACACACACACACACACACACACACACGGCCCCCCTTGCTCGGTTTCATTAGCTCACTGGCAGGGTGGCACTTCTCAAGCTCATTACTGAGGAAGGATTTATGGCGCGGCAGCCAGTGGCGGAGAAAAGGCATCTGTCAATAATTGCAGGGAGCAGCAACTCCCATCTCCACCAGCTTTGAAATCTCATTAGGTATGCAGTTATCAGGCATAAAGATCAAAAACATTACTCAGCTCAGACAGAAACCGACCAAGAAACATTAATTAGCAACAGGCCCTCACAGTATAAAATAAAACAGCCTTCTTCCCCACTACTCTCATCTCTCACACATTTTTCTCTTTTCAGCATGGTCGACTCTCTCACACTGTCTCTCTCTCTCTCTATCACCTGCCTCCTTGCTCATAACCCTCTTTGAGAACACAAACTAGACAGAAACACACATGCAGAAGTATGCCAGCTTAAACACACATTTCCTACCACACCCTTGTAAGGCCAAACCATATCAAACCCTGCCTGACTCATAAACCTTAAGCACACACACGCAGTGTTGTACAGGGTGAGAATTATTCCAAAATATGAAACTGATCAGAAAATAAAATGTGAAAGAGGAACAGGAGGGCAGAAAGTTGTCAGTGTCCTTTGGAAGTGACTGAGTGGTGACTTTTTTTGCCAAGTTTACATATATATGTTTTTGTTTTTCAGTGTGTGTGTATGTACACCGTGGAGAAGAGGAAGGCGCTGTCAGCCTGAGAAGGATGTCAGCTCAGGCTGGCCCTGATTACCAGGGCCTCTGACGGGTTCTCACTGGCTCCCCTGCCTTTCATCACAGCCACTGTTACGCATACACATGCATGCACACACACAAGACTGATGGCTGCCAGTCTTGTCTTGGTTTGAGCCAAAGCCTCCGTGGGAAAAGGAAGAAAGGGGTTCTGATTGTCTGAAACACACTGAGTGTGTGCACAAACACACACATATGCCCATTTTACAGACATAAAGACAACCCCCACTGAGGGTAAGAAGAAACCCAGACCTGGAGCCAAGCCCAAATGACACTCAAAAGATGTGCACACACATGCGCACCCACACAAACACTTGACACAAACTCATCCTCCCAGTGGGCCTGTAGTTTCTTAGTCGCTATGAGCCCCTTCTGCACATAGACACACATTTTATCCCCCTCTCCTAAACATGACAGGAAGTATGTGAAACAGGCCAGATATGCTATAAAAATATAGCTAAACATAAACAGAAGCCATTAGTCTTGTTGGAAACAGTGTTGGCTGCTAGGCAGACCACAAAAAGATTTCTCAGTTTCTGAAAAATGATTGAAATCATGATTTAGTCCATATTGGATGATGACTGTGATCTGTTTCATTTTAAGAGATTTTCATTTCAAGTTTTCAGTATAGTGAGGTCGCGGCCTACGATGGAAGGCTGGCAGTGAATAAATGTATATCTGCAAAGTCACACAAAGTCTTTGTGCCTGTGTGTGTGTGTGTGTGTGTGTGTGTGTGTGTGTGTGTGTGTGTGTGTGTGTGTGTGTGTGTGTGCGTGTGTGTGTGTGTGTGTGCGTGTGTGTGTGTGTGTGTGAGTGTGAGAGAGAGAGAGTACATTGAGAGTAAATTGTATTCCACCACTGCCAATGTAAAGGTTTGCCTTACAGATGTGCATTTTTATGCACAGAATAATTGCACAGCAAACCTACACTTTAGATCATTATGCTTCTGGGCATTGCAGTATATGTAACACTGTTGTTCGGAGATATTTGTCATTTCCCCTTAGAGCTCTTTGTCTGACTTTTGACTTTATCATAATTCTATTTGATATTTGTTGCTGGACACTAACATCTTAAATAAGGCTTTGAAAAATTCAAGCAGACCTTTTTGCATTGAATATAGGAATAATAACTTTAAAGGTGCTGTTAATGATACTTTTGGTTTAAAATGTTATAACTGAGATTATCAACAGTGTTTGAAGAGATACCAGTTTGATGTTTTGTTAAAGATGCTGATGTACTATGTGAAAGAGACAATTACTAAAGTTAGTGGCCCTGTTCCGTCTTATCCTACAGACCTTACACCATCCTTAAACCTTAGTTGGGGACTACTTTCATGTCAACTCTACCCTCAGGTCCATAATGAGATGAGAAGAAGAATCCCTGCTGGTCCTTCATCCAGTTTTTGAGTCTTATCTTTTCTCTCAAAAAGAGCCACTGGATTAAATGTTATCAGTGCATTAAATTGTGGTCTTGGATCTACTGTTTTCACTGAGTTTTCAGGCGATTTGTGTCAAGGTTTAAGCAAGAACAATCTTTGTTAGCTTTATACTTTAACTTCCTGTTATTTTTGAGCTGGCATTATGCTTTTCCTATTACAAGCTTGTTTCTTTTTTTTTTTTAACTTGGTCTAATTTTTTTTTTGCCTGTTTAGGCATTAATACCATTTGAATAGCATTAGGAAACAATGATGTTTTCTTTGAAGACTAAACTTTCCACACAATGACAACTTAAAGCTGCCGTCTGCAACTTTTTTTTAGTCACATTAGCTTGAACTGTCATGGGATTCTGGAAGTAGAATATTAAATAGGCTGTTTAGGAAAAATCCCGAAATCTGTAGCTCCCTCTGAAGCCTGTAATCATGCTTGCAAAAACCGAGCGCTCCCGGCTGTTTTTAACCAATCAAGTTAGGGTGGAGGAATCCTACCTGTCAATCACAGCTTGTGCACACGCTGCTGAGCGTGAGTCTGCCCCAGCTTGTGTGCGCGCACACTGGTGTGAACTCACGTGCACAACCTCGTGCACAGAGGGGGAGGGGTTTGGGGAGCGGTTTGGAGCTTGTTAGAGGTTGGGGGAGGGACCTGAAAGTTGTATCAGTTCGAATATTCCGACTTTAGGTGCCATTTACACTAATCTGTTTTTATATCGTTTCTATCGCGGATGCACTGTCCATTTACATTAAAATACTGGAATACGACTTCATAGGTGGAAGGATTCAAAGACGCCGGAGCCCACGTAAGCATTTGCATACGATGCTGATTTTAGCAGTTGTAAACGGTGAAAAACGAGGATCCGCAGTGCTGAGCTCTAGCTACTCGGCTTCTATAATGAGAACCCAGCCACTGCAGCAACGCAAAACGTACATGGAGCGCCGCTTTTGGGTTAGACCGGGAAGAAGCAGCGCATGGTGGGACAATTTCGTGGACCAAGTTGTTGTCGCCGAAGAATGGCGCGAGAACTTTCGAATGTCCAGAGCAGCCCTGATAAATCTGTTAATATAAAGCAGTTGCAAATGCTCCAGATGCAAGGGCGATCATGTGATGTGATGGCTGATTAGTCATGTGACTAGCGAATCAGCCGATCCCCGTTTCAGTGTAAATGTAAATAGTTTGCAAGACGCTGACACGAAGAAATGGTGAAATGAATTAATGTAAACAGAGCCCAAGACTCGGAATTTTGAAAACCTGCCGATGGCAGCTTTAATATTATTGGGAATGTACGTATTCTTACAACTTCACGATCTGGTTTATTCTATTTTATCAGTGATGAGTATGAAGGATAATGGTATACTGAGTCTGTTAAGAGGATGGGAAGGACATCCTCACCATATCTGAGAGACGAAAGGTGATGACACGCTTTTAAAAAAAGGTAGACAATTTCTAGTAGAGGATCTTGGCACATGACCATTAGAGAGCAGGATGATGGGGAGACCTGCAAGCCTGTTAGGGTTTGACTTCAGCCACAGCAAGGCCCTCTTGCCTGACTCCCACTTCGTCACACACTGCTTGTGACATCCCTTTCTGAGCCACTGATAAGGAACCACAGGCTGGTCCTCCCCACATCCTGAGACTTCATCATGTTGTATGACTTCTACATAGCAGTAACTGGACACAAATGTGGGTTTTTCTATAGCCTATGCACCACAGAAATGGAGATGGCTAAGAAACCAAAATAGCAACATTTGGTTCAATTGGTGCATTCCAGCCACTAATTTTATTTGATGTTTCATGTTTGTTTCAAATTGTATGGACACAGTTTTCATATGTCGGCTAATAATGAGAATGGAAACTTGCTAGTCATAATCTTTCTTTAGTTTGCTTCTAAAGTCATTTAAGCACCTTTTCAGTTCATACAGAAAACCAGTGTTCTTAAATTACAGTACCATGCAAATGAAAGCTGAAACTGGCTTCTCACTTCAAAAAAATATTAAATCTTCAAATGTTTCCAGAATAATGACATATTTTGGAATTTAATCATACTTGATCGCCTTAATTTGTCACTTCCACCAAAGTATGGCTCTATCTGATGTTTACTTGCTCTTCTGAGCACAACACCAAAGAGCTCTTGCAGTCATCCTCTACAGACACAACCCATAAAATAATCGTTGGGGAGGAAAAGGAGAATAGGGACGAGATTGACAGAGGAGAGAGTGAGAGGAATTGGAGATGGTGGAATTGGAGATGGAGGGGTGGGGGGTGCTGAGAAAAAAAAGATGCAGCCTTGTGAGCCAATTTAAGAAATAACTGCTGATGCATCAGCTATTGACTGTTTGAGCGCTCGTGATAACGCTCAAGGCGAAACTGGGAGCGAAATGACAGCATCAACTGCCTGCAATAAAGTGCAGTGCGCCAGACCAAGGGGGCTCTAATTGACAGCTGTCAACCTAATGGGAGCCATGACGGAAGATTCTGGGAGAGGGAGGGGAAGAAACACTGTTTATAAACCATCAGCCACTTATCCTCAAGGAATGGAGGGGAGGGGGGAGATATGAGGGAGCTCTAGAGCCTCTCCCCCTCCATCCCTCCCTCGTGCTGTGTCTCTCAATGATTGTCGTTTGTCTACTTGCTTGCGTTTTCATTCACTCCTACTTTCTCTTGCCCAGGCACATAATCTTTTCTACAATCTCATTCCCCTTCTGTCTTTCCCTATGATAGAATATTTAACAATGCTAGACTTCTCCCACTTTATATCTTCTCTCTCCCTTTCTTGGTTCATTGTGGCATAGTTGGGCTGAGGCACTGAAAAAAAGCAGAAGAAGGCCATAACAAATCACAATGTCAGTTAGCTGCCTGGGAAAAACTCACTCTGCACAAATTGATGCAGGGAGAACGACAGATACTGGCACTCAGAGGCTGAAGGGAACAGAAAGAGTTTTTAGCTCAGCATATATGCAAAAGTTTTATTAAATGTGGTAAGCTTTGGGCAGAGACCAGCTTGTGAGGGGCAATTTTGGATTTAGTGTACATTTATTGGATTTACAAGCAGAAGTTATCATATTGGCTGAGTTAAAACTCTGTTTAACTGGCCATACTGAATGTGATAGAATCATGTTTCCCAACCGTCTCAGCTGGAGAGCAAATATAAGGCGGCAGATTCTTTCTTTTAACTCACTCACCACAGGTCATATAGGTATATGCAATTCTATAAAAAACTATTCTAATGTGGAATGGCTTTGTTAATTGATATAATTTAATTTGTCTGGTGACTTGTCTTCAAGGAGATCTCAATCTAATTTAATTGGCAACTACTGTAAAAAGTCCACTTCATATTGAAAATAAAAACAAAAGGGTCAAGATTTTGGGGTCACAACTGATATTTTAAAGAAACATTTCTGAGCATATATATTATAAATAGACAATTACCCTAGAGGTAATAAACGGAAGTGTTTACCACAAGTTCAAGGCAGTGACCTAACTTTGCCTTTTGAGGCTCTTCAAATGTATCCACTTCATTAGAAACTGGAGAACATGACTTTTACTTCAAGGATGAGTAACCTTTGAATTTCATTCCTCTATGAAAGACTTCCTCTGCCATGACTTAAAGGTCGTTTCCGGGTGACAAGCTTTAAAATGTTGTGGAGCGCTAGCATAGCACAAAAGACACAAATCAAAGGTGGTAAACATTCTTGGACTTAAAATCGGGTCCTGAATAAGACTGCACATTTTATTTAAAAGTCACAGTGACTGAATGATTCTTTCTAGCAACACAAAAGACAGCATAATTTAAGCATGACAAACCAATGTTATCCTCAACCTAAGGTAATATTTACTGAAGAATTATTGCGCATACTTGGCACAAGAGCATTAAAGCATTAGAGCATTAAAAAAAGGCATTTCTGAATTATCAACCCTTTGAAAAAGAGTTATTAGCTTAACCTTACTTACATGTTTCGTTAGGTTAAATTGCAATCTATTGTATGGGAATACAGGCTTTGATACAGAATACCAAAATCTTATACAATGTTACTCATATATGATCATTTTTTTCACAAAACCATTCCTTTACTAGATCTCTGTTAGGAATGTGTCCTATGAAGAGCCGTACAAGGTGAAAATGCGCCTATTTGAGTGTCTGCGAGTGCACCCACTCCCCCCTGTGAATCTGTGTGAGTGAGTATATTTAAATGGGCCACTGCATCTCGACTTAGATCCACCGCGAGTGCAACGTTAACACACATCAAGCATGATTAATCTCCCACTCTCATCTACAATCAATCACACACACTTGCAAATGTAGGCACACACACTCACACACGCACTCCGAGGCAGAGAAATCACAGAAATCAGCTGCTTTTCCCCTTCAGCTGCCATCTATCTCTTGTTGGACAGAAACAGATCTGTCTTGATGTTAATATTTACATAAATCATGCTTAGCCTTTTTGGACACCATGCTGATGATAGGTGTTTCTGAAAAATCATCGTGGGTGAAAAATCCTCTCACTTGGGGAAAGTGTCATTGAGTAGCTAATAATGACCCGTGTCAACGCTATCAATCTGTGGTGGACGGACGATACACTTTCACACCATGAGGTTTCTAATTATTACAAAACATCTTTCAATTAAAAAATCTACACCGCTTTGAAATAATGGATTTGTACATTTGCATGTAAGTATATAAGTCATGTAAAATGTTTAGGTAAAAAAAATTTACTAAAAGGTTTGATGTCCACGCTTCCTCTGCAGGAACAATAATCTGTTTGGTCTAGCCTGGCTTTGAAGCCCTGGGACAAAAGCCCAGCAGTTGACTGGTCTTTTTCTGTCAGGACCACAGAAATAATAAATACTTCTTCTCTGCGGAGGCACATGGAGTAAACATGTGTTCAAGTACGAGCCAGAGTAACTCGCACAGAAAAAGCTTTTACAGACTGGGTCATCACCTTAACAAGCACCAACCAGCACAAATGTCCTTCCCACAGGAGTGACACCATCCATAGCTGTATCATATGGTCTAAAGCTTCACCTGTGGGTGGCGGAGGGGAAAGGGGAGGAGGGAGCGAGAGCAAGGGCCAAATGAGGATGATGTAAGATCAAGTTGATTACATCCAGCTATGCGGCAGACCTAATTGGCGAGCGTGACAGTGTGCGGAGCTTGTCATCTCCAATCATTAGGCCTGTCAGAGATCCATCAGATGTTCAGCTAATTAGGTGAACGCTGATGAAGCTGGCAAAACAACTCTTCTTTTTAGTTGGTTGAGTGCGCTCCGACATCAGGGCGGGAAGTGTGTGTGGTGCTCGTGGTGTGGGGGAGGCTTTTCTAGAAAAGAGAGAGAAAGAATGCAAGGGGTCCTGGAAAAGACACCAACAGACAAAGATTTGTATAAAATCTAGGATGCAAATTATTAAAAGATTGAAGTGATGCCATGTTCAAGTGGATCTTTATATGAAATGGTTGGTAAAAAAAACCTTTCTTTGTTCAGAGACAAACTCTATAACTTAAAAGAGAAAAAATAGGAGGGGATTTCGCCATTAAAAAAAAGTTTGGGGGTAATCTTCCATTTAACTCACCCTCTCCAACCTACCAAATTCATTATCAAGACCTATCATTTGCAATCCTCACAGAACTCTTGCCTATACTACAGCGCAATCAGTTTGTCATCACTCCTCTGTGTGCCACACAGTTCTCCTAAACCTTACAACTTGCAGCTGGATGGAAGGAGGGAGGGACGGATAGGGGAGGAGAAGAAGTGAAGGATAGAAAAATGCAGTTGCCAATAGTTTAAAATGAAACCCCCCCCTTGCCTTGTGTTTGTTCTCATCCGCTCATCAAAGAAATAAATACCTCATTTTCTTACTGCCGCCAGACTCACTCCCTCATTCCAGCTGAATGAAAAGGCTTTCAGCCGTCCCACTATCCATCCATCCATCCATCCATCTATCCTTCCATCCCTTCACTCCCACCCACTGTGTCCATTAGAGCTAAAACATTTTGATCAAGTAAGGCTCTGGGTTGAGAATACATAAGACTTTCTCAGTGTGTTTCTCTGTGCCAACCTCTGATTGACCATTAGGGTCACTGATGAATGTGGCTGTCAGAGGGCAGACAATTAAATCAAACATAAAACAAAGTCTCTCTGACGGTCTCACCAGTGGAGCAAACCAGTCGTCTGCCTCTCAATGAAGCTAATAGTTACATTTTTAATACCAGTGGGTGCTGGTGTGTGCACAAAGAGTATTGCATTCTTCAGCTATAAAATCCTTGAGGTGTGGGTTGTGGTGGGGTGGGGGAAAGCTAATAAAAGTTGAAAAAAATAGACACAAAAATGATACGAAGATCCAATAAAATGGTGATGTTAATGGCTGGATGTTTGCGAGGCTAGACATGACTTCAGCAGGCCCTGCTTTCCTACTGAAGGGAAGAAGGGAGGGTTGATTTATTGACACTTATTGGGAATGAACAGATCAAAGGCTCAGCAGAATGACGGGTGATCAATCAGGCGTCAAATCAAAGATGGCAATTGTCCATTAAAGCTCTCTTCCAGTATACACTCACACCTTGGGCTGTGAAATAATCTTTAGAAGAAAAGTCTTTCCTAGAAACCGAGGTTGAGGATGAACAGTAAAAAAGAACAAACGCTGATAAAAACCAAAGATGCTACATCACTACAATTTTTTTAGAATTTAAAGGGAATAAAGATGTTGTTGATTAAATATTTGGGAACTTTAATGACATCACTCAAAGAAAAAAAAGAAAAACACACAGTCCTGAAATATTATCTTGCAGCTAAAACAGCACAATGGAATTACACAACATTACTGACCCTAAAACCTTTGAAAAATGCTTTACCAAAAGAAATAACTTAACATCAAAGGTGTCTGTGACTGTGAGCTGACCCTGGGGATTCAGCAAACCTCTCCATTATAGATCCTTAATCCTTCAGTCAATATCTACAAGCAGGGGAGGAGAATGAGGACCCATAAAGGGGTAGAAAAATTAATCGACTCACACCTATGAAATATTCTGAATCTCTGTGGGAGAAGAGAAAAAGAAAGCGGAAGAAAAAAACCCTCACACAGACCTATTTAAAGACACATTCTCGCTGCTGACCTGTGACCTTTTTTGACAAACAGTGGGACTTGTCTCCCTAAATGCCAAAACACTTACGTGAACACCCAATATTTTCCAGTCGTGCATATATGAAAAATAACCTTCATCTACACACTCTCTTCACGGATCATTCAACATGAACAATGATTTCTTTGTTGATAATTTTGTCAATTAAACGTCAGAAAATTTAAGAAAATGTTCATCAGTTTCCTAAACCCTGAGGTAACGTATTGAGATGTCTTCTTTTGTCCAACTAGCAGGTCAAAACCATCAGAGAAGTAAAAACAAGCAAACAAACAAAGAAACAGATTAATAAAAATTTAAAAAGGAAAGAAAATATGCACTGGCTTGCAACTGAGTATTTTTAATATCTTTGCTTGCTAAGCAAAGTTGTCTTCTTTTTTTTTTAAAGTAGTTCCGTATCGTTTTTTTCCTGCATTGTAGTCGATAAAAACATAAAAATGAGTTAACTTTGTAGCTTTCAGTCTGTTACATGTTCTTAGGGGATAAAGATTTCCAGCGTAATCGGAAATCAACACTGAGCTGTTCTGTCAGAGATGTGTGGCTTGATAAGACGCATCAGCGGATCATAAAAGGAATAATTAAGACAGAAATAAAGAGATGTGTCCGTTAAGAGGAGGACGTTGGGACTGGGAGATGCAGCGCTGCATTTTTGCCCCCGTCACTTTGTTTCAATGTGGGTGAGAGAAATATAATTGAAAAGTAACTGAAGTGCGGATGGTCGCAAACAGAGAGGAGAGAGAGAGGTGTAAAAGGCATGCAAACTGAAGCAGAGCGTACCTGCAGCGCGCCGGGGCGCCTCCTGCTTCCTCCGCGGCATGTTGGCTTTGGGGGCCCGGCAGGGAGTTCTTCTCTGGCCACGGTGATCCGAGGCTGCTTGGGGGATCCGCGGAGCTTTGATACACACTTTCCCCCCCCTGAGTGCGCTCTCAGGGCTCCCACATAGATCGAGGTGGGAGTGTGTAAGCGATGGAGGGTATGCAGTTTTCGAACAAAAAAAGGGGAAGAAATCAGTGTAGAACGAGCCAGGAGAAGCGAAGATAAGCGCAGGAGAAACCAGCGTGGTTCCCGTGTCTGGCTGGATCTTTCTGTCGGCGGCTCGATCGCTCTCTCTCGCTTGCTCCGACTTAACGTAACGGGAGCTCGGGAGCTGGAACAGCAAGCTCCGCAGCAAAAAAAATAAAGAGCGCAGAAAAGCGCTTTGTGTCTTCTTGTGATCCTCTAGGCTACTTGGTGTCGGAGGCTGCAACAGGCAAGCTTGAAGGGATAAAACCAAATGGTTGCGTCAGTCAAAAGTCCGCAAACAAGGGGACACACATCAAGGGCTGACACAACTGAAACCCTGCGCCTCCTCTACGGTTCAACCTCTCCGCCGCTGATAGGCGTCACGTAGCTCCGTGTCTCTCTCTCTCTCACTCCCTCTATCTCTCCCCCTAGCTGTCTTTAGTACCCCTCTCACTCTCTTTCTGACATCCACTGTCTTATTCTAGCCCCGTTTATTTCAAACGAGCAGACTCATCAAAAGCTTCTGGACACGGTTGGAAATGTGTGCAATATCAGGCACGTTGCGGGGAAGAGATGGACAGACATGCAGACACATTAAGTAGTCTGACAAAAACACAATGACATCCAAAAAAACACACTGGCTGAAACAAGGATAGCGGACAGACATACTTACTTTTCGGGCTGATCTTCTGTCTCGCTTTCCATGGGCATTTCGCCTCTTGGTGAACGCGCACAATTCAAAGCCGGGCGGTGAAGCAGCTGAAACATGCCGAAAACCATCTCAGAAAGATCCATTCGCCTCTGGCAAGTCAGTGTACAAAAAAACAGAGCCACGTGCAGCTTTTTCAGTTTGTTAATTTTTTTGGACCGACAGTGGAAGAAAAAGAGGAGGAGGAGGAGATGATGGTCCAGGCTGGTCGCCCACACGCTGCCCTCCCTGACTCGGCGACGTTATTTTGTCCAAGAGGCTCTGAAAAATCCACTGAGGGCAACTCATTCAGTCAGCATGTTGCGTACGCACGTGTCTGTGTGCACGCGCGAGACAGCGTGTTGATACAACAGTGTGTGTCTGTGTGTGCGTGAATCGATGAGATACGCGCTTGATTGGGTCTCCCTTGTTGTAATAATGTACATGAGGAGGAGGAGGAGGAGGTGACGGGATCTGGCTGCTCCCATGCAGGCAGACAGGCTGGAGCGCACGGATCAGCCGAGCTCTAGCACCCACTGCCAAACACTGTCTTGGCCGCTGATGGTATTTTCTCCGTTTTTTCCCCTTCTTTGCGTGGCCAGATAGAAGCCATTTAAATCAGCCAAGCAGCGACTCAGACGTGTCTCCCAACGCTGCGCTGCGCTCTCCTCACTGCGCCTTAAGTTACCGGAGAGGCGCAAAATCTTTTTCCCACTAAATGGAATGCAAGAAAGTTATTATTATTTTCTTTACAGGTAAGCTCAAGTCTTCTTCAGTTCAGGTTAAGTTATTGAAATATTTTCTGGAAGTGCATGAGCTCCTGTTTCACCTTAGTGAGGGAGAAAAGTTTTTGGATTAAACTGACTTTGTGATGTGGATAAAAACAAAAAGAAATCTCGTACTTTTCAGGCAATCCTCAGTGGAACGCGTGCTTCACGGTAGCGAACAAATGGATCAAGGGTTCTTGAGAGGAGAACAGAAGAACAAGGGAGGTAAGGGTGAGTTGCCAAAGGCTGTCTCTCTCTCTCCCACCTCCTGTCTTCCTCTGAGCCAGATGTGTTGCTGTTGCGCCTCGCTTCTCGCACTGGTCAATAACCACAGAAACAGTTCTTTCCGTGCGATCAACCGGATGAATTAAATCCACTCTCTGCTCGTATAATGCCGCGGACTGAGTAAAAGAGTGCCCGTTTCTCTTCCGTTCGCCGGGCTCGTTGGAGGGAATGCTACTTGGTGTCTTTCCCGCAGATCGAGGATGTTTTCGCCCTAATCTCGCCGAGACTGTGCGCACCGCTCCGCCACCGCCCGCCGTTAGATCCGCCCAAGCATCTGTCCGTCTTTCCATTGGTGCATCCATCAGTGTCACACACACAAACACACACGCACACAACTGCCGTGCGCACAATCCTTGCCATACCACAACACCCCTCCCACGATGTACACTCAATTGTGTCGCTCACGCACAGCACACACCACTCGCACGCGCTCGCAGGCGACGGACGGCGCTCATCTTCATCGTCATCCTCTCCGCCTGACAGTTTACTTTTATGGAGAAAAAAAAAGCACGTCTTGCATTTTATCTTCCACACTTTTACAACGCAATTCGGATGGTTTTCCAAGTTGCGTCGCAAACACAGCAAAAGGAGATCAAACTACTTGTGTCAGGTTGCTGAATGTTCAGGCGCGGAAATACTTGAATATTACAGGAAAACTTCAACAGCACCCCGATGTAAACATTCAATTCTTTAATTGAATTCTGAATCTCTTCGTAAGAAAAAGATGGATACGATTGTTGCATGACAACAATTAGTGTCTCGCTGGACAGGTATCCAGGTAGATAGAAAGCGCACATTTTGGTCACCAACAATTTTCTTAGAATTTCCCCGTTTAACCGAAGGAGATCGCTTTCAAAATGCTGATCAGTAATTTCAAAGAAAACCAAGTCTAAGATATAAATTTCAAGTGTCTAAAACTAGGCTACATAAATTGAACCAAAATCAAAAAGTGTCTATAACTGTTTTTATTTTATTTTTTACATACATATATTTTTGGAAGTGCAACTTTCCTTTTCTTGCTGTCTTTTTATTTATTATTTATTATATTTATTTTTGCTTCACACCTTGAGAGACGTTACATTATCTTATCTCTTTTCGGAAAATGAGACTCCATCAGTGGTTCACAAATTTAGCTTGAAAGCGCCTAAGCTGCATGCACTCACTGCTTCCTTCACTGAGGATGTGGACCGGACCTGAGGGAGAAAGTTGGAGGAGGAAATGTGGACGCACCCAAACGACGAGTACAAGGTACACTGACACGAGTAGTTTTTTTTCCTCTCTTGTTTTTGTTTTGTTTTTTCTCACATTTTCTTTCAAATTGCATAATCACACATGCAGTGAAAAGCATAGTCATCTTTATGGATCCACACCGGTGTGTCGGGAACGGGGAGAAACACTTTGTTCTGTGGCAGATTTGTTTGAACCCAGTGTGCAAAAACGTGACTTCGAACGCGATGATACACATTAAACCATGACAGCTGCACTTTTAGTGTGTAACCTGTTTTTCCTTCATGTGACATAAAATCACAGCGCCAAAGTGCTGTTGGGACTGGTGCTCAGTTAGCGGCGTTAATGTGAAACCCAACGCAGATGCATCGGGATACTTTCTGTCAATTATTCTTATCAACCCTCTGTCATGTTGCGCTTTCAAATTTGGTCATGCTCGAAATAAAAAAAAAAAGACATTCGTTTAAAACTGAACATTTTCTTTTCCGTTTGAGTCAGTCTTTCAGAACTGTATTATGAAGTCAGTGTGAGCGTGTGTTAGAGAGAGAGAGAGGAGGAGAGGGTTAGAGAAGTAGAGATATACATCCATCCCTTTTTAACAAAATCAAATCGTTTGAGCAAAACTTTCAAAAGCAAAGAAAAACGTTGCTGTGCGTCACTAAAGGTGATGCAATGTGTTCCGTAGGAAAAGCTGTGAACGTTTTAAAGTTGAGACAAACTGTCCTTCACGCATCTAACTGGATTCAAAATGTGGAACTTTTGGGAACTTTGGAACTCTTAACGTGTATTTCATTCCACCCGTTAACTCCAATGAATTCTTTTTTCTCTCTCTCTCTGTAAGTGCTGTGACTGTTGAAGAGATAAAATCTTTGTTTTAGGAAACAATAAAATAAGCGTTTTTCTTTTCTTTTTTTACAGTGTTATTTCTGATAAACCGGTGTCTGCTTGTACCATACAATAAACCTACACTGCGAAATTAACGATGAATCAAATTCAGATATTGATAATCGTTTACCAGGAGGCCTGTGTGTTTAACATCACGGGACCTTTCTGTTCCTAAACTTAATGTTTATGTTTTCCATCTCATGATATAAGCAATTTAATGTGGCGCTCCCGCCTTTTGTTGCTTGTAATTCTGTTATTCAAGTCGCCCTGATGTGTGAACAGGTTTACTTTTATGTCACTTTAGTAAGCTTCGTACCGCGAAATGAGATTGGGATGGCAATCAGGGTTGTCAAAGCTTATGGTAGGCTAAGTCTGATTCAAATACATTTGTGTGTTTGAGTCTAAACTGTACTTAAGATTGTGGGGAGAAGTGTGGAAAAAGTGGCGAAGTTCATTATGAACTGTCGTAACATTGATTCCGCAAACAGCTGTGGAGAGACGCGAAGCTTAAGTACATCAGCGTTAGAATGAGCTCGTGCCTAAAGTCCACGCTCCTGAATGCTTTGCACTGCGCGCGCGTGTGGCTCCGGTGATGGAATAGGAACCTCTCATCGTCTTCCTCTCACTGCTGTCTTACGGACCAGCTTAGTTGCCGATTTCTCTCCACCGACGCGCAAACTTGGCGCAATTTTGGCATTCGGAATGAAGGCGTTGGTAGCAAACTCGAGTGGACAAGATACATCCGAAAATGACTTACACTTCATCTAAACACGTGCACGTGCACACACTGAGATGAGGCACAGGCTTCCCAGTACCACAGCCGCTGAATGGCAAACTTTGGTATTTCTTATTTTTTTCTTAAACTTATTTTTTCATTATTGGAGTTGGCTGATTACGACGGTGATTATTATTTTTTTTTTTGCTCATTTTTAGCTCGGAGGTGACGTTGTGAACCACTTTTACGGCACGGAGTCCGAAAGAGCTGTGGAGAATCAACAGTGTGCTTTTAACCAAACGAACAAACAAATAAACAAAAAAATGAAAGACGAAACAGTGAGTTTGGACTTTAATGTCCGCTCAGTTAGGACAAAAAGGAAACCAGCGGCTGTTAAACAGATCAACTTTGAAAAAAGAAATGTGCTGGTCCTGCAGGCTGCCACCGAAAGCCTGCTTATAAACACTGTTAAACAAAACAGCTGATTGTGACACTAAGCGAGAAAACGTGTTTTCCTCATCGTTTGGCATCTTTGAAAATATTTTGCGACAAATTATCTTCGGAAATACACCGAACACTTGAAACGTAAATGTTCATGCAAATCAGATTCATGAGCCAATTGTTGGAGGGTGGATTCTCAACCAGAACCGGGATGGGAAAAGCTGAAATGAGCCTCGTAATGTGGATTCAAAAGACGATTTTTTTTCCTTCCCTGAAATCTGCTTTTTTTTGTCATCTTGATTTCGATTTGATTCATTTCAGCTTCAGGCGTCGCCAGTAGCTGTGGGAGACAACCTCTCCTGCCTTTCTCCTCCCAGCCTCAGACAAATGGTCTTATTATGTAGAGCTAAGGTTCCACTGATACCCGGACGACCTCTAACTTGCCTTCCCCATCCCGAGCACAGTCATACGGTAGTGTTGTTGACCAAAAGAAGGACGGATATCCATTTGGATTGAAAAAGTCTACGACGAAAAGGGAGGGCAGGGTTTGGCTCTCCTCAGATAACCTTAAAAGTTACAAACTCCCCCCCAAAACAACACGACGCTTTAGCAAGAGAAGCCGAAAAGGAGAGTAGATGCGCGTTCTCTCTCCCTCTTGTTCCCTCTTTCTCTCCCCCCTCCCCCTTGTTCTCCCCCCTTCTCCTCCCTCGTTGGATGTGCTGCGGAGCAGGCAGGGTTGAGAGGGCAAGTGCTGACCAGCCCTCTTTCTTTCTCTGTCTGCTCTTACTAGGTCACCACACACACACACACACACACCCGCACCTCTCCTTGTGGTCAGTGTTGCCACCAGGGAGAGGGGTAATTTAAGCCCTCCTTGATGTAGCCTATTCATCACTGTCCTGTGGTTCGTGCCTCAAAATTAAAGTCTGATCTACAAAGTTGGACTAAAATGAAATAAAAATTGGCAGAGGTCACAGAGGGCCGGGCAAGTCAAAGCACGATCTACAGCTCAGCTGGTGAGGGGAAGGAGCTCATTTTGTTCTAATTTTCTTCTTTATTTTCTCCATTGATGGTTGCACTTTTTATTTAACTAAAAATAAGGAGATTATCTTTGAGGAGTTTTTTTGGGGTTGGTGCCAGTACACTGGAAGGGCTGATCTGTAGTCATTACTGATGCTTCATTAGCACAATTTGGATAAGAGGAAACGGTAAGACTCAATGCCAACAGGTACTTTAGATGAGATGATCAATTTCCCACATAGACATTATAATATTGTATAGTGTTTATGAAAAAACTGAAGAAGAAGAGACACCCAGCAGCCCATTAATAGTTTAAATTGAGAATTATGATAAAAATGAAAACAATAAGTCAAGACAAAACAAGACAAAATTGTCTTTGAATTGATTAGCATCCGAAACAGATCGTCACAAAAATGAAATCTCAGTAAAAGGCAATTTTAATTGTCTTGAAACAAACTGTAATTTAGTTTTTATTTGAATGTGGACATGGCTCTACATTCGGATCATTAGTTAATCCTCTGCCTCCACTGCTGTGTGTGGTTGATAAACAAAAACCCTTAACTGAGCTTTTTTATTTCTTATCTTCTGACCCGAGAGACCCTGAAATACTAAAGTAAACTGTGCTTTTTTTGGTTTTCATTATTACAGAGAAAATGTTTGATGTCTCATGGGTCACCCATGTTTTATTTGTAATTCAGGAGGGTAAGTCATGTGAAAGGGAGTACTCAACACCAATCCCATACACAGAGCACATGAATGAGTCTTCAATTTAACCAGATTTTACAGCTCAGTGCCTGAGACCCAAACAGAGATGTCTTTCAGACATTCTGAAACATATAATCAGTTCAAACCAAGTTTCTAAACAATTTGAAATAAGCTAAAGCCATCAGCAAACGTTGGGTACGGTTTCCTTTTCTTTTTTTAAGCTGATTGAACTCTTTGTTCAGAGTTTCTGAAAGATCACAGAGAATTGATATTCAGAATTAAGGTTCCTTCACGTGTTGGATGAGGTGGTGAAAGGCGAGGAGGAATTGAGAAAATCAGAATGCAATCATACATAATTGTGGGATAAAGTTTTTCTCGATGACTTTACATGACTACGAACCGCTATTGTTCCAGTAGCTTCTCACAACCCAAACTAAAAAAAAACAAAAAACAAACGTAAAATGTAAAGTAAATTCACAGACCCGGATATTTTTAGAAGCATTGGGTATTTCTGAGTTAATGTTTGCGTCTCATGTCTAATGAAAAGTCTGATGAGTTCCACTGTTTATCAGCATACAGTATGACGACGCACTGCTGAGTGAGTCACTGCTTCCTCCTTATTGTGAACGTGTGTGTGTGTGTGTTTAATGTGAATGTGTGTGCGGAAACCATGCTGACAGCTGCAGCTCATTACAGGCACTATTACTGATGGGGACTGCTGGGGGAAATTCCTTCTTCCACAGAGCAAACCACCCTGTTTAGTGCACTCACACACACTGACACACAAACACGCAGGTCTCGCGTATTCTTAAACGAGTGCGGCAACATCTGTGTCCGAAGCAAAAATGAAACAAACATTTACTGAACATTTACTCCTTCGTGAAAAGTGAGGAAAACAGAAGCTTCCATAAAAAGGAGGCGAAACAGATCACATCCTTTCCAGTTGTTGGAGGATGAAAGACATCCTGTGGGTTCTACATGTAGTACGCATAGGTCCTGTCGGTGGGTGTGTAAACACAGACTCATCCACAGCCACAGGGGTGAGCACTCTTCAGAGGAGATGAGATCACCGGAGCACTCTAAGCCCTGCTGTACTGGCAAACAGCAGCGTCTCTCTTTTTCTCCCTCTCTGTCTAACACACACACACACACACACACACACACACACACACACACACACACACAGAGAGAGAGCCAAAAAGTATACAGTGTCCAGTGACGTTAAAGAGGGAGCTGAAAGCCAGATACACATGTGCTGGAATCATTAGGGAAGACTTCATAGCTGCACTTCAGGCCACTACACTCCATTACTGTACTTCATTTGTTACACTTCTCAAAAGTGCTGGTTTCTCAAAATCAAAGTTCAGGGAACACCAGAACTCCTTCCAAAGACCCACATAGTTCTTTGATTTGAATAGAAAAAGACCTGATTTTTGGAAGCATTATCTTATCTTGCCAGAAAAAAAAACAGGGATCTCTGAAACAGAACTGATTGGATCCAACATTACAAAACTGTTGACACAGACACATGGGAAAAATAAAACTCTCAATTTTACAAAATCTTTTCTTGCAACAGGGTTAGGGTTATAATAAAACAATTCATAGTTCATTTTTTTGGATCCCATCCACCTATCAGTTCAGTTTTTAGTTTAAATTCACTTCATTGATATAACACCAAATCACAACAAAATGTGTAAGTACTTTGAAAAAGGAAGTAAACAAGTTCAAGTTCATTCCAAATAAATTCAATCCAGTTTAGTCAAATTACAATCTAATCAATTGGAATCCAATTACAGTATAATTCAGTCCATTTACTTAGAATCTAATTCAATCTAGTTTTATTCATACTATAATGCCAATTCATAAAAAATTGCCTAGCTAAGGAAACTAATGTTAGAGGCATGAAGGAGAAAAGAGAAATGAATCAATAGATTGAATTTACCATACAAGCTTCGCACAGTTTGATCTTGACCCCTGTGATGTTAAGTCACTGTGCTGAAAGGTGGATTCTTTTTTCAATGCCACAGTGGCTCTTTACAGTAGAATTGTTTCTCTGATATGACATATTATAAAATTACCGGCTATACACAAACATTGTACTTTCAGTTACACAAAAACAAGTCAAATCCTGTTTGTTTCAGGATGTTGAGTGAGTGTGTGGAAATGACTCCACTGAGAGCTGCAGTGCTGATTTTCTAGCTGCACCTGGAGTTTAACGTATTGCACTGAAGCCGCATTCCTCCACCTACATTTTTCTCCTGACACCCTGAAAGTTTATAACAGTATCTACTAAATGGAAATAAAGACAGATGCTTTTTTTTAATGTTCAATAGATTAATGAGAATGTGAGAGAATGAGAGCGAGGAGGGAAAATCACACGTGAAAGAGTCCCTTATTTGACACAGTAATTCTACAAATGTATGTTTATCAGTCAGTGTAACAAACTATTCATGTGTGTTTTCAGCCTGTATTCTTTTGTCAGTGGCTTCTCTTCTTTTGTGTGTCCAATTTTAACATTCCTCATCAAACACTAAAACAATCTGCATGAGCATGCTTCATTCAAGGAAACACTTAAAAGATGGAGGAGTAGAGGGGAATAATCAACAGACCTTTTCTGGGAGCCCAGGGTCTAACTTTAGAATGAACACATTGTTTTTTTCTCAGTTTCGCTTTGGACATCACACCACCAGCCTCCTCTGACTGCCTGTGTGACTGTTCTATATTTATCTGGTCATCTTTTGCTTGTTTACATTGATTCTCACCTTTTGGTTTTGATTTAGCAGTAAAACTCTTTAGGGTTACGGCTTGATTGTGTTCAGAAGAATATCACGGTTTGACCATAACTTTAAAAAATCTTAACGTTTCGTACAAAGCATCATGTGACAAAGCAAAAGTGACAACAGGATCTTTTAGATGATATGCTGTTAAGTTGTCTCTCTTTTCATTGCTTTTCATTTTAGACTTCTAAAGGTGTCTAAAGTGTCTAAAGCTAAGGGCTCAGATGGTACAACACTTCTCTATGACGCTTAATGTTCGATTTCCTCTCCATATGACACACATTAATACCGAATTTAAATTTGCTCTCATATATCAGTTTGCAAAAAATTAATATTTTTTAACTCATTTAGAGAAAATGACTCAGTATGAGATGAAATAAAAAATTTTCTGTTCCACATACAATAGAGCTATTGTGGAAGCATCTTTCATGACCTGAACTGTGTTTTTTGGTGTTTGCATAATTCTACTTTTACCCCCACCCCCAACATAAACTCATACTGACCGCATATCGCAATAATATCCATATACATACACTTGTCAATGCCTCTGTACACAAAATGGATACGATACTGTGTTAAATGCAAACAGCCCGGGGAACACTGGCCATAGTTTCTCCCGTACAAACTGGCAGTTACATGCCCGTTAGCCTTGAAAAGACACGAGCTGAGTTGACATTCATGTTGGAACCTTGTCTGCTCCATGCCGCTCTGAATTAGCGCCATGCTGCCGGGGATGCAACAACCAACAATATGTCCTACCTCGAAGAAGGCGAGACGAGAGGTCAATATACTCAAATGATTTTCCACTTGTGCAGAGAGTGAGTAGTTGTAGCTTTAGGACACATATGATTGTTTGTTGGCATGATTTTTTCAATGTGTCCTGCTACTCAAATAATGACATGGATTTTCATGCGCGCTTGAGATGACTGATGGGAAAGAAAAGAGGAAGTGGTTTGCTTGACAGTAAACAGATGCTGACCAGCGCATCACCACGATCAGGCCTCCAAGGTTTTGGAATCTCATAGGGATCAGCTGTGTGTTGTATTTGTGCATGTGTGTGTGCGCAGTACAAAGGAGTTAGTAAAGGCTTTCCTTCTGAAGTGTCAACCTCCCAGAGAGAGGATCAAGTGCTAAGCTGGGGACTCAGAAGCTCAGTGTTAAGTGTGTATGTGTGTGCGTATTTATCAGTGTGTGTCCAACAACCCATACATGCGGTTTTAGGGATTGAGGAAGTGATATATCCTTTTATCAGTTACTGTGGCTGACCACAAGCCTGACTGGTGTTACCCTGCAGAGCTAAATCCACACACTCAAAGGCTGAATCAGTGTGTGTTTGTGTGTTGGGATGTCCAAAGGTGCATGACCTTTTCTTTGAGAGAGAGGTGCAAAGTTGAAAGGTCAAATACACATGTGGGGGGTCAGTGAGCAGCCTGGCAAGCAGAACAGAAACCTCATGCGCACAGAAACACATGGGTCCGTTATGTTATGTGTGTGTGTGTGTGTGTGTGTGTGTGTGTGTGTGTGTGTGTGTGTGAGAGAGATAGAGAGAGAGCAAATGAAAACATACTTGAATGAGGTTAAACATTCAAACAGAATTATAGTATTTGTACTGGCCAACTGTATGTGTGTGTCTCTCTGTGTATTGTATTAATTCAATTCAATTCAGTTCAGTTTCTATTGTTTATTTAGTCCTAATTAAGAGTGGAAGTAATTTCAGGGAACTTTAAAGAGAAATTTAATAAGTTCAATACAAGGCCAATTACATACAGTCCAGTTAAATCCAGTTATGATCCATTTCAATCCAATTATTTCAATCCAATTAAATCCAATTCATTATAATCCAGTCCAGTATAGTTCAGTATAATTGTATTATTATTATGCCAATTCATAACACTGCTAAAGTTAAGGACGTCTATTGAACTATTACCTAGATAAGTGTTGCTATAAGCAGTCATACAATATATGGGTATCGTAACTTTTAGTTTTATTTTATTGTTCTGTGTTTTGATCTACACATGCAACGTGTCACCAGGACTGAGATCTGTACTACTGTAAGCACAATAATCACACAACTTGTTTCCCCTTTGCTTAGATCATTGTTTCAATGTTCAGAAAAAGGGCAAGGAAAGTGTAACTGGCTAGGTTTTAATAAATCTTTTCTTCTTTAACTCTTTCATACATCTCTTGAATCTTTGATTTTTTCCCCACAGGGCTAAGCCATGCTTTTAGGTTGTTCAGACTGTAAGTTATCATAATAATATAATTAGACTGATTATTGTTTTGCAAAATTATTTTACCCAAACTGATACCAAATGCGCTGCAGTAACTCAAATCTGTCCCACAATAAGGAGGGCTGGGGTCAGTAGATCCAGGAATAAAGAAAAAAAACAAAAAAGTACAAGAATAAGACAATGACACATCTGGGGTAAACAGTACTCATAAGAATGTTATGTATAAATGGGATAATAGGGGAGAAGAGGCACCGGCAAATACACCAAATACACTGAATCATAACTGCACAAATGTGATATGATGATGTAATGAACATGCTAGTGAAACATTAATATTACATTTCTATTAGATTACTTGGCCAAAAAGGTGGAGCTGTAGAGAGAAATTTGGATTGCCATTTTGTTTTTCATTGGAAGTGGACATAGGAGTCTAGCACCTGCCAGCCATTAGAAGTATTGCACCTTAAGGGACTTGTGTATCGGCTACATGTTTGACAACAGATGACGATGTCCTTTTTTTGTACCAGAAAAAGGTTGTAGCTCTGTATCACAGACTAAAACTGAAGAAAAAAAATGTGCAATTCACACAAGCTTACATGACAAATGCTGGTTATTTTAATATTAACTCTATTAGCTAGGGCAGGGGTTTTATAATCATGCTTATAATAATTCTTTTAAACACCTCTCTTTCTCCTTTCATATATCTGTGTTCTCTCTATCTATAAAACACATAAAGCTTGCCCCATCAAGCTATGCAGCAGCAACAGAGGCATGACTTGATTTACACCTGCAATGAAGCCACTCTCTCTGCACAAAAATAGAGATTTACCGTTGATTTGATTTTACTATCACAAATGTATTATACCATGATTTATGGTGTTGTAACAGGAAGCAATGCATGTCAGAGGAGCTGAAAAACCTGACAGCTTAGGAGTAAATGTGTTAAAAGCCAAATCGTGTTTGTCGTCATGTTTTCACCATTAAAGTCTAATCTATGACAATAGTTGGTGTTTCTCTGAGGACTCGGATTGGTACTTTGTGGTCACAATCTTCCTTTCTCTCCTTCTTCCTCGTTTTGCAGGTTGATGCAGATTTGCGAAATCATCCACTGACCCAGCATACCTGAGCAACCAGAGCCAACACTGTGCCAGGGTATGGGACGCACTATAACTGTACACACAAACACGCATACATAAGGGAACAAACGCACACACCTTTTGATTGGGGCAGACTCGTTACTTCACGTTAAGTAGATGTTTCACTCATCCGTTCATGTCATCACTTGCTGCTCCAGTTTTCACATCTCCCTTCAGTAAGTTGCACAAACAAACACACACACATCCACACACACCCTTCACTCCACATCAGCCATCACTTTGTCTGACAGACACTGAAATGTACATCTTCACATCCATGCAGAGACCAACAGTCTTAGATCTCACATCAGATTACCCCAAATTCACACACTTTCGCACACACAGAAGTCATCATACATCAGTTATATGTTTTAAGCTGAAGGAGAGAGGGGCTTGTTGGCAGTGGGATGGGTTGACAGGGTAGAAGAGGAAGTACACAGGAAATACATTAGTTATCACTCCTCTGTCTTCTCCACCTTTTCACTTCTTATTATCAACAGACGTTTCAGACCCTGGACGAGCTCCTTCTCCTTCTCATCCCAACCCTGCTGCCCTCTTCTTATTCTATGTCTCACTTTCCAACACACAAGCTTTTGAAAATGACTTCCATACTCCATTTAAACGTCAGGCCCTGGGATATATATGACACTTAGCAAGCTGCAAAAGCTGCAAGACAACCAGATGAAATATTTAAATTAAATATGGCAGGGTATAAGAGGTGAAAAAAGGAAAGGGGGACATGACATTCAGACGATGAGCAGAAAGTAAAGAATCGCTTCTTTGCTTAAAGTGGGTTAGATGACAAAAAATGCAGATGAACTGGATTTCACCTTCATGTAGCCTGAGGAGATAACCTGTACACCAATATACTGCAGTGCAGAATGACATCACATTGCATTTTATGCCAGTTCAAAGAATCCAAAGCATGACTATATCAAACGTACAAAAACAATGATTTTGTGACATTGTACATTTGATGCAAGTGCTTACACAGCAACATGCTAAGTGAGGTTTTTTAAGCATCAGTACTACCTATCTTGAAAATAATTTTCAAATATGCCTGCACACTAACACTTTATAGCATTGAGGTTGGTTTAGTTGGATCAGAGGTTTTTGGACAAAAGGAATGCTGAAAGAAGAAAAGAAAGAAGAAGGAAGAAGAAAGAGGAAAAGTCAGAATATCGTTTGTAATTACAACTAATTCTGGAGGAAACACAAATATCTGTATCAAATTGTGTGGTAATCCATTTATAATTTGTTGGCATTATTTCAACAAGGACCACAAAGCATCACCAACACTAATGAAAAAGGACAATTATTATATTTTTTAGCTACTGATTTGGAGCCATGGAGGTCTGCAAAAGTTTTATGACTATCCATGTAGAAGTTGAAATATCTTACTTGATAAGCTAAAGACAAACATTAAGATAGTCCTTTCGGAGGCTCAAAATTAGCGCGGTCATTAGGACTCTTCCTCATCTGTTATGAATATTGTGATCTGGTAATGTTGTTTTCTTAAAAGAAGTTTTATGATTTAATAAGACAAGTTTTACAATTATGTGCAAGTGAGTCTTATTATTAGATAGTTAAGATATAAGTGTTCATGGAAGTCAGCGGAGTCTTTCTTGTGCAGACATTGATGCCTCACTGCTCAGTAAATTAAAGTAGCTAAAAACAATCAAGAAATGGAGCACATAGAAAAACTGTGGAATCTCTTGCAAACGTTGTTGCCAACAATTAATGTTTTCACTTGTAAATTAGATTGAATTAAAAGCCAACTTTTGTTGCAGTATAGAGGAATTTAAAAAAGACTAAAGATGACTTTCTAGCTGGAAATGTGCTGAATATGATACCAATACTACGATGATCCTACAATGTTTTAAGCTTGCACAGTCATGACCATAAAAGAGACAAAATTTAGAATCAGGGGAGAACATTTTTTCATCCTCAACCTATTTTATCAATTATTAATTTTCATATTACCATATATAGGAACATACTGTAAAAAAGAGCATTTTCTTGAGAACTCTGATAAACAGAGAGAAATCAGAGAGTCAGAGACTATCATATTTTACGCAAGACAAAAGATACAATAAGACTGCAGTTCGCATGTGTCTATAATGTGTGTACTTAATCAAACTGTTTACATTTGCTGTGTGAACGCAAATAATTATTTTAGCAAGCTGCACTTGTGTATTTCAGGTGTGTGTGCATCTGGGTGTGTATACCACTGTGTATGTAAGCCTTCACATCTTTTCTGTATGTACACAATTGCACTGCATATCATTATATGTGTTTTTGATTTGCACTTTTCTTTTATTACAAAGATATCAGGCCTATCAGATAAACAAGTGGAGGTATTTGTAAGCTTGAACAGTAACCTCAGTAATATATGTGAAAAAGAAGACACATCATAACAGTAAAACTTTACTGTGCCTTCTATTATTTGAAGAGCAAAAAGTCAATAAAAATTAGGATTTCATATGAAGTGTCTGATGTTGTTTGTAATTTATACGCTATTGTATAACATACCCTGCAAACCCTGAATAGGATAAAGCGGGTATGGAAAATTAATTGCTATACAACATACTTTATTCTGTTATGTGCAGAAAGATTGTTTCAGGAAATCCCATTTTTACTCTAAAATAATTCCAAATTGATGAAATTTGACTGAAATAAAGGGCAAAAATTGAACAAATATGTTGGACCTGCTTGCATTTCACACTAAAAATAAAAGAATAAATTAATCAGGGCCTGGCAGGTTTGATAGGGAGTTCATAAAAAAGGGAGTTAGATAAAAAAAAAAGAGGCAGTATATATATGTATGTTTTACAAGCATATCAACAGTCTGGTTATTTTAGTAAAGGTAGAGAAAGAAAGATGTGGGAACGTGGTCTTCATTATTCTCCAAAACAGATTGAGCATGCAGCCATAAAAATGCTTGAATTGCCATCCAGTAGTTCAGAGAAAAGTATTACTTCAAATAAACATTCTGTTTCCCACTGCTCGGCTTTGTGAATAAATGAAATGGAGAAGGAACAGAGGGATTTTCTCCAATGATTGTGTGCAGATGTGAGCTCCAGTCTGGGTTTGGTTAAAGTCCCGCTGCCAGGAATATTTGCTACAATTCAATAAATAGAGCTGTTAGGAGCAAGGCATTTCCTTGTCACCATGTCAAGGTTTCAGAGCAGATATTTCACATGTAGTGTTTTCACTCCTCCGTTGGTCTAGTTAGTGCTTCGTGATTTTCCCCCGCTCTGGGACCAATAAAGATTTTGTCTTAGCAAACTCTGTATTAGTAAGTTTGAATGGTCAGGGTTTTTGAAAGGTGATTTTCACATGTTAAGTAATGTAAAGAAATATAACTGAAATACAGAGATTTGTTTTCATGTATGTTTCTGATTTCAAACTTTTTTTTCATCTCGGCTCCCAAACAACCTCTCTCAAATTAAAATGGAGAGAAGAAGTCTCTGTGTTGTAAATGAAAACAATATGTATCTAATCTGAAAATGTAAAAATGCAGTACACTTGGTGGAGGGTGGAGTATTTAAGCCTGACCTCATCCATATCAGCCTCATAACAGCACATGTGCATGTTTAGAACACTCATGTCCTCATCTCCTCCACTGCCCTCACAGCTCCCTTCTTACCGCTGTCTTTTCTTTTCATTTCTTTCGCCTTCACCACCCCCACTTTTTTTTCTCTCCTCCCCTGTGCTCATCTGCGATCAAATCATCCTATGGAGAAATCCTGGTGATCCAACAGGGCCATACAGAAAGGTCACAGAGTGAGACCGTAAAATGGATGAAGCCTAATGATTAGCTCAACCTTTAGCTAATCAATAATCATTTATCCAACAATATCACCGGCAGCCACAGCCCCATTTGCCATTAACCTCAGCGGTGAGGCGAGAGGCAGTATTGTTTCCTCTGGCAGCTTTATGGCACTCAGATGAGTGGTAGGGCTGGGAAGAAGCTTAAAGGTTGGATCTTGATAGCTTAGATCCTATTAATGGACTGTAGGTATTTTAGCTTAGTGTTGTGACAGAATTATCCTGATAAATGATTGACAGTGACACTGACCATATTGTTCTTACTGTAGTAGGATGGTCTTTTATTTAAAAAAATATGATACTTTCTTATGTAAATTTTATTGATATAAAGATGCAGAAATCATGTGAAAATTGGAAATTACAGAGGCTAATATCCTACTGTCAAGTCAAACTTTAAAAAATATTCAAATCAAAATTGTAATTCCTGTAGTTCTTTTCTGCGCTTTACAAACACTTTGTCGCAGAATTTTTAGGAAAGAACATTGGCAATTTGTTTCATTGTTTCAATTAGGTTATATAACTTTTTACAGCAACACACTAAAATACTGCCAGATATTCTGGCATATTCTACCTATGCGCTCTCTTTTTCTCTTTCAGTAGCAGCAGTGCATGTCTCCTTTGTGTCTCTCCATGATGCCATCTTCATCATAACCTCTCATTTTTTTATTGCCTTTAATGACTCCTCTCTTTTCATTCATTCTTTATTGATTCTTCCTGACATTTCCTGAATTATTTTCCAATTATGGCAAATAAGAGAAAATGAAAACTAATTGTATATGCATACCTGCATGTGTGTTTGTGTTTAACCACCTTTTCACATAAAAACAGATACCTACATGCATCATCGTGTAGTAGCGGTTGTGTTTCAGGCACAAGGACTAGTTTGTGCAAGGATTTGAATTTTTTCTTCTTCTTTACAGTCAAACACACAATTTCACACCCATTTTCACACATACGCACACTCACACAGTGCAGAATTTGAATATGATCGCAGAGAAAAAGTGGTAAAGGTCACATGAAGCTAATGGCTTCAGCTATCTTACACGGTATAAGTCCAGACTCATTGGACAGGCTGGTGTGTGTTTCACAGAGGAGCAGGGGCCAGGCGTGAGTGGATACACACATAGATACATATTGTGCATTAAAACTGCGGCAACGGAAACTACAGGATCTTTTAATGTGATGTTTTGAGAATGTGAAGGATGGTTTCAGTAGCAGATAGACTCAGTGGCAAAATTAGCCTCAGAGGTCCACCAGATGATTCTAGTTAATACCCACAGGTCATTAATTACAACAATTATTCAACTCCATATCACAGACACATGTCGACCCTTTTTGTTTTTCCTTTTGGCGTCTATATGAGTTGTCCGATGAAGCGCTTAAAAAGCTCAAAAGGAAAATAAAGCAAGTGCATTTTGTATGTGTGTTTTTTAGTGATATCACAGGGAATATAAAAACATTTTTAGCTACAATGGAATTTTTTGCCATTTATTGTGTACTGCACAATGCATTTGTCCCTCTGTTGTCCAATTACATCTTATCCCTATGAACCTGAGAAAGTGATGGTTATTGATGTAAAATGTTGTGCACACCATCCTGGCACAAATGTGCACCTCAAGCCTCTTTGCTGTCAGTCACATTTTGCCACAACTTTAAGGCTATCCCAGGGAGGAAATCAAATTAAATCCAAATTTGTGCTTACCTGTGAAGTATTTGCTGCTCTGTTTTTCCCTGTTTCTTAAGAGGAGAGCCACATGTTATCTGATTGGTGTCTGTTTTGTTTCTAAGTGCAGCACAGTATGGTCTGACCTCATACGATAAAGAATTGTATTTACAGTATGTCCACCACCTTGCATGCCTGCCTTTGTAAGTGTGTGTTGCTGAGTGTGTATATGTGCCTGTGCATGTCCTGACCTCTACTGGCCCTCTCTCTGCCACCCCTCCTTTGAGAGTCAGTGTGATATACAGAGCTCTAATTGTCAGGTCTGGCCCTTACATTCCTCGCCTCGAACAGCCTACCAACAGTGTGTCACTTTAACAACCGCAAATTATCACCGCGATGGAGATCTCGGCTTCGCACTGGCTCTATGAGAATATAGATACATTTCCTTCAATAAATTACCCCCTCCAACCACCAACCACATACACACACATATGTGCCCTCCACACTCAGCTCATTACCTGTCCACTGCCGTCCTCTCTGTCACATTCACGGCTCTTTGACTGGCATTTTTACCACAACATTATTGCGTCTGCCTAAAGATGTGGAGCATCTGCTTAAAAGGGGATGAGACGAAATCTAGCCCTGATCTTGAATGATCTTTGAATCATTTGAGCAGAGTGCTTGATTCTCAGAGTTGAGCGGTAAGAGGGTAGAAGTCAGCGGCCACAGACAGAGGAAGAGGAAAGGGCAACAATAATACATTCAAATTTCCAATCAAACATGTTCTTTCTTAATCTCTGCACAGACGATGACCTCCTCCAAGTTGCACAAATGCTTCAAATAATCTTTGGTTAGTGTATAAGAAGAGGATGGGCTGGATGGGCTGGATGTCCTGGATTTATTTTTTCCCTGGCTGTGTAATAAAGTTTTGAGTGAAATCAAAGGTAGATGGCATCCAATGAAGGATCGTCCATTAATACTTGTCACACTTAATCATCTGTTGTAGCAGATTTTGACTGACACTCAGATGTAAAAACCCTAAAAAAAGAAAAAGAAGAATGTAGAAGTGGTGAGTATTGTCATTATAAGACTGAACTGTTAGATCCTGCCATGTGGTTCATTTTTATATCAGCGCTAAACAAAAATAATTCCAACCACCCAATCGGATGCAGCCTAAGTACTTCAACATGGCCATGCAAAGCAAAGCAGTCATCTTCTCCAGCAGACGGGATGCCACGTAAGTGTTTCAGTCTGTCTTTATAGAACTCCAGGCCAGCTCTGCTACAGGCTCAGCCAGGACCGGGGGTTCTGTGTAATGAAACACAGATTGAAAAAGGCTCTTGATTGATTTCCTACATCTTGATTTGATATCCTGAATTAATTACTTGAACTTGAATAATGTATAGAGAAAAAATAAATGTAGAACACTCAGGGGAAACAAGGAGAGCACTTCGGTGCCGTTTCCGCAGCTGCAACTTCTGCAGAGATACTGTATCTCTCAGTCAATCTTA
The DNA here is from genome assembly GCF_027942865.1 of Odontesthes bonariensis. NCBI lineage: Eukaryota > Metazoa > Chordata > Actinopteri > Atheriniformes > Atherinopsidae > Odontesthes > Odontesthes bonariensis. The sequence goes on from NC_134506.1 coordinate 8,763,177, forward strand.
TTCTAATTACTCTGGAGGAACATGTACAGGTATTTTATATTGGTTGTACAATACATTTTGAGTTGTTCTATGTTTGTATTGCCATGTGTTTCTGTCTTAGCAAAAGGAAGTAAAGATTTATGTGGTTGACTCATTACAGTATTGCTCAGTTTTCCTAATGCAATATATGTGTGTGTGTGTGTGTATAATATTGTAGAATTGGTGTATTTGTGTAAAATTTTGACTAAAGACTAAAACCACTGCCATACATAAATAGGGTGTGTCACTAAAATAAGAATGGATTGGAGATTTGGATTCACTGGACAAAAATGGATAAATAATTCATTTTAACATTGTTTTCTTTATCTTTATCATTAAAGCGGCAGTCTGCAACTTTTTTTTTAGTCATATTAGCTTGAACTGTCATGGGATTCTGGAAGTAGAATATTAAATAGGCTGTTAAAGCTGCAGTCTGCAAGATTTGTTGTTGTCATACGTAAAGTCCTAATTTTTGGCATTTTAAGAGTTTACATGATCTATCAGAACGCTTGAAGTTGAAAACGGTGACCTCCGTAGTCGCAAAATGCAAGAAATGCTTATTTTTTAACCGAAAAATAAAAAGTTATTCAACTTCCTGTCCCGCCCCATCAAAACACATGAGAACTCGTGCACGTAGACGTGCACGCCAGATGCGCCTACACGACTCCTCATTCATCAACTCACCTGTCATTTGCGATCATGGAAGACACAGTAAGTAGACTAGCCCGTAATGAAGTTCAATAGTCCAGATAAATAAGCGTGGGGACGAGCCTACCTTGTATCGCGCGTGCACAATCGGTGATTGACAGGCAACAGAGCCCAGCTCGTAAACCTGATTGGTTACCTTTTACCGGTCCGGTCTGCAATTTTGTAAACAAACCTGCTGGCTTTGGAGGGACCTAGCGGGACATATAGGGGACCTAGAGAACTCATTTTTTTTTGTATTGGGGTATTTAATGTACTACTTTCAGAATCCCCGGACAGTTCCAGGCATTATGCTTGAAAAAGAGTTGCAGACTGCAGCTTTAAGGAAAAATAACGAAATCTGTAGCTCCCTCTGAAGCCTGTAATCATGCTTACAAAAACCGAGCGCTCCCGGCTGTTTTTAACCAATCAAGTTAGGGTGGAGGAATCCTACCTGTCAATCACAGCTTGTGCACACGCTGCTGAGCGTGAGTCAGGCCCAGCTTGTGTGTGCTCACACTGGTGTGAACTCACGTGAACAACCTCGTCCACAGAGGGGGAGGGGTTTGGGGGGCGATTCGGAGCTTGTTAGAGGTTGGGGGAGGGACCTGAAAGTTGTGTCAGTTCGAATTTTCCGACTTTAGACTCTTAATTTTGAAAACTTGCCGACTGCAAATGCAAACTTTAAAGCAAATGATAATTGGAAAAAATGCAAATATAAGGAAAAATAAGACAACTTTTGTTTTAAATGGTGTGAATTTGTCATACATATTTTTTTTATGCCAAAATAGTTAACTACAATATGCAAGCAAGGCAAATAAAAACTTAAGGTTTAGTAATTTATAGATTAAAATACTTAACCGTGTACATTGTAAACAGTGTCTGGAACAAACCCAACTCTAGTTTTGCTGTTATCAATTTTTTTTGTCTTCAAGCACATTGTTTTTGTTTTTATGTAAGTGTAACAATTATTAGTGTTTTACTGTTTTTAGCCTCACTGTTTTAGTATTCATCAAGTACAGCACCTCAGGCTGTAAGGAAAACGTGTAAGGAAAGGCACATTTTGGGAGGAACCTTCTAATAACTGAAGGCTTTGTCTCCCATTCTTACTCCTGGAAACTCTAGGAACCACAAGCGTCTTAAAGGTATTTAGGTTACAATGGAGCTTGGTCATTAAAAGCTTAATATGTGATGATCTGTGAGCCCAGGCCCAGACTCTTGTGATTCAGTTGATGCAATTCATTTTAAGATACAATCGATGCTGAGCATTGTAAAATATCATCAGTCGTAAAGTGCAAAAATTGCTTAGAAAAAAAGAGAAAATTGGAAAACTGATGTGACTCTCTGGAAAAGTGTCCTTGTGATACAACAAACCATGTTAACTCAACAAAAAAGTTTATTTAAATTGCCAAACTGCAAATAAACCAGTGAAATATTAATTCTAAAAAATATTGTCTCATCATTAAATTCTGATTACTGTTGCATTAGTTAAAATTAATCTTAAATTGTGTCTAACATTTTGTGTATTGCATTCAATATCTCCAGTTTGGAGGTAATACCTCTTCAGGACCCCAAACTTACAATGAAGACAGCCTCCATAGATTTTGACACCTTACATGACCCAAAACAGCTGTCATGTGTTGTGTTGGGGTAAATTCTCAGTATTCCATGTCATGATAACCCTAGAAGAAGTTCTGAAGAAGCCTTTTGGATGAGAGGTTAAATGTCTCAAAGAACTTCAAGAAATGAAGTTCCACTGCCTACTCTTATATTCTTTTATGTGTTGTCTACAGGCTACAATAGCCACTGGAGTCTACGATAAAGACAAGAGCCTTTCTGGTCTTTCTCCTCTCTGAGTAATTTGCAAAAAATCCCTTAATTGACTTGTGCATCAAATTAAATGAATTTGAAAATTCAAATTGCCAATGAAAAACAGCAATTTGTTATTTGTGTGGATATCATTGAAGATATCAAGTCAACCTTGTGTATAGTCACTGTTGTTTGGTAATGTTTCTCATATTTTTTCTGAATAGAATATGATGAGCCTCACAAAGAAAACTTAAACGACAGATGCTTGAATATACCCTTAGAAAAAATGGTGAAAAACATCATATATGTCTACGCATTGTTATTAAATTTGTGGAAGGACTTGTTCAGTGATCCATCACTCAGGACAACCTCCCCAAAATGTGCCCATGTGATGCATGTCAATACAGGCAAATACAACCTTGAATTAATTACGTTCGTAGAATATGCAACCTCTAGTGGTCTTTAGAGAAACTGCATTGTGAAGTGGCATGCAAGTAAAACAGCATTTTTTAACCATGATCATTCTGACCCAAACGAAGTGATTATATTCAGTAAAACCAAGCAAAAAGTGTAAAATGTTTCATCGTAATATGTATTCATATTCAACCAAGATAAGCAGCAAAAGAGTGCCCATGAAGCTCAAGTTGTAAGAGAACATGCCTTAACCATGAGCTTTTCCTTACCCTTCCCAAGTAATGTTATTCTCTAAACTCAACCAGGAACTGACAAAGGTGTGCTAAAGAAAAAAATGGACCAGACTCAGTGAATAATTCCCTATAATCCCTATATAGATCAGTGAGCAGTGCTGACCAACATGTCATTGGAGTCATCAGATGGGAACCTCCTTTCATCAGTGTTTCTTCGAGTTGGGCCCACGACACCTCCAGGAGGCTAGACAGTGATCACTGGCGTCCCAGAGTCACTCCCCTAATGCCAGCCAACACTGCTCCTCACACCACAACAACCATCTTTTTTTTTTCCACAACCACAAGCTATCCCAGCCTGTCACCAACTGCAAATCAGTCATAGTGGGATGGGGATACAAACCCTGGTTCGGTTAGGGGGTAGAAATAGAAGAGGTAAAGATAAGTAGGAATGGGATTGAAACCCTGGTTCAGGTGGGGGGTAATGAAAGCATAGAGGGTGCCAGAGGTGGAGGCATGACAAGACAAACAAGCAGATTCAGCAGACAAACTCACCTAAACATGTACTCACAGAAGCTTTCAGTCCTGGTGTTGCTGGATCTTAAGCCTCGTTTCCACTATACAGTCCGGTTGGTTTGGAACGGTACGGGTCGGGTCGCTTTGGGGTCAGCTTGCGTTCCCACTGTACAAAGGGGACCCTCAGGGGTGGGCGGAGTGCGTGCCGAAGCGTAAATAGCAAATAACAGCAAATAACAAATAACATCCATAATTTCGAACCACCACCAAGCTTCTTCAGCTTAATGCGACACTGGTTCGCGGTCCGGTTGAAACCACTCTCTGCCATTTATGCGGCAATCAGCTGGAAAACTTTTTCATTTCGCACAGCACCATCGAGCTCCCGCTGCACAGCCTCCTCACCAACAAAGGAGAGCAGAGCCTGGAACCGGTCCTGTGTGCTAGGTACCCCAAGCAGAAGGGTTACAAAAATGGTAACGGGTTCCATGGGACCGGTACGCTTTCGTGGTAATGGAAACACTGAAATAAGCGAAACGTTCCGAACCGACCCGTACCGGACTGCATAGTGGAAACGAGGCTTTAGTGCAGCTTTTGATACAGTAAATTTTATTAAACAGACGTAAAAGCCTGGTGGGAGTCTCGGCACTGTTCTTAAATGGTTTTACTTCTATCTCACAGAGAGTTTTTCATAAGTATGGATACATGCTCCTCGAGAATTCATAAAATCAAGTGTGGGGATCCCCAGGGATCAATTTTAGTCCCATTGCTTTTTAATCTGTACATATTGCCACTTGGGGATGTCATTAGGAGACATGGCATTGGTTTTCACTGCTATGCTGATGATACACAGCTTTACATCGCCGTGTCTCCTGATGACCTAGAACCAGTTAACGTTCTTTTAAACTGTATTTTTTTATATAAAGTCATGGATAGAAGAGAATTTCTTACAGCTCAACCAGGGCAAGACTGAAGTTTTAATTATCGTTCCTGAAGACAGGAGAGAGATCATTTTACCAAAACTACAAAACTTTAAATCTTCTCAACATGTGAAAAATCTGGGTGTTCTTTTTGACTCTGAGCTGGATTTTATCCCACATATTAGAAATGTAACAAAGACAGGATTTTATCATTTTAAAAATATTGCCAGAGTCCGCCCATTTCTCTCTCTTGCCAGCACGGAGGTGCCGATGCATGATTTTATTTCTAGTAGAATAGATTATTGTAATGCCCTGCTCTCTGGTCTTTCCAAAAAAAGTATTTCTTACCTGCAATTATTACAGAATTCAGCTGCACGTGTGCTGACAAAGGCCAGAGAGCGGGAACACATTACACCAGTTTTAAAATCGTTGCAGTGGCTCCCCGTATATTTCAGGATTGTATTTAAGGTTCTTTTAGTTGTTTATAAATGTGTTAATGGTCTTGGGCTTTCTTATTCATCTGATCTGCTTTTAAATTATGAGCCCTCGCGGACCCTGAGGTCCTCTAGTACCGGCCTTTTAGTTGTTCCTAAAGTTGGAACAAAAACTTATGGTGAGACGTCGTTCCACTATTATGGACCTCATTTGTGGTACAGCCTGCCAGAGAACCTCAGGGCTGCAGAGAATGTTGATGTTTTTAAAAAGAGGCTCAAGACCTATCTTTTTAGTTTAGCTTACAGCTGAATTTTATTTAATTAATTTATTATATACATTTCTGTTTGTTTGTTTTGGTTTAGTTTACATTTATCTATTCATCCATTATTTTAAATATTTATCTTTTAATTATTTTATTATATACTTCTTATTTATCGAGTGTTTTTCTTCATGGGGATCTTCCACACCAGGGACTATGCCTACTCAGTCTGTGGGGTCATTGCCGTGGGGATCGCCCTGGTTTGGGGTGGCTGGGGGATCCTGCACTGCAGCTCTGGCTGTGGTGTGGATGCCAGCCTGCCCTGATCTAAGTGGTTCCCCGTGGTGGCGGCCTCTGTGGTCATTGGTGGGCTGGCTCTCGGTGTGGACAGATCCCCAAGATATCGTTTCCTCACTTCAGCGTCAAGCCAGATGTTAATGTTGATTGTTGCTGATATTGATGTTGCTCATGTAGGGGGAGTATGTGTGCAGTGTGATGTTGTGTGTGAATTGATTTGATTATTGATTTTATAATGTAAAGCACTTTGTGCTGATTTTTAGTATGAAAAGTGCTATATAAATAAAGTTTAATTTGATTTGATTTGAAACAGTCCCACAATCACTAAAAATGGCCGTCTGGTTTCAAAAGGCTCACATGGGCCACACCCTTCATTTGAATATCCTGGATTTCTTCCTCATCTCTTCCAAGAGTGTTTTCCTTAAGTACTCCCCCTGCTGGGCCCCCAGCTACTATTGCTTCTTCTAATCCAAATCCACTTACTGGACTTTACTGCCTCATCTTAAACTTCCTTCACTATTTTCCTCACACTCTGTCTTCCACTGGACATATCCTAACTTTCCATCCTCGCTGCTCTGCTTCTGCCCCCAACTCCACGCCTGACTATATCATGCCTTAGATTTGTAGATGCTATTTCGTGGGGAACAACAAGCTTATATCTACCTGCATCTCCCAATCACAAGCATCCTCTAAGCTGCCTTGCCTCCTTATTGTCTTTTTAACTTTCTCCCCCTCTTGGAACAAACTGAATTGCCATAACATACATAACATAATTCAGAAGTGAAAGAACAGTTGTTTGTTGGTCTCATCCCTGATCTACATGAAGGAGTGGTTAAAAGTTTTGCTCATAACGGCACCATCCACCCCCTGAATTGAACTGAATAAAACTTCAATCAAAAAAGCTGTTAATCATTAGATTTTTTTTAAAAATATCATCACCTATAATTGTTGTGTGCAGGAATGACCTCAAAGATCATTCTTTGTTGCAGCTGAGCAGAAGAAACCTATGACTTTGTGTGAACACTATATTATGTAGAGGGTTTGCAGTGTTGTTCATTATTTTGAGCAGCTTTTGCAACATACTTCTGTGCACAATCACCTCCAAGGGCTCCATGGAAGTCTCCAGCAAAGGGCCAGCCTTTCTGATCAGTTGTTTAATTTCTTTGAGTCCCTGGCTATGATATTGCTGCCCCAACAAAATGCTGCAAAGCCTACTGCTCTCTCCCATGGACTTAAAGAAGATACATCTCGCTCCACACACATATACCATGTATGCCAAAACCATTTAAGATTGTGTCAGCCACTATTATGCCACAAATAATTCTCCCACATTCATAATTCTTCTGTAAATAGATAAAAATGAAGACAAAATGGATTCCCAGTAATTAGAAAAATAGCCAAAATAATCGATAATGTAAATATTTGTTAGTTGTGACACTAAATACAAAGTTAATCTTTCATCAGATTTGAAAGAAAATAGTTCTATGTGTGCTTTTCACATGTATAGAAGTACCTTTGATTTTTTTTTTCCCCAACAAAAGATTTTGCTCCTGTATAGGACTGCAGTGTCATCTGTGTATAGCTCATTTTTTAATACACCTCCTGGGGGCCCACTTCATTCTGTTGTAGCATCAGAAGAATCATTAAACACTCTTCCTGCTCATCTTCTCCTCTCAGCCAGGATAAGAAGAATGTAGGGGAGTTGAAAGATGCCCATAGAAGATGGGTGTGGGGCTATCACATTCAATTGGATTACTATACTCTGCCTTCCTTCACTGCAACCAATTTTGTTCTTCCTCTTTTACCTCTGACACCAACATCATTATAAAAGAGAACAATGGCCACATAGATGCTGATTTACAGGGAACTTGAACTAATCAATCTCGAAAGTTCTGATTAACATTAAAGACGTCAAGCTGCTTCTCACTTTTCCTTGACAGACTTGTTCCTGCTTCCTTTGAGTTTTACTCTTACTATCCATGCACCCATTTTCTATACCCGCTTAATCCAACTCAGGATTGCGGGGGGCTGAAACCTATTCCCGGTTTCACTGGGCGAGAGGCAGAGTACACGCTGGACATGCATCAAAGGACTACTCTTACTACGGTGTCTAGTTTTCTTCCTTGTATCTCTGCCTTTTTATCTTAATTTTCTAATCAAAGTGAGAAGGAAAATGAAAGAAGAAGCCTTGAAATTCCATATCTTTCAGGAAATTCTGGCAGGTGTTCATTGTCACCTGTTCTTCATCTTCTCAGCTGGAGGCCTCGGCAAATGATGTCTTTATTGATGACAAACTGTTCTCAAAATGCCACAGATGCTCTGCACTTTAATCGTGGAATGTGAACATTACTTTGACAGATTTTTCTTCACTGCCGCACTGAAAGCACCTAGAGTGAATATATCTGAACCTAAAAAAGGAATAATTATCCATGGTTATTTTAGGATAATTGTTGTAACTTATGATAAATACTTTTTTTCCACCCTGTTTTATGGCGAGGATCAGCAATGTCATAAAGAACGGAGCACAGCTCTTAATCATCGAGACAAATACGCCATTAACTTTTGAATTCATTTCCTGAATCTGCATCCGCTATGGTAAACTCTTTCTCATTACGGAAGCAGATGCTTTAAAAGCCAGACTGGATGGGATCAAAGGCCAGTGAGGGAGAGAACGACTGGCTCCCTTGCTCACCGCTTTAGCTCATTTTCATTATCATCCGCTGACTAAAACATCTATCGCATTATGCATTAACAATTTAAAAGCTTCTTTTTTTCCCCAACCTCTTAAACACCTTTTCTGTAAAAAAAATAATGTCATCGTGGCCGAAGCATAGCAGAAAGCCTCGCATCAATTCGATCAAATCATCTGCACTAAGGATGACAGCTCTGGCACAGGATCTAGTAAAAAGGTGAGACACACAAAAAAAGGGGGGATGTGTGTGTGAACATCTGCAAACATTGCATATACTGCTGTTAACCTTTGTTTTTTTTAACAGCCACAAAGTCAAACCATAAGAGTGCAACCACATTATATGTGTGCCTGTGTGCTTGGCAAACACTGGAGAGCTGAGGAAGCTGATGGTAATGTATTTTTCTCCAAACAAGAAAGATTGCTGAATCCCTGCCTCCTGGAGCATTGGGGCTGAGGGGGGAGGTAAGGGGGTGCATAGTGATGCAGGGAATTCAGGTATATGGATGGCCTAAGGAGATTTCCATCATTCATAAAGCACGGTCGCCGTACGCACTCTGACGCTGAATTGATCTTGCAAAAGAAGCAGGATGGCAGAGCGACCACTTCATTAGTCTCCCTGAGCTACAAATCAGCTGCTAGTGCTGCAGCACTCTGCGGGGCCAGTGTTACCAAAGCTATATAACTAGACTACAGCCTCACCAGCATAAAGTGACCAGCTATTCAAGCAGCCATTATAAGTGAGTTATGTAGCTATGCAAAAGTTCTCTTATACATGCAGTATCACTGTTGGTCAGAGTCAACACTTTAATACAAGCTGTAAGTGCAGCATAAACCACAAAGTAAAAAACAGATTCTTATTTGCTTTTTCTAGCAAAACTTTGTGCCACATTGTTGCCTTTTTTAATCGAAAAATGTTCAAAGAAAAAATTAGATCAGTTGTATCTGTGTTGTCCATAGAGTCATTGATCTTGTATATATCTTGTATACAAAGGAAAGCAAGTGAAGAACAAAACATGGGTCACCATATTCAAACTATAGGTCTCCCTGATTAAAGTTGATTTAATTTGATTTTCATTTTAAAGGGGAGAATAGTGTAGCATTAGGTTCAGATTTTGTCTTTTTTTTTTAATCAACTTATTTCTCAGATCGCTCAATTAATTTTTGAAGTCCCACTCAGTTTTTCTGGTAGATTATGTAGTACTACTTTAAAGTGTGTGTATTTTAGTTCTCTAAACCTTTCCTTTTAGGAGTAATCTAAATGATTACGTTTATTGTTACTTTCCTTCACTTTTTACCCTTAAGGCTGATTCTTACTCGGCGCAACCTCGCTCTTACTAGCTGGTCGCAAATGGCGCAAACGGTCACGTGACCCAAAATTCCGCCACGCCCCCCGTCGCAAGCTAAAAAATCTTCGCGCGTCGCAAGGGCGCGCACACAACTTTTTTTCTGACTTCGCGCGCGCTCAACCGGAAACAGCTGACCAAGAAAAAGAAAAAATGAACACTGCAGAGACCGCGGTGACCGAGCGGGTGCGCCTCTACAAACATCTGTACGACACGTCTATGAAGTTACACTGGGACAACGTTTGACAAAGTTCGTCTTGTTGCAAAGGACGAACATTCCACCTTCTCTTCTGTTTTTGCCACAGCCGCTTAGCTCTGAGATACATATACAGTTCTACACCCAGAGTAAATTCATTCCGCATCAGATGTGCCAGCCTCTGCTGACGTGACACCACAGGTGGCATTGTGTATGCTTTCTTCGTATGCTTTTCAGCTTGTTTCCTCAACAGTGACGCCCGCTGGTCTGGAGAGAACTGCAAATGTGACGCATACTCGGCGCAAACTGCGCTTATGAGCTGAAGGAACTGTGAAGGGGCTGGCGCTTTCGATGACGTCATTAATGGTTCTCGAGCCAGAACAGTTGCGCGTTTGCGCCGAGTAAGAATCAGGCTTTAATCTATCACACTCTCTTTCTCTCTCAGATGGTCTCTTTGTCCCTCACTGACACTCATGAACACACTACGCACCACTACAATTAATTTCTCTTGGTCAATATGCACTGAATTCTATGCTAACTCTTGTGAAACCTAAATGAGCAGAAAAAACTGGCTACTTTCTAGAGGTACTTATTAGGGATTAGTGAACTAAACTAACTGCTGATAAGAAGAGGAATAGCACTTCAACTAAAAAATAATTAAAAAAATCAAAGCAAATACACCAATTTTTTCACTGTATCATGTTCATATCAAATGGTTATTTACTTTGCCACCACATTCTCGAAACCAAAGAATACATTGTAGATATGGTTCACACCAGGTTACTTTAAGAAGTATTCCCCACAGTCAGCCGTGTAAACATGAAAACGCTTAATGTTGTTGGGTTCTGGTTCTTTTCCATACAGTTTTAAACATACTGTTGTTCATTCACAGGCTCATCCCTTATCTTTAAATGTACTTCAGACCAGTCTTTTGTTTATAAGTAATCTGCAAACAATTGATTTTTACGTTTTTTTTAACATCATTCAGTCTGGTTTTAGAGTTTTTTATGAACAGAGGCAGCTCTTGTTAAGGTGACCTATGACCTACAGCTGAGTACAGACAGAGGAGACCGCTCGGTTTTTATTTCTTTTAGGAGTTTTACCTTTGATATTGTCCATCACACCCCACTGCATCCTTTATGGCGTGTTTCCACTATGCCGTCCGGTACGGATCGGGTCGGAACAGTTCGCTTATTTCAGTGTTTCCATTACCACGAAAGCGTACCGATCCATACCGTACCGTTACCATTTTCGGAATCCTTCTGCTTGGGGTACCTAGCACACAGGACCGGTTCCAGGCTCTGCTCTCCTTTGTTGGTGAGGAGGCTCGATGGTGCTGTGCGAAACGAAAAAGTTTTCTAGCTAATTGCCGCAAAAATGGCAGAGAGTGGTTTTAACCGGACCGCGAGCCAGTGTCGCATTAAGCTGAAGAAGCTTGGAGGTGGTTCGAAATTATGGATGTTATTTGTTATTTGCTATTTGCTGTTATTTGCTATTTACGTTTCGGCACGCACTCCGCCCGCCCCTGAGGGTCCCCTTTGTACAATGGGAATGCAAAGCTGACCCCAAAGCGACCCGACCCGTACCGGACTGCATAGTGGCTTTAGAGGGCTGAGCTGGAAGTATCAACTCTAAGCTTACTACCCTATCTCTCTAAACAAAACTTTACGGTTTCTCTGAATAGGTTTATCCCCTAAACGGGTCAGCTGTCCTGTGTCCTTACTTACATGCTACTTTGCATATACTCTTGACCAGCCAATTCAAGATCATAATGTACATTACAAATTTGCACTGGTGAGTCTCAGCTGCATATGCCCATACAACTCATAGATCCCAGCAACCTTGCTAATCTTACAGCTTGTCTTTCTGACATTAAATCCCAGATGGGCCAAAATTTCCCTGAATTAAAAAAAAAAGAAGTCATTTGTTTTTCTGTTATTGTTATAGTTTGTGGTTTTTGTGGCTGTTCTGGACTTTGGGTTTTGTATTTAAGGTCTTGGTTTCAGTTTTCCTGTCTGTCTGTTTCCTGCCTGAAAACTAAAAAAGTTTTCAGGATTTATGCTCTTTGAATTTGTCTAGTTTTGATTTGTCTTGTACACATAGTTATTCTTTGGTTCCTGTTCATTGATGGTTTTTGTGGGTCTCTGCCATCATCTCGCTCATGCTTTTTTTCCAGTCTTCATATTCAGATTATTTGCTCCTTTCACTCCAATTGTTTCAGCTGCTTCCATTCACTAATCACTTGTCCTCAGTATTTAAGCTCCCTGGTTTTCCTCAGCCCTTGTCAGATCCTTGCTGTTACAACCACTTTTTCCAGTTCTTGCTTTAGTTTCTGATTAGTCTTGTCAGCATTTAGTTTTTCGTTTCTATATTTTTCAGGTTCACACTTTTGTCTCAAACCGTGACAGTTATTTTTTTCTAATCTTGGTAATCTTTCAAATAATAACCAGGCTGCTGAGACCCTTGGAATACTATTCTATTCTAACCTTAGATTTAAGGCTCAAGTCAGATATCTTCTTCTGTCTTTTTTCCAGCTAAAGTTGAATTAAAAAATAAAAGGTCTTTTTTCAACTGATAAATTAAGAAAAGTTGTGCACACTTTTGTTAATTCTCGCCTTGACAACTGTATTTCACGATACACAATTATCAGTCAGGGCTCCCTCCATTGTCTCCAGACGACTTAAAAATGTAAAATGCTGCAGCTAGACTCATTACTCAAGCAAAAAGGCATGAACACATCAAACCTGAGCTTGCCTCCCTGTTAGGTTTCATATTGATCTTAACGTCTTACTGCTCACCTTCAATACTTTAAATGCCCTCGCTCCCAAATATATCTCATAGTTTTTAACTGGTGTTACCACTCAACCATTGAGATCCACAGACCTTACCCTTCTCGCTATTGCCAAAACACGGTTTGAGCGACTTACCTTTCCCCTAACTGTAAAGCACTTTGTAATATTGTTAAGAAAAATGCTGTACAAATAATACTTTTGTATTATCATTTATCTTTGTAATGTGTCAAACAATGAAGTTCTTGGGTTTCAGAAGGTTAAACGGCCTCAACAATAAATGAATAAATTATTGACCACATCGATATTTTACATCTGTTTGGTAAAATACAACACTCACTTTTCAGAAGTTTTATTATGAGTGAATTAAACACATTCAATTAGAAACTAATTAGACTCAGGTTGAGCAACATAACCTCAGTTATACATACAGGCAGTGAACAGCAAGACTTTAGTTTGTCAGAAGAACAGTTACTTAGGACTCGTGCAATATGCATGTTTTATTTCAAGCTAACTGAAAACAAGCACTTAAGCTTTTATGGATGAAAATAATGAATTAGTGTTGCACTAGTATACGGTATATGGCAGTGAAAACTTAACAGACTCTCCCGACAGAAGGGTTGAGCTATTAATACTGTAACATCTAGAGACATAATTCAACAATTCAGCATCTTATTTTAGATGCTTAATCTTAAGTGGCATTACAGGAAATGTGGATTGACAGAAGTATAAAGCAATCCCAAGACTCTACTTTATTGGTTTCTGCAATAACCATAATGCTTTTCCAAGTTTACTTAACCCTAATTCCTGATAGGGGACATTTTTGTCCACTTGGGGTGTACTTTCTCCTCTAATTTCACACTGGAAATAGTGATACTCGTCATATTTCGTCCAGAATTTCAAACACACATCCTAATACAATGCAATTTTTCATTGTGTAGAAAAAAAAACTTTATTTCTGAAAAGGGACATTTTCGTCCCCTTTTAAAACAACCTTAGAGATTTTTTTTTTTAAATCACACATAGAAAATTTTTTAAAATCTCCAAAAATCAATGTTGTTGCTGATCATTGACATATCCCAGACCATAATTATTAATACAATAATTCCACTTTGCATTCTATATATTGAAAATATAGCAGGTTTTTTTTTTTTTTTTTTTTTACAGAAATTGGTGTTTACATCATATAAACCAGTATTTAAAGGGTTAAATTTGTGAAAATAAATGAAAACTTGGTAGCTATGATCAGAACTGAAGTGGAATAAAAGGGCTATAAAAAAAGGGGAAAAAATATTAACATGTAATGTTTTTAAGTTGTTTTAAAAGGGGACAAAAATGTCCACTTTCAGAAATTAAGTGTTTTAAGCATAGTTATTTCACCAATATCATCATCTTTCTTGAAATGTGACCACACCAGCATATGGCTGGGGTGAAAAACGTTTCCACTTTGGAGCAAAACTAATTCTCAAGTCTTGCTTTTAACAAACCACAAATCGTTGTTGCTCTCATGAGTAAAAAAACAATATTTCAGATACTTTTTTTGAGTTAGATGGTCTCTGTTCACCCAAGCAACTATTTTTCCAATAAATGTAAATTTTATGTACAGTACCTCCATCATATAATTGGATTGGCTCTAATATTTTGAAATTCACATAAATAAGGATCACAAACTTACTGTTGCACAAAACTTACATATGATTTTAAATGTCAAAGTTAAACTCTTCAGTAGTTGCTGAAAATAATACTTTTGAAGGTCTGCTACTTTTTGAATCACAACAACACATGGCATGATTAGTTCAGCATTGTCTTTTTTTTTACTGGCAGACTCATAGTAACAATGCCAGACAGTCACAAAGAAGATGGAATACTCACTAAGGACTTGGTTTGTGATCTCTGAGGAGGCAACTTCACAGACGCAGGCTGAGCAAAACAAAGTGCGAAGGCCTTCCATGTACACAAATCTTGTCAATGGTAATTGATCGCTGCTGGTCACCCGCACAGGACCTGGGACGAAATCAAGTGGCTTCTCCATAAAACAATGTCAAATATTGATGATATTTCTCTTCCTTGCCTCTAGAATGAATAGCCTCATCCTATCTGTAGTTTTGATGAATGTTTGTTATTGCCTTCCCCTCTTGTTGTCTTTCTGTTGTCAGTTTCACCCGTGGCTTGCTTGGATCCCTCCAAGCTGCACTGCAGCAGCCAAACCACAATTGATGTAATATAATTACTGACCATGCAGGCTAACTTATACATGAATTTAAATAAAACCTTTTTTATGATAAGTCTGTGTTTCAAGGGTAATAGCCCTTTTAGTTACGACAGCCATTTTCCTCACCAAGAAAAAAAAAGACACGGCGCCGTGTCATAAATGCAGTTTTGCTACAATAGAGGCAAAATAGTCGAGACATTTGACTTGGAAATACACCAAGTGAATTCAGTGCTTGTCCAACTCCTCTGCTGTTCTTTTTCTCCGTTTCATCTGTCAACATCTCTCTCCCTCTTTCTAACACCCCACCCCTGCTTCTTCCTCACCCCCTCTTTTATTGTATGTTTAAACTTGCATGGCTCCACAACAGTCTTCTGCAGTCTATTCCCTCAACTGTCAAAGCAAGAAGTCTAAAAGCTTGTCTGGCCCACAGTTTCACTTCAGAAATGGTTTGTGTGTTTGTCAGGTCTGTGTCTTTGGGAGAGTGAAACAAGAGACACAAAGACAGAGGGAAAGACAAAGAAAGTGTGCAACGACAACACATGGTATTCATGATGAATATCAGGGGGACAGTACATGTTTTCTAAGATGATAGAAGAGAGGGGTTGGGGGCTGAATTTTGGAAGACATACTGAATATGACACATACACACACAGAGACCAGTAAAGCTACATATTCTGTCAGTCCCTGTCTGGCTTGCGTAGCTTAACAAATGCATCAGAAGAATAGGCATCAATTATTTAATCTACTAGGTTATGAAAAGTGTGTATCTATGTGTGCATAAATACACAGAAGCAAACACTGGAGGTTGTGTTATGGTGGAAGTGGGTGGGGTCTAGGTTGGGGTCAAACAAGTCCCTGAAGGTTAGGCCCATTTGGAAAGCAAGGCCGGGCTAAACGCCAGATAGCGATGAAACAAGCGCACCACGGTTCCAAGGGGAATTTGGACTACAGGAATGAAGCGATTTTCACCAAATACAGCAGCGCTATTGAAGAAAAGAACCACCCAAAGGCGGGAGCAAATTTTACTGCTCCTGCACTAAAAAAAGAACATGAAACACACAGCAGTTTTTAAAAATAATATTTTTATTTTGATGCTGTTTACCTGTCAGTGAAAAAATGTGGTATTGTACTCCTGTAATTCTTTTTGGTCTTGCATTTGAGGATTTGTAGAAAATGTAGAACACCAAAAATGTATACTATTAAGAAACTATTTTATTCAATAAAAAAAATGTTATGACTGTAAATTTAAAATTACATGTAGACTGTTCTATTAAAGGCAGTCACTGCATAAAAAAATAGACAACAAATGAAGTATCCAAAATCTTTTTCTGAAATGGAATTCCCACACATTCTTTAACAGCAGATGAAAACTCTCTGTTTTCTGACAAGAGTATATATATTTTCTATGGTATGGATTTATAATAACACCTATAAAACACGTATTACCCATAAATTGATTAAAAATAGATCTGTATGATTTTGTGTATAATTTTGGCGTTTGTCGCTGGTCCTCTACAGGCTAATATGCTTTTATTATTGCATGAAAATGGTGAGTTGAAGTCAGCAGGATAAGAGGCAGTAGGAAGGCAGGCTGAATAGCAGACTTTATAGTTAAACACACTGCAATAAGCAGGGTCAGCTTTGACCATCTTGTATTACATCTTGATCTGCCTGGTGGTGACTTGCTGATTCATTGTCACCAGAGGATAATAAGGTATTATTATATTTTACCTGATTTATAAAAATAATAAACCAATTTGAGCTTAGAAGTTCATGATAATTTAGAGCCATTTATGTTTTTTGTTTTTTTTAAACATAAAAGGTAGAAGCACAACATCAGTGATCAGAATGACATTATGAATGTGACTTTGGAGGGCAAAACTTTGTGGTCTCAAATGCACATAAATTTGAATATGCATGCATCTGCTATGAAGGCTGTGATCCCCATCTTCCTGTATTCCATAGCACTACATAACTCCATGAATCATTGAAGAAGGATGATTCAAAGGAGTGCATAAAACAGAAAAATTTATGTGAACTAGTTAATTTTGTCACAGCGAACTTAGTTCAGAATTTCAAATGGTGAATAATACACATTAACTAGTACAATTTTAACTTTCTGAACTGAACTTTAAATTAGTTGTGGTGAAGTATGCGCTTGCACAACACTACCATGGTATGGCTAACTTGGACATTTAATGAAGGTACCATTAAAGTCAAAACAATACAAACAGGCTTTTGAGCAACAAATGCTGCATCCAGACAACTTCGTTTTTAGGAACCTTGCTCATCTTAGCAACAAGTCATGTCACATTCTGTACCTACTGGAACAGCATGACTCTGTTGTGATCAATTTAGATCATACATTGGCCTGCCTGTTAGTCCAGATCTACCACCCGTTGAAAACATTTGGCAAATGATGAGACAAAAAAATTGACATCAAAAACAAAGAACTATGCTGGTGAACTAGTTATTGGTTTACCAAACATTTACAAAGCGTTATTAAAAGTAAAAGTATTGCAGCACAGTGGTAAAAGATTTGCAAATCACTGGGTTTTGTTTTAACTGAAAATTTGTAATCAATCACACCTATTTTTTTTTGTTTAAAACAAGGTAATGAAATTAATGACACAGCAAACAGTGTGTGTTCCTTTGATGCAACATTAATGCATTAAGTATAATTAATAAGCTCCTAATTATTTGTGAATAACGTGTGACTGTTTTACTAATTATTCACAAGCTATAACTACAGTTTTCTCATTTGAAAGACGTGACACGTTTAAACATACATCTACATGCATGCACAAACAAACAAATGATGCCCTGAGACATGTTGCTAGGACACAAGAATCAGCAGTAATACAAAGATGTCTTGTTAGTGTAGTATATATGTGTGTACGAGGACGTTTAAGTACAGAACATTTATTTATTTGTGTGTGTAAGCACATATGCATGTGTGTATTAGAGTAATAACATGTCAAGGAAACTCAAAAGAGGCAGCTAATGGACTCCAACTGTGGAGTGCATGTCACACAAACATTTCTGCTGTCACAGCAGTTTATCACACATAACACTACGAGACACCATCCTACAAAACACACACTTAAACGCACACACTGTCCCAAAGCAGCCATTTGTCCCAGCTTCTAGCGAGTGGATGAGAGAAAAGCCGAAGAGAGAACAAAGGAAACCAGGCAGTCAAAGAGAACAGTTGTGTTTTCGCTGTTGTTTTAGCAAATCTGTTGTGACAAAGCGAAGAGGGAGCATTTTGGCACCACACTGCTTCTGATTGAACACATATTTGACATCATCTTTAGGCATGGGCGCGTTCACATAGATTGTTTGATAGAAATGAATCAGTGTCAGCCTTTTATAGGCTCATAATAAAATCAGTTTGTTAGGACAGGAAGCTTATAAGAAAGTGTTTCATAAGATCGAAACAGTATTTAGTTTTACTGTTTTAATCCTGCTAAATTTGAATATCATACTGAGGAAAATTATTTCAGTTCCTTCAAGTAACATGTCATATGTGCCAAGAAAACGTGTTTATTTGCATTTTGTATTAATTTTGAGAAAAGGAAGCGTCCATAATTAATGTCTATTTTTATAGTAAGAAATGTCTCAGTGGTGGCACTCAGAAGACAATGTGAAAAAATATTACAGACTAAGAGACACAATCTTCATGTCTATTCAAGTAGAATTGCAGATCTTTTTTGTTTGCCACTGAATGAACTAATCATTAATTTAATTTTCACGACTTTCCATTTTCTTTATGGACAACACTAGCTGTGAAAAAGCAGGCGGAGTAGGTACAATAATGATTGCTTTTGGGTTAATCAAAAACAAATCCACTTTGTTTTAAGTTGTTGGCAGAAAAAGTGGACATTTCTTGAGGAAATTTCAACTGCTCATTAAATTGGTAACATCGATTGTGCATCAATAGTGGTCAGAGTTATCATTAACGTACTCTGCAAAATTCTAATTAGGCTTGTTTACATCAATCAAAGAGAAAAATTCTATTATGCACCTTGGGAGTGTTATTTTCTTCCAAGTAGTCCTTTTCACTCTCTTGATTTGATCATTGTTGTGAATCTAAGTGTGTCAAGGGCCTGTTTCAAAAGAGATTTAACGAGCACCAATTTATGAATGACACAGAACAAACACACTTTTACACATTCCACACATATATAAAAAAATGACTGATAAATTGCTGATAAATTTTCTAGTTCAATAACATTCATTCCATTAACAGACGTGTGGTGCTTACAAGTGCATTATTGTTAGTGACAATATAATCTCAATATATTTACATGGTTGCAAGCTGCAACTTCCATGTTGGAAATATCATGAAATAATATTCCTTTAAACTAAGCCTTTAAATCATTAGCTGTTTAAGTGGTCAAAGTAATAATTTACTAAATTATAATTATTATAAGGCATCTTTTCTAGGATATATAGGGTATGATCAGGAAAGTCTTAGTTTTATTTGGGGACATTTATCTTTAATATACTTTAGTTTCTCCTAATATGTTCTCTATAACATTGCTGCACTCAACAAGCATGTACATTACTCATAGGCTTGGTGGTTTTTACCTTGGCTCTTTGCGCCCACTTGGTGAAGTGTCGACACCTTTATAATCACTATTCTATCAAGATACACATTAAAGTGCAAATTGTGAGTTGTGTTATTAACAAATTCAGACATTCAGAAGATAAAACAGCCATTCTGAGCAGTGCCTTTGAAAACCACAATGTTCTTTTCAACCACAGAGTCATGAAGAAGTTCCATTTTGTATGCAGAAGTCCAAAGAACCGCTGTAAAAAGCAGTTCACTCGGTGTGGCTCTTCAACTGTATGTTTCCATTGACATCAGGCTGCCTGTGTACAAGACCAAATCTGTCTGATTTACTCTCTCTCTCTTGCTCAGATGCCTCTGGCATGATTAAGTGTAGCTTCACTTGTGTTTTACAGTGAGTGATATAACTCATAACTCACCAACTTCAGTATTAGTTCTATTTTTGTGTCCTGTTATATATATTTTAGTAGTAAACAAACAACTCTATTTTTAAAATACTCTGATATGTTATAGGACCATATATACTCTGTATACTGTGTATACTGTGAAAACATTAACAGACATCAACTAATGTGGGTAACTCATAGCACAGCTGCTGTTGTTTTGTGTGCTTTCACATTTTAGATTGCTTATACATCAAAACTCCATTTTTGTCATTTTTAAACTCTTTCAAGCTTGTCAGTCTTCCATATGCTACTCCATATAGAATAGAATAAAATATAATATAATATAATACAATAGAAAATACTTTATTCATCCCCGTGTGGGAAATTCAAAATGTCACTGCTGAACTGTTATTTCTTTTTTAAAGTGTAAAAAACTCAGATACTAAAAAAGCTGTAACTGTTCTTGTTCTTGCATACATATAGACATTTTCTTTCCAAAAACGTATTTATTGCTACATGGCCTACACTTTAAGTCACTGGGGCAACAAACCTTAAAGCTACATTTGTTGTAAACTTCTTTCAGGCAATGAAATTTAGTGGGGATAAAATTGTCCCTTGGAGTGAGTGTGAGCGTGTGTGTGGTTGTTCGTCTCGTTTGCCTCTGTGTGACCCTGTGATGCACTGGCGGCCGGTGTACCCCGCCTCTCGCCCGAAGACCGGTGGGATAGGCTCCACCCCCCTCCCCGTGACCCGACGGACGGATTAAGCGGCAATAGAAAATGGATGGATGGATGGAAATTTTGGGGTGGAATGCCATTTGTCACCACAAGCAATTGAAAATCAATAGCCAAGGCCATGTTCTTAATTTTGGTGGCACAGTTCATCATTTTTACGATTAATTTGAATAAAGAGCACCGGAAAATAAAACTTGACTTAGAATATCTGTTGTACACTTTGTTGTTACTTTTACAGAGTTCTAGTATGCTGAGTATTTTTTTTACACTGCGGAGTTCATTAAGAATTATTTGCACGTCCCATACTGGTACAGTGTCACCTACTGGTGTCAGTTATTTCTATAGCATTGGTGAAGATTCTATATTATCTTTACTAACTCTCAGGGTGTGTATTTGTGATTGAGTCTTCATGGTTCGAACTTCACATAGCGTGCGTATTTACTTCAGGTACGTGTCCTTTGGGAGAAGCTCAGGAAGAGCGGGCGCCTAAACAAGCAAACTTGGCTGAGTTTTGGTGGGATATTTATCAACGGATCAACACCTTGTGAGACCACAGAGAACACAGGCAAGTGAAGTGGGCACACATGTATGGAAGTTTAATTTTGATTAAACGTTAGGTTGTAATAGGTTCAGGTGACGTCATCATCTGCTAGAATTGGTAAATGTCATGCTTCAGCAAGATGTGCCAATTTATTCTGAAGATATTTGAATATTGGACCCCAAAACATCAGGGTGTGCTCATTACCTCCTGCTCCTTAGTTAGCTAGGCAGCATTAAGCTGGCATCGCTAGCTAATGCATAATGCTATACAAAATATGTATAAAAAACTCTCAACTTTGAAATACAACAAGGAACAAGGAAGCAGAGTAAATTATATGTGGCATTCTGTTTTGATTGTTTAAGGACCATTGCTGGTGCTTACCTGACTCCCGCCCTCTGGTATTCGTATACCATCTGGGACGAGCCCACAACCGACATGATTTCAAATGGGGCTATTTTTTCTAAAACTCGTGCATGTGATTGGATGAAGAATCTGTCCGTCATCTTGACTGACACGCCACTTCAGCCACTCCCAATGACTCAACCCGTGACGTAGCTCAGAGCGACACCAGGACCACTATGCAACAAGTAGCCTTTCATAACAAACACCATGGCGGCAGATAGTATGAAACGGAGCGAGGACCGATCAGTGAACGATTATTGTCGTATGTGCAAAGAAAATCTCAGGATTAAAGGCAACATTTGCAACAGCCAGCACATATTAACGCCGCCCATTCATCTAAAGTCCCACCCAGCTATTAATGATTGGCTCTGATTATTTTCTAATCGGACGAAACACCAATGACTCCCAGGCTCCTCAGATGGCTGTGTGAGGAAAGGGAACGCCCCCGCATGTAGTTGGTGAACGCAGCCAGATGACGTGAGTCCGGTTATGCTGGTGCTAGCCTCATTTGAAATGTACATGTTCCCCCTTCAGTTTGCTGGCATAACATTGATGTTTGTTTATGTTTATGCATTTGGCAGACGGTTTTATCCAAAGCAAATGACAAACGACAAATGAGGATATAACAATGCAGCTAACATCAAATCTAACAATAAGTTACATAGAAGGAAGACAACTATCAACCACTGTCAGAGGTGACAGCAAGGTGAAATAAGAGTGGCATAGAGGGGAAGTACAGAAAGAGAAAGTGAGGTAGAGGGGGTAGGGAAGTGCAGGGCAAGTGCTAGGGTAGGTGATGCTCACTGAAGAGCTGGGTCTGGACGCCCCTGTTCTGGTAGGGTGTGGCAGTGTTGGAGATCAAGCAAGAGTTGGATTAGTTATTAGCAAATATCAATAAGTGCCCAAGGACAGTTATTGATATTCATAAAAATTATGATGCGCTTTCAGAACAAAAGATGTCCTTTGCTTAGCCATGTGGCACTAACGCTAATGCCCAGTGTTGTCAGGATCTGGATGTTTAGTGGTGTTTTTGTATTTATTTATTGGTTTTATTATTTTTATTCAGTGCTCTTAGTTCTTTCTGTATTGGTCTTACTTGTCTCGCTAATCTTACCTCCCGTTATCACCCCAAGCTTGTTCTTAAGATTCCTTAGTCTGCTTTGGTTTTGTTCCTGTGCTCCATGTGTTCTTTGGATTTTGTATCATCATTTAATTCTAATTAAAACGTCATAATCTACTTCTGACGTGTTCTGCATTTGGGTCCAACTCCACAACTCCACATTATGACAAGTATGTTCTATTGTTACCACAGTATGGTAAAATGTTCGGTCCTTGAAGAAAAGAGCTGTGTCTGGTCAAGGTCCAGTCTTTGCTGTAAATCCCTTGTGCTTTGTAGAAAAAGGATTCTGGTTGTTTCTTGGGTCCTTTTGGAGTTAGCACTCAAGCTAACTCTGGGTATTTCTCAGTGGACTCAGACACTGCAATTCTTCACTCTTTTAGTAAATATAGTACATTAAAAATAGATAAATTCAGTAAATATACCTGGGTGGCCTGCCCAAGTGTGAACATTGTGTGGAGAAACCTGCAAATATTACCAGTTGTTGCTTTGATGCAGCAAGTAATGCGTGTGTGGGGCGAACTTTATGAGGGGTGGAAGTTGTGTAACAGCGTATGATACTAAGAACTAACATTCTTAGGAAAGTATACTGTTGTAAACTTGTCATCAAAATTGCAGATTATGAACTACATTAAAGTCAGCATCAATGGGGCCAACTTTAATTATCGATGAAGGTCATATCAATATTACTGCCTTGCTGAGTTATTTTCTCACTTCGTTTCAGTGTAGCATGTCATTGTTTTCTTCTTATTCTCTTGTTTTGTTTAAGTTCTGCTTAACTATAGTGTAATTTTGAACTGTAGTTTTTTGTTGTTAGTTTTAAGGTGCTACAGGATTTCCAAATTATGTTTGGAGAGGCCCTAGCTGGGTCACACAGTTCCACTCATTTCTATACCATTTTATTTTTGTTTTTTCCCCCCACCATTCAGCTAGATGTACAGAAATTAACAAGTCGTTCTTTTTTGAAAATTTACAAAATGTGGTAATCTTAGCTAAATATATGAATTTAGTGCAAATGACCAGCTTTGCTTCATGCAGTCTCGTACAAGCATGAAATGCATAGCTGACGTTGTTTTATTTAAATCTTTTTGTTCCAGCTTGGAACAGGTACATGGCAGCACTGTTATTGTTGGTTTATCTCCTGGAAGAAGAGAGCTGTAAAGATCACTGTTCGAGAAGCTGGGAATCATGTTGTTCGGTTTCACAAAGTGGCCCCAACCTTGATTGAAGTGCGTCAAGTGAAGTTGTGGACATTGGAAAGCAATCTTTTGATTTTTCTCTTGTAAATTTTCTTTCAGTCATGCTGCAAACTTCAGGAGACAACAAGCTCAGTCCAGGGGTGGCACCCCTGCATTCTAGCAGTTGGAACATTGCGTCAACGCATCAATGGCTACTACATCGTGGTGGATAGTCAGCTCTTCCACTGCAAGGGTAAGTCTTTACTCTCAGCCTGTGATGAAGTCTTCAAAGCACACTATGTGTTTGGTATCTCCTATGATCAGGCCCTGCATAACATCTATATATTTGTACAGACAATCATTTAAAATATTGATGTTGGTCTTTGTCATGAAAACCGTATGATTAAGGGAAATGAGTATAATGCTTCTCAAGTGAGGGTTGATCAGTTGAAGTATTTTCCAACCATTTGACCTTCAGACAACGTACGGTTTTGAGAAGAATGATCTGTTTGTGTTTCTTGCTGTTGTAGAATACATTGAAATTTGAGGAACCTTGAACACTGACAAAGGAAAAGAACATTTATTTTGCTTTGGATAGCTCTCATATAGGCTTGTTTGTTGCACTTAGATGATCTGCCACATTCTTCGTGTTGCCATTCCCTAACACAGAAACTGCACTGCTGAAAGTTACCAATGATCTCCTCTTAGCCTCTGATAGCGGACTTGTGTCTGTGCTTGTCCTGTTGGATCTCAGTGCTGCATTTGATACGGTCGATCACAGTATCTTATTACACAGACTTGAACATGTTATTGGGATTAAAGGAACTGCATTAGGCTGGTTTAAGTCATATTTATCTGATAGATTTCAGTTTGTTCTTGTAAATGAAGAATCTTCCTCACACACCAGAGTAAGTCATGGAGTTCCTCAGGGTTCTGTGCTTGGACCGATTCTTTTCACTTTATACATGCTTCCATTAGGTAACATTATTAGACAGCATGGCATAAATTTCCATTGCTATGCTGATGATACTCAGCTGTACTTATCTATAAAACCAGATGAACCCAATAGGTTGGTCAGACTACAAGCATGTCTTAAAGACATAAAGACCTGGATGACTCAGAACTGTCTGCTTCTAAATTCAGACAAAACTGAAGTTGTTATCTTTGGACCTGAGCGTTTCAGGGAGAAATTGTCTAGCTATATAGTTACTCTAGATGGTATTTCCTTGGCTTCTAGTTCTACAGTGAGGAACCTTGGAGTTATTTTTGACCAGAACTTATCATTTGACTCGCATATAAAACAGGTTTCTAGGACTGCCTTCTTTCATCTTCGTAATATTGTTAAAATCAGGAACATCTTGTCTCAGAGTGATGCAGGTAAACTAGTCCATGCATTTGTTACTTCAAGATTGGACTACTGTAATTCTTTATTATTGGGCTGTCCCACATATTCTCTGAAAAGCCTTCAGTTGATCCAAAATGCTGCAGCCAGAGTTTTGATGAGAACTAACAGGAGAGATCATATTTCTCCAGTTTTAGCTTCTCTTCATTGGCTCCCTGTTAAATTCAGAATAGAATTTAAGATTCTTCTCCTTACATATAAAGCTCTTAATGACCGAGCTCCATCATATCTTAAAGATCTCATTGTAAGATATTTTCCTAACAGAGCACTTCGTTCCCAAACTGCAGGTTTACTTGAGGTTCCCAGAGTTTCTAAAAGTAGAATGGGAGGCAGAGCCTTCAGTTATCAGTTCCCTCTATTGTGGAATAAGCTGCCAGTAAATGTCCGGGAAGCAGACACCCTTTCCACTTTTAAGACCAGGCTTAAAACTTTCCTTTTTGATAAAGCTTATAGTTAGGTCTGTTGAATCTGATAGTGTGTCTGCTAGTGTGTCTTGTTCTGCCTCCACCTCTGGCACCTTCTATACTTTCATTACCCCCTACCCGAACCAGGGTTTGAATCCCATTCCCGCTTATCTTACCTCTTTTATTTCTCCCCCTACCCGAACCAGGGTTTGCATCCCCACCCCGCTGTGACTGGTGTGCAGTTGGTGAGAGGCTGAGGTAGCTTGTGGCTGTAAAAAGATGGTTGTTGTGGTGTGAGGAGCAGATCTATATAGGGAGTATAGGGAATTACTTACTGAGTCTGGTCCTTTATTTATTTATTTATTTATTTTTTTCGTTAGCACAAGTTTCTTGTGTTTACCTTGAATAGGGATGGCTCAGGTAATCCTGAAACATCCCACAGTTAAGCTGCTATAGGCCTAGACTGCTGGGGGGCCTCATCTGTCACACCTTTCCTCACTTTACTCTCTTTATGTATATGTGATATTATTGTGGTCATTAACTCGTGTTTCCCTGTTCCAACAGATATCCTTTGAATGGTGTTACAGTGCCGCCGCCGCGGCCCCCTCCCCCCCTCCCTCCCCCCCTCCCCCCCTTTCTGTCTTCTCAAACCCCAGCTGGTCGAGGCGGATGGCCACCCTTCCTGAGTCTGGTTCTGCCAGAGGTTTCTTCCTGTTAAAAGGGAGTCGTTTCTCTCCACAGTCGCCTCAGGCACGCTCAGGACGGGAGATTGGACCGAAAAACAAAAAGTTTTCAGTGTAATCTGTTGGTTTTCTTAGCTAGGAAATTGTTTTTGAATTGGCTCTATATGAACGAATTGGATTATTTTTGAATTATGATTATTATTAATTAATTGAATTCCAATTGGCTTGAATTGGACTTACTATCTAAGTGCTTTGAGATGACATTTGTTGTATTTGGCGCTATATAAATAAAAATGAATTGAATTGAATTGAATGTGTTGTCGTGAGAATTGCAAAATACTGCAAACAAAGCACCAGTTTGGTGCAAGCGATGTTGCATTTCTTTGACAACATCTGCTTATTCACTGTCTTTTTGCTGTTCCTTATCCCTGAATTCATTATATATCGTGCAGGCCAATGCTAAATGTCCAAACATTTGTTTGTTTAAAGTGGATATTTAGGATGTCCCTTATGTTTCTTCTGACAATTTGCTCTACACTGTATACTTTGAACATTTTGTCGGCACCTTATAATGCCGTTTTAACACTTTCAGTGTTAACCTGGGGAGTTTTAAAATAAAATGTATTTGAACTGTGTGGGGTTGGTTGCTTATGTTGGTGTGAAAATATCTTTAAAGTGAGGGTTAATGTTACTAATGATGTTAAATTGTATTTTAATATGAGTCGAGGATTTCTATGCTAGAGTATACAATATGATATGAGTGGTGCATTTGACTGTATTTTGGTGATGAATAATCTCCCTTTACTATGGTACACTGGACTCCACAAGGCACAGATTAGACCCTTTGTCAGTTTATTTAATTATTTGAGTGTAGAGTCAGTCAAAATTAAAAGTGTTATGGTTCGTCTGGACAGAGTAAAATAACATATGCAAAATAGTTAATTTAAAGTGTTTGAAATTTTACACTATTCTGGTGTTACTTATTTAACTCCAGTGTTGTTATAATACTGGGAATTTGGACCCAAATGATCACTGAATCCATTGTAAACTTTTTTTTCCCACGGTGTACAATACGCTCCCTTATTTGCTGTGTGGGGATCATTCCTGTTTAATCAATGTGACAATCCTGTTTGGTCATTCTTGATGTACAAACATTTGAGAACCCCAGCCAAGATTACAGGACCAGAATCAGATGCACACAAGAAAATTAGCTCTATCAAGTTTGAATGATATTAATAAATGATCAGTTTTCCATGATTTGCTGTAATATCTACGTTTTTTCCATCTCTCCCTCCTTCAGCCAACCTTTGTTCCTTTTTATCTTTTTTTTTCTCAGTTTCATTAACCCCCTTTCCCCGACCCTTCATCTCTTCGTCCTCTCACACACACACGCTTCCTTGCATGGCTGAGCTAATTGAGTATCTAAACAAACTAATTAATCATGGGCGTCCAGTGAAGACGGACAGGTCCAGAGAGGTGATGTTCATCACACTGCCCCCTCCCATTTTGTTTCCTTAATCCCCACTTACAGTTTAGTTGCTGAATCTGCACATTCACTCCTCCCTTCCTCCCACATCCCACCCACCTTCCCCTCAAATCTCTCTGCCATAGCCAAGGTTATACCCATGCACACACTCATTCACTATTTATGATTTTGCATAGAGGATAAGTGCCCCCCCTCCCACACACACACACTTATACATACACAGGCGTACACAAACCTATTTCCTCTGTCCCCTTCTCTTAGAATCAGAGTATCTGGGTACATTAATCAAAAATAATGAATAAAATGATCAGCTTGATCAGAGAATAACCAACCAACTTTATTAATCAGCATTTCCTGATTAATTGTTGCAAAGTCTCATCCTTAAATTTCACTTTATTTTAATAGTACTTTGGCCAACACTAACAATGTCCCCCGTGGCCACAGATTTATTGAGGTCTTGGCTGATTTGAGAAAGGGGAGAAAAGAGAGAAGGAGAGAAAGATACTGATAGAGGGTAAAAAAAATCCCTTAACAATGCTTTGAATGCAGGACTCAGATTGGGGTGCATTTGCAGCTCTTTAACACTTAGTCTTCAGAATTGGCCTAATGGCACTTTGGTAGCTATGGTACGATACGGCCCCATGGAGGTCTCTCCCTCCGTCTCTCATTCTTTTTTCTTCTCCTTTCCCTGATAAGGTAGGGCGGTGGAGTAAACCATTATGGGTGACAGTTTCACTTTTCTCCCCCTAATTACTTGTTCCTGCCCATGTGGCATTTCTTAGAAAAATTTGTTGAATAATGACCAGCATTAAAATGGAGGCTCTTAAGAATTTATATGCACTGGCTTAATTCATCATGTACTTTCTTTATCTCTAGTGTAGATTTATATCCTGGCGTGTCGAAGGGCCCTCTGCCTTGTGACAGGGGCCGTCATCTCCTTAAGGGCACGGCATGTATATCAGCAACTGCGCCCCCCTTTCCCACCCACCCACTGCTGCCTTCCATCAATGAGCTTTGCTAGACAGGTAGATTGGAGACTGCAGAAAGCGTATGTATCTCCTGTCATTTGTTATGTGGCTTGGAAAGGAACAGTGCCTCAGACTTCTGTATATATTTGCTTGTTATGCCTAATTCTCTCGTCATTGGAATTTGTCTTGGCCATTTAAATCTAAACTGTTCATAGATTCACCACAGAAAAAAACAAAACATAGAAAGATAACAAGCTTAAAACAAACTTAGGGGATGTCCTCATGGCCTATAGGCACTTAAGATGCTGACACACTGGAAACTGACTTTCCTTACTTTCTAAGCCCTTATTTTCTGCCCAATTGCTACCATCTTTTAATTTCATGAGAACCAAAGAGACTGGATTAAACGTAGGGCTGAAATGATTCCTCGAGTTACTTGAGTAACTCGCTTACAAAAAATCCTCGAGGCAAAAACTCTGCCTCGAAGCTTCGTTAAATTCAGCTCAGCGCAGGGATCATTGTTCCACACAGACCGTTTTTGAGGAAGCACACTACTAGAGCGTGTTACACAGACATATAAAGAAAAAAAAAAAAAGAAAAATCTTTATATGTCTGTGGTGTTACACATAGACATAATATACGTAGACGCCTCAGAGACTGACGCTGCCTATTGGAGCTGACATATCAGCGCGCCCGCCATCTTGGATGGGTCCCCAATGCCCCCCTATGGAAATTTATTTCAACTGAAGGTGTATATCCCCAACTACAATAATCATAACTCCCAGAGTTTTTACAGGATTTTCACACGGTTTAGTTTGTTACAAACGGCAGAGATTTAGTTATGATATAGGACGCTGTCACACATTAAAAATACGTGCTTTACGTGCTGAAAGACTTTGTATTAAGCTCTTTAATTAAGACATATGGTAGGCTATGGCATATTGATAAATGTATAAATTGATTAATTTTATATTTTATGGCCCTGTCACACTGTTGCGTATGAGAGAAGCGTATGAGTTGCGTATGAAAATTAATAATATAATTTTCATACGCACGAAAAGTCCTTGAAAATAAAAAATGACTAGCGTATGAGTAGCATATGAACTGCGCATGCCCAGCGTACGTTTCAACGCGCCTATATCAGCAGCCTTTCCACATTGCTCCATTATTGCAGTAGACGATGCGCTATCAACATCTCTCGAGACATTCATCTCGATCATGCCTCCCAAGAAGCAATCGTAGTTTGCCCGGGCCCTGGGCCGAGGAAAAGGCAAAAAAACACAAGAATCATTCTCACCCAAACCTGCTGAAATGCCTGATGCACCTGCGGCTGATGAGTTACATGCTTCTGAGCGATCAAGATCCCCAACTCCTCCTCCTGACCGCTCCCGTGAATCGTCGGTTGCCTGCCGCCTCCATCTCCGCCCGTCTGGCGGAGATGGAGGCGGCAGACGGGCGGAGGCTATAAATACGCTAGCTGTACGGTACACCTTCATGCCAACATATGGCAATTTATGTCCAGCGTTCTCGACCTATCAGTAACGTACCTATATCGTACCTCTAGCGTATTCAGCGTATGCCTAGCGTATGCTTAGCGTATTAACCATACGCACAAAAGTTTTGAGCATGTTCAAAAATTTATTTCTGCCTCAGCGTATGCCAACGTATGCCAGCGTGCTTGAAACGTATACAACCTATGCCTAACGTTCCCCTGGCGTATGTCAGCGTATACCAGCGTATGAGTGATAATTTTCATACGCAACTCATATGCTTCTCTCATACGCAACAGTGTGACAGGGCCTTTAATAAAGAAACGAGTTTGATCATTTGAATTTATTTCTCTCGCTCTCTCTCTCACACACACATGCACCCCCATCATCAGGCTTGAAGTACTCACTACAGAGCTTTGATGACTCAGTCGCAACAAAACTCTCTCGTCTTGTAGGAACTTCCAATTGTCAAGTCTGTATCACTGGGAAACCTTCAAAATATGAAAAAGAAAAAAACAGCAAGAGACAATGAGAGAGAGTACCGGTCCCTGCTGTAATGACGTTACACGTAAGTAACGTGAGTTACGATGATATAATATTATATATGGTAAAATAACCAAATTTATTGTTCAATCTTACTTGTGAAAGCTAATACCACGTGATCTGGTATCAATACTGCGCTGGTTATTGCAACCATAATCTGCACAAAACATGGGCATAGTTACTGGCTCTCCGTCGACTCCAATTGATTCTGGTGCTAGCCTAGAGTGAGGAGACCCAGCCAATATGGCGATGCTGTTACACTGAAAGGCGTGAAAGGCGCTGGGGATTATGGTTCTGCGTTTCCTTTTTTAATCGACAATTTCGTTGGATATGTCGTCGCCTTCGTACTCTGCATTATTCTCGCCTTCTTCGACCCCAGTTTCACTCATTTTCTCCTCCTTTTTCCAACTTATTTTTTTTTCTTTCTCTTCTCCCTCTCAGTCTCTCTCAGCGCTGAAGCACAGCTTATTTACTCCGTTCTCTGTGACGGTCGGCTGACTTTCACGACAACTTTGAGTACGATGGACGATCTTACCGGAGTGAATGAGCTGTGTTGCAGCGGCGCATGTCGATGACATCATCCCAGTAGACGCATGTGTAGAAAGCCCCCGATAAGCCCCCCATCAGTAACTTATTACTATTTGAAAGTAACTTGACCAACACTGCTGACAAATAGGGCAGGAAATCATTTACATTTTATAAATTATATATTTTCCACTCGGCCTCCCAGTAAAATCTCTGGAACGTCAGCAGGTGAATCAATGCATAAATGTGCCAGAAAATATTCTGGGTCATTTGCTGCCTGAGAGTTTGTTCTTTTTGCTGACGTGTATGATGCGTTCCTGTCCCTAAATTGTGAAAAAAATTCAGATGCAGCCTCCTCTGCTATTCTCAGTGTGTTGTAAAGAAAATACAACAATTTACAGTGTAATTTCGCATCACCTGTTGCCTCTTTCATGCTTTAGGCACCCGTTACCCCTTTATTGAACTTTCAGCTGGAAGAGCACATCTTTACCAGAAAACCTTCTGTTAGAGATGTTGTTGTGAAGCTGATGTGTAAAGAGTATCTGCGGAAAAAGCCCAGACCAAATCTTACTGCATACATCAATTTGCTATACCTGCTTGTTCCAGTTCCAGGGACTGGAACCTAACCCAGCTGCCACTGGGCATGAGGCAGGGTACACTCTGGACAGGTCACCAGTCTATCACAGGACACACAGAGACCACACGGAGACAAACGAAACAAATAACCATGCATTCTCACACTCGCTCAATTTATACCCACTAATTAACCTAACATGCATATTTTTAGATGGTGGAAGGAAGCCGGAACACTTGGAGAGAACCCAGGCATGCACAAGGAGAAGATGCAAACTCTACACAGAAAGGTTCCAGCTGGGATTCAAACCCCAAACCTTCTTGCTGTGAGGCGACAGTGCTAAACACCACACCACCTATGGTGAATCTCTGCATCCTAATACATTAAACACATGCAAGAATAACAACACCACACAATATAAAATAGTTACTGAAGACAGTTTGTTCTTCTGTTATAAGTGTTTGGACAATAATAAATACATCAAAGTAGGAAACAATGCATTCCTACAACAATGATCTCAATGGCCTGTAGTCCTGTATCTTATATGTTTTTATTCATGTGTGTATTATAGACCTCCCTATTTAAGTGTGCATGCATTTTAAGTCAGCATTAGGGTGATTTATGTTTGGAATGGCCCAAAGTGTTTAGAGAGACACCTACAGCCTCACTTTTTATACTGTGTTTTTTTTCCTTCCATTATTTCCTTGGGGTAATTTACTTGATGCCCTCTGGAGCATACCTACCTAGCATGGCTTTTTACTTTCAAGGGCATCATGCTGAACCTATAATGTGAAGTCTTCTAATGTCTATGGATAACAATGACCTATACATACACTCCTTAATGCTACTAAAAAACAGCAGATTTCACATGCTGTATGTGCATTCGCCTTTGATTGCAAGGAGTAATTTGGAGATGCGGAGGAGTAATTTTGTGTATTTCGTGTGAAAATGACTACATGACCTAACCATAATCTTAATCTTATTTACATACAGCGCATCTGAAAAGTATTCACAGCGCTCCACTGTTACAGCCTTATTCCCAAAGAGATTAAATTAATCTTTTACCTCAAAATTCTACACACAATAGCTCATAATGGGTTGAAAACTTTCTTAAGCATAGAAAACAGAAATAAAACATTTACATAAGTTTTCACAGCGTTTGTCATCACTAGGGATGGGAATCGAGAATGGATCCCAGTAGTTTGATTCCGTGGAACTACAATAATCATAACTCCCCGAATTTTTATGTCTATGGTCTCAACTCCACACAGAAACAACGCACGCGACATGACGTCACTTTGCTGCCGTAAAGCGAAGCAGAGCACGGCAGCAGCTTGAAGCTGGGGGCACGAATGTCCGCGGTGTGGAGGCATTTTAAAGTGGATGACAAAAACGTTGCGATTACAAACTGTGAGATATGCAAACTTGGGATTTCAAGAGGTGGCAAGGACATCGCTAACATCCTTGATGAGAACAGGAAATGGCTCAAACCTGACAAGGCAGAGTTGTTGGTTTTCATAAAGAAAAACGTACATTTCATTCTGTGAAGAATTACGAGTGCAGTTCGGAAAAGCACATTACTGGCCTTACTTTATAACACTGTGGAACTTTTATTTGTTTACATGCCTGCCAGGTATTTCAAGTTGAGCTGCTGCTCGTTTTTATATTCGACATTGCTGCACTAAACTACAATGGGAAGAATTTGTTTATTACTTGATTACGTTCTTTGTTCAAGCTACCTCACAGAAGTGCTCTGTTTATTAGTGTTAAATGATAAAATAAGTGAATAAAATAAAAAATCAGTGACATCCTGGATCTGTTTCTTTGCAGTTCTTCATTTTTTTTAAATCCTTATATTATGTTGAAAAAAAATTATATTGATTATGTTGCAGGTCATTTTGACCCGTATTGTGTAAATCCACTCAAAAAAGTAAAAAAAAAAAACAGGTTAAACCAATAACAACTTTATTTTAGATTCTATAAACATTTATAAAAGAGACATACAATACATTTTTAATTTTAACACTATATTTAAGAACTATTTATTTGAAGTTTTTCCCTCTTCACAAACACTTTTTCTTTTCATTTAACTTGCCCAAGATTTTCAATGTTCTCCACGTGATGGACAGAATGTAACTGTGTGCTTTCTGTAGATGTAATTCTTGCATTTCACACAAGACGTACTTGTTTTACTGTCCTCTTGGGAGGGACAGGCATCGTTTCCGTTTCCTGGCATCGTCTCCGTTTCTTCACACTTGTATCCACTGGATCCATTGCAGATTGGTTGGATGACCTGAGCTTTACCTTGTCAATGACGGCTGCAGCTGCTGGGGATCGAGCTGGCCTGGCTCGCCTCTGGACTTTGGGAGTGACGAGTGCTTTTCCGAGTTCTTCCAGAAAAAGCAGACGTCGGTACAATTTGCTGGCTTTCCATTGGTGGTTGATTTCAGTCCACAGGACATAGGCATTGTGAGCAGACACATCCACAATGCTGTAGAAAATCACCAAGGGCCAATGGGCAGTCTTGCGCTGGCAACTTTATGTTGCTGTGACTTTGTCCGGATTGTCAACTCCTCCTTTGGTGGAGTTGTAGTCCAGGATTATTTGTGGCTTCATGTCTTCTCTTGTGCTCAGAAATGCATCTGTGTGCATTTTGCTCATTACAAGAACATTCTTGTTTCTCTTTGGGCAGTATGAAACAACTGTTGCTCTCTCAGTGAAAACAAATATTGAGGAATGCAGAGGTCTGCCCTGCATCTTCAGAATTTCTCTAGGAAGTTCTGGCTTATTTCTTCTGACTGTTCCCAACATAGTCAGCTTTCTCTTCTGAAGTTCATCTCAGTTTGTCTCTTTCACGTCGACCAGCTCTGGTGTCGCGGATGTCAAATCGGATCACACGAGATATCATGTGAAATGTCTCCAGAGACATTGTTGCTCGAAAGATTGGCCTTCCATTCTCTTCATTCCATAGATTGCAGTTGCTTCTCCCTTTGACTTGTAGACTCCAGCTAATACCAGAATTCCAATGTAAGCATGCAAGTCAGTCTGATCCAGTGGCTTCCATTTCTATTGAAATACACGCCTCCCTTCCAAGTTGGTCATGTCCAATATAATCCTCTCTGTTGGTGGGGATATGAAGAGCTGAAATGCTGATTGAATATCATCAACTCGTGTGACAGCAAATCTTGTAGGACCAGGACTCATTTTAATGACATTGGCAGATGACAGTCTGCCTCGGCTTTGGTGTGGTGATGTTGACCATTTTATATTACCATCTTTAGATGCCCATGTCCCCTCTGTGGATTGCTGCATTCCGTGATTTTCATCTGATGGAGAGACAATGGCAGACTTGTCCTCTGAATCCTCCTCGTCGTAGGAAAATTGACAATCTAGATCATCAATAACATTGTCCTCAGTCTCTGAAAGATCCTCTGTCTCTGAAATCTCTTCCTCTGCACTACTATCCGAGTTCAAAATCTGTGATAAAGTTTCTTCAGCTGTAAACCTTCTGGAGCTCATTTTTTGTGTTTGTCAAAGAGATGACATGAGAAATGTGAAAAGGACAAGGGAGAGAAAGTTCCTCCACTACACACACCTGGGTCTACAGCATGTAATTACTTTGCACAAATGTAAAGTCTTTGACACGGTGCTAAGCGATGGCGGAAACTCTTGCGGGGGAGCTTGTGGCAAAGCGCCTTCCATCTCAAAAGTCCCAGGTAACGAAGGGCTCTCAAGTCTCACGCATTGAGCATGACAGTCACGCTTTTTGGTCTTTTGTCACGCACTCCCACCACACATTGTATTTCTCAAGCTCAAAAAAATTACAATATTAATTTCTCTGGCGCGCTGCTATCGCTGTGGAAACGGCAGGAAACAAGGATGTCTCCCATTAGTCTGAAAAGAGCACTTATTAATAACAACACTAATATTAATATTATTAATTAAAAACCCCCATTCCTGCGACCTGTCCAACCGGCCCGCCCAATGGTCACTTTTGCCTGTATTCAAAACTTGAGAGCCCTGTAACGAAAAATGTCCAGGTTCTGTTGATTGTAATAATGTTAGCGACATACTGTATGAATAATTTCCATCTGATATTAACATTTAGTTGACGAGGACTGCAAAAGTGAGGCAGGCTCCCGCATACCTGTAGCTACCCCTTTCCATTGAGACAGGGAAAAGTAAAATGACAGAGGCGAAAATAGATATAATGTTGGTGCATACTTGAAATTAAAGTATTACTGCAACCAAAGCCATTTGGACTATATATAACCGGATTAGAATCGATAAGAGAATCGATAAGGAACCGAATCGAAAAGCGATATCGATAATGGAACCGGAATTGCTAAATTCTTAAAAATTCCCATCCCTAGCCATGACCCTCAAAAGTGAGCTCAGGTGCATCCTGTTTCCACCTATCATCATTCAGAAGTTTCTACAACCTGATTGCAGTCCACCTGTGGTAAATTCAGTTGTTTGGTCATGATTTGGAAAATCACACACTTTTCTATAAAAGGACCCATAGTTGACAGTGCATAAACCAAGACATGAAGTCCAAGGAATTGTCTGTAGACCTCCGAGACAGTATTGTTTTGAGGCACAGATCTGGGGAAGGCTTGATGCAGCATTGAAGAACCAATGGGCACAGTGTCCTCCATTATCCATAAATGTAAGAAGTTTGGAACCACCAGGACTCTTCATAGAGCTGGCCGCCCGCTTAGACCATGAGAAATAGAATCTGTGGTCTGAAGAAACAAAGATGGAACTCTTTGGCCTGAATGCCAAGCGTTATGTCTGGAGGAATTTTGACATAAAAGATGAATTTAATCTGTTTGGGAGTAAGGCTGTAACATAGGATATTCTGGAAAAAGTGGAGCGCTGTGAAAACTTTCCGGATGCCCTGTACGTGGGTTGATTTTCCAGTCAGTGCTTCCAGTTTTTTGTTGGTACTACTTTGTAAAGCCTAACATTCACTTTATAAGAAAAAAGTTATGTACTTACACATTAAAAGAGTACTTTAGTTTAACTCATGGGGATTTGTTCCATTTAGCTAAGTTTATCTGCAAAATGTAAAGATGGCATGAAAACTATTAATTCACCAAAGTTTTTTTTCATGCCACAGGACATGGAAAATAACAGTGGAAAAAAGTCTCATGGGATTTCATTAAATTGCCACAACTGGAACAGCACATATCAAGTCAAATAAGGATGTTTCAAAGTAACTTTAAAAAAAACATTGGTCTCTGTTTCATTACTCTTTGAGCTACAGTTTGATACAAAATACACATTAAAATGATGCGGTTAAGATGAGGCATTAATAACTTATTTATGTTTGTTCATGTCTATCTGTAAATATGACATTTTTAGAAGTAGAAAACTATTTTCTATTTTTTATAATCAAAATGAATTTGCATGGATGAAACGGGGTGCAGTATGTTTTGTGACATTGCCATGACCACCACAGGGAAACACAATGGTTTCTACAGTGTACATTATGTGTCATAGACTGCACCCTGTTCGCTGTACCAAGTTGCCACTCCATAGTATTTATGATTGCGAGACCACATTTCCAGTACAGTATTTCTCATAGTGAATTGCAAATGTGTAAAGCATCTACAGAGAAAGTCAGTGACAAATACTCCCCTCATTTTCTGAAAATGATCTGGTGTTCAATTGTAAAAAGGGCTAAAGTGACATTAATACGAGTTCATCCCATCAATCCATTAATAATTATATTATACATTTTACACATATACATTTCTACATACATATTCACCTTTCTTCCTAACTTTTCTATGCAACCAGTTCAAGAAATCCAGGCTCAAGTATGCGAGACAACGTCAATTGTATATGTACTTTTTTGTACTTTATAAATCCTACTCAGGTGAAACCAAGTGCAGTTTGCCTATTTCAGTTAAATAATCTCTCCAGAGAATATAATCCTCTATATGCTGAATGTGAGCTGTGATCCGCTCAATGAACAAGTTCGGCTTTACACCCTGGGTGATCTCAGGCCCTGAGGGCATCTCTGTGGAAATTCTATGCAAATTAAATAATAGGTGACACACTTCTGATGGAACATAAAATGTGTGATGATTTGGTAAAGAACATAATATAACATCAGGGCAGTGTAGTGCATAAAAGCAATCACAGTTTATTCAAAGTTTACACCATTTTATCATTTTATAAATCATTATGGAATCTTCTTGTAATGTATCATAACTACTATTATAATCCAATGTTTTTGTAGATTGCTTGGTTATACACTATGATGAAAAAGTGAGTCCAAGATTTACAATTACAGTTTGTAGATTATACATCACGTCTTTGTAAATATCTTAAGCCACGATGAGTGACTTTTTAAAAAAACTCAACCATTACTAACTTAGGGTATTGCAATTAGTTTTTTTTCATACAGAATGAATTAGTTTTCATGACTAAAGGGCGAATGTTGCAACCTTCTTTTGTGTAGACAACATAACCGAGGTAGAGGTTCTACAATTACATGCAGAGATAAAGAAAATATTCATTAGGTGTACAAATATGT
Source organism: Odontesthes bonariensis (assembly GCF_027942865.1). NCBI lineage: Eukaryota > Metazoa > Chordata > Actinopteri > Atheriniformes > Atherinopsidae > Odontesthes > Odontesthes bonariensis. The sequence continues at coordinate 8,801,544 of NC_134506.1, forward strand.
GAGCATATGCAAACCCCTTCCCAACCACCACCACACATGCACACACACACACACACACACAAACAGCAGTGCTGTATCAATCAGTTATGACAGCATTTAAGTGTGAGGCCGTGACATGACAGGAACCTCCTGCCAGGAGGCTTGTCTTTCTAATGACAGCCACTGCTCTGGAACAGTGACAATCTGGGAGGCACATACACCCACATGTACGCACACACACTGGGCCTTTGCCTGAATCTCTCTCTTTGATAACTATCACTGTCAAAGGGAGACAGAGCCCAATGTATGACAATTTGTTCATTATCATAGTGAATAGATTTTCACAGGTTCCCTCGCCAGTCTGCCAGTGGCGGATAGATGAATATCAAACAGGCTTTTCTTTGTCCTAGGGGCCAAATTTAGGAAATAACATCTTGTCCTACACTTTGTGCCCCTTTACTCCCACCCACAGAAGGACCAATGATACCTCAAGTGCCTATCATTCAGCCTTGTGTGTGTGTGTGTGTGTGTGTGTGTGTGTGTGTGTGTATTCTGACGATTGATGTGTATTTCAGACGAAAAAAATTTGAATGGAGACAAACAGTCAAGCCAAATTTACAAAATGATGAAAAGTCCTTGAAATGAGAACTAGAATACTAATTCAAAATTCAATGTCGAGTAACATTTACATAAAATGCAATTGGAAGAACTGAAACAGACTACATCTGAATAGCTGTGACAAAGACTGCTATTCATGTGACTGCCAAACCGAACAACTGAGGTTTGATGTTTTAAAGTAACTTCACTTCAAAATTTAATCTGAAGATTCAGACCGTTTTTGTCACTTTTTAACACAATACAATCTATTTTTTTTAGTTTAGGTTTACAATATAATTGGTTAGGAGTAGACATTGAAAACTATGTTTAAGGCTGAGAAAACATCATTACTTGTGTTAAAAAAGAAACATGAAAAAAAAACATCCTCTTCCTGGATTACTGCCTGCCAAGTCCCCCCTTTTAATAAACACACAAAACAGGATGGACACACAATGCTAACATCCTACTGAAATACATTACTTTGAAAGTTGTGCTGGGTGCCACAAAAACTAAACAAAATAATTACAAATACTAAGTTTTTTGTTTCATTACTGTTTTGCTTTTTTCCTGTGAAAAAACTAAAAATTAATCATTCCACATAGACGGAATAATAGGATGATGACTGCAAACTAAATGGCCTGCTTAACCACATGCAAGCAAAGGTTTAAACTACTCCAGTTGCTTTAACTGTTAAAAAATGTGGGAATAAAAGAGGACAATCAAAAAATATATTTAAGAAAAATAAAAATTTTAAGCCATACATTAACATTTCTGCTCTTTATTTTCTCTAAACATGACCTCTTTTTCCTGTTGTCTTTTTCTTCCTACAGTTCCTATTATTACATTTTTCTCAACTATTCCTTGTCCCCATTACATGTATGCATCACATTGAGCCCACACAAAAGCCAAACCAACAGTCCTTTTTACCTACAAAGTTTTTTTTAGTATGAGATCATTTATGAAAATGACTTTTTGCTCATTTTGTTTAATGTATGCACTTTAACAATTAATAAACCAAGCACTGGGAGACTTTCAACTAAGGGCCATTAATTTGTATAAATCTGCCAAGCTCTGACAGCAAGAGATATTTTAAACTGATTTGAGGGAAAGTGAAATTATTCTCTTGCCTCAGGTTAAATATTACTTTTCTCCAGGACTTCTTCAGGTCTACTGGTTCCTTGCTTGTTTCTGACCTTGTCATTAATCTATCTCACCCATTCTTTCTCTCTGTCTCTGTATCTCTGACAGTGTTATGTGTTTGCATTTTTTTTTTTTGTTAATTTATTTGGTGGAGACTGTTTTTTAATTACAGTGGCCTCAAGGCCTTTTGAAACAAGTCCTGCATTAAAATGTTCATTCTGCCATAACTGAAGGTGACTGAAAAATACCTACATGTAGTTTTAACTGACATCAAAAGGGATTTTGCACGGCGCCAGAATCTTCCAGATCCCATCAATTTTTTTTTTCCAATTTTTACAAAGCAACATTCTATAAGGTAAATTAATTTTGCAAAGTAAATACTCTTGGCCAATGACAGGCTCCATCCTCCCCCCACCCCACCCCCCTCGCGACCCTGGGTTGGATTAAGTGGGTATAGAAATTGGATGGATTGAAACACTGTGGACAGATGAGGTTAAAATTGAGCTATTAAGGGGTAGCATGAAAAGCTCCCTTGACAGAGGAAATTTTATGTATTTGGGGTATGCAACTGCCTGTAGCGCTGGAATTACAGGACAAACTGTGCCATCTGGGAAGAAGGCTCTCGGAAAGAAAGGTGACCTAATGGTCACCCTAGATGAGCTCCAAAGGTCCTGGGTGGAGATGAGAGGAATTTCCAATTAGAGAACCATCACTCCAGTAATCTTAGCTTTATGACCATGACTTATGACTTCAGACTGCGAGTGATAATGTTCTCGGGTGTCATGAAATCAAGATTGAACTGTTGAAGACTGGCATCAGTTTTATGGGTCACGATGACTGAACAAAACCAGGCAGTACTCATGACCTGTCCAATCTGGCAAGCTAGCAAGTTAGCAAAGGTCAATAGTCCATCACTGGACAACAAAAATTCTGCATTTGAGTGGTTACAGTTTGATGCTCAGGAATCGTGTCAGAAATTCATTCTAAATACTGTTTTTTCACTTTGTCTTTCTTTGGGTGGTCACCCTGGAAAAAAACGCATTTTATCATCATGGTGACACCACTAACCCTTCGAGTCCTCCCCTATAATAATCTTTAATGGCATGCTGAACTAGTTATCAGTAAAATCAAACTAAAATGTGTATAAAGTTGGTCTAGATAAATAGGGAAAGCTGGACCTCCAACATTGAGTGTCTGGCAGGATCAGTGTTTCAGATCAGCTTGGTAGATCCTTAGTTTTGGACTCTGAGCATAGCCATTTTATATACACAAAAGTCAACATATTATAACGCAATAAAAGACAAGGAAAAATGAAAAAAAAACTATATGAACCAAGGAAATACTTCTGGAAATGCCTTAAATGGCTGCCGCCTCTGCTTTAGGATTTATCTGGATCACAGACATTTAAAGCCTTTCATTCATCATGTTTGCCAGATTTGAAGCAAGGCAAAAAGAGGCAAAAGCATCCTGTACACTCATGAATTCCTACCTTATTCTAGGTCAAGGACTTAGATTTATTTTTGTATCCACAGCTGAAAGACGTTATCAGTGAAAGTAAAATGAAGAACCTAAACACAAAACAATAGTCACAAGAATTGCAACGCATATACGCTTAAAATGAAACTAAATCCCATGTGCCATTATGCTTTTATTTGTACTTCTGAATTTCAATTCCCACTTTTTTCTATCACAATAAGTGGTTGAAAAATATGATTAATTAAATAAAATCACATCCTTTGCAGTTTTACACAGATCTGTTTATTATTAATAGAGTAAAATCTTTTTGTTTTATATTATTTTATTCACATCCCAAATTTCTGCATATTTCCCTCCATCCTCCATCTTTCTCGTCCCTTATCTTGCCCGCTCCTCCACTTGGAAGTTTTTTAAGTTCAGACTCTGAGAGCATGTCTTCATTAGCTGCATTAACATTCACAGGCTGTAGTAAATTCTGACAGTGAAAAGGTCCCCGTAACCTTTAGTTGTGCAGAAATTTACTTCCCCAGAAAATTACAGCTGGCACTGTCTTAATTAATGCCGGCTTTCTTCTCTTGAAACCCCAGAGCCTGTCAGCTGGGGGAGGAAAGGAGGAAGAGGAGGAAATTAGAAAAACATAGAGTGGAGGGAAGAGAAAAAGGGAGAAGCGGGGAAAAAGAAAATCTGGACAGAGAATAGAATATAGAACAAATTTGAGCCATTTTATACTTTTACTTACAGACATATGGGTAAGATATGAGTAAATAATAGTAAAAAGCAGGGAGAAGCTGTTTTTTAAACAGCATAGTGTTATATAGGCACGTATGCACGTCATTTAGGCACGTTTGCAGTTGTTGCTTGAAAAATGGCAATTCACACGAGTACGTACAGTAGATTAATTAATTCAGACCTGTTCTCTTATTCTGTTTTTTTACCAAAATGGTATGAGGGAGATTGGAGAGGGGAGATTTGGTAGAAACTAATACATATTTTATTCCAAGCTATATGATGTGTATAAATGCTGCTTTGTTCCAGGGCCTCAGAATATGTGTTCACAATGAAGCCTCACAATGAAGCATCACAGTCTACAAATATACTGATTAAGCAAGAAAAACATCTTGTGAATTTCCAACAGCCAATCAATGTCAATGGCAAATCAAAGCAGTGAAAGTTTTTTGTATTTGTGGTGGTGTGTGTTTTAGCTTTTATTGAGGAAACAGATCGCATATAGTTTTTCTTGAACAGTCTATGTGAGCCTAATGCAAGACTTGTTTATCTGTTTCTGTTAAGTCATCATTGTCATGCTCCACACCTTTTCCTCCCTCTGTGTACTCTCTTCCATCTCCACAGGCACTAATTGGAGAAGTGAGTTATGGCTTTGTTGATAGACAAATGTCAGCAAGACTCTCCAGTTGCTTGGTAATTGCCTGAATCAAGGTTGTTGTGAGTAAAAAAAGATGGTGTGGAAATGACATTGTACATTTCAAAGACTGCCCCCCCCCCTGTAAAAGTTTCTGCTTGAATCTACAAGTCAAATTGTCCTGGAAGTCAAAATCAAAGGAAGTCTCAAAATTGGTAGGAAGGGGTGAATATTTTGAAGCAGTTTGTGTTGATTAAACTTAGGTTGTGCATCCAAAATGTACTTTTCTAGATGTGATTCAAATAATCAGATGTGCTGTTGGACGAAAATCTGATTTTACTATGAGTTGCAAATAGAAACATGTTATTCTCTTTCAGACAAAAATTACTTGTACAAGTATTTCTCATTCAATTCTGATCATCAGAAGGTCTTTGTATCTCAGTGTTGCAATGGGCCAGCCTTTTGTCGAATTAGCTTACTGGATAGTCCACAAAAAATTAAACTTTTCCAGTTCCAAAGTTCAAAGTTGGTGATGAAGTAGGATGCATGAGTGCATTGTATACTTTAATCAAAGTATGTTTGTGTAGATTCTGAGCTGTCCAACTCATGATATTTCAAAGAGCTGAAATAAGGGAAACTGCTTCCACCAAGACATCTCAAATAATGTAAAGCTATTGTGCAATCAACTGAACCAACAGATTCAGAATGAAGTCTCACTTTTTACAACATTCTAAAATGTAAAGATAAGGGAGCCAAATGGATTTCTGACATTCACAGAAATGTAGTTGTTGTTGTTCTGAGACTTTAAAAACAAACCAGAAATATTATCTTTAATCAAAGCACTCCAGCTATCAAGAAATACAGTTACACGGTGCTCTGAAGCCATGTCCGAGGATTTGACCCAGCAACTTTGGAAGAATATTGTGGACTGCGACTGTTTCTCAATTAGATAAGTCAACAGATGGGAGTGACACAGCCCAGTTGCGCATTTTTATTCGGATGGTGCTTGCCAATATAACTGTAAAGGAGGAGGTGTTAACACGACTGCCCATGAAAGAACACACGCAGGGAGAGGAAATTTTTCAGTCTTTCAAAAACTTTATCGAGAAAACCCAACTCCCATTGTGCAAATTGTTGTCCATCACCACGGATTCTGCGCCCATGATGGTTGGCTGCTCGAATGGATTTATTGCCAAGTGCAGGTTGGACGATGCTTTTCCCCGACTTCTTCAATAGCCACTGCATAATACACCAACAAGCATTATGCGCAACATGAAAGAGATAATGGATGTTGCCAGAGCTTTTCAAAGACGGCTGTTCCGTGCACATCTAGAGGAGGCTGATTGCGACTATTCCGAGTTGTTGCTAGACACTGTCGTGAGATGGCTTAGTCGAGGGAAAATCCTAAAAAGATTTGGAGGGCTCTGTCCAGAGATTAAGGAGTTTTTCCTTGTCGCTAAACAATACAACCAACTAAATGATGACCAGTGGCTGCTGGACTTGACATTTTTGATCAACCTGACCAACACGTTGAATGGCCTTAATGTAGAGCTGCAAGGAAAAGACAAAACTTTGGTCAATATGATCAGCTCAGTTAATGCTTTAAAATAAAAAATGCTACATCTGTCCTCAAAGCTTCAGTGCTATGATTTGGTAAAATTCCAGGAAATTGCGTCAGAGCTGGAGATGCAGGGGATGGCGCGTGCGCAACTTGACAGTTCTACTCACAAACGCTTTCAAGACTTTGCTTTACTGGAGGCACTCACTACATTCATGTGCAATCCTTTTCGGGAAGATGCAGAGGTTGATTCACTCACATCAAAAATTGCAACACTGTTTCACCTGAACTCGTCTGGAGTGGAAGATGAGATTTTGACACTACAAGCTGACATTCAGCTGAAGTCCAGGCCTCATGAACAGTTCTGGAAATCACTCACCGAGGAAAATACCCCAACATGAGCAAATGTGCTACCTCCTTGACTGCATTATTTGGCTCCACTTATTTATGCGTTTCACTTTTTCCATATGAAGATTACTAAGTCCAAATACAATTCCACCATGACTGAAGATCATCTGGAAATGTGCTTGAGGCTATTTACCTTGAAGTTATTCTTGTGCTTGTACTTGGTTTAACCAAGTTATTTCTGCGTCTCTCTGGAACTTCATTTGGAACAATTGCCAGCTGCGAATCCAGACATCGATCTAGACCAGTGGTACCCACACTTTTTCAGCTTGCGAGCGAATTAAGAATAAACTATAAAAATGCAAAATATTTATTTATAAATATATTAACAATTCTTAATCATTAAATAATATTATTAGTTTTCCTTTGGGATAAAGAAACTATTTTTGAATTGATACTCATACTACACAATACTCTGATGACTTGCACTGAATGGAATTAGCCAGGGATGCATAGTCCGGACAGTAGCTGCTGATATCAAGTTACATGCCGCCATTCCGACATCCCACCATTCCCGACATGGGCCTCAAATTATCAGAATGGCGACACTTAATTTTCTATCAAACGTCCCGCCATTCCGACACTTTTATCCTCCCATTGTCGGAATGGCGGGATGTTTTAATTTTTATAAACATCCCGCCATTCCAACAATTCCTTTAATAGCCAATTAAAGCCTATATTTTTTTAAGGGGAACTCCACAACCTCGCAAACTTTTCAATTCAATTCATTTTTATTTATATAGCGCCAAATACAACAAATGTCATCTCAAGGCACTTAGATAGTAAGTCCAATTCAAGCCAATTGGAATTCAATTAATTAATAATAATCATAATTCATAAAATAATCCAATTCGTTCATATAGAGCCAATTCAAAAACAATTTCCTAGCTAAGAAAACCAACAGATTGCACTGAAAACTTTTTGTTTTTCGGTCCAATCTCCCGGCCTGAGCGTGCCTGAGGCGACTGTGGAGAGAAACGACTCCCTTTTAACAGGAAGAAACCTCTGGCAGAACCAGACTCAGGAAGGGTGGCCATCCGCCTCGACCAGCTGGGGTTTGAGAAGACAGAAAGGGGGGGAGGGCCGCAGCGGCGGCGGCACTGTAACACCATTCAAAGGATATCTGTTGGAACAGGGAAACACGAGTTAATGACCACAATAATGTCACATATACATAAAGAGAGTAAAGTGAGGAAAGGTGTGACAGATGAGGCCCCCCAGCAGTCTAGGCCTATAGCAGCTTAACTATGGGATGTTTCAGGATCACCTGAGCCATCCCTATTCAAGGTAAACACAAGAAACTTGTGCTAACGAAAAAATAAATAATAAAATAAAGGACCAGACTCAGTGAGTAATTCCCTATACTCCCTATATAGATCTGCTCCTCACACCACAACAACCATCTTTTTACAGCCACAAGCTACCTCAGCCTCTCACCAACTGCACACCAGTCACAGCGGGGTGGGGATGCAAACCCTGGTTCGGGTAGGGGGAGAAATAAAAGAGGTAAGATAAGCGGGTATGGGATTCGAACCCTGGTTCGGGTAGGGGGTAATGAAAGTATAGAGGGTGCCAGAGGTGGAGGCAGAACAAGACACACTAGCAGACACACTATCAGATTCAACAGACCTAACTATAAGCTTTATAAAAAAGGAAAGTTTTAAGCCTGGTCTTAAAAGTGGAAAGGGTGTCTGCTTCCCGGACATTTACTGGCAGCTTATTCCACAATAGAGGGGCCTGATAACTGAAGGCTCTGCCTCCCATTCTACTTTTAGAAACTCTGGGAACCTCAAGTAAACCTGCAGTTTGGGAACGAAGTGCTCTGTTAGGAAAATATCTTACAATGAGATCTTTAAGATATGATGGAGCTCGGTCATTAAGAGCTTTATATGTAAGGAGAAGAATCTTAAATTCTATTCTGAATTTAACAGGGAGCCAATGAAGAGAAGCTAAAACTGGAGAAATATGATCTCTCCTGTTAGTTCTCATCAAAACTCTGGCTGCAGCATTTTGGATCAACTGAAGGCTTTTCAGAGAATATGTGGGACAGCCCAATAATAAAGAATTACAGTAGTCCAATCTTGAAGTAACCAACTATAATAAATTATTATCAAAATCCCCTGAAATTTCAAATATCAAAACTCAGGTATTAATGTAAATCGGGCGAATCTGAAACATGTTAGATTAACCACAAATACAGTGTCAGTGACCTGTCACAGCAGCCAGCTGGAGCGGAGCTCTCTAGAGAGCCCATGCGTCTTTTGCACGCTGGCATCATATGCAACATTAATAATTGCAATTACAAACATCAATGACAGCTCACCTGTGTCCGATGTCCCAATGCTGCAAATAAAATCAATTTCATATATTAGGCTACCCAAAACGTATTATTATTATTATTTTTATTAGTTTTAAATCAATAAGTAAACAGTGTTTGTCACTTCTTTTTGTGTAATAAACTATTTGAATATCATTCATTTTGCTTTTTGGAGTGCGTTTTGAAAATTACCACGGACTCATGACATTGTCAGGATCTGACAGTATCCAACACACCTACATGACACTGTTACACGCACACACCAGATTTGTAGTGAATAGTAACAATACAGCCCTTTTGGATGGATCCTGAGTGTTCGCCTCTTTTGACATGAAGCTGTATGACATCCCATACTAGCAATATAGTGTATCAACATTGACTTACCCCCTATTGCGTCCTGTGAGCCGAGTTCCGGCCTCGTTTTGGTGTTGAAGAAGGTAGTCCGGCTAGTTGGCTGGGGTCACAAAAATAAAGCGTTTTGCTTCTCAAAACAATATGCGTTCAAAAGAGTAATACATTTGCATCACAAAATCGTTGTCCAGGAAAAAGTCAGACCTCACAATTGCTTGCCGCTATTTTCTCTCCCTTTGTTTCACTGCGCGCTGCCGCCTGCCGACAGCCGTGCCTCTTTCACGGTGTTTACTGCTCGGGCTAGGCACACCACACCATCATGCCTCCGAGCCTAATAGACAGACTTTTCTATTGAAAAAGTAAATTAGCTGACTACTGCTAAGCACTTTGGGAATGCATTCATTTACAGCATAATGGCTCTAAGTCAGTCTGGCCACAGCGCTATAAAGAAACCTGGGATTGCTTTTACTTCCATCTATTAGGAAGGCATTTTTCATGTTATGAAGCAGTCTTTCCATGTAGGGCAAGAATGTTCCGCTCTGACTAAACGCCATTTCCATTTTGAATTTTTCTCAAAGTTTGGTTAGAGGTATGCAGTTGTAAGTTGTACCAAGGAGCAGACTAAACTTTCTTCTTTAGTGGGGCAACATGAAGGACAAAGCCCTTTCTCCTCTGCCTTGCTGCCCCTACAGCTGTGATATGAACCTCCATCTAGGGGCTCCTCTTCTCACCAGTCAACTATACAATATTTCCCGGCCCAAGAAGGAGGCTATGGAGAAATATAACCGGGAGTCCCTGGCCACAAGTATAGTATGAGATTCCTCCTCTCCTGTCGAGGTAGGTTTTGACAAGGAGATGAATGGAAGAAAGCGTTTAACACACCTAGTGATGCCTTTCGGCCTTACCAATGCCCCCTGTCGATGTGCCAATGTTATGCTTTGAGACATGTTAAACTGTTTCGTATTTGTCTATCGAAACAACATTTAGATTTTTTTCCAGTGACATCAAGGAACATCAAGAGCGCATCAGGTTGGTGCTACAAAAACTGTTGGAGAACAGACTATTAGTGAAGGCTGAGAAATGTGATTTTCATGTCACTTCAACACCTTTCCTGGATTTTATTATTGAGATAGGGCACATGAGTTTTGTCTAGTCAGACCACTGGATCTGACTAGACAAAACTTAGATCTGCCGAAAGATTAAATGCACAGCAGGCAAGTGGGCATTATTTTTAGGGTGTTTTATCTGCACCCTGTCTTACAGACTTGCTTCCCAGATCATCAAACTGGACATCCTCTCCAGGCAAGCAGAACCTGACCCGCTGAAGCCAGCATCTGAGACCATACTTCCATGCTCTTGTGTTGTGGCCGCTTCTTGCTGGAATATAGAGGAGCGGGTTAAAGAGGTGCTCCAACAACACAGTGTCCCAGGTAAGTACCCTCGTAAAAAAACAGTGGGGGCACACCTCCAACATGGCCTTACACTCGAGGGCTCTCTGGACCTTGGGCCTTGTCCGACAGCAATTTTGTTGGCCCATCCTGGTTCGTGACACTTGAAGGTTTTTGGCGGCATTCTCTGTTTGCGCCCATGGGAAGACATCTCTTAAAGCACCGGCTGGATTATTGAACCCTCTCCTTGAATCTCATTGTCCATTACCACACATTTTGGAGCCCTTTGTGACAGGATTACCCCCATCTCAACCCCCATTGTTGACCGGTTCTCCAAGGCTGTCCATTTTGTTCCACCTTCTAAGGTCGCTTCAGCCTTACAGACCACTAATCTGCTCATTAACAATGCGTTTAACCTCCATGGTATCCCACTTGACATAGTTTCAGACAGGAGCTTACAATTCACAAATCACAAATCACAAGTGTAGAAGGAGTTTTGTAAGGCTCTGCAAGCATCCTCGAGCCTATCTGTTATTGTAATGGTCATTTAACTGGACTTCCCAAAAAGAGCATTAAACATCTGCAGCTCATCCAGAACGCTGCTGCTAGAGTTTTAACCAGGACTAAGGCTATGTACACACGTAGCCGGGTATTTTTAAAACCGAATGTTTCCCCCCCTCCATTTATAAAATAATTTGTATCCACATTACCTCGTTTTCGAAAAAAAAAACTTCCACACATAACCGAACATCTGCGTTTTCACCTGTCTTGACAACCCAAATGCATTTGCTGTTTTGCGTAATCTGCCCTCGTCAGCTAAATAATAAAGTGTGCACGCAACTTTTTTGAGCACACTGACAGGTGATCGCATGACAGTGGACTGCCCTGCGATATGAGGACGTAATAATTCCGACAGCGACAGGAGTGAGGACCGGGACATGCGGAAATTGTCACGCCATTCCTCTGGGAGTACGACCACAGCCCTTTTACAGACAGCCGTTCCACTTTCTATTCGCCCCATTATAAAAAATTTGGCTGCAGTTCAGTTGATTTTGTCTGGGGGCGCTGGCGAGCGAGTGCAGAATGACCATTTTCCATAGGGCTGGCGCTAATAACTCAAAAAATGTCCCCGCTAGCGGCTGAAACCTGAAAATAATACTGTGATTTCTGACAAAGGGATGTGGATTTATATCGAAAGTACAATAACCTGGGAGTTATAGCTTTCTGTTTTCTTACAGGTCTGGCATTTGCGAGTCAGTCTCCGCTAGCATTTAGCTAACGGAATCTGAAGAACGCACGGCTGATTACGACCGGCTGCTTTACGGCACTCGTCCACTGTGCCAGAGTGCTAACCTGGTGCCGCTAACAACAACCAAAGCTAAACCAGAGGTTAGTCAGAGAGTATGTAAAAGGGCTGTGCTGAAATCTGTAACTATTTGAGCTAACACCTCTCTGCTAGCTCAGCGCTAGGACTGACCATGCCGTAAAGTGATGCCACATGCGTGACGTCACTCGGGATGCAATACTGACAATAAATGTGTATTTTAAACAAATCTAGTGAGTCTAAAAAATCAAACCAAGTGCCGTTTGAAAGGATAATTTATCCTGCCTTTAGGAAAATTAAAATGAAAAAATATAAAAAATTCTATCAAAAGCAATGGCTGCATCTAAGGTGGATTTCATAGTACCACCATAGAGTTCGGCGTGCTCTGCACTGCTTCGTTGGCGCCCCTAGAGTGCAGTACCACCCGGAAATAGCCGCCAGTTTTCCCTCTCCTCATAATAGAGACTCTCTGGTACGACTTGAATCTCAAAATTTTCCCACCAGCTGGCAGTGCGTCCCGGTCTGATCCAAAACCGGCGTCGACGATTTTGGCGAAGAACATGCCTACGTGGAGTTGTTATGAGGGGGTAAATCACCGACCGCAATGTTGCCCGTCGCCTGTGCTCTTGGAGCAGTAGTTGGGCGTGTAAAATCAAGGCAGTAAACAGCGCCTGCACAATAATAACCACCACAGTTCTCAAGGCATCCATGCTTCTTCAGTAAACAAAGGTCGCACGTTTGACGTCAGAGCAGATTTGTTGTTGTTTTGGCGCATACTGTGATGTTCGAAAACGCAAAACTCCGGTTATCTCTGTCTACACGCAAATGCATAAACAGAGTTTTCAAAAACCTTGACTTTTTTAAAATATTCGTTTTCATGCGTTTTCATGTGGATGACAGGTCCAAACGTAGAAAAATATATTCGTTTTAGCAGATACCCGGCTACGTGTGGATGGGGCCTAAGAGATCTGAACACATCACACCAGTTTTAAAATCTTTACACTGGCTAGATTTTAAAAGCCTACTGGTGGTTTACAAATCCCAGAACGGTTTAGGCCCAAAATAGATCTGTGATCATGGAGAAGCAGCATTTAGCTGTTATGCTGCAAACAAGTGGAACAAACTGCCAGTGGAGATTAAACTTTCACCAAATGTAGACATTTTTAAATCCAGGTTAAAAACATTTCTTATCTCATGTGTCTATGCATGGAATCTGCACAGTATCTTTTAATTTATCTGGACTGTTGCTTGTTTTTAATAATTTGAATTCTTTCTCTTTATATTCTTTCATGTATTTTTAATGCTTCCTCCACACCACCTTCATCTTGTCTGCTACGTATGTATGTCCCCGTTTATGGTAATGCATGGGTTGCTATTCTCCTCTTTCCCTGCCCAGGAGGAAGATGTGGCTGTTCCATCTGTATGGGCCTACCTTCAGCAAGCTCGTAGGGTCTGGAGGGAGGCTCGGGTGGCATTGTTGAGGTCCGAGTCCAGGAACTGCTGCATAGCATATTGCCGTCCAAGGATTTGCCATTTAAAACTGATTCACGCAAGCTGGTGCCCTGGTATATTGGGCCATTTGAAATCATGAAAATTTTTAACCCATCTGCCGTCAAGCTGAAGCTGCCAACAGCCCTCAAAACAGCCCCAGTTTTCCATGTTTTGTTGCTTAAGCCTGTCATCTGGAGCCACTTCAGTCCACTGGATACACTGGGTACTGCCACAGCTTGGCTATGATTGTTTGCTCCTGTCAGCCTCTTGTGTCTCCTCCCCCTGTCTGTTTAGTGTAGTGTGTATGTGCGTTTGTGTGTGTGCATTTGTGTGATTCGGTTTCAATAATCGTGTCAAAAATATATATCACAATCATGGTTAAATGTATTACAAAAACTCTGATGAAAGAAATAGGTTACTTTTGAAATATAAGTAGTACTGCAGAACTATTTATTTTCAACTGCTTGATTTGGTGTCCATACTTTTGGATACTTGAATGTTCATGTTTTTTGTAATCAGTTTCTTCTCCAGAATATGTTAAAGTCAATGCCAATCCATTTGTCCCAATATCCCTGTTCCACAAATATCACCCCCTTTCCACCCTCCAAGACAGGCAGGTAATATATTTGTTTGGGATTTTGGAAAAAATTATATCATGTATGAGAAAAGAGAACAGACTTGTTAAAAGAAATATTAATACAATACAAAGGGATCCCGCTTTCATCTTGACAAATGGTTAAAGTATGAAGAAAAACTTTATCATACATATTGGGCTCATTTGGAAGCCGTGCACTCTGCAAGCTGCTGGTCATTATTTTGTAACACATCATGAAATTTGGGGGCGTCTAACGTCAAGTAGTTAAGACTTTATTTTTAACAAATGGGCAGAGTTTCAGAATACTTGTTTAGCAATTCATATATGACACCTCCATTAGAAGAACACCATGACTGCTCTGCAATAAATTCTCATGTCTCCTAATTATAAAGGTTTGATTCTGGCCTTAGTTGGTACCACAAGAGACTCCTCTCCAATAACAGCTCAAGCCAAGCTATCAGATATCTTCATTTCAATTTAAAAAAGAGTTTCCTCTCTGTCTCACATCTTTTTAAGTTAACTCTCACCCTTTCTTCATTTGTGTGGTGACTTTATGCCACTTGCATACATCACCATCACTCCAACGGCATCGTTAGGTCTACCAATTATATCAGCTAATCAAAACAATTAGGAGTTAGAGGGGATCTGAGAGTTCCATGTCAAGCAGGGAGTGAAGCTATTAAAATAGGAGCCTAATGATTGTCAATTTAACTAACTTCCTGCGTCTTTATGTGTGTGTGTGTTTTTTGTGGAAATTTGATTTATAACAATGTTGTAATAGAAAGAGAGGACAAACTTTACAGCTCTATATCCAGGCTTGTTTGCCTGTGTGAGTGCTTATCAGCAATCTAGTAAGACTCTCTAGTGCCCAGGAAAGCCATGTGATCTCAGAAGAATTGTATCTATGAAGTGTTTAAGTGTATGTGTATGGAAGAGTGTACGGTTGTGTGGGTAAAGTGTACAGTATCACTGCTCATAAGTCTTTACAGTGGAAGAAACTTAGATTAGGCCTTGCAACTGAAATATCTACACCTATTCCTTCCGCAGACACACATTCGCAGAGACCAGACTCATCCAACTCCTTATAGTACCTGTGATGATAAACGGTTCCAGATTTTAAGATTCCCATTTCTAATTTTCTGAGTCTAGAGGCAGGGCGGTGGCAATTGATCAAATTGGGCAGCAAGTTAAGTGTGACCCCCACCATCCACTCATATCCTCCACCTCCACCTTCCCCTTGGTCTTTTTTTCTACTTTTTATCTCTTTCCCCCTTTTTTTCTGCTGATAGACCCTGTTAAAATATTAAAACAGATTTATGGGTGGTTACTGGAGGCCCATCTATTAATACCCCCCCAAATTGACAAAATGATGCATTTGCTTTGAGTAGAGGATAAGAATTAAAAATGTAGTTTATCCAAGGAGACAGGTTTGATGTATGCAAATCACTGCCTCTACCTGAATGACAAAGACATCGTTGACCTTTGGCAGCACTGGGGAGTGTGTGAATAAATATTTGAGATATTCTGCCGCTTCTATTTTTCCCTGTGGGAGATCATCTTACATGTAAGTACAGACAAATTCACTGCACAGATGTTGACTTTAAGTTGCTTGAAAGGGTAAATTTGTCTGATGACACCTTATTAGTGTGAGTGACTTTGTTGAATTTCTTTAAGCCACTGAGAGTTGGCATATAGTCTTAATGGGCTGCATTTCAGTCAACATTTCTGACACATTTTGCTGTCTGTCAAAAGAAAATAACGTGTGAATGAGAGCTGCTTCTTTGGAAATTCAGCTGTAGTATTATACGTTTTACTACAAGCTTTACTCTTTTTACAAAAGCATGGAAAAAGATAAAAGTTTGGAGCAAGTGGAGAGCCTTCGCCAATTTGAGTGTAGTTGAGAGTATACGTAAAGGAGCAATTCACCTCCAACGACCTTATTTGATTTTTTTTTTTTTTACTTACTAATTTTCTACTTGTTTAAAAGCATTTTAATGTTCCAGTTTTATTCACAAACATTTGATTTCTTTCTGGTGCCATGCAACTTTTTTTTCCAAAGTATTCTCCATAAATACTTTCTTATATGTTTTAATTTTGCAATACAATACTGAGTAATTGCATTCCTTCCTCCATCAGTCAGCCCACAACATATAGTCTACTCTCATGCAATGTATTTTTAGTACTGCTGAATTCCCAATAAGTCCATTCACATTTACATGTTATTCAGTTGCTGTTATAAAAACAAAAAACAAGAAAAACAAAACAAGTCGACACAGTTTTTGAAATGGCCCATTAAAGTTAAATTTTGTAGCTGCGATCTTGAATTATCACCAAAACAGCCCGAGTTTTACCAGATATGGTTTGTTTTTTCCATTCCTATTCAAGAGTCCAGACCTTACATAATTGCTTACATTACAAAAGGTATATTTTTAAAAATAAAATATGATGAAAACAAAATTCATCCCTGGAGTGTTTGCACATAGTCATTAACCTGGAACATTGCTTACACACATTTTAGATCCCATTCTAGAAAAACACCGGACAAAAATTGGTCAATATTTTTCTTTTTTTATAACATGATCATTTTTCAGAAAAATTAAAAATTTCAACAATTCCAAACTTAAAGCTTCACCCACTGGCATGTGTGGTCCAAATGTAATTAGGTGATGTCATGGTGATGATCTTTGTTTCTTTTATATAAACTGTACAAAGAACTGAAAACAAACAAAGCTCCCATATTACAAAGTGAGTTCTGAGTATTTCTTTAAACTGAAAACGCCAAATGCTGTCCACTGAATACCACAAAAATATAGTTAAGTTAAAAAGACATAGGCCTCCTGTAAATACTGGAACCTTGTATTTAACCTGTCATCCTATACACTCTATTACACATTTGTTCTTCCTTCATCTTTCAGTCACACCTGAAAAAATGTCACTAAGAGCCAGTATGAACACAACAGGCTGACATATATAGAAATGTAATCAAAGCATTATAAATTACTGGAAAATTTACAAGCATTCCAAATATCAAACAAACAAACAAAAAAAAAAATCAACAAAAAATATTCATATTTGGCAATTAGTAAAATGCAATAATGTTTTCACATATTTTCTCCCCCATTAACATGTGGCAAGATATATTGATTTGTGACTGCTGCTTCTTGGATTATTTATTCACACACATTCATACACAGGTTCTCAGCATGCAGGCATTTGTTGAGCATCTAACTCATAGGAAGCTGTGAGGGCAGCAGAATGCTTTAGTTTCCCAGAGGGTCTGAGGGGGGAGCAAGGATGTGTTGCACTGTTGCGACTGAAGTGACTTTGTCTCTGGAGAGGAGCTCCTTCGATCTGATTATTTGGGAAGGACAAAGTGCTTTTGTTGATGAAGAGTCGCTGTGATATCTGGGAGTTGAGAAATCGATGAGATCCACAGAGCCCTGGTGCATTGATCCCAGCCGCAGCATTGACAATCCATGGCCTGGTTAGTTATGCGCGAGAATGAGGTAAAATGAGCTTCTTGTGAAAGCGTTTCTCTCCCTTTGCTGTGTATTGGAGATGCAGCATTGTTATTTGTATCATTTGTATTGACAAGCTTGGCTTTGGAATGATTAATAATCAGCAGTCCCAAAGTTTCAGTGTGTGTATGTGTTACAGGTAAGTTTAATGCAGAGATGTATCTTTGCATGTATAGTTCTTACAATTGCCTCTTTCACAATGGTTGAATTTAAGCGTAACCTTGCAGGAACACAAAAAAAACAAAAACAACAAGATGAATGAAAATAACATTGCATATTGTGTAGCAGGAAAGAGAGAGGTTGGAGAGTTGAGGAAAGAGAAAGAGAAAGAAAGACTCAAATCACTCAAATGAGGGCCTCTCATTATTGAGCCCGGGCGTTGTTTGTCCAGGCAGCCTTTCCTGGCACCTTGTTAGAGATGTTCACAGATGGTAATTGGATCCGTCTTGCTATTATAGTGAGGTCTGGGCTGACAGACGCTCAAACCGCGAGATTCCTAAATGACAAATGTTCCATTTTCTTCTAAAACCTGAGTGTAAAGCTGTGACGTCTCGTTATCGTCTCTAAGATAAGATTTGAGGGCTATGGTAATCAAGCGGTCTACTTACATCTACCAGCCTTTAGTGCTAAGATGGGGAGATATGACTGATGCCCTGTGTAAGTTTAAGTAGAGGACTGAAGATTTTATTTGTTAATTACTCAATTTTCTTTTAAATTAAGAAGCTTCCTCATCTCTGAATAAGTAGAGAAAACATGACTCAGGACTAATCATTTGAGCATGAGATGTACGCACTGCAGTGAACTTAATTAATTTGAAAACATTTTTGAAAATGGACTTGGATAATACTATGAATAGACAAACATCATTTCATGCAATTTGGCAAGTTTGACACACTGCATATTCATACAAGGTAGGAAAAAAAAATGTTCGCAAACCTTTTATAGTTCAGTAATTACTTATTAAGTTAAAACTTCAATTAAAAAGATATTAATATTCCAAATATAAAAAAAGCAAGCAGGAACAAGCTTTAGAGTAATCAGTTTCTGTTTTGGCTACATAAGCATTCCCTTCTGCAAATACCCCTCAAGAGGTTTCTCAGTAAAAGTCAAACAGTGTCATCAGATATTGACTCAGAAAAAGAGCAGAGGCTCTTTCACTTTCCATGCACCATTATCTTTTTTTTTGTTTAATTTTCTAAGATAAATGATTAATAAGAAGGTGGTGATATTACTTTGTGTTGATGTTTCTTTTTTTTTTTTTTAAACCTGACCTTGTCTGTAGCAAATACAAATTCCAGCATAGATTGCCACAGTGATTGCTAAATTGTCTTTTATGTTTTGATATAATTGTCTTTCATCCCCTGAGTAAGGTGCTCTTTTATGCTTGAATGATTCATTCAAGTTAGCGGAGGTCGCTCTTGGTGTTAGCATTAGAGTTAGTGTTAAGCGGCTCAACACTTGGAAAACACATTCCTCTGAAAATTGTCCAGGATTAAGTAGGTTACTGGACTGAAAATGTAGAAAAGCCAATAACCAAAAAAAATAACTTGAAAAACCTTAGAGAACTATAATTGCTAAAGACTACTTTAAAAGATTACAAGAAAACTTTGGCTCTTTAAAAGTGGCTCCACTGATCCTAGAGATGCTTGGCTACAAGATGAAGAATGCAAGGAACAGCAAAGGGCAGTAACCCCCCATGGAGATGAGGATCAAGGCAACGTGGGGAGAGGTTAGCAAGCTATCAAAGATTCATAAGGGTGCAATAAAGAAGGAACTCCTTAACGGTGCGTTCAGATCGGACGCGGTGCGAATTTTTCGCGCGACGTGATTACATACAAAGTCAATGCAAAGACGCGAATAGATGCGAATTCGAGCCGGCGGCGCGAATGACGGTTTTGAGGCGGCGCGAATGATGCGAATACCGCCGCGCGAATGACAAGACGTGAAATTGCGCGAGTTCAGAAAATCCAACTTTGCGAAATATTCGCGTCACGACAGCCTATCAGCGTTGAGATTCTGGACGACAGTGACGTCATGCGTCCCGGGATCTTTTTAATTGATTTATCTCCCACTCACCGGAGGTGCACTCAGCTCGGAGAATTTCACCGCCTTCTCCAGGAGTTGCGTCTGGATGACGGCCGCTTCCAGCGGTATTTCAGGCTCACCAGGACCCAGTTTGATGACCTCCTCGGGAGGATCGGTGCCGTGATCTCTCGGCAGGACACCAACTACAGGCGCTCCGCAGCTGAAATGGAGCCATTATATCAGCCATGGTTGATGAGAGAATGAAATGGAGGGAATGGCGCCAAATAGCCCCTTGAGCGAAAATTCGCTCGTTGTTTACTCGCGCGAATAACGCAAGTAAATTCAACTAAACGCGAGTAATGGACACGAAAATTCGCACCGCGTCCGGTCTGAACGTACCGTAAGAAATACAACAAACTCTCCATACCTGAGGCACTGGAAACTGCCAAACAACAACTCACACCTTTGGCTACTACCAAACATCACATAACACCAATGCTCTATGGCTAGTGGTGTCACGTCCATGGGGTTTTTGGCCATGTTTTTAGTTCCGGTTTAGTTTTCATTTTGTCATGTTAAGTTTTTCTCATGCCTTGGTTTCAAGCTCATGTTTAGTTTTAGTTTTGCCATGTTTAGTTTTCTCTCATGCCTTAGTTTTCTAGTCCAGGTCCGGTATTTAGTTTAGCCATGTTTTCCCCATAGTTTCTGTTGCTCTCCCATCACCTTCATTCACGCCACCTGTGTTTTTCCCCTCAGCTGCACTCACTCACCTATCACTCAGTCAGTGTTTAGTTTCTAGGTTTCCTCATTGTCTTTGTCAGATCCTTACACAGTCTTCACCGTCACTCATGGTCTCAAGCCAAGCCAAGCCAAGCCAAGCCTTTTGTTTTTTGTCATAGTCATGTTTTGTTTTCTCATAGTCTTAGTCATGTTTTGTTTTGTCACCGCCTAGTTTGTTATCCGGCTCAGCCACGCTTTATGTTAACCTTTTGTGATAATAAATCAAGTTTGCTTTTTTGACGTCCGCATACGTGTCCTTTTCACGCCTCACACCCACGCAACCTGACAAGTGGCTGTAAAAGCTGACCACAGCAATCTCCCAGGAAAGCCACCAGTGACCATCACAGTAACAGACATCCAAGAAAAGTCTAAAATATGAAGAGTTGGATGTCTAACGGATGTCTTAGATGTCTAACCCTACAGTTGGTGGACATTTGACTGAAAAATCTGAACCTGTTAATGTAAAAAATATGAAGCAAGAAGCTGAAGCCCAACTCGTCCCTAATGTGTCCATTGGAATGTGGTTTTGTGTAAGATATGGGAAAAAAGCACTGCGTAACCTGTAAGATTGTATAGACAAAGAAATGCTGCAACTTTCTGGTGAAAAATAACTTTTTTTTGAAAAAAGAAAAAAGCCATATAAATGCAGTCCATTTAAAGCAATACAATGTAACTTCTCAAAAAGCCCATTATGGAGCTCCCCCTACAGGCTTGGAGGTAATGTACGGTTACACTGTCGTAAAAACAACACCCTTTCGCTTTCACGTTTGTTGACGAACCGGCGAGGAGTCAGAAAATGCAAGCTATGTCGACCGAGAAGGTAAGAGTAATCAAATGTACCTGGGAGCGTGAGAGGGGTCTATTTGTTTTTGCGGTAGGTGTGCCAGAAAGCAAGTCGAAGTACTTCCGCTCAGCTCCCGGGCCGGTCCCGGGGCGGTTCATTAAAGTTACATAGCGCAGTTTTTCCAACTCAGACCCCCGACGGGCATAGGAGACAGGCCAATCGTAATATTAAAACTCATTCTAGCCGCACAATTTTTTTCAAGCTGTTATTTTAAGGTAGAAATGTTACATAGTATTGCTTTAACATCTAGGAAAAGACAACTGCACTGGAACAAGAATCTGACTTACACTAAGCTGTGATGAGGATCTGCTGAAGTAAAACTCCAGCTGTTCATGGTTATAAGTTATAATTATATATATACACTCAGATATAACATCAAATTTGACTTTATTATCAAGGCTTGTCACTTCCAAAATAAAGATAACTTCACTTCTAGTGAAATATCTTGTGACGGGCTGCTCATGCTCACCGCC
The DNA here is from genome assembly GCF_027942865.1 of Odontesthes bonariensis. NCBI lineage: Eukaryota > Metazoa > Chordata > Actinopteri > Atheriniformes > Atherinopsidae > Odontesthes > Odontesthes bonariensis. The sequence continues at coordinate 8,823,165 of NC_134506.1, forward strand.
CTCTCTTCATATTCAACACATTCTCATGGTCGAATTCTGCTGCTTGGTCAAACACCCTTAATTTCTATTTTCAATACACTAGGATATCCCTTTGCTGCTCATGCTTCTTTTCCCGGTAAGTAATGCATTACGTGCACGTGTCACTGCAACAGGAAAATGCCAATCTCCTAGTTGATCAAAAAGCAACACAATTTGTGTAAGGTCAGAAACCTATCTGACTCCTGAGCATGGGACTTTGAATGTTTGAATAGTTGAATGTAAAAGCAGACCTGTTGTGTCTTTTGGAAAGTTTTTGACTTAATTCTCTCCTTATTCTTTCCTGGAATCATCCTTGTGAAAAACCTTCACTTAGTATCATGCTTGTGTCACAGAACCCCTTTGGTATCACTTAAATATGTGTACTTGATATTTTTCACAGCTATTACTTCACAAATGGACATCTTAAAATATATAGAGTATTGCTCTGCAAATGACATATTGCAGTAAACGTAAAAGTAAACTTCTGATGAGAGCAGTTGCATGTCATTCTAATTGTAAACAATCCCCTATAAACCCAATGTAAGAGCATATAAAGAAAACCTGCAACAATGAAATGATACTTGTATGTTTTTTAAAAGATGGAACCAATTGAATATGTCAGTGGGGAGATTTTTGGGATGTTTCAAAATATGGTTCAGTTGATTTTGGACTTAAATGCGTTGTGTGCAGTCATGGATGAAAACAAAGGTTGTATACATTCCAAATCCAAATGATCCAGCCAGGGTGAGGAAGCACTGGTGGTTAAAAAAGTAATTCCAAATGGGTTTACATGATGTTCGTGTAAAGGTTTGAAAGACAGGCCTGTCTGAGAAGCAGGTGTCCAACTGGTTCTCTTCCTGTTGTTGGTCTGGTGTTATTGTTTCCCCCAACTACCCATGGTTCAGATTAGCATAACTGACAGGCTTGTTTATATCTGCTGTGATTAAACCAGGTGCAGCCATGAGTCATGGCTCCATCTGCACCATGTCATCAAATGAGAAATGCCTATGGTGAAGAGAGTAAAGAGCTATAGAGACAGAGGGCGATAGTCAGGAGAACCAAAGAAGGATATGAGCATCATGATCAGTACGATGAGCTCAACTATATTTACCTGACACAAATGAATCTTTTAATCAAACCAACTCTCCCCTTGAACTCAATTTACTTTCTTAATTTGAAGCTTATTTTAACCCAGAAAGGCAAAAATTACAGCTTGGTGGAGTTATCATTGATTTTGACCAATAAAAACTGGAGCCCAGTTTAAATTTAGAGATTTACATCATAACTTGGACCCCTGGATGACAAAAAGTACCATAAACCTGTGGATGGTCTGATTTTACAGTTTGACAAAGTTTGGGTGCAGGTCCAAGATTTCCATGTCAAAGCTTGACTGAAATGTAAGAATGGCTTCTCACCATTATTCTTCTGCTGCATGCCGACTATAGGCAGAGTGAGTGATGTCTGGGAATTATTTAAACAGTGCATCAACACCCTGCTATGATCTAGGGGTAAAAGAGGCAAATGTGTTGCAGCTTGTGAGATAAAAACAAATCCATGTCTGACAAAGACTGCTGGTGTACAGTACACCATCAAATAAGAAGGAACATTGGACGAAAGTATGTAAAGCATGAAAAAAGAACTTAACATTTACCTGGTGAGATATCATGCATGATAAGTTAGCATAATCAAGAACAACAACACAGAAGATAAGATCACGGATATTGAAGACTTTTTCCAACCACAACTTAGACACAGGTCAAAGTAAATTAAACCATCTGATGCTTGATTTATTGCTAAAGATTTACAACCTTACAGTGTGGTTGACAACTGATTGACAGTCATCCATCCTGGCATGATTACATTCACAGGATCCAAGGTACAAGAGACAAACCAAACAACTAGATTTTTCAAAGACAAATGTGTGTCAAATTTGCATATTAAAGTAAAGAACTAAGTTAAACAAGAGCATCAAATAATTTTTTTTGTGTTTCTTGTTTCTTCTTCAGTTACAGCTAATCTATGCCTCATTTATTTATTAATTTCCATTCAACTGTCATTGTGTGTAGCCTTGTAGGTAATTGTTTTGTTTAATTCAAGCAAGGTTTTAAATTATTTCTGAGGATTTAGGTTTTTCTGCTTTACAATTGATCAAAATGTTGCTATTGAAGACTAGAAGCTGATTTCAGTGTGAATAATTTTCTTTGTGACTCCATCTCTTGTAACAACTAACCCCAGAGAAAATATATTCACTCCTACTTCTGGGAGTTATTTTATTTTAACAACTAACAACACCCTGATTCTAAAAGCACTTTAGATTAATACATTTTAAAAGTTTTCATTCCTGACTTTTTACATATGTCAATATTTTTGGAAAAATAATGATTCATTGATAAAATATTTCTTAACAATCATCTATTATTTTTTTTTTTTTTAGATTTGATTAATCATCTTGCAGTGACATCAATAACTGGCAGCACTTTGTCAACAGTGAGATGAGATGTGTTTTTGGTTTCTTTAATTTATTCTTATTTATTTTATTTATTCTTATATTTCATTACTCGTTAACACATATCTGTTTTATTGAGCAGTGTCCACTGTGCACAATTCACAGGCACTCCCATACAGCAGAAAAAAGGCTTTATTGGGTGGATCAGGAAATGAGTTGTGACATGGGAGAGAAGAAAAGTTATTTGGGTATGGGCTCCTCTTCCCACCTGCTTATATACTATAGCCACATTCGCACTGTAGGGACCTTTTGCTTTCTGCTGTTTTTTCCCGCATTCGCACATACAGGAACTCGGGACCATCGCCCTCAGTTCCTATTAACCATTTTAGCTCCTTCTCTGAGGCTGGGTCCTTTCTGGGTTCTATAGGAACACATCTGACGTAGGTGTTTGGTGGTTGGTAGCTACGCCCCTTGTCATGTTGTCACGGCTGAAATGTTTACTCATACAACACGGACACAACCTGCGCGTGTTTAATAAGTTAAACTTACACGTGTTCTCCTTTGTCTGCGGCGCTCTGCACTCCTTCCTTCATGAAACGAAGAAGTATCGCCTGCGCTCGATCCTTCGTCTCCTGATTCTCTCTGTGTGCTCTTCCAGCCTCCATGTTAGACGCCCGATGTGATCGTCCATGATTAATATCACCATCATGCAGACCATGAACACGGTGGCCTCCCCGCTCTCCATATTAGCTTCTTTGTGGTGTTTTTTTCTTCTCTCCTTACTTTTCGCGGGTTTTTTTTTTTTTTTTTTAGTATGGCGCTAAAGTAACACGTCACTGTTGTAGACGGTTGCGTCGCATCAGTCCGGACCTGGTCCCGACTCATGTGTGAATGCAAACTGAAACAGTTCCCCTGGGGAAGGGCAGTTATCAGAACGAAATTCGAGGAGGATTGTTCTTAGAACTGCTCTGTCCGAATGCGGCTTATTTTGCCAAAAGTATTCACTGACTCATCCAAATAATTTAATTCAGGTGTTTTTATCACTTCCATGGCCACAGGTGTGTAATATTAAGCACCTAGGCATGCAGAGAACTTCTACAAACATTTGTGAAAGAATGGGTCACTCTCAGGAGATCAGTGAATTTCAGTGTGGTACCGTGATGTATTCCACAGTCAACTGTCACAGGAATTGTAACAAAGTGGAAGCAATTGGGAATGACAGCAACTCAGCCATGAACTGGTAGGCCACATAAAATAACAGAGCCCAGAGATCCCCAACTTTCTGCAGAGTCAATCGCTACAGACTTCCAAACTTCATGCTGCCTTCAGATTAGATCAAGAACAGTGCATAGAGGGCTTCATGGAATAGTTTTCCATGGCCGAGCAGCTGCATCCAAGCCATACATCCCCAAGTGCAATGCAAAGCGTTGGATGCAGTGGTGTAAAGCACACCGCCACCGGACTCTACAACAGTCGAGACGCATTCTCTGGAATGACGAATTACGCTTCTCCATCTGACAATCTGCTGGACGAGTCTGGGTTTTGGTTGTTGCCAGGAGAACGGTACATGTCTGACTGCATTATGCCAAGTGTAAACTTTGGTGGAGGGGGGATTATGGTGTGGGGTTGTTTTTCAGGAGCTTGGCTTGGCCCCTTAGTTCAAGTGAAAGGATCTCTGAATGCTTCAGCATTCCAAGAAATTGGACAATATTATGCTCCCAACTTTGTGGAAGCAGTTTGTGCAGGCCAGTCAAGTTCCAGCCCCAGAGTCCTGACCTCAACCTGATAGAACACCTTTGGGATGATTTAGAGCGGGGACTGCGAGTCAGGCCTTCTCGTCCAACATCAATGTCTGACCTCACAAAAGCGCTTCTGGAAGTATGGTCAAAAATTCCCATAAACACACTCCTAAACCTTGTTTAAAGCTTGCCCAGAAGAGTTAAAGCTGTTATAGCTGCAATGGGTGGAGCAAAGTCATATTAAACCCTATTGATTAAGAATGGGATGTCATTTAAGTTCATATGCATGTAAAGGCAGATGAGCAAATACTTTTGACAATATAGTATATGTTCCACAACATGTATGGCAGTCTGCGGGTATAGCTGTATATCACTTGTATCACCTGAACTCCTTTCTTAGTCTATCTCACCTGCTCTTGGGATTCTCTCCTCCAATCTTTCTCTACCTCCTCCTCATCTTCCTCTCTACCTCTGCATTGCAAACTCCAACATTAAATTGTGATAGATGAATAGCGGAGGGCATTCATACAAATCAATGACTTTCTTGTATGTGTCATTAGCCTGCACCACACAGCCAGCGGTCAGCGTCATAAATCACACCATGATCGGCTGTCTGCTGTCCAAGCCACAGCTGCACAAACTGCATGCATTATCCCACACCAACCCAAGCTGCTTACACTAAATATGTACAAAGGCATGTAGGAAGCAGAACTCTTTGGAGCTTTCAGTGCATGCGGGATTGCTTAGTGTTTGGTGACCTAGTGAACTATAGATGATGACTCAGCTGCACTATATAGTTTGAATCACAGCAGCCATGGGATTAGTATTGACTGTTTTTGTTTGTTTTTTAAGTGTTATTAAATAGTACATATCTGCAATAAATACTGTAACTAAAATACATGTACGCATCATCCAAAGCTGGAGTATTATGCATATTAGTTTAATCTGTAATTCCGGAATGCTGATCTGAGTAGAGCCGCTGTTGGAACTAAGCTTAAGGGGTTAAAGCTTACTGAAGCACAAAATTAAACATCTATTGCAAAACTACTGCACTAACATGATTATTATGTGACATTATTTTATGATGAGTTCAATCAATAAAAAATCTGGTTAGTAGCAAAATCTTATGAAGGATGGGATTCAACTTTTTGTGACAGAAAACCATAGTTTACAAAGTCAGACAGCTACATCATGCTAACTTCTCTCCAGGAAGTCTCCACTCTAGCAAAGCTGTAGAAAAGTTTAAGTTTACAACAAGAAGATTGTGGCTAAAGGCATAATTAATCAAGGCTAGAGCTCAATTAATCAAAAGAGGAGAGGCCTAGTTCCGTGACCCTGCTATACAAACCAGAACCAGGGTGTCAATACTCGCCTCAGGGAAGCAGCCAGCCAGAACGACTGCGCCAGTCCCAGTCAATACAGAACCCTGAAGATCAAGCTGTCCTCCCACAGTAATGTCCAGGGATAGCAGTCACTGTCGTTGTCACTGGGAGGACACCTCATCGAGTTGAGGATACGCAGGTTTCCAGGGAGAGAGCTGCTGTTGGCTGATAGTAAAAGCAATGTTATTCAGAGTGCTGCTTATAAGAAACAAACTTTTTTGAAAGTTCTCTTTTTCTCTTTTGATGAAGCACTAGATGCAGGAAGTTGTCAAAAGTTAAAAACAGAGATTTACAATGACAGAATTACCTGATACTACAGGAGGGATATATCTTAAGAATGTTTGATTTCAAGTTCGGTGAGATATAATGAAATTAACTGAGAATTCTATGTAAAAGGATACCTCTAAACTTACTTGCTGTCTCTAAATGTGGTTGATTAAAGAGGGTACATTAGAGCGTGGGGCAATAATCATCTGGCCTGAATTCGGTTAGTAGCATTTCATTTTTACACTTCAAACTGCTGCTTTTCTCTGTCTTTTATGTTAGATTGTCATGAAAAAAATTAAGTTTGTTTACTCAAGACTGAACGAAATATACACAAGCGCTGCAGAAAAGCTCACCAACTGCCTCCCGTGGGAGACACCCTGCTTTTCATCTCAAAAAATTACAATAATCATCTATTTCTGAAACAAGAAAAGGTTTCTTCCTCTTTTCTAGTTTGTTTTACAATTCTGTCTTCTCTGGCCATAAGAAAGTCAAGGAATCAATTATTTTTTCTCACCCCCTTTTCTTTGTGAAATTAAGTGCAAGTCCCTCATTTCCAGATATAATTTGATCTCTAAAGGCTTGGGGAAGGCTGCTGATGAGAATGTCTTGTTTTAACTTTCAACATCAAGGAATTTCCAGCGAAAGCCCTGCTCCATCAAAAGCTCATAAATATCTCCCCCCAGATATTCTTCTGCCTAAGAAGCAATTGGTGACCATGGCCATGTCATGTCTAACCTTGTCAGGAGCCTGAACCTCTGATTTAGATGCTTGTGTTCATGGTCTGAAATATTGACTAGCTAGTATATATATATATATGGTGAATATGTTATTTGAATCCCTAGCTGTGTCACAAAGTGTACATTTAAATCTGTCTCCCTGACTCATCCCCTTCCCTCCCTCTCTCTAATCCTTGTGTGACATATGGCCATTGACACCATTAGACTAACGTATTATTAGCAGATTAGACTAAGTAAGGAGGCAGGGACAGGACAGAGACCAGGGGCCGTGTTTCTTAAGATGCCGAGTCCATCATTGGAATAACTCAGCAGCCCCCTTAACTGCCATCCCAATTACAGCAGAATTGTACTCCACACACAGACACCCACATACACACACAAACCGGATCACAAAGGACAGTGAATAAATATTTCCACATTATCTTCACCTTCACCTTCTGTGAAAGGGAAATAAGTACAAGATGGCCCACAGGGAATTTTTCTGCCCCAATGGCCCCTTAGACTTAGAGGGTCTTGGAAACATACTTGGTACATTGTCTAGTTATCAATGAGACAGATTTTTAACAGATGAGTAGACCTAGTGTATGAAGATTCTGCAAGCTAGTTTGGGGTAACAGGGGGTTTGTTAAGGACACTTACACTTTTAAAGAATAATTTTTATGTTAAAACATTAAGACATTAAGACAAAGTCATGCAAGGCATCTTTTAAAACGAACTACTTAAGATTTACTCCGTCTTATTTCTCTCTAGGAATCCAATAAGTATCCAATTGCATCACACATGAAAAGAGATAGAGGGACAGGAGCTTATACCTTATTCCTCCATAGACATAGTCATGAAGCCATGTGCGCAAACTCAGTAAAAAACTGTATTTTGTGGTTAATCTCTATTACTGTTATGGTGCTAGTTCTGTACCTCTGCAATCGTGTTTCCTGACCCTTACCAAGTTGGCTTCTCAAGCTAATCAAACAGTTCATTAATTCATTCATTCTCCACAATTTAGACAATTTCAGGGGGCTGGAACGGGAGGCCTTCTCCTGGGGAAGATGTAATCCCTATAATGAGACCTGGGTCAACTCAAGTGCCTTCACTCATCAACCCTACTGTAAGTGGCTCTTCTTTGTGTGGATAAGCAGAGAGTCTACTCAACTGGATTTTTAAAATTATCACCTGATCCTTGGGAATAATCCCAGAAACATTGCAAAAATCTATGTAAATAGCTTGTAAGAAAGTGGTTTAAGTGCTTAAACCGGACTAGTATTCTGAATTGCCTAAACCTAATCAAACATCACGTTAAAAAAAAAAAAAAAAACAGTAAGTGAAAAGTTAATACAAAAAACCCTGTGACTTTCCTTTATTTTCAGGCCCCATATTAGGACTTTACTGGTTGTAAGTATCTTAGCAGTCCACATTGTCATTATTTTTGTAATTGTCATTGTAATGTCTTATACTGTTGGGACCAGTGAGTCAGCACTGATGCTAAAGGACACCTTATTGGGCTCAGAAATGCAAAAGTGTTTGACAAACTGCTGTATTTGAGGTTGGGAACAAAGACAGGTTGATATCTATATAGTTTTCACACATGAAAACTTGTAAAGCAGGCAACATCAGGAGATTCAGGTGAAGACATTTTCCAGAATTGCTCATGTAAACAAGAAAACAGGTGATAGCCCGGTAACCCTAACCCTAACCTGGATACAGCATAAAGGAGACATGACATAATGCAAAGTGAACCTCAGGAATCACAGCGTTTTCTTTGAACAGAGTGAAGCTCCCTAAAAAAAACCTCTTTTAACGTAGCTGGATCCAGAAATCCGGAGCAGTCATCTGCACATAGTCTTGATGTTTATTTAAACGTATAGAGAATAGCGAATTAAGTTTTTATGGTTACTATCAGGATGACTATCTGCAATAAGTATCAATACTACTGTATTTTGGCATATTGCCAAAATTAATGAAAGAATAATTGAAATATCCAGAGGAGAAGAAGGCAACATAAATGTATTTGCTGTTAATACTCTTGGTATTTATCTGCCAATGTCAATTTTATTTCTATAGCACGTTTAAAAACAACAAGTTTGACCAACGTTGACCGCTTTATCTTTTCATGTAAATATTTAAGCAGACTGTTAGTAAGTAATGATTTGGTGTAAATTATGCTGACATTCACTGAAAATACTTGTCAGTGTAAAGTATTTATGTGCAAAGAAAATATTCTTGTCATGCTGTACTGATTTCAGTGCTTTAGTTTTGTGATTAACATAATATCAATACAAATTTTATTTATAAAAAAAGTCGGGCTTCATAAGAATGTTACGTTACCACCACAGACTATAAAAAACAAGATGAAAAGTGGATGCAGGAGTGTCTTAAAGTGCAACATCCCGGCGCTAAAAGGCAATTGGCACCAAAAAATCTCTGGTTTAGATAGACTCCAATTCAAAAAGCCTCACCGTCTCCCTCTCAGTCAATTTTTCCCTCCAGTCATTATTGTGTCATTAGTTACATTTGCTGTGACACCCTGCCCTCAGTTTCCATTCTCTCTCTGGCCAGTGTTCAGAAGAATTATAGTCTTCAGGATACATCATCTTTTTTCAAGTATCACTTGAAACTTCCAGCTCCTTCCTGCTTTCCAAATAGGATCATTTATGGTTAGAAAAAGATCAAGATGGAGCAGTGAAGTTTGAAATTATATCAAAATTAGTGGGTACTTCCACTTCTTGTATACAGTCCATGGTTCGGCTAAGAAAAGGATTTGGAGTCCTTTTGGCACCTTGATGCAAACTAGCTAGAGAAATTAATTTTAATCTGAAGAGCCAGATGCAGTAAGTGGGATTTTGCCTTTAGATATGCTTGAACTATTATTTAGTTTACAACGATCATTTTTCTCATAGTAACAGTGCAAAAAATACAACTATTTCAAATCAAATTAAGACAGTAGAAAAACGCACAGGGTGCAAACTCTTACTGAGCTACTCTAAGTAGTTACAGTAGGGTTAAGGTTTTTCTTCCCACAAAATATAATTTCTCTGATATGTGATTCTTGGAAGACGCTCTAGCTTCTGGTATATGTTTTTAATTATTTTGAAGTGGCATTTTGTACATACAAATCTTTCATCTGACAGCATGAGTGTGAAAGTCTCCATTTCTTTCTTACTATATTGCTCTACTCACTCTCTCCCTCCATGTTTTCCCTTTATCCTTTTAGTCTTGCTGGAGCCTAATGAGCGTGTGCAGAGGGGCTCTCTCTCACTGCCCTTAAATCAGTAATTGGTTTCAGCACCGAAACTGTCAGGAAATTAACACATCACACGGTGACAGCTGTTCATTTTTTCAGCAGCAGCTTTCTTCATGTGAATGGCTGCTGATTTACCAGAGAACACCACAAATGAGTGGTTGCTAATCAAGGGGCCACTCTCAAGGGCACAGTCCTTCCCTCTTCTTCCATTCTCCGTCTGAGGTGAGTGAGTGAATAAGTAACTAAAGAAAAAGACGCTTTCTATGTGTTGTGTGTGTGTGTATTTGCATTAGCTCACGTCACTTCCTTGGAGAGACGAGCTGTTTTATGGGTAATACTTCTGTAGTGTTTTGCACTTGGTAGTCCTTGAAGAAACTGGTTAGTTTTCTGAGTTTTTAATTCTTTTTTTTAATTTTGCAGACGGTTATGATTGTTTTTTCCCCCAAAATATTTAAAGAGGTGACGACTTCTAAAAACTTCTGGCAACATGAACAGGTGCTTCAGATCATTTGACTGTGAAAGAACAAACGACTCATGAATCGTGGTAAAGACGTGTACTTTATTTATAACATTTGTAGTATTCATTTTAATAAAAAACTGGATTAAATTAAAAGTAAAGCCTCAAATAATGGCTGAGAGGAATATTAACACCAACAAGTAAATTCTGGAATCCAATACTGGCTGGGCAATGGTGGGGTGAGAAAAGCATTCATACCTGTCATTACAATGTATAGGCTATTCCAAATATCAATAATTTCAGTTTATATATATATATATATTTTAATGAATTAAAATAAATAGTAACAATTTAATGCATAGCCATTTTTCAGATTGACAAATGCTAACACCTTTTATTACATAATGTATTTGCTAATATATTTATTACAATGCATGTGTTCACCCTTGTTCATTCTCCTACTATCTTCATGACAGAAAATCTTTATTGATTTAATTTCTTTAAAAGATCAATTAGCCACTCGTAATGCGGGCATTGTACCATTGAGATAGCATCTGTGAAACACTGGAGTTCATACTAAGGTTGCATATGGAGCTTTCTTTGAAAAGGTGACTTTACAATTAGATGTTCAATAGTACACCTTTAGCATGATTAGGAAGTAGTCTACTAATTTAATTAAAATGATTTGAGGAGATAAAGCTGAGAAAAGTAATACATTTCAATCAAAGTAGGTGTAAGAAGGATTAAAATATCATATGCTCACTTCAGTAATATTTGTTGTGATTAAATTCTTTGACATATTAATGGATGTAGTGACCAGCCTTTCATTCCTTTAACAATCATGTCAGGAGATATCTTGATTGTAAAAACAATGCATTAAGCATTGAGATAACAATTAAAGAGATATACTAAAGATTCTGAAGCAATGGAAAAAGACCATAATGAGTCCAGATTTGCCTTGTTCAGAGTGATGGGCTTATCAGGTAAAGGAGAATGTCAATGAAGTGCTGCTCTAATTAAGCCTAGTGCCTATTGTACAAGAATATGGGTGCATCATTATGATACTGGAAGGCCTCAGTTGGTCAGGTATAGGTTCAGTAACGTAATGTGCTTAAAATTTAGGTTAGCTGACAATCTGAATATACTAAATGACCAGGTTTGGTCCTGAATATATTTTTTCTTCTCTGGTGACTTGTACATATTCCAAGAACACAAAAGCAATGCTTATATTATTGTGCCAAACGCAGGTAAGCAAGTGCATGCCAGAGCCAATAACATTTCCACTGACAGTTGTTTGGCTCAAATGGAACTTGGGCTGGCTCTTTCAGGGCTTGCGACCATGGCTTTCGTCCTGGCAAATAACCTTGGGCCAGACAGGACCACTCTGATATGAGGTGGTGTCAAAGGCGGGCTTTATCTTTGGTTTTTGACAAAGAGAACCCATGCTGTAATCACCGAACAATCAGGAGAGACTGCCCAAGGCATATGGCACTGATACCGGATTTAGACTCATTTGGTGGGTTTTTAGTCATTCATTTATTTTGCTGGTAAATAGTGAAATGATTCATTTGAAAATCTGAACATTGCATAAACATATTGATACAATGTCACAGCAAATGTGTGCTATGATCAAAGCTAAAAATGTATTTTTCTATTGGCCAGGCAATGTAAAATAGAAAAATTCTTTATTTATGTCTCGATGTATGTAGTGTCAACTTCATAAACTATCTATATATTGCACCTAAATGCACCTTTATGATGTGTTATCACTACACTATCACTACACTGGAAAAAACAACAAATATAAACTATTACCTTCTTTAAGATTTTCATCCATTGGTCTCCTTTGGAAATTCTAATGAAAACCGTGGGTGGGCATGTGGACAAGTGTGAGGTTGGGTGCACATGTACGTGCATGAGCACCTGTCTTAAATGAAATGAGAGAAAGTGAGAGCGAGCTTCTGACATCTTATAAATCCCTCAAAAACTACAGCTAGGAAATAGCCCAATTAACCTTTTCATTCTTCTCTACAAGTAAATGAAATCCACATTCTCTTTTTTTAATAATAGGAAGTTCTTTTTTTCTTCCCTCATGCTCCACCTTTCAGAGAGATCAGAATAAAATGAGAGGTACTTGACCCTTCACAGAATCAGGATTCCTACGTACACAGAAAAATATCCAGGTTTAATTCCTTTGATAAGATTTTCTACCTGATATCTCCTCTCTTTCCCTGTGCTGACCTTATTTATGAGAGTGACTTAGCAAAGAACCAAGACATAGATTAGAGTATGGAACATGCTGGGGTACAATACAAGGTTAAAGGGGTAAGGGAAGAAGGATCCAAATGTGAGGACACTTAGGAACGTATAGAGTGGTTTTGTGGGTTTGTAGGGCGTTGGTTACAACACTCATTGGTGCAACTCGGTCCTGTTTCCCTTTGTACCATCTGGAAATAGTTATCAGTGCAGTATCTACAGATCTCAGTGCTGGGGGAGGGAGCATACTAGGTCAATAAATTTGAGATGTATTTTGGGACAAGGTCATTCAAGGCTTTGAAGATTAGCCCTAACATTTCAAAATCAATACAAAATCTTATAAGAAGTCAGTGCAAGCACATGAGTGATATGTCCATGCCTTTTTTTTTTTTTTTTTCAGTAATGAGTTTAGCTAGTGAACTTTGGATTCAGAAGTAGTGTGGTTTTTACCCATGCTGTGGAACAGTAGATCAGATCTTCATCCTCACAGAGTTCCTGAGGGGGTCATGGGAGTTGACTACCCATGTGTTTTGTGGACTTGGAGATGGCTTATGACTGTGTTTCTTGATGGATTCTGTAGGAGTACAGGGTACTGAAGTTGCTTTAGCAGGCTATTTGGTCCCTGTATAATCACATTCTTGACAGTTTAGGGTGCGTGTTAGATTCTGCCAGGGCTGCCCCTTACACTCCTGTTTGTGGTTTTCATTGACATGGTCTTGAGGAATGGTCAGGCATAAGAGGGTGTCTGGTTTTGGAACCCCAGGGTTGGATCTTTTTGCAGATGATGAGGTTCTGTTTGTTTTTTCAACCCATGACTGTCAGCGCACAGTGAATTAGTTCGCAGCTGGGATGAAAGTCAGCCCTTCCAAATTTTGGGCTATGTTTCTCAACTGGAAAAATGTTGTAGTGCTCCTTCTGGGTCAGGGATGAGTCTCTGCCTCAAGTGGAGGAGTTTAAGTATCTCAGCATCTTGTTTATGAGTGATGGCAAGTAGGAGTGGGAAATCAGGGTGCTGGGTTGGTTCGTTGTTGTTAAGAGGGAGTTGCGCTAAAAGCCGAAGCTTTTGGTTTACTGGTTTTGGTCCATCTTCATTCCATATGTCTGGGTTTCTCTGCTCAAGCTGCTGCCCCCGCGACCCGATCCCCGGACAAGCGGCAGATAATGGATGGATGGATGGATGGATGGTTTTGGTCCATCTTCATTCCAACCCTCACCTATAGTCACAAGATCTCGGTATCGACCAAAAGAATAAGGTTATATATACAAGTGGCTGAAATGCAAGTGTCTGGGCTCAGGCTCAAAGATAGGGTGAGAAGCTCGACCATCTAGAGGGAGCTCGGAGTACAGCTGCTGCTCCTTCGCATCGAACAGTCACTTGAGGTGGTTTGGGCATCTGAAGATGGTGCCTCCTGGTCACCTCCCTTTGTAGGCTTTTTGGGGCACATCTAATTTGAGGAGGACCTCAGGCAGACCCAGAACACACTGTATGAGTTATGTACACTATATTGCCAAAAGTATTCACTCACCCATCCAAATAATTAAATTCAGGCATTCCAATCACTTACATGGCAACAGGTGTATAGCAGACTACTTCTATAAACATTTGTGACAGAATGAGTCACTCTGTGCAACAAGTCCAGAAATTTCCTTTCTACTAAATATTCCACAGTCAACTGTTAGTGGTATTATAACAAAGTGGAATTGATTGGGAACGACAGTAACTCAGCAACAAAGTGGTAGGCCACGTAAAATGACAAAGTGGGGTCAGCGGATGCTGAGGTGCATTGTGCGCAGAGATCACCAACTTTCTGCAGAGTCAATCGCTACAGACCTCAAACTTCATGCTGCCTTCAGATTAGCTCAAGAACAGTGCGTAGAGAGCTTCATGGAATGGGTTTCCATGGCCGAGCAGCTGCATCCAAGCCATACATCACCAAGTACAATGCAAAGCATTGGATGCAGTAGTGTAAAGCACACCGCCACTGGACTTTAGAACAGTGGAGATGCATTCTCTGGAGTGACAAATCACGCTTCTCCTTCTGGCAACATGATGGACGAGTCTGGGTTTGTCGGTTGCCAGGGGAACAGTACTTGTCTGACTACATTGTGCTAAGTGTAAACTTTGGTGGAGGGGGGATTATGGTGTGGGGTGGTTTTTCAGGAGCTGGGCTAGGCCCCTTAGTTCCAGTGAAAGGAACTCTGAATTATTCAGCATACCAAGAGATTTTGGACAATTTCATGCTCCCAACTTTGTGGAAACAGTTTGGGGATGGCCCCTTCCTGCTCCAACATGACTGTGCACCAGTGCACAAAGCAAGGTTCATAAAGATGTGGATGAGCGAATTTGGTGTGGAAGAACTTGATTGGCCTGCACAGTGTCCTGACCTCAACCCACCTTTGGGATGAATTAGAGTGGAGACTGCGAGCCAGGCCTTCTTGTCCAACATCAGTGTCTGACCTCACAAATGAGCTTCTGGAAGAATGGTAAAAAATTCCCATAAACGCACTCCTAAACCTTTTTCAAAGCTAACCCAGAAGAGTTTAAGCTGTCATATTAAACACTACGGATTAAGAATGGATTTAGTTCATTTGCGTGTAACGGCAGATGAGTGAATACTTTTGGCAATATGGTGTATATCATCTGGCCTGAAAAGGGAGGAGTTGGCAAGTGTTGCTTGGGAGATTGATGTCTGGATTTCACTCCTGGACCTGTTGCCTCTGCAACCCGACCTCAGTTAAGATAATGCATTGTTAATAAACTGCAGGTGAACTCTGAAAAATTCTGGGTCTGATTGTGAAGTTGGCAGTGTGTCAGTTGTGCTGACTGGTAGAGGTTTGGCTTCACATACTGTCTCTGGTATTGGTACTGCTGATTTTGTTGATGAAGTTGGCTCTAGATATGGGTGTAGACTGTGGTAAAATGGTAAATTGACTGTACTTATATTGCACTTTTTAGGTCTATTGAACCACTTAACGCTTTTATTCTACAAGCCAAATTCACATACACACTCATACAGCATCTTAGTCTATACATGTTAAGTGTCTTGCCCAAGGACATTTCAATGGTCTGGGAGCCGGACCACCGACCTTCTGATTGATTAACAACTGCTCTTCCCCCTGAGCTATAGCTGCTGACTCTGAGAACAAATTTGGAAAATCTGGGATTGTAGAGCGATGACAGCAGTCTCAGAATCAAAATTTGCTTTTGAGACAGTTTGGGAAGCTGCACATTGGTGTGGGGGTTAGCACTGTCACCTCACAGCAAGTGAGGTTCCTGATTTAAATACATGCTTGGGCCTGTCTGTGTGGAGTTTGGATGTTCTGCCCGTGCATGCGTGGATGTTCTGCCCGTGCATGCGTGGATACTCTCTGGGTACTTTGGTGTCTTTCTACAGTCCAAAAACATGCATGTTAAATTATTGGTGATTCTCAATTGAAGAGGCGAATGTGAGAGTGCATGATTGTTTGCCGTGTCTGTGTTTGTGTGGCACAGAGATAGACTGACGACCTGTCAGCTTTGGCAATGGACGAATGGAAACTTGACAATTTCAACCCCCTCAGAGAAAGGATGAAGGATGTCAGCTTAGTCCATAAAAGGGTATGAATGCATCCTACCTCAGATTGCTAAGTACTTGTGAACAAGTACCTTTTCAAAAGTAGCATCAGGGCAATGTCCAGGAGAGCACCCATTGTTTCTGTTCTGATCAGCTGGCTGGACACTGACATCTCTCATGCCAAGTCATGCTGGTAGCTTTGATGTCATTATTGCCATGCTATGAGGGAGGAACCTTGTAGATTACTTATGCAAAACACAACCAATGGTTCAAGGAAATCTCAAAACTAAATGGGCAGATACAGTAAAGAGGACTGTGGTAAGTAACTCAGCAAGTCATTCTACTGGAAAATGCTTTAAAAAACTAACATTTTGGTGTCTTTCATTGTTTCTTCATCAAAAGGCACTGTGTCAAAGAATGGCAGAGGTTTTCTAAAGTAAATTCACACTTCCCTATTCACATGGATTTAAGTGTTAAACACTTGTTTTCTCACAGATTTGCATTTGTAATTTGGTTTTACAATAATGCCATATGTTAGCATGCTACAAAAGTTTATCAATGTGTCGCTCCATGTTCTCTGTGTTGGTTCATTGTTGTCTTTCTCATCATGTTAATTCCATCTTTCATTAAACCTTGCCTCTCACACACTACATTAACCAATATAGATACCTCATTTATGGACTTTCACAATAAAAACTTTTTAATGGAGAAAATGATATGTGATTTAAAAAAATAAGGTATTTTTATATCTGCACTTTATACCCATCTGCAACATTGTAGCAAATGTGAGATATTTTATATTGAAGAAAATGTGAGGTCATTTCTTTAAGTAATATATTTTTATTACTTTTCTCCCCAGTGAGATCATCACAACCGATTTTGCTTTTTGATCTTTGTCAGATATCAGATATCATCGTGACAAGAGCTCAAGTCAACAAAACAAAGAGAAGCTTTTCTTGAAGCAGCAGATGTACAGCCCTATGCTTGGATTGGTGAGCAGATGTCAATGCAAACTCTTAACTGATGTTTGAATGCAAAGATTGCCACTAAAAGAAGAGCGACTGACTAACTTACGAGAACATCTCAGGCTAACCCTTTAAAACCTTATAGTGTGTGTGTGTGTGTGTGTGTGTGTGTGTGTGTGTGTGTGTGTGTGTGTGTGTGTGTGCTTCATGTGGAAACTGTCACCCTAGACAAAGAAGTCTATTTGGGTTTTCAGTGTCTGTATGTGTGTAGTTCTATTGATATGAACATGTGTTTGCATGTCTGAGTGACATCTTAAGAGTAGAAAATACAGTTAGAGCAAAAAAGGGGGAAAGGCAGGGAGAGACAAAGAAGAAAACAGTGATATTTCTTGCTTTTGACAAGCGCCCTGCCAAGGTGAAATTGCATCTGATGCTCGTCTGTGGCACGACTTTGCCTTTCCCCATGTCGCCCTGTACATGAAGTTAGTGTTGTTTTCAATCTCATCTCTTTTCAAATGTGGCGCAGGGGTTGCGAAGAGAGGTGGCTGCCTTGCCTGGCGTGTTGGATGAAATTGGACTGCCTCTCCCCATTATAGTAAACATCATCCCACCAGACAGGCAGGCGGGTCGCAGGGACGCAGGATGAAGGGCCTTTGCCTAGGAGAGATCTGCTAAAACACATCCATTAAGGCCCAAACTATTTTTGATTTACATGTTCAGACTCTTTAAAACTGTCACATCCACTGCCTAAATCCCCTCTACCCCACTATCAGCCACTTCTTTGCACGCTGTCCCAACATGCATACAGCAACATGACTGCCTGCATGTGAAAAAGCAATGTTTCCTGTGTTTCCTTTCTCCTCCTGTTCACTTGTTCCCAAGTGAGAAAAAATAGCCTCTCTCAGTATGAAGGGCAAAATAGCACAAGCCAACCTCAGCAGTGGGGTAAATAATAACCAACCAATCGCATGTATTGGTGTCTACCTCATTACAGTGTATGTAGAACTTAATGACCTTAACGTCAGCACAGCCTGCAATCATCTGTCATGGCAGCAATTAATTTCATACATGGCCCAAGATGGTGGCAGACCATTTAAAGTTTCTCAAGTCATACTGTAATTTATATCAGATGGGAGGAAAAAAAGTCCATATGACAAATATTGTAGAATGCTAAAAGAACAACAAAAAGTCATTATGAGAGTCAAGGACAAAAAGAATGCGATGAAAAAAGAGAAATGTAGAGAGCAAAACCAAGGTTGAATCATAATTAAGTGGATAATGTGGCCTAAAAGCTAGAATATATTAACCTTAACTCTATCTGGCAAAACAATATGAAGATGATAATGACTGAAGATATAAACAATAATTACCATATTTATTTTGTTACACAACTGTGATTATTAAAAAGATAGAATTGTATTTTTGGCTGGCTAAAAAGCTGCAAATCAAATAATACCCCATTCACACAGTCAGGTCTAATTGACTCATTTTCAATTATTTGTTTTAGGGAGCAATTGCATCTTCAAGTAACACACATTTGTGTTCACATTTATGTTGCAACATTTTTTTTTGTAATAGCAATAGACTTTGTTTTTCATGTATGTTCTGAATCAAATTACTCTGCAGCTTCTCGCTTGGGATTAAATATTTTGCACAAAATATGAAAAAAATATCTATACACTCCTCTCACTGCGAGGATTTTGATTGAGACTTTTACCATGACTTCTACCAAATCCTGTCATCATGTCTATGGTTTCTTCGGCACATGTTTTTTTCTGGACATGTTTTTGCTTTTATCTACTTATAAAACTGATTAGTATGAAAGATAACAATGAGTGAATAATATTTTTTATGCTCTACTGTATATGGATCAAAATATTTGACAATCGCAATTTAATGAGTATTTTCATTGTTTAGGTTACAACACAAAATAAAGGAAAAAAAGCAAAGAAAAAAAAATTCCATAAGTGGTATTAAAGTACATATGATGAGGATTATTACAAGAATCCAAAGATCTATGATTAGGTCCTTTTTTTGGCTAAATAAGAGTATATTACACCATTTATCAAACAGAGAGGAAATGGTGACGTGTCTTCCACCTTCCATTCATCATGATTACAGTTGCATCAGTCCTAGTTTATGTCTTAGTCCATGATGTAGTTGCCTTGCTCTTTTGTGTATGGCTACTCTATAGTCTAATCATAAAAGAGAGGAGAAATTTCTCAAGCATCTTTGCTGGGCACATCGCCGTCTTGTTTTTGTGGTCAGATTTCCTTATAAAAAACAGACAATTTGGGATGTATAAGGATATGAATAAATTGTGAGGACACTTGCACTGTGAACACATAAAATATAATGCATTCTTTTATTTATTTTTTTGTTGCATATTAATCAGCCCCACTGATAACAAGGTGCCTAATACGACATATGCGGCTATATTTTCATAACTAAGTAACATAAAGCTAACATCATAACTATGCTAATCCATCTGTCACAGAGGATAAACATCTATAACCATGTTCAGAAATTATATATAAAAATAATGTCTCTAAACATCAGATTGTGTATAGAATTATCATTAAATTCTGACCTTTTCTTCCATTGTAACACTAACAGGGGTGATTGGTAAATGTATAATACGAACAAGAACAATCTTGGTGAGCAAAGCAAAGGATTTTTTGGCATTTGCCAAAGTGTAAAAAAAAAAAAACTAGGATGAGAGCTTTGCAAATTTTTACAAGTAACTTTTTAGCTCTTGTATTTATTTCTTCGTATGTTGCGTTGTCACTGGGCCTTTCTCTTATTACAAGTACTACACTCAAAGGACTTTAATTTACATAAACTTTTGGCCAACTTTACACTTCTCCTGCCCTTCCTCCAATAAATAAACAACCATAAATTATTTAATGAAAAAAAATTCACGTGTAAATTACAATCTGTTTAAATCTCCTCCTCGAGACACACTCAACTTAATTTGCGATCAAATTCAGACAATGCAGTAGGACTTAGTTAATCTATGTAAGTAATGTAACAGCCCTTCCATTGTGTTACACCAACTGAAGTCATTCATCTGTGGCGGAAAGTGTGCTTTGCTCTGAAAGACTAAGGCTTCTTTTCCGGGTAGCCACACCCCCTGATTGAGTCAGTAAAAACACCTGAGACCGCGTACCCCTCCTTTCTTTCTTCCAGTCCTCTGAGGACAGAAGTCACACTGTTTGTTCTCCTGCATCAGGCCCCTCTCCATGAGGAGGACAACATGTCTCCCAGTGGCCAGATCCTTCTCTACTTCTCTCTTGCAGCACACAAAGTATGCAAGGACCCCCTTCTAAGCTGACCAAGACAAGACGAGTGTACAACTGAGAATCCAATGAGAGATGACTCTGAAAGTACATTGTATTGACTTGTCTTTTCTAAGATTTTATGGCGATAATATTCAGAAAGTAAGGTTAATTTGAGTCCAGTTAATGTTAGTTGGGATTTTGCTTCCAAACTAATCATCCTCCTTTGTTTAACCCAGCACATTTAAACACAAGTTACACGCTACCTTTTGAAGTCTTTGTTAACCAGAACTTAATCCCACCCTGCATGGTCTTTTTGACGCAGTGTATCATTTTTGCCATTCACTTTCACATAGTCTTTCTCCCGTTGCTTATTTATTTGTACAGAGGATTAGCATATAAGACAATACTGTTTATAAATGATAGTACAATTGATTTAACACATTAATACTGTACCACTTATAGGAGAAGTTGTTTGTGGTCATTGTGTATGTTTCACTAGAAAAATCGCTGGTCGCGAATATTAGTCCTCGGATTCATAGCCTTCTTATCTGTGTTATGATCTTGCTGTGGTGTTTGTTTGGTTTCTGCGTCTTGAGCAGGTTTTCCGCGAAGCCCGGGGCAGAGTCTGGTTCAGCTCCTGCGCTCGCATTTGCTTTCCTTGTAGGTGGATTCCGAGACACCTACCTGCCTGCTCGCCCCACTGTTACTCAGTACCTACTTAACCACAGGCAGCACCCTCCCCTCCGTTCTGGAAACCATCTCGGATTCAGTAACAAAAAACACTCATCTTCTCTGGGACAAACTCAGAGTTACCTGTTCTCCTGGACCCACTCATTGGCTCATCACTGCACAAACCTTTTCAATAAACCATGTCTTCACTCAAATGTCCGCGAGTCGCATCTGCTCGAGTCTGATTTGTGAGTCGGCCCGGCTTTCGCTGTGACTATCTGCTCTGTGAGGGTCATATCTGTTTCCCTGAATTCCCACATTCTTCTGTGACACAACAGACTTTTGCTGACGAGGATGGGATTTCCTCAGGTTAAAAAGAGTCTTTTCAAGTAAAAACCCCGTCGAGAGGAGAGAAAGCACTGCGAAGGTGGCGGCGGCATTCGGTAAAAGTGAAGATATTAGCTGGGTTGGAACAGTTCTTCGTAGCAAACGGGCTAAAATATGGTGATGATAAGTCAAAAGCAGTGTTCCTGACGATAATGGGTAAAATGACTCACACCCTGCTGATGGAACAACATCATGTTGTGTGCGCCAGAGAAACCTTCAGAGAAGAAGCTGTCGGAGTTAATTGACTTGCTTCATATGCATTTTGTGCCGAAGACAAACTTTATTGCAGAAAGATACAAGTTTAACTCCAGAAACCAGAGAGACGATGAGTCCATTAGTGAGTACATGGCTAGTTTGAAGAAGGTAGCATCAACTTGCAAGTTTGGTGCATTTCTGGATGATGCTTTCAGAGACAGATTTGTGTGCGGTGTTAAAAGTGCAGAACTCCGTGACCGAATGCTGAATGCTGCTCACACCAAAGATTTGACTCTGGCAGGAGCTTATGAGATGGGACTTGGACATGAAGTGACAAAACAGAATGCACAGCAGTTGTCACAAGTCTTTGAAGGCTAACGCCAAAGGCGGCTGCACTGAAAAAGGAGGTAAACGAAAAGCCCTGTTACAGATGTGCTGGCAAGGGACACGTCTAGTCTAGGGAAGGTGACAGGGATCAAAGCTAAACTCCATGTAGTACCAGGAGACATGCCTACATTCTGTAAATCACGTTTTGTGCCGTATGCACTTAGGGAGGCATCAGAAGCCCAGTTAAGCAAAATGGAGAATGATGGGGTTATTACACCTGTTAATAACGGTGAATGGGCCGCACCAACTGTAAACATCCCTAAGGTAGATTAGACAGTAAGGATATGCGGGGACTATAAAGTGTCTATCAACCCATGGCTGGAAGTAGATCAGTACCCCATACCAAAACCACAGGATCTGTTTACAAACCTGGCGGGTGGTAAGAAGTTCACCAAGCTTGATTTATCATAAGCCTATCAACAAGTAGAGTTAGATGAGAGCTCTAAGCAGTACTTGACTATAAACACACACACAAGGGGCTGTATCAAGTAAACAGACTGCACTATGGTGTGGCAAGTGCACCTGCAATATTTCAAAAGCTAATGGATCAGGTTCTCCAGGGCATAGATGGTGTAATTTGCTACTTGGATGATATTTTGATAACAGGGCATGACACAGAAACACAGTACAGCATGCCTGTCACAGCGCCTGTACACACTTGGAAATGGGCTACGAATCCATGGGAAAGAATACACCTTGATTTTGCAGAAGTTTATAAGCAGATGTTTCTGGTTGTCATGGATGCATATGCTCGCTGGCCTGACATAATTCATATGCAGACCACCACAGCCAGCAAAACTATTGAAGTTTTGAGAAAACTTTTTGCATCGTTATGGATTGCCTAAATAGGTAGTGACAGACAATGGACCTCAGTTTACTTCAGGTGAATTTGAGGCATTCCTGAACTTGAATGCAGTTAAACATATTAAAACCCCAGCTTATCATCCAGCCTCAAATGGGTTGGCTGAAAGATTGGTCCAAAACTTTGAGAGGTCTCTAGCAAAGAGTAGAGCAGTTGGTGGCATGACGTTGTAGCATTGTATTGCCAACTTTCTGTTTAGTTACAGAAATATGCCACACACAACTACCAAGAAAATGCCAGCAGAGCTGTTTTTGAAAAGACAGGTCAGAACTAGATCGTCTCTTGTGAAACCAGCGGTATCTCAGTCTTTCGACACAGGTGTTTTTCCAAAACGCTCGGATAGGAAGAGAACACTCAGGTTTTTCTCTGTGGGCCAGGCGGTGCTTGTGAAGAACTACAGGGGAGGAGAGAAGTGGTTGGGTGGTGTGATTACTGAGGTTTTTGGTCCTGTAACATATTTGGTGAATCTAAAAGGATCAAATGTGAAAAGACATGTAAATCAGATGCTGGATGCCAACAAAGAGAAAAAGGCTCCAGGACAGACTGCAACAAACACTGAAGGGAACTGGGATTACCATGTTGATCCAGGGGATGATTTAAAGGACAATGACACTGTTACTTTTGTCTGTGAACAGACACCGGATGAATCTCAGAGCTCAGAGGAGTCTGACAGAGCTCTGGAAAACCCGTCCGACTCAGGATGCACAGAGCGCCCAAAGAGGAATGTGCGCCCTCCTCAACGTCTGGGCTTATAGTGAACGGATGTGAAGAGATTATAAAGTAAGGTCTCATATATGTACAAATGATAAATGTCACAGGATAGTTCACTGAAAATCTTGTGTGCAGGTTCCAAGTCAAGTGAGTTGTGTTTGATTTTGTTTGTGAAAATGTTCAATAGAAGGGAACATAAAAAAGAAAAAAAACAGAAACTAATTTTAAGCTACAGGGGAGGAGCTGTGGTGTATAAAGTACGTAATAAGAGCATAATGTCCTGTGTAGCACCTATGCTGTTTTGGGGGTGCATGTAGTTAACGGTTGTTCCAGGAGATGGCACTGTAAAGGTTATAGGATGTTCATGATGTAACAGGCAGCGGCTCAGGAACAGCACTAGAGAACGGTTATCACCTGCTTACAAATAAAGTAACCATCGTGTTCGCTAGCTAAGCTTCTTCGTCGTCTTTCACCAGAGTGAATTCCCACATTCTTCTGTGACACAACAATGTGAAAAATGTAAAAAAAAAAAAAAAAAGGATGGGATGGTTCGCCCAGGGCATAAATCTAGCCAGGTCATCCTCTGAGCGGCTCTACGGATAAATGGTTAGCTTGTCTCCTTTGTGTAGTCACTCGGCTCAGGGTTTCCAGTCGGTACATGCTCTGACTTTCTCTTTCACAGTGTAAAGGCCTCAGTATGTTTCTCCGTCGCTATCCGTCAATCCGTTTCCGTAGTCCGTCCTTTCGAAGTTCTGTCGGATACGCAAGGCAATTCACCTCCCGATCAGTAGGCGTCGCTACGTTAGACGACCCAATCTTGCGACGTCTATCGTGAAAGTCGTTGATTGATTGTTTACCTTCTGGCTCCGTTCCACTCTCACAGTGAACGATGGCGACCGAGAGAGAAAGACTGTTGTTGGAGTTGGAGCTTATTGATTTTGAAATGCAAATAATTTTGACCAAATGTTGACCACCACACAGTAAACTCTTTCAAAAATGGCGGTGTTGTTGTTTTGAGAGGAAGGAGCTAAACCGGAAAAATGATTCCGGAAATTATGTAAGCCGACCAATCACAACCCTTGCAGTCTCCGCGAGTCTCTGTCTCCTCGAAGGATAGATGGGAATTATGGCCGACGCACGCAAGAGACGGAGAGCGTAGGCGACCATAAATCAGCCTTAACTCGGGATTCTTCTACTTTTTCGGTCCACTTCACAAGTAAGCTGCCCTCACTTCTCTGGCTAAGATCAGAAGGGACCGCGCCTGCAATTCACGAGCTGAGAGGCTGAACGTGGCCTGCGTAGCCCCTGATTGGCTGTTGAGGGCCAGGTGCCCCCCACGTGGGGTCATATGAACTGTGTGGTGCATTCAAATGCAATAGGAACTTTAATTTTTACCGATGTAAACAAATAAAATAAATACTCTCCTTCTTCTTTTATTGGTCTCTAATATAATCTATCTAATGTGTCTTTTTCCACCTGGGCTATTTCAGGCTCCAATTACACAAAATAAATGCATGCAACGGCACACATAGTGAGCCAGTGATTTTATTTATTTATTTATTTTTTTTACCCATGTAATGTCTGGTAAAAATCTGGCCAATTTTCCAAGTTGATAATGCATTTCATAACCATAAATCTTCTTTTTTTTTTTAAAATAAATAAATCTCCCTCATTTTGTTACTTCTCTTCATCTCTGCCCTTTGGAACACATCCGGCTTTGTTTTTGGTAGGACTGCAGGTTCAAAAGCACAAATACACAAATCAAGCATGTGAAATTGCTTGAGCAGAACTTGCCACAATCAATCAGTTCACCCACCACTGGTTTTCTATGGACTATGACAAAAACATCCCTCATCAGTGCTACTCGTGATGATGCTGCTACAGCATCTTCAATCTGCAATGCAAAATCAACCTCAGCATAATAACGGCACAAGAGGGGAAAGCGAATAAGAAGGGAGGGAATGTGAGTGTGTGTTTGTAGCAATTCCATGAATTACCAATGACAGTAGCAGAGTTCAAACCCTGTGAGTTGTTCCATTACTTGTTGGTGCCGTCCTTGAAGAGGCCTGTGTTCATACACATTATAAAAGCGAGTTATGAACGACAGCTGAAAAGTTCAATTGCACAGTCATTAAGGAAAACTTATGTGTGAATGTGAGTTTCTGTGTTTTTGTGTCGGTGGAGATGCACAAGAGAAGGATGTTTAGCCGTCGTCCTGGGCAAAATGACTTCCTCTTTGATGAAAAGGCCTGCCGAGGGTTTGCCGTTGTGTGGAAAAGGCAGGATTTCAAATTGTCTCCCAGCAATTGTGATTGCCAAGCACAGGGCCAGGCCATTATATCACTGAATCTTTGTTAAGCAGCCCCTGAGAGTGGCTGACAGCATAATTAATCTTACCATATGAACAAAGGGACCCACTCAATAGCACTGAGGACGCTTATTAAAAAAATACTAAACACACACTCAAACTACCCCCCTCAATTTCGACCAAGCTTCCTTTTAAATAGGAAAGAGAGATACATACATTGTGGCTGTAGGAGAGGTAGTGTCATTATCTGTTTTGTCTCTGATTTTTTTTAAGGGACTATGATATGAGGTGGGGTGGGGGTTGGTCGGATGGAGGATGGGGCAGCCCCCAGCAGAATGATGAATCATTCCATGCAGCAGTTAAAGATATTAAACAATAATAGTGTTTATATGATACTGGCAACCATATAGTTTTAATTAGAAATTTTAGATTAGCACAATCTCACCCTAATATGAATATTCAACAGCAGAGGGATGTGGAGATAATATGATCGTGCAGGACCCCAACACATACACAAATAAGTAGACTCAAATATTCTGCAGAGTCCTCATTCACTGGCAAGGCCTTTAAATGAGAAAATGCTAACAATATAATGGGTTTTAAAGGGGCTGGTATACACACACACACACACACTGACATATATATATATATATATGTCAGTGTGTATATATATACACACATAGACGCAATCATAATCCCTCTTTTTTTCAGTAATTTAGCTTTTGTAACAGGAGGAATTGTTAGTTGTTCAATTCAGCATTTTGATGGCGGTAAAATTATTTTCCACTATCACATTTACACCAAATTCATGCATTCACATAAACCATAAAATTGACGTTCAAATCATTAAATTTTTTGCTGTAAACCCATGGCTGAGATACTCAGCTGAGTTTTGTTAGTTTCATAGTAGAAAATTAAAGCCATTTTCACCCAAAGATTCAGCTATCATTTAATTTTTTACTGAATCATTTACAACTATGCTTTCTCTTTAATGACACGTCAAACTGCCTTTCTTTGAACCTTCTTCAGCACAACACCTGTGTGGAAATATATTATAATCTAATAGAGGACTTATTCGAAAGAAAAGGCAGAGTTGAGCATGTTCTGAGTTGAACGCAGAACAATTAAACACCAGAGATGTTAAAATCCACAAACAATGTGAAATGAAAGATAAATCGAGCAGTCTTCGTTTTTTTTTCTTCTTATTGTTTCTTATTGTGTGTGTGTGTGTGAGTAAGTGATGTTTTTTGGCCAGGGAATATTCAAGATTGTCGTGATTACCATACAAACTAGCTCATAAATGTTTTAAACTAAAAATGTGTATTTGGCTTCTGTTGGACACAGTACTTTGCTTGGCTAAAGTGGGGTGGCATAGTTTAACTCACCAGAAGCAAGACTCTCTCTCTCTCTCTTTCTCTTACTCCACATACATATTCTGGGCTACCATATCATTTCTGCAAACACAAAATCTCTTTAATATATTCCCAGTGCTACTTTTGAATATTAATAAAATATTAATAATTAATTTTGCCTTTGGCATGGCAAGATATACTAGTTTTAATTAGTGTACTGTACTCTTTCACAATTAAAAAATAATTGATGTCCATAAAGGCAGGCATTTTGCTGTGATGGTCTTTCTTGTTGTGTCAACAGAGGCGGCACGGAGATGATGCAGGCACCCCTGCTTTTTTTCTTTTCTTGCTCTTCTACCCAGTTCAGATGCATTTCGAGGCCTAAAGCCATCAAGTCCCATTTTGAGAAAGTGTAACATCAAAAAATAATAATGAGACAGATTTGGGGCTTTAAAAATGGAGGAAAAACTATGGAAGAAATAAGGGATGCTAATGAGAAGCAAGAGATTCTGTTCATGCTTGATGTTTCAGTGATGCTGATATTTACATGTGGAATCAAACTTAGCTGACCTCTCCAGCTGCCACAAAAATCACACAGAATTGTACAGGGCAGGTTTCTGGCAGTTCAACCAAACCCTGGAAAAACACATCAAATAGATATTTGGTAACACAAAATAGCTTCTTATCAAAAATATAGATCCTCTGTATGGAGATGAGTGCTTGGGAAACAATAGTGGTCACCCCCAAGGAAATTAAGGGGGAACAATAGAATTTCAGTTATGTGGCTGAAGAATAATTTGTGTCTAAAAGTCTTTATTACATTCATTTATTGACATTTTAGTTTCTCTCCTGTTCTTATTCTTTGTGTGTCCCTAGCATGTCTGAGATACACACTTGGTCCTTTGGTGTAACTGACCTGTGCACCAGCCACAACAACACTTTAGACTCACAAAGCAAACACAGAAAACATTCTTTTTAACAAGCAACAAGTTCCTGATAAAGCGACTACAGGGAAGAAGGAGGGAAAGTCCATGAGATCTAAGATTGAGACCACCTTGGGACGGTAATTTTTTTTTTCATGTGTTTTTTCTTCCCCATCTATACTTTTGCTTTAACTTAACTTTGTGTTTAGTCTCGGATACTTTACCTAAGTGTCAAGGTTTAAGAGCGCAAACTACTTGGTTAGATGTATATAAAGATGAGGTTTAATATACAGAACTTCATAATGATGATGATGATGAGGAAGTTTATCTGTTGCATCAAAAACAAGGGGTCAAAATGTGTCACTTCATGTTGAGATAAGTTGTCTTTGCTCTTTCTCTTTGTTCCGTGAGTGAGTGAAGCACAAAGTAACCAGGGAAATTGAATGTAATGCTATCTGAGCTGACAACAAGTTGTTATGTGGCAATTTATTTTGTGTGTGATGATTATCAAAAAAGCTTGATTGGTTTTTGAAGAAAAAAAAATCTGCATTTACTCCTGCATTTATTTGTGTATCGTAAGGAAGTGTTCCAAACTTTGTACACATGCAGTGTATTTTGCTTTTGTGTGGGTATTCATCTTGTGTGTTTAGGAAGGATGGTGCATGTATGTATGCTCTGCATGGTGAAGTAGCAGATGGAAATGTGAGAAGCAGGAAATCTGCTCCTGTCCATGTCAGTTCTGCTCCACAGAGCTCTGATAACTGAATAATAATCCTCTCAGGCTGTCTGCTCTCTGCACTTCCTTCCCCTTCCTTCCATGTTTTCTGATTGTCTTTTTAAGGTTTGTTTGAACCTGAGAGCTAATTCCAGCCAAGTCTCACCCAATCCATCAGATGGAGCAATACATTTGTTGTGTAGCAGGTACATTCAGTATAGTATTGTTTATCATTGGTGATTTTCAAAGGTTGAATAATGTCTTTGGTTTAGTGGTTTTCACAACATTTTGTGGTCCTTTGAAGCACAAGTTTAATTTTTAACCAGGCACTGCTTAGTTTTAGTGGTGGATTTTTTTCTGTCTCTATCTAAAATTAATATCTGCATGTTGTAAGGTATCAGCAGTCTCCAATGTGTTGCAATACGACATGCCCAGCATGTAAAAGAATAAATTTTTGTCCTGTACTTGGAAGATTTGAACCAAAATCTAATTTTGATTTAGTCTATTTTTACTACTCTTCTTTCTAATTAGTCTGAACTTAAGTTTGCAATATTTCTTTCCAACCACATCTTGCACTAAAACAGTACAAAAGAACGCTCTGCTCTTCCCGCAACAACATGAATACAGCACATTAACCCAAAGTGATCTCAATAATTACTTCTTAATTATCACATGTAGATGTGGTCAACCTGATATAGGAGTGCCACATAATCAGTTCTACAACTATGTGACTAGTTGCTGTTCTCATACTTATTCATGAGGTGCAGAGAGGAAAATTGAGAACGGCTGGGGATCAAATCAGTTTGCAGGTAAACAATCCACGAGATTCAAATGGGCCTTTGCATTCTGAACATACTCTGTTCCATCTCTTTGCATTTTTTGTAAAAACAATCAAATATAAGTGTATGTAAATATACCTGAATTTCCCATAAAGTTCATCTCATTTACATATTTTCAGTTTCTTTTATAGATGGCTTACACTGAAATTGTGACTGAAAATCACCCAGTTAAGATTATCAAGGAGTGTCAACTCCTGGTCACTTAAAAGCATTTCCAGACTGTTGCTGTAATCTTATAAAATACTGATTTTGTAATTGCAGCATCATCTGACAAAATCAACATTAAAGTACAGACAATTTCTGTGCAATATTTTGGCTATACTTAACATAATCTCCTGCGGAGAACATTTGAAGAGACAGAATGTCTTAAATATTTACTCAAGCAGTCCACAATGTCGCAAAATCAGACATACTTATGTCCATTTTTCAATTCTGTTCCCATGCTTGTATACTGGGACATCGAGAGTGGTCCAGCTGCTGCGTCGATGCTCAGTCTCATAACAATGTGGCGTGCAGTTGTTTTTATTATCTTGTCAGTTATCATAACTAACCAATCTGTGATGCGGGACCTTATTGCTTTTCATTAAAGCTTAAAAACAGTTATGTTGTATTTGTTACAGGATAACAAGAAAAAAAATCATCTGTTAAATGTTTTTAAGATACAAGGATCAAGAGATTCCAGACATCTCTCCTTGGTTAAGGTTACTGGAGAATCAGTCTTGAGCCAAACCTAGGGTAGAGACTCATAAGTGAATGCCTGGTGGTCAGCCTTTGCTCAGAACCAGATGGGCACAGCCCTAGCAAGCTACATGGGACCACTCTCCTGTAGACTCATCAACTATTAGAGAGTACAGCCAATACCTGGCTGCTGAAACATACTACAGGGACATGGAACATTACTTCACTGGTGGACCCTGACTTTATGTGGAAGGTTTAGGGATACCAGATAGAGTTGAGCTCACCTAAAAACACAACAAGAGTTCTGTAATCAAACTCCTGAATAGAGGCTAGATTTTATTACACTCTAGAATCATTGTTTATAAGAGATGGCTTGTTGGGGCGAGCTTACTTGTAGCCAGCTGTCTCGCTCCTCAAATATCATAGTTTTCCTGCACCTTAAGGTAAGGTTTAAGCCTCAGACTGTTGTTTTTGCATATGTGCACAATGGAAGTAGAATAGCCAGCTGTCTTGGAGTCTCTACGTGGAGTACAGGAAGATGATCCACCAGGGGATGTCGATGCCTGCTGGGTACCTTAATGCTCATATGGAAGATGAAAGTGAGACCTTGAGGGGTGTGAGCCTTCTTGATGGTATTCCTGATCTGAAACTGAAAACTTGTTGGACTTCTCTGCTAGTCAAGGTTTGTCCATAACTAATTAAGCATAAGTACATTTTTATTGTCATTGCACCTTACAGCATAACGAAACTTGGTTCCGGTTACACCCATCCGGACAGACAACATGAAAAACAGACAGGGGAGACAGGTGACCATGGCCATGCGCTCCTTGCGGTGCGCTGCCAGGAGAAGGAGGGCACGCAGCTCATTGAAGAGTGCAGCCGCTCATTTAAAAGAAAAAAAAGGGACCACGTTGGGTGAGGGGGGGAGGAAAAAAAAGTCATACTTCACACTTTACCCTTTATCAGGATACAGTTTGAGATCGCAAAAAAAAACCTCAGCACAAAAAAAGCAACACATACACACAACATCATTAAGCCATGGGACAGTGAAGAGGTGAGGAATTGCGTGTGTTATCAATGAGCGTGTGTGTGTTCAATAAGTCTGCACAGAGTGTTTTATCAGGCGATTTGTCCTTGACAAAGTTGGAATATGTCAGCCAGTCCAGCAGATCTCACAGGAGTGTCAGGAAAGGGAGGTGGGGGGGGGCACATGGGAAAGAAGCATCATGTTTTCATAACAAAACGTGGAGAACGATTTTGCAGCTTGCTACAAGGCCAATGTGGGGCGCCGGATTGGAATAACAATTTAATTGGGTCAGACAGACACTAATTATGACGTCAGTCTTCTTGTCCATTGCTGGTTATCTCATGGCGAAAGTCCCGAATTCAGCCGAATTGTGGGATGTGGACCCTTTCCGCCCGGTCCAAGTGATCAATCAACCATTCTCCCAGGTTAATCCATTTCTCTTCTGAGTCCAGGAATCTCTGCCAGCCTGCGCACCTGTGTAAGGATCGCATCCAGCTTCCGATTCTGCTCGATTCTGCTCACGTAGCATCTCAGTCTGAGCGTTGATTGCTATCGAACGCCGTCCACGTTCTCTTAATTTCGTGAAATACCAGGTATCCTCCAACTCCAAACAGCAGGAAACCGAGTATCATAAATCCGAATATGTACACGTCTTCTGCATCCTCGACGGCCAACAACGCCAGACACAGAATTCGCCACTTCCCCCAGGCGTCCATTGAGTATCCAGCGAAGAATGTCCCGTCGGGGCATGAGGGTTCTCCTTTCCCCAACTTTGCATTAGAGAAAATTTGATCAATAGCGTTGAGAGACCAGCTGACCAGATCCATCTTACTTGAATTCGTCTGATATGTAAAAAAAGATGCTCCAAAAGACACACACGCAGACACGCTGAGCAGGGCAAAAAACAGGGAGGGAGGAGCAGAGAGAAAATGCGACCCCTTCCACCGAGAGCAAGAACAGAAATTGAGCATAGGTTTGTTAATAAATGCACTTGGCACTATGAAACTCTTGGTCATAGGTTGATGATTGATTTTGGAATTGTATCATCAGCTCTTTGGCCACATGTCTTGGACACTCAAGTGAAGAGCATCATTGGTATTCCGGATAAACTGTGTTCTGGGCCTCTACTGCTGATGTGGTTCTACGGAGTACTACCGATAAGGTGGTAAGTGCTTCTCTTGGCAGCAATCTGCTAACCCAATGGATATATTTGTTATTCCAACAAGAATTAGTGTCCATCCTGGAACAGTTTATCCAGTGTGAATAGATGCTCATAATGGAAGAGTATAAATCTAAGAATGAATAAGCTGTCTTCTAAAATTGTATGCACAACATATATGTACTTTCACATACAATCATTAACTGTGATTAACCCTAGTTCAATCACATAATAGATAAATCCTAGTGTTTGTTCTAGTATTGGAAAAACAGAATGAAAATAAATTAAAAAAAAAAAAAAAAGAGTCCATAACCAGGGGATTTATCACTTAGACACATCCAAGTGAAGAAAGGGTAAGAGGAGTTACAAAACTTCCCGTAATGATGTTGGCATGAGATTTCAAGGTTTAATATTGCATGCGGTTGTGGTTTTTTCCTTTTTGTGAAATTGACCAACATGACATGCCTAGCTGTATAAATGGGCTGCTTTATGACGATAAGATCCCTGGCTAATAAGATATTTATGTGACACGCTGACGGATCCATCTCCTCCTATCCCCGTCTTGCCATCTTCATGCCTCGCTGATCCGGTGAGGATCAAACGCAAATTCTCTAAATGGAGTCATTAAATGGAGAGGAAATTTAATAAATTAATACTTTTTCAGAGAAGGAGCTCAAAATGAAAGAAGGGAGAGAAGGGAAGGGGAAGTGTTTAGGTCTGATATATATATATAAAAATACAAATACATATATTTTCATATTATATGAATGTATGTATGAAACTAACTTTGGTCATTTTGTGAATGTGTGTATGTGTGCTTCTCATGAGAGAGTCACTTTGGTTATTTTGGATGTCAGTGACCATTTTGAAACCTAATTTTCATACACAGTATATTATGCACCCAAAATCACTCTGGCCAGGCAGGGTGTTGACAAAGAGGGTGTCCTTGAGTGTTTGCTACCCACATCTTATCAATAGATCCTTTATGCTCTGTGCCTTGTCGTTTGGGCTCTTTGTGCTTTTAATTTACTTCTAACTGATCAGATCCCATCACATTGATATCATTAGAGTTTTAAGGCTGGGTGAACACATCAAACTTGTTATTTTCTTGAGACAATTCTTTTTTTAAGTATTTTTTGGGGCTTTTTATGCCTTTAATGATAGGACAGTGTGAGAGAGACAGGAAGCAGGGGGCAGAGAGATGGGGAAGACACGCAGCAAAGGGCCACTCGGTGCGGGAGTCGAACCGGGGCCCGCTGCATCGAGGACCACAGCCTCTGCACATGGGGCGGCCGCCTAACCCACTACGCCACCGAGCGCCTTCTTGAGCCAATTCTAAGCAGTTTTTGTACAAAAAGTTGCTGTGTAACTCACTTTACTTGTTGGTTTAACTTTGTATGTTATGATCTTTTGGCTGAATGGAGTATATTTCTATTTTAATTATGACAGGCTTGGTATGAAAATATATTAATATGAAAATTAAAAAAGTGATTTTTCACCAAAGAAATCATATAAAAGCATAATTTATAACCAATGAAGCCATGAGCTTATTGATTGGTGACAAGATATATTCCTGAAGATTTGACCAAATACTGTAAGATCATTAGTCATTGTTTTGTTTTATTAAAGGGACACTATGTAATTTCTTCCCCCATCTAGTGGTGCAATTTTATTTTGCAAAGTTGAATGAATTTGCTCTCTAGCGCCTCACGTTTTCAAATGTGCGCTGCAACTTCTTGAACTACGGCAAGCGGAATGTGTCAAGATTCAAGAAGCTATAACTTCAGACTCAAGGTCCATACAAACAAAAAGAAATCAAGACACACAGTACAAAGGATTACATAACACACATACAACAACACTATGAATACAGATGACAGATAACATGTCAGATAACATAACATCTCCTTTGGTGTGCAAGCAATGCAATTAGTCATATTCCGGGAGTTACCGGAAGTGACGTCGACGCAGCGTTAGCATTAGCCTGCGTTAGCAATAGGAGCATTAGCAGCGGTAAATAAACTCCCGGTAAACTTACAAACTTTCTAATGCCTCGTTTTGTGAGTTAAGAGCCTATGTGTACTACGGCAGAAGTTTGGTAACAATCAATGCATTATTAGTGGGATCATTTACGAGATAAAATCTATTTAGCATTTTTTTTTTTTTTTTTAACTTTATTAGTAAATCAACAAAATAACAGTTTACAAATGTGAGCATAACGCCAAAAAGAAGATATCCAGGGGGAGCATAGGAATAATAATAAAAAGAAGAAGATGCACTTACAAAAAGAAAGCTAATGAACACAAAGACATATGTGCCAAGGAATAAAATCTATTTAGCATTAGCGGCTGTAATAAGCCATTTGGCGGAAATGACGTCACAATGACGTCATTTCTGCTTGTAGGCCTGGTGGGGAAATCGCGATTCGAAGTGCTTTATGTCCCTCTCGGCACTTCGTCATTTTTCATAGACCGGAAGGACATGGCAGCCTCCATAGAGCTTACCTGCTCTATGTAGATACAGACAAGTTATTCTTCACTCAGGAGGATAAGTGAGATTTTTGACAGAGATCATTTTACACCAATGAGGACTAACTTATGAATGAATATGTTGATTTGAGCTAATAAATGACTTAATTTATTACATAGTGTCCCTTTAATGTAAACTTTTCTGTTAGAACCACCAAAGTTTTCATGCAGCAGGTGTGGTGAGGTGAATTCACACTAATGATAATTGGAAAGTTGAATTGTAATGTATGATTGCCTCATAAAATGAAGGGTTCTCAAGCAGGTTCTGACAAGTGTGTACACAATGGGCTTTATGCTCCCAACTCTGCTTCATGTCACTGTATGTTCGTATACACTGTAAAAAAAAAAAAAAAACGGTAAAAAAACGGTAAAAGCACTGGCAGCAAAGATTCCAAACGGATACCGTAAATTTACAGTAAATAACTGGATCACAGAATTACATACAATAACTGTAAAAATACAGAATAAATTTTATAGTCAAAATGACTTAAAATACAGTATAGTTGATGAATGCCATCATACTGTAAAATAACATACATTTTATGTCAAAAAACATTAAAATAAGATAACTTTCAGATTAATCTCTGTAATTTTGCGGTATACATCATTTATTTTAGGAAACAGCCCAGTCCATCTACAGTAATTTCATGTTAAAATACTATGTTTTCCATGTACAATAACAAAGTTTTAACATATAAAAACGAACTAGGTTCATAAAACTAAACGTAAATGTCTGCCCATTTACAGTATTAATCTGTCATTTTAGAGAATTAGTATATTAAAAAACAACCATTAGGCAGTGGAAAAACAAGCTAAATACATTACAAATACATAAAAAATAGCTACATTTAAGGTCAGTCCCTGTAAATTAAGGGTATTTTAGTATTTTTTTCATGGAATGGCCTCATCTATCTAGAGTAATTTCCTGTTTAAATATTGTTCTTTCATGTACAATGACTGAGAAATAATGTATAAAAATGCTATAAATGCATTAAACCAACGATAAACGTTTGCCCATTTACAGTATTATTCTGTAATTTTAAAGAATTACAAGAAGAGTACATTAAAAATACATCAAAAATAGCTGCATTTAAGGCCAATCCCTGTAAATTAAGGGTATTTAGTAGTCATTTCATGAAACCGTCTTGTCCATCTACACTGATTTGCTGCATAAATGTGGTTTCCCCAAGTAAAACAACAATGACACATGTATAAACTAAATATGCATCTTTAATCAAATAGGAATTTCTGCACATTTACAGTAGTAGTTATTTCAGTGAATTGGACAATGGAAACTTAAACACTGTACATCAAAATACAGTATGTGTATTTAAAGATAATATCTGTAAATTTATGGTATTAAACAATCATTTTAGTAAACTGAACAAAAACTGTTTAACAATTTAATTTGAAAGAAAAACACAAGGCAATCTCTGTAAATGTAAGGTATTCAGCAGTTACTTTATCTAATTGTTCAATATACAGTAGTGTTTTACTTCCAAAATCGATAGAGCCACTTCCGGTTGACCCCTTCAACACCAGACTCAGGCATTCGAGAAAATGGTGAATGAAGAGCAAGATGAAGCTACGTCCCTCTATATTTCGTATATTTAATTTGTGATGAGCTGCTTATTGCACAAATGCGATGCACAACGGCGCATTCTCAATTGCGGTGTTTTTCTTTCCGATGGCGACTACAACAGGGAACCGACGGCGACTTACAGTTCCCGACCCCAGGAAAAAAATCTCGAGCATGCGCAGAAAGCAAAGTCTAATTCACCACGTGCTTCAGCGTCTACAAGCAGGTTTAATTTGACTTTCAACCGAGTTATCTCGGGGTCTTAATCCGATCCGAGTAACAGTATCAATCCAATTTCTTGTCAGATTAAGGTGTCTATGTGCACTTAAGAACTCAGTCTTATTGTAATTTAGCCAAATATCTGATCCTTTCAGTGCCATATAGTGTAGTGAAGTGAAGTGAAATGTATTTATATAGCACTTTTCAGCAACAAGGTGATCCAAAGTGCTTAACCCCACTGAGTTACTGAGGAGCCGATGCATCGGTGCATCCCTAGTAATTTTGGGGCCTTTTTCTCAATGCAATGAATGTGGATTGGGAGCTGGACTCTGTTCCACAATTGTGAAGCACAAGAGGAGCTTATGAAGACGATCAGCAATATTTGGACTTAGGTCATGGCCATTAAACTTTGTAACCATTTCTTGCAAATCAAACAAATGTAAAAATAATTTTAGAATACATTCAATTTGGGCAATACATACTGTGCGCGGATCATCGTCAGATCATTTCAAACTGTCTTTTCACTTGCTCGGCTGCTGGGGTCTGTTCACTTGCTGGGCTGCTGGGGTCTGTTCACTTGCTCGGCTGCTGGGGTCTGTTCACTTGCTGGGCTGCTGGGGTCTGTTCACTTGCTGGGCTGCTGGGGTCTGTTCACTTGCTGGGCTGCTGGGGTCTGTTCACTTGCTCGGCTGCTGGGGTCTGTTCACTTGCTCGGCTGCTGGGGTCTGTTCACTTGCTGGGCTGCTGGGGTCTTTTCACTTGCTGGGCTGCTGGGGTCTTTTCACTTGCTCGGCTGCTGGGGTCTGTTCACTTGCTGGGCTGCTGGGGTCTGTTCACTTGCTGGGCTGCTGGGGTCTTTTCACTTGCTGGGCTGCTGGGGTCTGTTCACTTGCTCGGCTGCTGGGGTCTGTTCACTTGGTCGGCTGCTGGGGTCTGTTCACTTGCTGGGCTGCTGGGGTCTGTTCACTTGCTGGGCTGCTGGGGTCTTTTCACTTGCTCGGCTGCTGGGGTCTTTTCACTTGCTCGGCTGCTGGGGTCTTTTCACTTGCTCGGCTGCTGGGGTCTGTTCACTTGCTCGGCTGCTGGGGTCTGTTCACTTGCTGGGCTGCTGGGGTCTGTTCACTTGCTCGGCTGCTGGGGTCTTTTCACTTGCTCGGCTGCTGGGGTCTTTTCACTTGCTCGGCTGCTGGGGTCTTTTCACTTGCTCGGCTGCTGGGGTCTGTTCACTTGCTGGGCTGCTGGGGTCTGTTCACTTGCTGGGCTGCTGGGGTCTTTTCACTTGCTCGGCTGCTGGGGTCTTCCTTGTGATCCGCAAGC
Source organism: Odontesthes bonariensis (assembly GCF_027942865.1). NCBI lineage: Eukaryota > Metazoa > Chordata > Actinopteri > Atheriniformes > Atherinopsidae > Odontesthes > Odontesthes bonariensis. The sequence goes on from NC_134506.1 coordinate 8,861,360, forward strand.
TGCTGAGCATTTTTAGCAAAGCCAACAATATGCCACTTTATTTCCAAACTAAAGCCCCTTTCACACTGCCGAATAACCCGCGTTTAATTCGTGAATTTAGCGTGTCCGCTGTTGTGTTCACACTGCCGACCCGGGCTGCCGCGTCAACTCGACTCGCCTTTCGACCCGCGTCGGACCCTAGTCTTTTTGCCGAGCCGAGTTTGATGTGAACACAATCGACGCGGGTCGGACGTGGGCGTGGCGTGACGTGAGGAGTTTAAAAGACAGAATGGACAGCTGATTCAGAACAACAGCGACAGGTGAGGACAAGTTTTACTCTGTTTTAGCCTACATCAAGTTGGAGACATTTTTTAATATGGCCAACTGGGGAGACAAGGAGGTCCGCGAGCTCCTCAGCCTCCGAACAGAGGACGTTATTTCCCGCCACATTTCGGGGACGGTGAAAGATGGACCTCTGCGGGAAGGGCTGGTGAGAAAGATGGGAGAGCGCGGTTTCGCACGCAGCAAGACGCACCGTAAAGTAACATCTCCATGAACTGCATTGCAAAAATGAGTTCTCAAGGTGTCCCGCCATCGTTTGTTTGAAAAATTTGATGCAGACAGGTGTATTTCACAATACCTCCGACGCATGGCTTGTGCCTACGTCATTGTACACGCCCAGCATTTTATGTGTTTCGTGTGACGCTCTGCCACTAGGCAACGCCCCCTGAACTCGGCTTCAGGCGACACGGGTCACCCTGACACGCCAAGCGTTCACATTGCTCGACGCGGGTCGAAGGTGCAATTTGGACCCGCTAAGATAGCGGGTCGCAGTGTGAAAGGGGCTTAAGAGACACAGAAGAGCAGAAATGAAGAGTGATAAATATTCTCTTTAGAGATTACACTCAGCACATTACTCCTATCAACATTATATTCTTAAAAGTAAGATTTGCTCAAATTAAAACTTTAAACATGTCAATCACAGATCTTGATAACACTTCTCTTTCCGAAATAGATTCATGCAGTTATATACTGAGTTTTACAGAGAAATAAATATGGTCTTACCTTCTCCAGGTCGAAGTCTGCTTTTTTACAGGCATGACATCAATACGAGCAGCTCGCACACACATATGGAGAAACAGGAGAAAAAAGGTCAGCCTGGCTCTGTCCAAAGCTAATAAAAGCTCACAAATTAACATGTACCAAAATTGTAATTTATCTATAGTCATAGTAGTCTTGCTGCACCTCTGGTGGTAATGACAGCCAGTGCATCTCCCCTGAGACAGGTAGCAAGTATGTCCATCTGCACAGGCTTTAATTGCAAGCTCGAATCTAGTTTTATGGATTGGAAAAATGTTATTTGTCCTTACCATCTCCAAGGAAATAGGACAGTAATTCCACTCAAGAGAAGCACAGTCTTTGTTGTGTCTCATTGGGTTGAGTCGTCATTATCACTGGGAGTCATCCTCTATCATATATTAAATATATGTAACCCATCTCCATTGTATGTCTCTGTTGTGTCCCGAGTTGGAAAGGAGACGTAGGAGTCAGGACTGGATCTCTAAATCTTTACTTGGCAACTGCGGTGACAAACAGAAACACAGAAATCGTGAGCTGTGTGTGAGCTAGAAAAGGCTTTTTAACTTAAATCTTACAATAAAATAATCAATTTAGTACAGTAAAATTAAATTACAAGAAATAAAATACACTGGTCCTTTAAACAGGTTAAGTTTCTGCTTTCAATGCTTCAGTATTTAAAGTTCTGCTTTTTTAAAAAAAAATAGATTCAACAATTAGGCAACCAAACTTAATATGGTAACCTAAAAACCCACATTTCACTATCTCAGTTTAACGTTTAAATCCAAATAGACTAATATCACATTCAGCAGGCATCTGTATAATTTAGCATCAACAAACTTGTACAGGGCAGAGCCAGAGATTAACAACATTATTTTAAACACAAACAAACAAACATCTCCACACCTGGGGCGATAGAAAGAAATAAACTTTTATGGTGAAAAAACAGAGCAGACTCTTGCGAGGGAAGACAGCAGTGAACAGGCTAATTTAGCATGCTAATGCTCGAACAAAACTAATTAAACAAAACAAAAAAAAACTTATATCTCATGCAGGATGAGTGGGACATTACACAGAGCAGCATACAGCAGTTTGACTGCATTCATATCACGGATAACAACTTTTATGAACATATATCAGCAAAGAGCAACACAATTAGACTAACATCTGGCCATGTTAGAAAAGGCTTTGACCGAAAGCGCATGTTTACAATAAATACTTCAGCTGTCAAATAAAATGACCTGGTTGCCATCAGTCACTTAGTCTCAAAACTATACAAAACAATAGTTATCTGCTAACGGCTTATATAATGGTAACAATTTATCAGAGGGATGCTAACGTTAGCTTCAAGGCTGTCCACTCGAGGGCTGCTAACGTTAGCTTCAAGGCTGTCCACTCGAGGGCTGCTAACGTTAGCTTCAAGGCTGTCCACTCGAGGGCTGCTAACGTTAGCTTCAATGCTGTCCACTCGAGGTATGAAAATGAATTAAAATATCGTTCACATGCGCAGACATCCCAAGTCTCCCGGAAGGTCCGGGAGTCTCCCTGATATTGATAGTTAATCACGGATGCCCGCGAGTCGGATAAAATATCCCGGATTTTAGACTAGTCGAGGGAGTTTTTTTTTTTTTTTTTTTCAATGCGAGTGAGAGCGTGCAGGCAATAAAATAACTCGTGCAACTTGCGCATTTCGACTGCGCAGGCACGAGAGAGAGGGGTGTGGGGAGAGGTTGCTTGTGAAACTTGTCTGTCCAAAGCGACGCTCTGTTCAACGAGCGTCCAAGGCAACTGCTTGTCGGGGGGGGGGGGGGGGGGGGGGTTGGAGTGGTGGAGAAGTGGAGAGGTGGAGAGGCGTTTGGTTGACAATGTCCATTGTGGGTGTCTCATACTTCTCCTTGGAGATCACGAGCCCAATTCCTATTAGGGCACGTCTCTTTCATGTGATTGACTCATGACATGCCCGCTACGAACCTGTTTGAAGGAGCGTTGTGTTCTTCAAACTTGGCCGGTTGGTCGTTTTGGGCGGGACGAAGCTAACTGGAAATAGGCGCCAACTTTGAAATTTGAACAGAAAAATCTGCATAGATTGATTGCATGAAGTGAATGAAGTGTGTTTCTAATGAAAATAAATACATAAATGAAAATATTTTATTTTTATTATATATTATATACACACACACATTATTATTTAAAAAAAGGAAATATTGCAACTCCTTCTCCCTAACACACACACACACACAATAAATATAATAAATATATATATATATTTTATCATTATTATTTTAACATTATAACATACTTTCTGCATACAACTCTTCTAAACCATCAACTTGTGTTTTAGACCCAATCCCAACCAGACTGTTCAAGGAGGTTTTCCCATTAATTGACACTTCCATATTGGATTTGATCAATCTGTCTTTGTTGACAGGATATGTACCTCAGACTTTTAAGGTTGCTGTAATTAAACCTTTACTTAAAAAACCTACTCTTGATTCAGAAGTGTTGGCTCATTATAGACCTATATCCAATCTCCCTTTTATGTCTAAAGTTCTTGAAAAAATAGTTGCAGCTCAGCTTTGTGATCACTTACACAGAAATAATCAGTTTGAAGAGTTTCAGTCAGGATTCAGAGTGCATCATAGCACAGAAACTGCACTGCTGAAAGTTACCAATGATCTCCTCTTAGCCTCTGATAGCGGACTTGTGTCTGTGCTTGTCCTGTTGGATCTCAGTGCTGCATTTGATACGGTCGAGCACAGTATCTTATTACACAGACTTGAACATGTTATTGGGATTAAAGGAACTGCATTAGGCTGGTTTAAGTCATATTTATCTGATAGATTTCAGTTTGTTCTTGTAAATGAAGAATCTTCCTCACACACCAGAGTAAGTCATGGAGTTCCCCAGGGTTCTGTGCTTGGACCGATTCTTTTTACTTTATACATGCTTCCATTAGGTAACATTATTAGACAGCATGGCATAAATTTCCATTGCTATGCTGATGATACTCAGCTGTACTTATCTATAAAACCAGATGAACCCAATAGGTTGGTCAGACTACAAGCATGTGTTAAAGACATAAAGACCTGGATGACTCAGAACTGTCTGCTTCTAAATTCAGACAAAACTGAAGTCGTTATCTTTGGACCTGAGCGTTTCAGGGAGAAATTGTCTAGCTATATAGTTACTCTAGATGGTATTTCCTTGGCTTCTAGTTCTACAGTGAGGAACCTTGGAGTTATTTTTGACCAGAACTTATCATTTGACTCGCATATAAAACAGGTTTCTAGGACTGCCTTCTTTCACCTTCGTAATATTGTTAAAATCAGGAACATCTTGTCTCAGAGTGATGCAGAAAAACTAATTCATGCATTTGTTACTTCAAGATTGGGCTACTGTAATTCTTTATTATTGGGCTGTCCCACATATTCTCTGAAAAGCCTTCAGTTGATCCAAAATGCTGCAGCCAGAGTTTTGACGAGAACTAACAGGAGAGATCATATTTCTCCAGTTTTAGCTTCTCTTCATTGGCTCCCTGTTAAATTCAGAATAGAATTTAAGATTCTTCTCCTTACATATAAAGCTCTTAATGACCGAGCTCCATCATATCTTAAAGATCTCATTGTAAGATATTTTCCTAACAGAGCACTTCGTTCCCAAACTGCAGGTTTACTTGAGGTTCCCAGAGTTTCTAAAAGTAGAATGGGAGGCAGAGCCTTCAGTTATCAGGCCCCTCTATTGTGGAATAAGCTGCCAGTAAATGTCCGGGAAGCAGACACCCTTTCCACTTTTAAGACCAGGCTTAAAACTTTCCTTTTTGATAAATCTTATAGTTAGGGATGGCTCAGGTGATCCTGAAACATCCCATAGTTAAGCTGCTATAGGCCTAGACTGCTGGGGAGCCTCATCTGTCACACCTTTCCTCACTTTACTCTCTTTATGTATATGTGATATTATTGTGGTCATTAACTCGTGTTTCCCTGTTCCAACAGATATCCTTTGAATGGTGTTACAGTGCCGCCGCCGCGGCGGCCCCCTCCCCCCCTTTCTGTCTTCTCAAACCCCAGCTGGTCGAGGCGGATGGCCACCCTTCCTGAGTCTGGTTCTGCCAGAGGTTTCTTCCTGTTAAAAGGGAGTCGTTTCTCTCCACAGTCGCCTCAGGCACGCTCAGGCCGGGAGATCGAAAAACAAAAAGTTTTCAGTGCAATCTGTTGGTTTTCTTAGCTAGGAAATTGTTGATGATGAAGAAGAAGAGAATGGAGATGTGGATGATGCTGCTACTGATGCATCATCTGATGTGTCCAGTAGGCCAGAATCTAGAGCATCATCCACAGGTACACCCAAACCCACATGCTCAACAAAACGGCCACTTGAACCAAAACGAAGGCCCCTAAATCCAAAGCAGATAAAAAAGAAGCGTGACGAATGCGAGCTTCAGTTGTTACAAACATTATCAGGTTCTCTGAATGCTTCAGTTGCAGCAGGTGATCCCCCAAAGGAGGAAGATGATGATGCATCATCTTTTTGTAAATATCTCCACACGAGCATGAAACAAATGGACAAAACAACCAGAAATATTGTCAAGCATGAGGTGCAAAATGTAATATTCAAGGCCCAAATGGGCGTGCTGCCTGGCCAACATTACCAAGCTCCCCGCCATACCCAGCACATGATGCAGTCATACTCACAGAATGATCCAACAAATTCGGGTGTTTTTTTACACATGTTGAATCATTAAATGGCAATACTATCCTGATCACATTACTTTAGAATGGTTGATGGATAATTCTTTGTTCTTTATCTTCTTTCTTTAATCTTTATTGACCTAAAAAAAAAAAATTTTATTTTTCATCTCAGGTGCAAACAGCTGTGTGAGCTTGTGCAATAGATGGTTCATTATGACTTGCAAAGCAGATACTATATTTTTGATAAAGTGAAGAAATTTTTAAGTAAAAAAAAAAATCTCCCTACACTAGTCTTGTTTATACTCATGTATACATTTTCAGAAGGTCAATTTTTGTTTTTGATAGGGTAAGGTACTGATTTTTGCAAGTCCAGTTTTGAAAAGGATAAGAATTAAGTTTTTATGTTTAATTTTCACTATAGTTAGTTTGAAGCGGAAAAGGAGTTTGAAATACATGTCAATGTTGAAAGAAGTAATGTCAACAGTGGTTTCCCTTATCATTTCTGAATTTGTTGCAATATTTGAGTTAGAAATCTGTGTCTAACACTACATATTTATGTTAATTTGCATATTTGTACTAGTGACGTTTTCTAGTCCAGTTTCAGGATTGGTAACATTAAAATGTTTTGATGTTTGTGAGTCTGAATAAAATGTTATCAATGTAAAAGTTTACCTTCAGATATTGTTCCTTCATGCAGTCCACAATAGCAACAGTGGTTTGCTTTACAATTTCTGATATTGTGCGCTCTCCAACTCTGTACAGAAAGGATAGACTTCGAAATGATACACCTGAAATACACCAAAGAGAGAGAGATTTTATGTCATTGTAATCAAATCAAATCAAATCAAATTTATTTGTATAGCACATTTCATGTACAAACAGTTCAAAGTGCTTTACATAAAATAAAAGCATTGCAGCAGGGAGTGCAAGAAGCATTAAAAATACATAAAATAATATAAAGAGAAACAAATAAAATCATTTAAATGAATTTAAAATCAGGCAACAGTCTAGATAAGTTAAAAGATATTTCATGCATAGACACATGAGAAAAGAAATGTTTTTAACCTGGATTTAAAAATGTCTACATTTGGTGAAAGTTTAATCTCCACTGGCAGTTTGTTCCACTTGTTTGCAGCATAACAGCTAAATGCTGCTTCTCCATGTTTAGTCTGGACTCTGGACTGGACCAGCTGACCTGAGTCCTTGGATCTAAGAGCTCTGCTGGGTTTATATTCTCTGAACATATCACAGATGTATTTTGGGCCTAAACCATTCTGGGATTTGTAAACCATCAGCAGGCTTTTAAAATCTATTCTATGACTGACTGGAAGCCAGTGTAAAGATTTTAAAACTGGTGTGATGTGTTCAGATCTCTTAGCCCGGGTTAAAACTCTAGCAGCAGCGTTCTGGATGAGCTGCAGATGTTTAATGCTCTTTTTGGGAAGTCCAGTTAAAAGAGCATTACAGTAATCGAGTCTACTGGAGATGAATGCATGGATGAGTTTCTCCTGGTCTTTTTGGGAGAGGAAACCTTTAATTCTGTTGATATTTCTGAGGTGGTAAAAAGCTGCCTTGGTGACAGCTTTGATGTGGCTGCTGAAAGTCAGATCTGAGTCCATCAACACTCCGAGGTTACGAACTTGGTCAGTGATTATAAGGTCCCGAGTCTCAAGATATTTACCAACGCTGACCCTCTTCTCTTTGCTACCAAACAGAATGATCTCAGTTTTGTCTTCATTTAATTGTAGAAAATTCTCTCTCATCCAGGTGTTTACTTCCTCCAGACACTGACACAGAACGTCTGCTGGGCTGCAGTCGTCCGGTGACAGAGACACATAAAGCTGTGTATCGTCTGCATAACTGTGATAATTGATGTTAAAATTCTGCAATATCTGACCCAAAGGGAGCATATACAAGTTAAACAGAAGAGGTCCAAGAATTGACCCCTGGGGGACTCCACAAGTCATGGCCACTCGCTCAGATTCATAGCTGCCAATAGTAACAAAATAACTCCGGCCTTCTAAGTAGGACCTGAACCAGTTAAGGACCGCTCCAGAAAGTCCAACCCAGTTTTCCAGCCTGTGCAACAGGATTCTATGATCTACAGTATCAAACGCAGCGCTGAGGTCCAACAGAACCAGGACTGAAACATTACCAGAATCAGTATTCAACCTAATGTCGTTTAATACTTTGACCAGAGCTGTTTCAGTGCTGTAATGAATAAGTATGTTCTCTAGTTCAATCAAAGATCATATAGATGCTATTAATACTTATGAAAACCCCACATCAGAGTGCTATATAACGTTTACACAAATCTTCTCACACTACTGGTACTAAGAAACTATATCAGTCAGTACAAAATCAGTCTTTCCTGCATTATTCTTATATAGTAAGATGCAGATTCAAATTGCATAACAACAACGATTCGTCAGCTCAGGGAGATGTAATAGATGTCTCAACTCCTGTAATATCGTATTACAATAATCATGGCTCCATGCAATAATGTATCTGAATTCATGATGATTTTTCCATAATATGATAAACTCCTTACCGGTTGCCAGAAAGCGAAGGGTGATTGGCAACCGCTCCTCCGGAGAAATAGATTTTCTCATGAATGTATCCTGCTTCCTGATGTACGGGTCGATCAGTGTCAGAATGTGATCAAAAGTTTCGGGCTGCATGCAGAGAAACCTGCGAAAGCCCTCCTTATCCTCATGCCGGAGTTCATGCTGGAGATTTCTGACAACACCAAGTGTCTCCCGCCTTCGTAACCAACTTTGTGACCACAACTTTCTCTTCTCCCTGTTCTCAATGGCACGATTACGGCGTAATCGACGCAGTACAATTATGATACATAATGCAAGCCGGGGAAAATCGATTGCCATTTTCAGTTTGAAAGTCACGTGATTTGTGGCTTCAATATTTCGGTCATGTGATAACATTCGGTCAAACAAATCGTAGCGTTGCAAGTGTGTGCGGTGGACGTGCGAGCGTGTCAAATACGGTCCGAATTGTTATGCCGATCACCCGACAAACGATGCAACGATGACATCGTAAAGGTGTGCGCCGGCCTTTAGCTGCAGGTATTGAAGAAAAATGAAGGCAACTAGACGAAACACTAATGAAAAGAGGTTCCCACCTGATGACCCCACAATGATATGTTGGTCAGCACATTGAGGTTAAAACCTGTAATAATACGGAATACTTTCTGTAAAACTGCATTATTTAAAGTACACGTTCCGTAAAATAACATTTTCAATTGTATTTCTTCAGTAATGTACAGTTAAAAAACATGAAATCACTTCAAATAAATGCTAAATAACCTGAAATTTTGTGGAAATAACTATAGATTTCTGTAATTTTATATACATTTCTTGATTAAAATTATTAGGAAAGATCTGTAAAATTACATCACATTTGATGTAAAATTACATTTGAATATGAAAGAAACATGTTAAATTACCTGTAAAAAACATAGAAATAATGTAAATTATATTATTGGTCATTACATGTAATTCTAAAGGTAGATATTGAAATTACTAATAGTATCCGTTAATTTACAGTTATTACATTGTTTTAAGGAAAATGGTGATAAACCCGTAAAAACATACAGAAAATTGTATGTAAAATTAAAGATAAAGATTAAAGATAATGTACAAATACAATAAATTGTCATTAAAAAACATAATATTAATGTAATCTTACATTACAGATAATTAACTGTAATTTTAAACATAAAACCTAAAATTAATAAAAAATATCTGTAAATCTACTGGAATTCCATTGTTTTATTGGAAAACAGGAAAAATCTGTGAAAAATTACGGAATATTTCCTGTAAAATTAAAAAATTTTTTTACAGTGTACAAACATTCTCCTGAGTAGAGATATCCAGAGGGCCCAATTAGCTGGAGACATGGAGAGTGAACTACAGAGAGAGAGCATGTATCGCTGTGACAGACTGTGCTCTTTGTTAACTGCCAGCCTCCATGTTTGACGACAGATCGCCTGTCAGGTCCTGCACGACATCCATAACAATTCATGTGACATACAGCAGACACGAAAAAAATGCTCACACATGCAAACACTCATATTCTCAGAATCAACATGGCCATGCTAATTAACCTAATGCTGGAAATGAAGAGGCCTCGCATGCTAACATCTTAGGAGTGATGCTTTTGGCAAACAGTGTAAACACAACTATAAAAACCTCTGAACTTTCCTCCCACTCATTCTTTGACTCACAAACACATAACTTACTGTTCTTCCAACCATACACCCACCACAAATACAAAGATATTTCCCACAAAGTCACATCTAGGTTTCTGGTTATTGACATACGGTTTTAAACATCCAGCTATGTAGCTGCCGAAATGACCACACAACGAATTTACAACATTTTTTGCAGTGTAAACAGATACATAATTGCACAGGTCACAATTTCATGAATCGACAAATGTGCACAATTGTAACAAATGTTAACACATGTTTTACTTTAAAAAATTTACATTACATTAAAATGTGAAACTAAAATTGTTTTGATCTTACCTTACAATGAACTACTTATATCAGTAAAACACTGCTGGTGCCCCTCTTTGTTCATGCTATGTCACTGCATTGACCAAGAAGGAACAAACTAAACAATTACTTAAAAGACAGGTGCTTTTTCACACTTGGAAGTCTGGAATTGATGTGGGGGACTCCAATTTACATGTCAATTCATCCTAAATACTTGACATGTGCGGGCTGGGTACAATAACACAGCTATCTTTTTCACATATAAGTTCTGCCCTATTGGCAAAAAAACACTTGCTGACTCTCACCTACTCCTCTCTGGCAAGTCACACATACCCATAAAGCATCCCAGCATTATATTTGTACATTATACAGCAAGCTGACAGTGTGTGAACAGCTCATAAAAGTTGCAACATAAGCTGCAACGATGGTCCAGAAGAAAGGTTGCAAGTCACCGCTGAAGTACATCAACACCAGTATTAACTCTTTTTTGGAACTTTTCTTTTCTATTTTGTATCTTTGCTGCTGAACATAGTTTTGCTGAGGAACGGAGTGGTTGTGAATGTAATGTTTGCTTACTTCTGTTATCATTGTAATTACTGTGCTTTCCACGATTCCTCGTCTCTGTGCTCTGTTAGCTGGCAGTTTTTCGTTTGCTAGTGCTAGTACCAGCTACAGCTTTCTCCTCTTTACCTGTTGGCTTAGGACAGACTAGACACCATGGTGACTCACATCCCTTTTAGTGATACAAAGCAATATTACATGGAAAGTCCAGTCTAATTGTAAAGTTCATGAGTTGTGTATTTCAGCTGAATAGTACGTTGGCATTTTTTTTCTATATACCATCATATACATTGCTTTTTACAATTCTGTTGATAACTTTAATTACATTTTTGATGTTTTAAACATTTATTTCTGCACTGCCACTGTTTTGACTAAAAAAAATAAAAAACTACTTTGAACACACAGAAAGAAAGATGCATTTTGTGGTATTCTGACACATATTGAGGTTATTTACATGGGAAATAGTCTGACTCACCAGAAATTAGCGCTAAAGCCTGCTGACATTCAGCAATCTATCTAAGATATTGATCTGAATATGTCCTGGAGTGACCTGCTGGTATTCAGCTTGGTTACCCTAATTACTGGCCCTCACCATTTCCCTGGACATCTAGCCATCTTCTCAGATCCTGTGTCTAAGGCCCCATCCACACGTAGCCGGGTATCTGCTAAAACGAATATATTTTTCTACGTTTGGACCTGTCATCCACATGAAAACGCATAAAAACGCATCGTAAACGAATGTTTTTAAAAACTCCGGGCAAAGTGAAGATTTTTGAAAACTCCGCTTATGCAGCTGCGTGTAGACAGAGATAACCGGAGTTTTGCGTTTTCGAACGTCACAATATGCGCCAAAACAACAACAAATCTGCTTTAAAGTCTAAAGTGCGACCTTTGTTTACTGAAGAAGCATGGATGTCTTGAGAACTGTGGTGGTTATTATTGTGCAGGCGCTGTTTACTGCCTTGATTTTACACACCCAAGTCGTACTCCCAGAGGAATGGCGTGACAATTTCGCATGTCCCGGTCCTCACTGCTGTCGCTGTCGGAATTATTACGTCCTCATATCGAGGGGCAGTCCACTGTCATGCGATCACCTGTCAGTGTGCTCAAAAAAGTTGCGTGCACACTTTATTATTTAGCTGACGAGGGCAGATTGCGCAAAACAGAAAATGCATTTGGGTTGTCAAGACAGGTGAAAACGCAGATGTTCGGTTATGTGTGGAAGACGTTTTTTTCGAAAACGAAGTAATGTGGATACAAATTATTTTATAAACGGAGGGGGGGAAACATTCGGTTTTAAAAATACCCGGCTACGTGTGTACATAGCCTGAGGCAGATGATGGGAATGCAGCTGTTTGTCCACGGCCATTACCAGAGAATCAGCCGATTGCCAGGGGGATTTGGGGTTTCCCTTTGCCAGTCTCTGAGGGGGTTCAAAATGGCCCCTCTTCTATTCTCTGATGGATCCAGAACGCTCCTTCACCAGCCCCTTATATCCCAGTCATGCACCTAAAACTGTACAGGGAGTCAGAAAAGATATATCAAGGCCCCACACAAGACCATTAACATGTGATTCTTGTACTTAACTTGCTGGGACCTGTACCAGCACCAGACCTACCAGGCTACATGACAACAAACTTGAGAAACATTAAAAGAAGATGAATAGTGGTGTGAGAATAGATGAGGTGTGTGTGGCAGACAGGTAGGTTCATTCTGAAACATTAAGGTACCTGGTGATTGGAAAATGTAATATGGATCAAAACGGATGACTGAAGTTGGACAAGGTAGATTTTAATTCACTGAAGCTGAAGCTAGCATTCTTCCTGGAGTCATCGTCTCACAACACTTCCTTCTAGGCTGGACAATTTGGTTGCCAGAGGTACACACACTGTTTGGCACCTTTTTTTCGTCCCACTTGTGGCACTGGCCTGTTGAAGTTGATTTGCCCAGTGTGCAATGTCTACAGATCAAGTTTTTGATGAAGACTAACTGACAAAAGTTGAATCCCCAACTTTGAAAAATGACCTTGCCACTATGTTTTAAAACAGCTGACAGAGACATAAAATTGCTATAGCAATTACATAGTTGGGGCTTGTACTGTATAAAAAATGACTGTGGTCAGATTTTTCCATTGAACGAGCATAATATCAGGCCATGAATTCATTGAAGAACATAGAAAGGTGGTTCGTCAGGGCAAAGGCACCTGTTCCAGTTTTTTTTTTTAATTTCTTTTCTTTTTTGTTCTACCAACACACACACACACACACACACACACATACTCCTTTACACACCCTCTCTTTAAATCTCAGAGGAGCTGCCTGTGTACTCTATATTTATTATCCAGGGTGGCACAGTTGATAGATGAGATACCTACTCAATTACAAGGGCACAACATTGCCTTTCCAAGCTGATAGGGTGAAAAACTGTCTACTTTCTTCTTGTGTTCGTTTTTCCTATCCCCCCATCCAGAGGGGTGATATACAACAATGTTGGAGGATACATTGCTTTGACAAAGTGAAGTGGCCTGCACACCAAATGCCCATCACTATACAAAAGACAGAAATGAACAGGTCGTATAGAAGAAGCAGGAACTTCCCTCAGCATGAGGTCCATAAAGGGGAGACTTCAGGCAGCTTTGTGCAATGTCAAAGCATACAGAGTGAACAAGCATGATACACCCATGAATGCACACTGAAATACAAGCATGGACAGAGCTCAGCTGCAGCTTGGGCCCACAGCAACATCAATCTCCATCCAGCTGAGATTTGTGAAGCTGGGAGATTGAGAGGGGGGCGATGATGCCGGCTGTTTTGAGGCAGACATCTTGGAAGCATGATGTTGAGCTATGTTCCTGCAGCCGGCCGGGGGGAGGCTTCGACATATAAAATGGTTGTAAATTTGCATTAGGGTCAATCCATCATGGCTGAAAAGAAGGCGGGAGTGGATTGAGAGCGACACAGAGGCAAAGATGGAGACTATGGAAAAGCAAGAGAGGGAAGAGGAGGAGGGCATGGTAGTGGTAGGGCCACAGCTGAGGAGATTGTTCAACGCTGAACAATCTGCTTCAAAGCATGCTGGGGTAAGGCTGGTCCTCTCCTCCTCTCTGATAGATTCTTATTTAAGTGACTGTGAATGCAACAGTTCCACAAATAATTTGTCAAACCATGCACAGCTGAACTGGCTCTGAACCCGGCTCACTGCTTTTTCTCACACTTCCTTTCTCACTAGTTTCATTACACTCAAACACACGTTAATATGTTTTTATGCTTCAAAACCTTTCCAGAAAATTTACTTGTGATTAGATTTTCTGATTTAACTGGATTACAAGTGTTGTGCTCAAAACAGAGCAAGTTTGATAAGAATTAAGATCATGTGACTATGATACTTTTTCTATCACATTTACGTCAGGCAAAACAATGAATTACACAAACAAATTATTGACTCACTTCATATTATTATAGGACTAGACAGTGTAAACCAGTGTAGAGTGAGGGCAATAATTTTGTTATATTCGTACACATAAGGTTCAAGATCTATCTATTAGGAATAATCTGGTAAAGAACACCTCTGCCCCTGTCAACGAGCAGAACGGTCTCTGTAGAAGTTTTGCATGGGACAGGCTGGGTTGATAAGGGAGGGGGAATCCACTTTTGTTAGGCAAAATTGGTGATCAATCACCTAATCACACCATCCCACCCCCACCCCCACCACTCTGAATTGCTGGAGGAGGACAACAGGGACATGTCTTTATTTTCAGTTGGAGAAAGAAGCCTACAAAAGTAGGGACTCATCTCAAATGATGGTTGTTCAATTAATATTTGACATTATACTGTGCTTGGATAGACAGAATATGAGAAGAAGAGGGAAAGCTGAGGGAAATGCTGGGAAATGCCTTAAGCAATGACTTCAGAGGGCATAGTGGAAAAAAAAACCCGAAAAAAAAAAACGTTCATTCATCATTATTGTCATGGGCTTTGGCAAATGATAACAATTTGTCTTCATCTCTATTTTTAGACAATGAGTCACAATAGCCATTTTGGCCAGATGGGAGAAATGGCCTATGTGAGCAATACACTGTATTTTGTTTGATGTCCTCTGCATGGAAATTCATAATTAGGAGTCTCTGCCACCAGTATCTGTTTCTGGACTATTAAACATGCTTGTAGCTCAATGACACATTTAGATGTACAGATCTGTAAATAGGTCTGTAGACTATACATAAAACATACATATATACAATCTAACTTTGTTGTACAACCAAAAGAAAAATGTTCTAAGTCATGTTATTGAAAACAGAAGTGCTGGTGATTTGGTGAATGAAACGGTGAGTAAACACTTTTCAAATGACACAACTTGAAAGCAGTAATATGAAAAATCATGAATACCTACATTAATGAAGTCTCTGGGGAGAACTGATTTCCCAAAAGTATACAGCATATCTATAAACAAACAGCTATGACAGACAGATGAAAAATGTTGACCTGGGATTTGGAGTCATTATTAAAAGTCCTGTGGTGAATTTTGTGTGTGTATGTATCCATGTTACATGAAGTCCTGATTTGTTTGTCCCTGCTGGGCCTGTGGGGAGGTCAGGGTCTGAACTAGGAGGGATGAAGATAAATAGGAGTAGAGCTGGACATATGGAGGAAGTATAATTGGCATCTAATGTTCACAGTGACCTTGTGACTTGCAGGTTACTGCTAGGCCATATCGTAAACACAAGGCATTATTTCACATGGCCATAGATGCTTTGTGAAATCTTCAATTCTTTTTTCACTACTGATGCTATTTCTATACACTATAGGGCTCCATCTTACACTAAAGCAGATGTCATCAACGTTTTACATTTGAATTAAAATTCTGTAATAATGGGATTATGGAACATACCACTTATATTAAAGTACTAAATACATTTTTGAATACCTTAATTAAGGTAATATGGCTATGTTGATCATCAGTATGTTTTTAACCATCAAACAATCAACTGCAATTATACAATCATCTTGATTTGCTGTAAACTGTCCCGGCTGTACCTTCTGTCTCAGAAAGGATTTTGTGGAGCTATCTAAATGAAGAAAACCAGCAGACAAGTCAACTGAAACTCATGAGCCACCGTAATCTGCACTGCATTAAATCATTTACACTAGTGTGGGACATTTATATTATTTGTTTTCACATTATCTTTTTCTTTTTAAGATTCAAACGTCTGGAACTAAAATCCGTTATTCGTCAACTTTTTGATTAATCGGACTGGGGAGCTGTATCACCCAAACATGAGGGAGGGTGTTCTATGTCGATGGGTCGCCATAAACTGACATGAAAAAACAAACTCACCAAATAGTTATTGTTAGAAGGTAAATAAGTTTCCACTCTTTCGTCATGGTCAACTATCGGCATCATTGTTCAGAAAGATTAATATGATCACACCTGGATTACGGTGGTAACTGATACTGAATAGAAGCATTTTTTTTTTTTATCAAGCTCTTCTTTTTCAAACTCTCAAGACTACCATGACCTAGATGACTGAGAATCTACAACAATTTTTATTAAGGTGATCAAAGTGAAAATGGTTAATGCACTCTTAAGATGCAGTGTGCAACAACAAAACTATGGTTCATTTGGTATAATTTTGGTATAG